>NC_141878.1:490810506-491435506 GCF_056163025.1 Triticum urartu
GGGGGTGCGGCCAAGGGGAGGAATCCCTCCTCCCCAAGGCACCTAGGAGGTGCCTTCCCCTCCTAGGACTCTTCCTCTCTTGAAACCCTAGGCGCATGGGCCTCTTGGGGCTGGTGCCCTTGGCCCATGTAGGCCAAGACGCACCCCCTACAGCCCATGTGGCCCCCCGGGACAGGTGGCCCCACCCGGTGGACCCCCGGGACCCCTCCGGTGGTCCCGGTACAATACCGGTGACCCCGAAACTTGTCCCGATGCCCGAAATAGCACTTCCTATATATAATTATTTACCTCCGGACCATTCCGGAACTCCTCGTGACGTCCGGAATCTCATCCGGGACTCCAAACAACATTCAGGTTACTGCATATACATATCCCTACAACCCTAGCGTCACCGAACCTTAAGTGTGTAGACCCTACGGGTTCGGGAGACATGTAGACATGACCGAGATCGCTCTCCGGTCAATAACCAACAGCGGGATCTGGATACCCATGTTGTCTCCCACATGCTCCCCGATGATCTCATCGGATGAACCACGATGTCGAGGATTCAAGCAACCCCGTATACAATTCCCTTTGTCAATCGGTATGTTACTTGCCCGAGATTCGATCGTCGGTATCCCAATACCTCGTTCAATCTCGTTACCGGCAAGTCACTTTACTCGTACCATAATGCATGATCCCCTGACCAGACACTTGGTCACTTTGAGCTCATTATGATGATGCATTATCGAGCGGGCCCAGTGATACCTCTCCGTCATACGGAGTGACAAATCCCAGTCTTGATCCGTGTCAACCCAACAGACACTTTCGGAGATACCCGTAGTATACCTTTATAGTTACCCAGTTACGTTGTGATGTTTGGTACACCCAAAGCACTCCTACGGTATCCAGGAGTTACACGATCTCATGGTCTAAGGAAAAGATACTTGACATTGGAAAACTCTAGCAAACGAACTATACGATCTTGTGCTATGTTTAGGATTGGGTCTTGTCCATCACATCATTCTCCTAATGATGTGCTCTCGTTATCAATGACATCCAATGTCCATAGTCAGGAAACCATGACTATCTGTTGATCAACGAGCTAGTCAACTAGAGGCTTACTAGGGACATGTTGGTGTCTATTATTCACACATGTATTACGATTTCCGGATAATACAATTATAGCATGAATAAAGACAATTATCATGAACAAGGAAATATAATAATAATGCTTTTATTATTGCCTCTAGGGCATATTTCCAACAGTCTCCCACTTGCACTAGAGTCAATAATCTAGTTACATTGTGATGAATCGAACACCCATGGAATTCTGGTGTTGATCATGTTTTGCTCTAGGGAGAGGTTTAGTCAACAGATCTGCTACATTCAGGTCCGTGTGTACTTTACAAATATCTATGTCTCCATCTTGAACATTTTCACGAATGGAGTTGAAGCGACGCTTGATGTGCCTTGTCTTCTTGTGAAACCTGGGCTCCTTGGCAAGAGCAATAGCTCCAGTGTTGTCACAGAAGAGCTTGATCGGCCCCGACGCATTGGGTATGACTCCTAGGTCGGTGATGAACTCCTTCACCCAAATTGCTTCATGTGCTGCCTCCGAGGCTGCCATGTACTCCGCTTCACATGTAGATCTCGCCACGACGCTCTGCTTGCAACTGCACCAGCTTACTGCCCCACCATTCAAAATATACATGTATCCGGTTTGTGACTTTGAGTCATCCAGATCTGTGTCGAAGCTAGCGTCGACGTAACCCTTTACGACGAGCTCTTCGTCACCTCCATAAACGAGAAACATTTCCTTAGTCCTTTTCAGGTACTTCAGGATATTCTTGACCGCTGTCCAGTGTTCCTTGCCGGGATTACTTTGGTACCTTCCTACCAAACTTACGGCAAGGTTTACATCAGGTCTGGTACACAACATGGCATACATAATAGAACCTATGGCTGAGGCATAGGGGATGACACTCATCTCTTCTATATCTTCTGCCGTGGTCGGACATTGAGCTGAGCTCAATTTCACACCTTGCAACACAGGCAAGAACCCCTTCTTAGACTGATCCATATTGAACTTCTTCAATATCTTATCAAGGTATGTGCTTTGTGAAAGACCTATGAGGCGTCTTGATCTATCTCTGTAGATCTTGATGCCTAATATATAAGCAGCTTCTCCAAGGTCCTTCATTGAAAAACTCTTATCCAAGTAGGCCTTTATGCTGTCCAAGAGTTCTATATCATTTCCCATCAAAAGTATGTCATCTACATATAATATGAGAAATGCTACAGAGCTCCCACTCACTTTCTTGTAAACACAGGCTTCTCCATAAGTCTGTGTAAACCCAAACGCTTTGATCATCTCATCAAAGCGAATGTTCCAACTCCGAGATGCTTGCACCAGCCCATAAATCGAGTGTTGGAGCTTGCACACCTTGTCAGCATTCTTAGGATCGACAAAACCTTCCGGCTGCATCATATACAATTCTTCCTTAAGGAAACCATTAAGGAATGCCGTTTTGACGTCCATTTGCCATATTTCATAATCATAGAATGCGGCAATCGCTAACATGATTCGGACGGACTTTAGCTTCACTTCCAGTGAGAAAGTCTCATCGTAGTCAACCCCTTGAACTTGTCGATAACCCTTAGCGACAAGCCGAGCTTTATAGATGGTCACATTACCATCCGCGTTTGTCTTCTTCTTAAAGATCCATTTATTTTCTATGGCTCGCCGCTCTACGGGCAAGTCAGTCAAAGTCCATACTTCGTTTTCATACATGGATCCTATCTCGGATTTCATGGCTTCCAGCCATTTGTCGGAATCCGGGCCCGCCATCGCTTCTTCATAGTTCGAAGGTTCACCGTTGTCTAGCAACATGATTTCCAAGACAGGGTTGCCGTACCACTCTGGTGCGGAACGTGTCCTTGTGGACCTTCGAATTTCAGTAGGAGCTTGATCAGAAGTATCTTGATCATCATCATCAACTTCCTCTCTTGTCGGTGCAGGCACCTCAGAAACATTTTCTTGAGTTGCGCCATTTTCCGGTTCAAGAGGTAATACTTCATCAAGTTCTACTTTCCTCCCACTTACTTTTTTCAAGAGAAACTCTTTCTCTAGAAAGGATCCATTCCTGGCAACAAAGATCTTGCCTTCGGATCTGAGGTAGAAGGTATACCCAATAGTTTCTTTAGGGTATCCTATGAAGACGCATTTTTCCGACTTGGGTTCGAGCTTTTCAGGTTGAAGTTTCTTGACATAAGCATCGCATCCCCAAACTTTTAGAAACGACAGCTTAGGTTTCTTCCCAAACCATAATTCAAACGATGTCGTCTCAACGGATTTCGACGGAGCCCTATTTAAAGTGAATGCGGCAGTCTCTAAAGCATAGCCCCAAAAAGATAGCGGTAAATCGGCAAGAGACATCATAGATCGCACCATATCTAATAGAGTGCGATTACGACGTTCGGACACACCATTACGCTGAGGTGTTCTAGGCGGCGTGAGCTGTGAAACTATTCCACATTTTCTTAAGTGTGTGCCAAACTCGTGACTCAAGTATTCTCCTCCATGATCTGATCGTAGGAACTTGATTTTTCTGTCACGTTGATTCTCAACCTCACTCTGAAATTCCTTGAACTTTTCAAAGGTCTCAGACTTGTGTTTCATTAAGTAGACATACCCATATCTACTCAACTCATCAGTGAGGGTGAGAACATAACGATAGCCACCGCGAGCCTCAACACTCATTGGACCGCACACATCAGTATGTATGATTTCCAATAAGTTGGTTGCTCGCTCCATTGTTCCTGAGAACGGAGTCTTGGTCATTTTACCCATGAGGCATGGTTCGCATGTGTCAAGTGATTTGTAATCAAGAGACTCTAAAAGTCCATCAGCATGGAGCTTCTTCATGCGTTTGACACCTATGTGACCAAGGCGGCAGTGCCACAAGTATGTGGGACTATCACTATCAATCTTACATCTTTTGGTACTCACACTATGAACATGTGTAGCATTACGCTCGAGATTCATTAAGAATAAACCATTCACCATTGGAGCATGACCATAAAACATATCTCTCATATAAATAGAACAACCATTATTCTCAGATTTAAATGAGTAGCCATCTCGGATTAAACGAGATCCTGATACAATGTTCATGCTCAAAGCTGGCACTAAATAACAATTATTAAGGTTTAAAACTAACCCCGAAGGTAAATGTAGAGGTAGCGTGCCGACGGCGATCACATCGACCTTGGAACCATTCCCGACGCGCATCGTCACCTCGTCCTTCGCCAGTCTCCGCTTATTCCGCAGCTCCTGTTTTGAGTTACAAATGTGAGCAACTGCACCGGTATCAAATACCCAGGAGCTACTACGAGTACTGGTAAGGTACACATCAATTACATGTATATCACATATACCTTTCGTTTTGCTGGCCTTCTTGTCCGCTAAGTATTTGGGGCAGTTCCGCTTCCAGTGACCACTTTCCTTGCAATAAAAGCACTCAGTCTCGGGCTTGGGTCCATTCTTTGGCTTCTTCCCGGCAGCTTGCTTGCCGGGCGCGGCAACTCCCTTGCCGTCTTTCTTGAAGTTCTTTTTACCCTTGCCCTTCTTGAACTTAGTGGTTTTATTGACCATCAACACTTGATGTTCCTTCTTGACTTCTACCTCTGCTGATTTCAGCATAGCAAATACTTCAGGAATGGTCTTTTCCATCCCCTGCATATTGAAGTTCATCACAAAGCTCTTGTAGCTCGGTGGAAGCGACTGAAGGATTCTGTCAATGACCGCGTCATCCGGGAGATTAACTCCCAGCTGAGTCAAGCGGTTATGCAACCCAGACATAGTGAGTATGTGCTCACTGACAGAACTGTTTTCCTCCATCTTACAGCTGAAGAACTTGTCGGAGACTTGATATCTCTCGACCCGGGCATGAGCTTGGAAAACCATTTTCAGCTCTTCGAACATCTCATATGCTCCGTGTCTCTCAAAACGCTTTTGGAGCCCCGGCTCTAAGCTGTAAAGCATGCCGCACTGAACGAGGGAGTAGTCATCGGTCCGTGCGTGCCAAGCGTTCATAACGTCTTGTTCTGCAGGGAGAACAGGTGCGTCACCTAGCGGTGCTTGTAGGACATAATCTTTCTTGGCAGCTATGAGGATGATCCTCAGGTTTCGGACCCAGTCCGTGTAGTTGTTGCCATCGTCTTTCAGCTTGGTTTTCTCTAGGAACGCGTTGAAGTTGAGGACTACGTTGGCCATTTGATCTACAAGACATATTGTAAAGATTTTAGACTAAGTTCATGATAATTAAGTTCATCTAATCAAATTATAATGAACTTCCACTTAGATAGACATCCCTCTTCCAGTCATCTAAGTATAACATGATCCGAGTTAGCTAGGCCGTGTCCGATCATCACGTGAGACGGACTAGTCAACGTCGGTGAACATCTTCATGTTGATCATATCTTCTATACGACTCATGCTCGACCTTTCGGTCTTCTGTGTTCCGAGGCCATGTCTATACACATGCTAGGCTCGTCAAGTCAACCTAAGTGTTTGCATGTGTAAATCTGTCTTACACCCGTTGTATGTGAACGTTAGAATCTATCACACCCGATCATCACGTGGTGCTTCGAAACAACGAACTGTCGCAACGGTGCACAGTTAGGGGGAACACTTTCTTGAAATTATTACGAGGGATCATCTTATTTACTACCGTCGTTCTAAGTAAACAAGATGCAAAACATGATAAACATCACATGCAATCAAATAATAATGGTGACATGATATGGCCAATATCACATAGCTCCTTTGATCTCCATCTTGGGGCTCCATGATCACCTTGTCACCGGCATGACACCATGATCTCCATCATCATGATCTCCATCATCGTGTCTCCATGAAGTTGCTCGCCAACTATTACTTCTACTACTATGGCTAATGCGTTTAGCAATAAAGTAAAGTAATTTACATGGCGTTTCTCAATAACACGCAGGTCATACAAAAATAAAGACAACTCCTATGGCTCCTGCCGGTTGTCATACTCATCGACATGCAAGTCGTGATTCCTATTACAATAGCATGAACATCTCATACATCACATATATATCATTCATCATTCATCACAACTTTGGCCATATCATATCACAAAGCACTTGCTGCAAAAACAAGTTAGACGTCCTCTAATTGTTGTTGCAAGTTTTACGTGGCTGAAATAGGATTCTAGCAAGAACGTTTTATTTACCTACGTGAAAGCCACAACGTGATTTTTCAACTTCTATTTACCCTTCATAAGGACCCTTTTCATCGAATCCGCTCCAACTAAAGTGGGAGAGACAGACACCGGCCAGCCACCTTATGCAACTAGTGCATGTCAGTCGGTGGAACCGGTCTCACGTAAGCGTACGTGTAAGGTTGGTCCAGGCCGCTTCATCCCACAATACCGTTGAAGCAAGATAAGACTAGTAGCGGCAAGAAAGTTGACAACATCAACGCTCACAACAAATTGTGTTCTACTCGTGCAAGAGAACTACGCATAGACCTAGCTCATGATGCCACTGTTGGGGAACGTTGCAGAAAACAAAAAATTTCCTACGGTTTCACCAAGATCCATCTATGAGTTCATCTAGCAACGAGTGGTTAGATCCATCTATGTACCTTGTAGATCGCGAGCGAAAGCGTTCAAAGAACGGGGATGAGGTAGTCGTACACGACGTGATCCAAATCACCGGAGATCCTAGCACCGAACGGACGGCACCTCCGCGTTCAACACACGTACGGTCAGCGTGACGTCTCCTTCTTCTTGATCCAGCAAGGGGGAAGGAGAGGTTGAGGAAGATGGCTCCAGCAGCAGCACGACGGCGTGGTGGTGATGGAGCTGCAGTACTCCGGCAGGGCTTTGCCAAGCACTATGGAGGAGGAGGAGGTGTTGGAGAGGGAGAGGGAGGCACCAAAGGCATGTGGTAAGAAGTCCTCCATCTCCCCACTATATATAGGAGGGCCAAGGGGGGGGGGGGCGCCAGCCCTAGGAGATCTAATCTCCTAGGGGGGTGCGGCCAAGGGGAGGAATCCCTCCTCCCAAGGCATCTAGGAGGTGCCTTCCCCTCCTAGGACTCTTCCTCCCTTGAAACCCTAGGCGCATGGGCCTCTTGGGGCTGGTGCCCTTGGCCCATGTAGGCCAAGGCACACCCCCTACAGCCCATGTGGCCCCCCGGGACAGGTGGCCCCACCCGGTGGACCCCCGGGACCCCTCCGGTGGTCCCGGTACAATACTGGTGACCCCGAAACTTGTCCCGATGCCCGAAATAGCACTTCCTATATATAATTCTTTACCACCGGACCATTCCGGAACTCCTCGTGACGTCCGGGATCTCATCCGGGACTCCGAACAACATTCGGGTTACTGCATATACATATCCCTACAACCCTAGCGTCACCGAACCTTAAGTGTGTAGACCCTACGGGTTCGGGAGACATGTAGACATGACCGAGATCGCTCTCCGGTCAATAACCAACAGCGGGATCTAGATACCCATGTTGGCTCCCACATGCTCCTCGATGATCTCATCGGATGAACCACGATGTCGAGGATTCAAGCAACCCCGTATACAATTCCCTTTGTCAATCGGTATGTTACTTGCCCGAGATTCGATCGTCGGTATCCCAATACCTCGTTCAATCTCGTTACCGGCAAGTCACTTTACTCGTACCATAATGCATGATCCCGTGACCAGACACTTGGTCACTTTGAGCTCATTATGATGATGCATTACCGAGTGGGACCAATGATACCTCTCCGTCATACGGAGTGACAAATCCCAGTCTTGATCCGTGTCAACCCAACAGACACTTTCGGAGATACCCGTAGTATACCTTTATAGTCACCCAGTTACGTTGTGACGTTTGGTACACCCAAAGCACTCCTACGGTATCCGGGAGTTACACGATCTCATGGTCTAAGGAAAAGATACTTGACATTGGAAAACTCTAGCAAACGAACTATACGATCTTGTGCTATGTTTAGGATTGGGTCTTGTCCATCACATCATTCTCCTAATAATGTGATCTCGTTATCAATGACATCCAATGTCCATAGTCAGGAAACCATGACTATCTGTTGATCAACGAGCTAGTCAACTAGAGGCTTACTAGGGACATGTTGGTGTCTATTATTCACACATGTATTACGATTTCCGGATAATACAATTATAGCATGAATAAAGACAATTATCATGAACAAGGAAATATAATAATAATGCTTTTATTATTGCCTCTAGGGCATATTTCCAACAATATGGTCAAGATGTGATGAAATATAAGTTGTTGTATGATATGATCATGTTTTGTTAAAGTTATCAGCAACTGGCAAAATCCTTATGCTTGTCTCTCTATTGCATAAGATGCAAGCGCCCAATAATTGCTTTACTTTATCGCTATGCGATAGCAATAGTTGCAAGAGCAATTGTTGGCGAGACGACCACGTGACGACACATTGATATAGATCAAGATGATGGAGATCATGGTGTCATGCCGGTGATGATAGAGATCATGACAGTACTTTGGAGATGGAAATCAAAGGCGCAAGATGATGATGGTCATATCATGTCACATATTTTGATTGCATATGATGTTTATCTTTTATACATCTTATTTTGCTTAGTTTGACGGTAGCATTTTAAGATGATCTCTCACTAATTATCAAGAAGTGTTCTCCCTGAGTATGCACCGTTGCGAAAGTTCTTCGTGCTGAGACACCACGTGATGATCGGGTGTGATAGGCTCTACGTTCAAATACAACGGGTGCAAAACAGTTGCACACGCGGAATACTCAGGTTAAACTTGACGAGCCTAGCATATACAGATATGGCCTCGGAACACGGAGACCGAAAGGTCGAACGTGAATCATATAGTAGATATGATCAACATAGTGATGTTCACCATTGAAAACTACTCCATCTCACGTGATGATCGGACATGGTTTAGTTGATTTGGATCACGTGATCACTTAGATGACTAGAGAGATGTCTGTCTAAGTGGGAGTTCTTAAGTAATATGATTAACTGAACTTAAATTTATCATGAACTTAGTCCTGGTAGTATTTTACAAATCATGTTGTAGATCAATAGCTCGCGTTGTTGCTTCCCTGTGTTTATTTTGATATGTTCCTAGAGAAAATTGTGTTGAAAGATGTTAGTAGCAATGATGCGGATTGTGTTGAAATCATGTTGTAGTCATCATATTAGATCCGTGATCTGAGGTTTATCCTCATTGCTGCACAGAGGAATTATGTCCTTGATGCACTGCTAGGTGACAGACCTATTGCAGGAGCAGATGCAGACGTTATGAACGTTTGGCTAGCTAAATATGATGACTACTTGATAGTTTAGTGCACCATGCTTAATGGCTTAGAATCGGGACTTCAAAGACGTTTTGAACGTCATGGACCATATGAGATGTTCCAGGAGTTGAAGTTAATATTTCAAGCAAATACCCGAGTTAAGAGATATGAAGTCTCCAACAAGTTCTATAGCTAAAAGATGGAGGAGAATCGCTCAACTAGTGAGCATGTGCTCAGATTGTCTGGGTACTACAATCGCTTGAATCAAGTGGGAGTTAATCTTCCAGATAAGATAGTGATTGACAAAATTCTCTAGTCACCATCACCAAGTTAGTAGAACTTCGTGATGAACTATAGTATGCAAGGGATGACGAAAACGAATCCCGAGCTTTTCATGATGATGAAATCGATGAAGGTAGAAATCAAGAAAGAGCATCAAGTGTTGATGGTTGACAAGATCACTAGTTTCAAGAAAAGGGCAAAGGGAAAAAAGGGAACTTCAAGAAAAACAGCAAGCAAGTTGCTGCTCATGTGAAGAAGCCCAAATCTGGTCCTAAGCCTGAGACTAAGTGCTTCTACTGCAAAGGGACTGGTCACTGGAAGCGGAACTACCCCAAGTGATTGGCGGATAAGAAGGATGGCAAAGTGAACATAAGTATATTTGATATACATGTTATTGATGTGTACTTTACTAGTGTTTATAGCAACCCCTCAGTATTTGATGCTAGTTCAGTTGCTAAGAGTAGTAACTCGAAACGGGAGTTGCAGAATGAACAGAGACTAGTTAAGGGTGAAGTGACGATGTGTGTTGGAAGTGGTTCCAAGATTGATATGATCATCATCGCACACTCCCTATACTTTCGGGATTAGTGTTGAACCTAAATAAGTGTTATTTGGTGTTTGCGTTGAGCATGAATATGATTTGATCATGTTTATTGTAATACGGTTATTCATTTAAGTAAAAGAATAAATTGTTGTTCTGTTTACATGAATAAAACCTTATATGGTTACACACCCAATGAAAATAGTTCATTGGATCTTGATCGTAGCAATACACATATTCATAATATTGAAACCAAAAGATGCAAAGTTAAGAATGATAGTGCAACTTATTTGTGGCACTGCCGTTTAGGTCATATCGGTGTAAAGCGCATGAAGAAAATCCATGCTGACGGGCTTTTGGAATCACTTGATTATGAATCAGTTGGTGCTTGCGAACCATGCCTCATAGGCAAGATGACTAAGACTCCGTTCTCCGGAACAATGGAGCGAGCAACAGATTTGTTGGAAATCATACATACTGATGTATGTGGTCCGATGAATATTGAGGCTCATGGCAGGTATCATTATTTTCTGATCTTCACAGATGATTTGAGCAGATATAAGTATATCTACTTGATGAAACACAAGTCTGAAACATTTGAAAAGTTCAAAGAATTTCAGAGTGAAGTGGAGAATCATCGTAACAAAAATAAAAGTTTCTACGATATGATCTCAGAAGATGAATATTTGAGTTACGAGTTTGGTCTTCAATTAAAACAATGTGGAATAGTTTCACAAATACATGCCACCTGGAACATTTTGCGAGAAAACGTTTTTGCGAAAACGGAAAAAACTCATTTTTTTCTTTCCACGAGAGGCACGAGTTCGCTTCCGCGAGAGCCGTTGAAAGAACATGCGGTGCCCCCATGTTTAGTTTTGGTAATTGATGACAATCTCTATGGACTAATGGTTTCCTTGAGTTATATTTGAAGGTTTTGTCCATAGGCTTTTCTTGGAGTACATGTGTTGGTTTCAAGGAGAGTTTGTGTCGACCAAGGTGCTATTCAAGGAATTATCCAAAGATTGGTCATTTGAGAGTTGAGCTTATTGCAAGCATGTCTTGAAGAAAAAGATTGTGTGATCATTCATGTTTACCTTCAAGACATCATCCAAACGAAGAGAGTTGGAAAAATTCAAGGTTGATCAAGACTAAGTCAAGATTGAATCAAATTGATCAACTCACAAAGCATAGAAGATGTACCGAGAGGGATCAAGTGATCCCATGGTATGGTAAGCATTGTCAATTACGCTTTGTGTACTAACCCATGGTCTTTATGAGGGTTCTTTGTGGGGTTAGGTTGCGGTGTGCAAGTTCAAGTGGAGCATCACGAAGAGATCAAATGCTTGAAGCTTTCCATCCTTTGTGGTGAAAATGGACTTGTGAAGATGTGCGGAAGAAAGGCTCACCCATAGTGGAGTATGGGGGAGCAATCAACTAGTCTTCATCGAGTCAACACAATCAAGAAAGGTTGCGGTGTGCAAGTTCAAGTGGAGCATCACGAAGAGATCAAATGCTTGAAGCTTGCCGTCCTTTGTGGTGACAATGGACTTGTGAAGATGTGCGGAAGAAAGGCTCACCCATAGTGGAGTATGGGGGAGCAATCAACTAGTCTTCATCGAGCCAACACAATCAAGAAAGGTGGTCCAACTTGAGGAAGTCAAGATCATCATCATCTAGCTCAAGTGGACCATGTGCAAGGCAAAGGTTTGCCCTTGATAGGTTTTCTATTTTTCCGGTCTCATGATGGTAGTTGGGAGACCGGGTTATAGGATCGATTGCCGTACTATCAGGGGGGGCTCTCGATGAGTAGATTGATCATATTGTTCGTTGAGAGCTCAAACCATTGCATCCTTGCATCATCTTTCTTGGTTCTTGTTTGGTTCTCTTTGTGAGTCTTAGAGCTTACGGTCATCTTGTTGACAAGCTTGAGTTCATCGAAAACGGAGTTCGCTTGCATCTTCTATGATGTTTTCGATGTTGGAGGTTTTGCCGGTTCTTCTCGGTTGGAGGTTTCACTCCTCTTTTTGTTAGGCATACCTCCCCTGCCTCTTCTTACTATAACCAGTCATTGTTTTGATGCTACTCGTCGTCTTGTTTCCAACAAGCTTGAGTTTGCTCAATTCGGAGCTCATATGCAGAAGTTATGGCAGTTCTGATTTTCTTGAGTGTGGTTTTTGTCAGGGTCCCAGTGGTAGTATCGTGGTACCCAGCGGTAGTACCGCTGAGGAGTCACAAGCGGCAGTACCGCTCCGCAGCGGTAGTACCGGCGGTGACTCCGCAGCAGTACTACCGTTGGCTTACCAGGTCCCTACCGCGTCGATTCGAGGGGTCTTTTTCTGTGTTGGATTGTGCGGTACCTCGCTGCGGCAGTAGTGCGGCAGTACCGCTCCTTAGCGGCAGTACCGCCCTTCCTCCGCGGTAGTACCACCCGATTCCCTCTTTCCCTTTACCCTTCATTCTGCGCGGCAGTACTGCCGAAGGGTGCGGTAGTACCGCTTAACCCAGCGGTAGTACCGCTGTCTCCTACGGTACTACCGCCCCAAGGTTCATGTTTTGTTGCTCCTTTTCCCTGTTTCCTTTGCCTGAGCGGTAGTACCGCTCGTGGAGCGGTAGTACCGCTCATGTGCGGGCTGAGCACATAACGGTTGGATTTTCCCCCTCCTATAAAAGGGGGTCTTCTTCCCTAATGAACCTTATCCTTTGAGCTCGTGTTCTTCCCCCATTGTTGACCTTCTTCGAGCTTGCTAACTCTCAATCCCTACATGGATTCTTGCTAGTTTTTGAGGGAGAAGAGAGAGGAGATCTAGATCCACATTTCCACCAATCACTTTCTCCTCTATGTGAGGGGAACCCCTTGGATCTAGATCTTGGAGTTCTTGGTGTTCTCTTTCTTGTTCTTCCTCTTATTTTCCTCCCTAGCATTAGTTGCTTCAGTGGGATTTGAGAGAGAAGGACTTGGGCACTCCGTGTGCCCTTGCCATTGCATTTGGTGCATCGGTTTGAGTTCTCCACGTGATACGTGGAAGTTACAAGTTGAGAAGCTTATTACTCTTGGGTGCTTGGTACCCTTGAGCTTGTTCCTCTTGGGTGCTTGGGCGCCCTAGACGGTTGTTGGTGTTCGGAGCTCAATCATTGTGGTGCAAAGCTCCGGGCAAGCGTCGGGGTCTCCAATTAGGTTGTGGAGATCGCCCCGAGCAATTTGACGGGTACCGGTGACTGCCCCCAAGGGTTGCCAAAGTGTACGGGTTTGGTGACCGCCCCCAAGGGTTGCCATTTGTACGGGTTCGGTGACCGCCCTCAAGGGTCCCTTAGTGGAATCACGGCATCTTTCATTGTGCGAGAGCGTGAGGAGATTACGGTGGCCCTAGTGGCTTCTTGGGGAGCATTGTTCCTCCACACCGCTCCAAACGGAGATTAGCATCTGCAAGGGTGTGAACTTTGGGATACATCGTCGTCTCCTCGTGCCTCGGTTATCTCTTACCCGAGCCCTTTACTTATGCACTTTACTTTGTGATAGCCTTATTGTTTCTTGTCATATATCTTGCTATCACATAGTTGCTTATCTTTCTTAGCATAAGTTGTTGGTGCACATAGGTGAGCCTAGTTGTTTTAGGTTTTGTGCTTGGAAAATTAACCGCTAGGTTTATTCCGCATTTGTTCAAGCCTAAACCTTAATTATTTTAAAACGCCTATTCACCCCCCCCCTCTAGGCGACATCCACGATCTTTCACTACTGCTTGCGAGCGGTACTAAAAAAATACATCCAGGCCTACCACCGCAAGACTTGGGACGAGTTTTTGGTCCAGAGCGGTACTATCACTGTAGGAGCCGCGGTAGTACTGTTCTGGAGCGGTAGTAAAAAATTACATCCGCTCCAATTCGCGGTAGTACCGCTGCAGCCTTTTCAGAACACCAAAACTGCCACAACTTTTGCAAACGGACTCCGAATTCGATGAAACCAAGTTTGTTGGAAAGCTAGCGACAAGGGCTAACACAATCTTGAAAAAATATCAATAAGAAGAAAATTAGAAAAGGCCCATAAGAAAATGGTGAGGACCCTTCCTCGGATAAGACCGGTAAAACCTACAACACCGAAAACATCATAGAAGACCCATGCGAACTCCGTTTTCGATGAACTCAAGCTTGTCATCAAGATGACCATAAGCTCTAAGACTCACAAAGAGAACCAAACAAGAACCAAGAAACATGATGCAAGGATGCAATGGTTTGAGCTCTCGATGAATGATACGATCAAGCTACTCACTTGAGAGCCCCCCTTGATAGTACGGCTATCGATCCTATAACCCGGTTTCCCAACTACCACCATGAGACCGGTAAAATAGAAAACCTATCAAGGGAAAACATTTGCCTTGCACATGATCCACTTGAGTTAGATGATGACGATCTTGTCCTCCTCGAGATGGACCACCTTTCTTGATTGCGTTGGGTCGATGAAGACTAGATGATTGATTCCCCATACTCCACTATGGGTGAGCCACTCTTCGGCACATCTTCACAAGTCCATTGACACCACAATGGATGGCAAGCTTCAAGCACTTTATCTCTTCGTGATTCTCCACTTGAAATTGCACACGACAATCTTGATGACGATGACCACTTGATGTCATCCTTCCCATGGGTTGTATGATATCATCCTCTTGACGCAAGCCCATGGACACGTACCTAACCCCACATAGACTCTCACATAGACCATGGGTTAGTACACAAAGTGCAATGGACAATGCTTACCATACCATGGGATCACTTGATCCCTCTCGGTACATCTTCTACTCTTTGTGAGTTGATCAACTTGATTCACTCTTGACTTAGTCTTGATCAACCTTAAATCTGTCCAACTCTCTTCGTTTGGATGATGTCTTGAAGGTAAACATGAATGATCACACAATCTTATTCTTCAAGACATGCTTGCAATAAGCTCAACTCTCAAATGACCAATCTTTGGATAATTCCTTGAATAGCACCTTGGTCGACACAAACTCTCCTTGAAACCAACACATGTACTCCAAGAAAAGCCTATGGACAAAACCTTCAAATATAACTCAAGGAAACCATTAGTCCATAGAGATTGTCATCAATTACCAAAACTAAACATGGGGGCACCGCATGTTCTTTCAACGGCTCTCGCGGAAGCGAACTCGTGCCTCTCGTGGAAAGAAAAAAAATGAGTTTTTTCCGTTTTCGCAAAAACGTTTTCTCGCATAAATTTTTTGTCCTATAGCTAAGAAAGACTGATGAAAAACCGAAAAAACAAAAAAAAAGCATCTAAAAAGCCAGAAACGCGTGCAAAAAAATAAAAAAGAATAAAATTCAAAGGGAACGCCCAGAGCGCGACACGCGGCAGCGTCCGAGAGCGCGCCAAGTGGCGCGCTCCCAGCCCACCCCAAGTGACCCTTGAGGAGGCTCTCGAAGGAGCGCTCCTTTGTTAGTTGCTCCATGGTGTCCTCCTCGCCAACCCATACACACATGGGCCTTTTCCGTTAGAATAGTTTAGGGTTAACATAAATAAAATCTTGATCTCAAGATTAGAACACCATAGATAAAGAGCGGAGCCGTTATCAAGAAGCTGAGATATCGGTCGTGGCCATTGTTGGCAAAGACACATCCCCCTCCTCCTAGATGCAGGCATGGTGAAGAGTAGTAGTAGTAGTAGTCCAAGAGCGCCACTAGCACGGCCCTCATGCCATCCATTGGTGGAGATGCATCGGCTGGTTGGAGTAGATGCCGTCAGCACTGCCCTGGAGGTGGCCGGCGGTGATAGTGGATCTTTGTCTCCTTTAGCACATCATTAGGATTGGTTATTAGAGAGAGGAGGTGGCCTACCATGTAAAATCGTTAGTTACAAACCGGAGGGGTCCTTTTTCCTTTTAAAATAGGTGCTAGGGAGGCGGTATTGAGACCAAGTCGTTGGTTCAATGCCCCCGATCAGTGCACGTACGTGGGAGGTTTAATTCCCTTTTATCTCTCGGTTTGTTGTGGGAGGTTTAATTCCCTTTTATCTTTCGGTTTGTTATGACTAGAGACCAACATTCTTCCCCTTGATCGTAAGGTTAACAAACTTCATAGTCCCACTCTTAACAGAAATAATATTCAATGGTTAATGAAGTTTCATTGAACCTCGATACTCATAGTATACCATTCTATCTCTAAATGGGTATCATTTTACTTTATGAGAGTCGGTTTATTTCACGATCCTAATTTCCAGGATCAACAAGCTTTTTGAACCCATGTCGGCGACATAATCCTAAAATGGGTGGTTAATCTTTAGTAAGTAGAACCGCAAATCTTCAAGAAAGGAATATAATGTGTTGATCCTGGACTCTATCTTTCACAACATGAAACATAGTGCCAATGGTTTTGGCAATACCAATTGACTCGTTGTTACTCACATAGAGGATTGCTTGTTCATAATCGCAGTAAGTGGTTTATATATGTTGTCTACCATTTTTATTTTGGAAATAAGATTGTTTCAACATACAACCTGCTCAGTAGCCTCTTAACATGCTAAGAATAGTTTGCATCGTTGATGATGCCATGGTTGTCCTTTAGGAGCTTTTCCACGATGAAACTCCTCGTGCGAGGGTGCGGATTTAACATAATGTGGAATTCCTAATATCCACACACCTCGTCAAAATGATGTCAGACTAACACACAATTTTGAGGTTATCAAACTCATTATAAGGGAGCATGTAATCTGTATTGCCTTGCATGGTAAAAAAAGTTTGATAACGGCTTTCCAGTGGCCTAGTTTGGGAATAAACACATTTTTGCCAAGTACTCTCTCCGGTCCTTTTTACTCTGTACATTGGATTTGCCGAAAGTCAAACTTTGCTAAGTTTGACCAAATTTATATTAGAAATTATTAACATCTATAATATCTAATAAATATAATATAAAAATATATTCCAAGATGAATCTAATGATATTGGTGTTGTTATGTGAATGTCTATAATTTTTTATATAAACTTGGTCAAAGTTGGATGAGATTGACTTCGGACAAATCTAATATGCAGAGTAAAAAGGACCGGAGGGAGTATCCCAAACACAAATAAGAGGGTGCATTCATACTTAATACATGTAAGGTTCTTATGACAACTAAAGCATAAGGAATCAACATTACTTGGTTAGTTTTAAATATTTTCTTGGACGCGCAATGTCAAACTCTATGACCCTTGATTTTAGGAGTAGGTGGGGAAGCGTACTGACACATAATGTATTTCTTTCATAATTTTCCACGTATGTCATAATAATAGGACTTTTACTCTTTTTGGACCCACTTCTCGATGAATCTAAATACGATTAATGCATGAGACAACACCAAGATTATTTATGTCATTATTGGAAGACAGAAAATTCTTGGTTTAGCCAATGGGTTTTCATCTACAAATGGTAGTGAAATTACTCCCCCAGACTTAAGGTAAAATTGTCTCAATGCTTGTCTTAGTTCATCAAATTTCTGTACTAAACTAATTTGGTTGACTAAAGTGCATCCGCCACACCAAATGGCTTGAAGAAAACTATATTAACATCCCGAAGGTATATTACATATAGTGAGTAATGATTGGTTTATGCTTCACTTTGTTTAGTGCATAAAATGGTGAGGACTGTTTCAAAAGTGACGTACACATGGCCAGTTCGCTCTTGCGCCTCTCTTTGAGCACGTGGTCTCTAGTTCGAGTACTCTTCCTGGCTTAATAAGCCACCTCTTTTTTTCGATTGGCGCCGCCGCTGACAAAGGTGTCCCGCCAGTAACTGTGCCCACCACCTATGACTGTGAAGCCACTGACAAAGGTGTCCCGTGCGCCAGTAACCGCGACCACCACCTATGACCGCGTAGCCGCTGATAGAGGTGTCCCACAAGTCAGAATATGCACCCACCATCTACGACCATGCAGCCGCTTACAGAGGTGTCCCACAAGTCAGAATATGCGCCGACCATCTACGAGCGCGCAGCCGCTGACAGAGGTGTCCTACAAATCAGTATATGCGCCCACCATTTACGAGCGGGCAGCCACTGACAGGGGTGTCCCAGAAACCACGCCCAGTAACAGTCAAAGACTTTGACCCGATGACAAACCCCCGTTTGGGCTCTTGCGAGGGTGGGCCGCGCAGTGGA
The DNA here is from genome assembly GCF_056163025.1 of Triticum urartu. Classification (NCBI taxonomy): domain Eukaryota; kingdom Viridiplantae; phylum Streptophyta; class Magnoliopsida; order Poales; family Poaceae; genus Triticum; species Triticum urartu. The sequence continues at coordinate 490,828,799 of NC_141878.1, forward strand.
GGGGGAAAATGAGGACTGGCTTAGAGCGTGGGCAAAACTGAGGAGGACTAAGCACAGAGGGGCACATAAATAGAAATCCCAATTTTATAAACACCATTTTGGGCCATTATGCATATCTCAATAGTGCATATCTTAATTATACAATCGAAAATGTATCAATGTAAAACCTTAGTATTTCTCAACAAGCACACTAGCCCAACATTATTAGATGCATAGTGCGGCACCATAAACCGCACCACACGACCAGTTACATTTTTCATGAGGTGCCTCATCCCATTAGTACCGATCACATCATTAAGAAATTCCATAAGGACATCATTAATATAAATTTCATACTCAAATAAAATTTCCAAATAAAACATCTAGAAAATTTAGAGTGAACCATAGGAAATCTCGTCACAGTAAACACAAGTTTATGACATTAACATTCCATTCTTAAAACGACAATCATTAAAAAAGCATAAAATGGTATTAACATGGCCACCACATAAAAATTCCTAAACAAAATTGCCTACCATAAAATTTAAACATGATCTTAACATATCTTCACACAATTAAATCAAATGCACCAAAAATAGAGAATTGCCTAAATAACATAATCTAGCCCATAATAACCCATGTCTTTTATTTAAGAAAAGTTTATCATGATTAACATTATTTTACATGATTTCAGGCACATGAATTTTCCAAGCAATTTTTTTTGTTGGTTCCATTCCACTCAGAAAACTCAAGCAAGAGTTACAACAAAATTTTCTGGCTATTTTCAATTAACAACAATGCAAAAACGATTCCAGGATAATCATAATTTAGAAATGCATTGAATAAAATAAAAAAAAATGCACATAACACCAATGTTGGCCCATAATACCAACGATTGCTCGTTAAAAGTTTAGCCGAGCTGAGAAGATCATCAAAGAGAGAAAAAATGTTTGCCTGTTGGCTGAAACAACTTGGGGCTGTAGCCCAATGGCACACTTGGCCCGTTATGCCCCCGCAGCCCGCCGTGAGCTCCGCATTGATATTTACCGTTCGATCGAATAGACGGTCTGGATCAAATCGAGGCAGAACAAAACCGGCGCTGGCTCAAACCCTACCTCATTTCCACTCGTCTCCCCAAAATTTGCGGCTCCGACAGGAGAGGCAACCTCGTCGGCGACTCGAGGCACATAGGCTATGGCAGTGCGGAAGCCCCGTTAGTTGGAGCAGTGTGCCTGGTCATAAGGCCGCTCACTCCTCTGCCGAACGACGCCAGCCATGTCGACCTCATGGTGATCACGGGAGCTAATCCGTGCTTGCGATGCGCACAAGGCCCTCTGTGGGGAGGCGACCACCGGTCCTGGTCTTTGGTGGTCGACGACGACATGCGCGACGCAGGTGCCACGCAACATTCTCGTCCATAAGGGTAGCGTCGCTGACTATTTCTTTTCACGCGTCGTCCCAGGAAACTGCAACGTCGCCGGCGTCGGGATCCTCGAGGAGAGCGCCGATGCTGCAACATTAGGTGACGACCGATTCATTTCTTTTGGGGATTTCATTTTTAGGGTTTCTTGGTTGGGGAATTTTGGGCAAACATTAGTGATTTATTCAATTTGCAAAAGCCCATCTGATTTTGCATTAACTTGATCGATTACCACCGGAATTCTTGATCCTAATCATATATCATTAACTTCAGAGAGAGCCATTAAACTTTAAACATGATCAAACGCATTAACGTGAGACAATTAGGCCATAACTTAAAAAACATATTGCAAATAGGCCTAATTGGGGTTCTAGAGAGAGATCAAACCAGCTCATGATACCAATGCTAGAATAGTCTTTAGGGTTAACATAGATATTATCTTGATCTCAAGATTAGAAGACCATAGGTAAAGAGCGGAAGCGTTACCTGAGATGGCCATGGGCAACATGGGCAAAGACACCTCCCCCTGCCTGCTAGATGCAAGCATGGTGAAGAGCAACAACAGTCCAGGAGTGCCGCTGGCTTAGCCCTCACGACATCCATTGGTGGAGATGCAACAACTGGTCGGAGTAGATGCCACCAACACTGCCTTGGAGGTGGCCGATGGTGTTAGTCGGTCTTCGTCTCCTTTAGCACCTAATTAGGATCGGTTGTCAGAGAGAGGACGTGCCCTACCATGTGAAATCGTTAGTTACAAACAAGAGGTGTCCTTTTCCTTTTAAATTAGGTGCTAGGGACGCGGGATCAAGACCAAGTCGTTAGTTCGGTGCCACCGATCAAGAGACATATGTGGAGGTTTAATTCTCTTTTATCTCTTAGTTTGTTATAACCAGATACCAACATTCTCCCCCTTGATTGTAAGGTTAAGAGACATCATAAGGCCACTCTTAATAGAAATAATATTCAATGACTAATGAGGTGTCATTGAACCTCAATACTCATAGTGTACCATTCTACCTCAAAATGGATATCATTTTACTTTTATGAGAGTTGGTTTATTTGACAGTCCTAATTTCCAAGATCAAAAGGCTTTCTGAACCCATGCCGGCAACATAATCTTTAAAATGGATGGTAAGCCTTAGTAAGCGGAACCACAAATCTTCGTGAAAAGAATATCATATGCTGATCCTGGACTCTACCTTTCACAACATGAAACATAATTTCAATGGTTTATGTATGTTGTCCCGTTGGTAAGCGGAACTGCAATACCAATTGACCAGTTGTTACTCACATAGAGGACTGCATGTTCATAATCACAGTAAGTGGTTTATGTATGTTGTCTACCACTTTTATTTTGGGAATAAGATACTTTTGACATACAGTAGCCTCTTAACATGCCACAAACAAATAGTTTGCATCATTGATAATGCCATGGTTGTCCTTTAGGAGCCTTTCCATGATAAAACTCCTCGTGCGAGGGTGCGGATGTAACATGACGTGGAATTCCTAATATTCACACACCTCGCCAAAATAGTGTCTGACCAACCCACAATTATGAGGTTATCAAACTCATTATAAGTGAGCATGTAATCTGTATTGCCTTGCATGTACTATAAAGCTTGGTAATCGCTTTCCAGTGGCCTAGTTCCGGAATAAACACATTTTTGCCAAGCATCCGAAACAAAGATCTCTGTATAAAAGGAAAACGGACTGCTTCTCAAGAAGAGTCATTTTCAGCCCTCAGAACTACATTGCTCGCGCAATATTGATGTCATCCCCAGTAATAAATCTTGTGATGACACATTACCGGTAGCCACTCTGCTGCACATAGGTTCATCCTTTACCAATTGCTCCCTCAGTTCCAAATTAACTGAAGTTCTATGTTTGTCCCAAGTCGAACTTCTTCAAGTTTGACGAAATCTATAGACAAATGTGATAACATCTACGACATGAACAAATTAGTACGGAAATATAAAGAATGTAATGAATCAAATCTGGTGTTATAGACGTTGACATATTTTTTTAGACATTGCCAAAATTACAGAAGTTTGACTTAGGACAAACCTAGGATCTTCAACTAATTTCAAGTATCAACAAAACAGAAACGTAGCAGGAATACAGCGGAAAAAGTACAAGTATTTGATCCTCATTCCCATTGGCTTCATAAGTTGCTACATGTGGAATTTAATGTTATCATCTGAGTTAATTTCTTTTCTACCCTTACTTACCAGTAAACAGTATGTCATGTCCAGCAACATACCATGTTCCAGAAGGGGAAGAGATAAATCAAACTCAAAACGAAGCACTGCAATTTCTAAAGAAGAAACCCATGGCGGCAGAAAGAGGTTCATTACCATGGTAGGAGACTGCACTCTTCAGTTACTAAACCATTCTGACCTGACAGGTTAAATTGCACACCTAGTTTACAGAACTAATTGCCACATCTGCAAACACTATATGCACGACTAACAACTTCTTATAGTTCCAGCAAAGCAAGTTACCATGAAACCGTTAACTGAAGAGAGTCATCTCCTATTCCCAATCCTACATAACCCAAACGCATACAGTATATGATATAAGAGAGAAGAACCTAGTGCGCCTTCCATTTTGCAAGTAAGCGGTCGTGAATGTCTCCTTTCTTGACCTTTCCTAGGCTGTGCCTCAGCTTTGCCAGCGTTGAGGAGCTCAACTTGATACCCTGATCGATCATGTCCTCTGCATACTTGCATGCCTCAGGCAACATCTCATCCTTCAGCTTTGATACAAGCATGTTACCACCCTCCTCCAGTGGAGGCAGGCTATTCGCCGCCATGCACTTCCACACCTTGATCCCTGTCTCCCAGTCACGAGTATCCAAGAACATGCTGAGCGCAAGTGAACAATTCGCCTCATTTGGCCAACACTCGTTCTTGACCATCTCTTTAAATATTGCAGACGCCTCCCGGAGCTTCCTCCCCTTGAGCAAGAGCTTGAGGACCACATTGTATGTGTCTGTGTCAGGAAACACTCCATAGGTGGCCATGTCATCGAGGTACTTCACAGTAACCTCAGCATGCCCCAGAGTGCCCTGCAACATGATCATCGTGGTGTACATTTCCTTATCTGGGACGAGCCCACGGCGAAGGACAAAGTCATCCCAGAGAACCACAGCACTGCGCAATTCGCGTGCCTCAAGGTGTGCCGCCAGTGCAGCACGGAGGAACTTCTCCCCTGGTGAACACCTGTACCGGCGCAAGACAGCCAGATATTCCATCGCATCCGAGAGCGCCGTGGAAGAGCCACTTGAAACTAGTGTTGTAAGGAAAGAGTCGTAGGCAGGCACATTGGCAGGATCGAAGTCGAGAGCGTGCACCATTTCGTCGAACACCTCACGCGCAACGGCCGCGTTGCCGGCAGCCTCACAACCCTCCAGAAGGATGGCGTAGGAGTCGGCATCCGGCCGAGTGCCGGCCTCGGCACGTGCCACGGGGATCGCGGCGCGGGCGTCATCCAGCCGGGAGGCGCGGCAGAGCGCGGACAGGAGGGAGTTGAGCGCCGGCGTGTCGCGGTCCATGCCGTACCTGGGCATTTCCACAAACGCCTTGAGGGGGGAGCTGGTGGGGCTGGCCGCCAGGGAGGAGAAGACGGAGGCGAAGGTGGCGAGGGAGAGCAGGCCCTGGGCCCGCATGGAGCCGACGGTGTCCCACATGGGGTCGAAGAGGCGGTTCTTGCCGAGGAGGTCGATGATGAGGTTCCACGAGTAGGGGGAGTGCTGGTGGTGCAGGTGGCGGTGGCCCGCCCAGCGGAAGAAGGCGGCGGCGCCGCGCGGGTGCGCGTAGGAGAAGCGGAGCACCTGCTCGACGTCGGAGGTGGTGACGCGGACGTCGGCGTCGTCGAGGGCTGCCTCCACGTCGGAGGCGGAGGAGGCCAGGATCTCGCAGAGGAGACGGATCTTGGGGGCCAGGTCGGGCGCGTCCTTGTACGTGGGGAACGCGGGGGCGGCCGGCTCGCGGGCGCGCTTGGCCTCCGGGCCGTCGCCGGCGCCGGCGCCGGCCGCGTCTGACGGCCGCTTCTCCCGGCGGTCCGACATCTCGCCTCGACGGGTTCGGGCGCCGCCGCGACGGGGACTCTCGGGGGTGGGGGTGGATGGGCCGGAGACGTGGCCAAGGTGGGTTTTTTCGTGTGTTCTTGAACCGTTAACCCTATCCTGAGCTTATACAAACTCCTTTTTTTTTCCTGAGACGGCTAGCTAAGCTTGAACCGACTGCTGGACGACGGAGAGGGAGACCAAGGCCGAGCAGACGCCGGCGGGATCCCAACTGAATTGTGAGGGGGGCCGCCGAGGCGGCGGATGGCGCCCTCGTTGCTCGTCTCGGCGAGCCAAATCCTCGCCGTTGCCGGCCGGGGAGGCCGTAGGCGGCGTCTGGTCATCGCCAACTCCGGCGGTGCCGGCGCTCCCCCGAAGCTGGTGACTTTCCTCGGCAAGGGAGGCTCCGGCAAGACCACGGCGGCCGCCATCGCCGCTCAGGTAAAAACTACCATCCTCCAGTGCTTGTCTTTGCTGTTATGTTGATAGAAAACTGTAGAACTATTTGTTGCTGAAAGCCAAGGCTGGACTGCAATGTATACTACGAGTAGACACTATTTAGAGTAGAAGATGGGTATGATTTAGCAGCTTGGCTGCTCCCAGCATTGAGCTGGGTAAACTGTAGCATGTGATAGGGTAAATCTACGAGGTGGTTCGTTTAGCGAATGGTGTATCGAGATTCAATTGGGTTATACTACTGCACATCATCTTAACAGTTCCCACAATGTTGATTCATGACAGAATTTCCTTAAATTGCACTCAGTTGGGTAGTTTACATCTGCGTGTTTGAAAAATGTAGCTACAAAAAATCACTTTTGAGTTGAGAAAAATGCCACTCTAAAGTATGACAAGTCGTTAAAACGCCATTGCAAACATTTTCAGGCACTTTGTTTTTCTCCATGTTGCAGTATTATGCAAGTGAAGGCCTGAAGACATGCCTGGTTATACAGTCACAAGACCCGACAGCAGAGCAATTGATGGGCTGTAAGATCGGGAACTCGCTCACAGAATGTGCTGCTAATCTTTCGACCATTAAGCTTGAGACCAGTAAAGTAAAATACCTTTGTGAAGTGATCTCCTTTTGATGTTTCATATTGAACTTTTATGACATCGGAAAATGCCTTGATGCTGAAAAATGTTTTCTGATTAAATCACAGATGCTACTTGAGCCCCTTGACCGGTTGAAGAAAGTAGATGCCCAGAGCAATCTCACTCAAGGAGTTCTTGAGGGGGTAGGTGATTAACTTTGCAATAATATGGGAGATGAGGATAAAGCAGTCATCTGGGTTGCTCTTTTTCATAGGATAGATTGTAGGGGAGGAACTTGGAGTCTTACCTGGAATGGATTCGATCTGCTCAGTCTTGTCTCTTCAGAAGCTGCTCAACTTCTTTTCAGTTGGAACGAATAGTCCACAGGGGGAATTTGATGTCGTAGTGTATGACTGCAATAATACAGAGGAATTTCTACGGCTCACTGGTGCTACTGAGAGGGCAAGGTATAGGTTATCCTTGTTTGTCTATAGCCTTGCATTCACTCAGGACCCTTCATTTTAATGTTGCTGCTACACAAAAGACAGATCTTACTTGAAGTATGTGAGGGAGCTAGCAGAGAAGACTGACATAGGAAGACTGGCGTCGCCATCGTTACTGAAACTGATTTATGATGCCGCGAGACCAAGTGGTAGAACTGGTGAAGTAAGAATGAGTGCAGAGATATGGAATGAAATCGAACAACTTCTTGAGGTAAATTATCTGGAGTTAATAAAGAAAAACTGTTTTACCCAGTGGATGCATATTCAGATATGAGCTGAATATAAAAGATTGAGATGCTAAATTTTGTAGAAAATCTCGCTTTGGTTTGCTGATCCCTCAAAACTTGCGTGCTTCGTCGTCATGGACCCGAGAGGATCAATCTCGGTGTCCTCTGCGCTAAGATACTGGGGTTGCACCATCCAAGCTGGCGCGCAAATATGTGGAGCATTTGGTTATGCTGAAGACCCTTCTGAAATGCACCAAGGAGTTGCTGAGAAGTTTTTGCCATTGTCTTTCTCGTCTCTGCCATTTGTACCAACTGATTCTTCTGCGGATTGGGGCAGAGCGTTAAATTCATTGAATCAAAATACAAAGGGGCTGTTGAGGAATACAAGCAAGGTTTATCCTTCAGTTAGTTTTGATTCTGCACAGAAGTCGGTGACCCTTTTCATGCCAGGATTTGACAAGTCTGAAATCAAACTATATCAGGTATAGCTACTGACCTCACTCTTTGTTGGCTTCACTGTATACACAGTCAAGACTAACAAGACCTATATCTCTAGTTAGTTTCTCTTCTTTAGTTGTTTAGAGATAATGCTGAATTGATTTCGACTGTGAAGCTATCTCTAGTTAGTTTCACTTTTAGTTAGCGCCCAAGTGATAAAAAATTTTAACCAGAAAGGTAGAATCCCACCATCAACTTGAAAATTCTCACTTGGGTGGTGAACTACCTGATAATGTTCAGATTAATGCGCAGTTTCCCTAGCAAGTGACATCAAATGAGTTTTCACTAAAACAATGGAAGGGCCTCTATCATTCTTTTCTAGATTGTTTTCAATTTGAAATCAAGCTTTAAGCAGTTCTAGTTCGTTTGGTGCATGCCACTTGCAGCCAAGCCAACTGTTTCTCACCAGTTCCGCAAATCGATTGTGCTGATATTAAAACTGAAGCACATTTCCCTGTGTGTGCTGATTCCCGTAATTGTCTGTCGACTTCTCCATACAAACTGTGAGATGATTTCAAATGAATTTGGCATCCTTGACTGCAGCACAGAAGAAGCTTCTAAACAACATGATGCCAAAAAAAACTAGGTTTTCATGTACACTAGTTTAGGTCAAAGCCATGTAGCTACTTGTGATCTTACAGTCAGTGGCCTGCATGTCATCCGAGAATTTTGCCAAATAGTGGCGAAGAACCCTTCCAGATTTTTGCAAGAGTATATGATCACCAAGTTAAATTTGTATTGTCTGTGTTGTTGCTGATAATAAACCGACCTGTTCCTTTATCTGAAAATGCAGTATAGGGGCGGTTCGGAGCTACTGATCGAAGCCGGCGACCAGAGGCGCGTAATTAAGCTGCCACCGGCGATGCAGGGGAAGGTCGGTGGCGCCAAGTTCGTCGACAGGAATCTTGTCATTACCATCCGGTAGGCGGCAGCAGGGCCTTGGGTGATCCGGAAATCGGAGCACGGGCTCGAGAAACCAAACCGGTGGAGAACCGTGCAGCACCGTAATGTAAACCCGATATAGACCGGTTCCTGGTGATGTCTGTCAGCATCGTTTTTCCATTTTGCTGTAAACATGGTGAGATTTCTCACAACGGCATTATAGAAGTGGAAGAAAAAGGGCAGTCCACATGAAATGCCTGAGAAAATGGCTTTTGATATTGGGCTATCGGGGATGGGTGCTCTTGGCATCGTACCATTGCTTATGATGATTATTGGGCGGGTGGAAGGCGTGAGTGCTGGGTGGCTGCTGATTTAACGCTGTTCTTGAGTAGCTTTCCGTCTCCCGCTCTTGCTGCTGACGTCTCGTCTGCAGGCTGCAGCCATGGAGCAAAATCTGCGCATGCCGTCGTCGTACAGGCGTGACACGGGGACGATCTGGCGGTGACGCGACTGAGAGATCGCATCCCGTCTTCATGGTGATGCCGCCATGGATCCTTCCCTTCTCACGGAAATCAATCGGTACTGCCAAGTGCCAACGTGTCGGGTGATTAAAAAAAAGTTTCAGTCAATTTCATTAGGACAACACGCAAAAGTGGCCTCTCTTTTAGGCACTCAGGGCATGTACAATGGTGACATATGGATACAGAGGCTTCATGATAAAAAAAAATTTTGAGGCATATATGTTGATTTTTTCTCCCCAATGCAAGCTACTACTAGTGGGCCTTATCAAAAAAAATAAAAAGTGACTCTCATTACACATGCATCCCTCCTCTTCGCTTCAACTTTTTCCAACTTTATGCATCGGACCACATTTTTCTCTCTAAGCACTCGTCTTCTGGAGAGGATCCTGCTTCCCCATCCGAACCTACTTTTTCTGTCATCCGATCCTATATGGCATGTGGGGCATCACCCTGGGGCTATGCATTGGCCATGCCTTCAAAGCGTGGGTGCGTCGGGAAGGATAATTCTTTTGAAGTTGTTATTTCTTGGAGATGGTCGAGACGCGGCTTTGCTGTTAAGTTTAGAGCATACTCCTATGTGTTGTGGTTGTATTGTGTGTTCGAGTTTGAGTAGGATTTTGCGCCTCTCAGGGTTGTCGTGGGAGCTTGGTTGTCGTGGGAGCTTGTTTGTTTTTCTTGTTTCTTATCATCTGCCTTCTATGAAGCTAAGGCACACAGTTTGCATGCTCTCGGAAAAAAATTAGTGGCCTCTCTTCTCACAATAGTGACACTGTTCATCTTCTTTCTCTAGGCCCACAAAATTTCATCTCTCCACCCCCCGAGAACGTATCTGGTTTTTCTCAAAAAAAAAAACGTATCTGGTGAAACGACTAAACTGGTGCACCAGATGCACCAGCTATGTATGGGCCGTTGGATTTGAAAGAAAGGGACAGGATTCAGTGTGATGATGGGCTGTCGGTACATTTGCAAAATAGTCCTTGCATTACAGCTAAATCCAGCGATCTGACCTCTCTGTACCCACATCGTCTTCCTCCCCTTGCCATACTCTGTACCAGGCCGTCCAGCTGCGCGCTAGGGTTCGGGAAGTCTGCTCCGTCGCCTCTCTCGCCCCCTCTCCTGGACTTTCTCCGACTTCTATCTTGGACCTAGTTCCGGCGCCGTTGAAGCACGAGCTCCCCTCCTCTCCTCTGAGTCGCGCCCGACGAAGACGCCATTGCCGCCGGCGAGCACGTAAATGTAGAGGAGTTGTGCTGTAGCTCCTGGGGGCGAAGAGGAACTGCCCAAAGGAGTCAGCTATCTTCTGCGCCTCGAGGATTTTAGGGTATGTTCTCTTATCCCATTATCCATTTATCATGGTCATATTGGGTTCTTCCCCTTTGGGATTTCCCCAATTTATTCCAAACTAGTATCATTGCGACTTGAATAAGTAGTATGAGCACCTGATTTCTGTATGAGATACACGACTGCAGATATTGTACTGCAAAATAGCCTATGCAAAGTTGAATAACTAGTGTTCTGAACCTTAATATGTATTTTGTAGTATAGAAAAACCATATTGATGCAAACTCTAAAGTAAGGTTTGTGCAGCTGTGCAGTTGAATAGTACCTAGCTATCGTCCTTTATAGCTCAGGATCCAAGGTATGAGCATCGAATTTGGTTGTTCTGTTATCCATGTACAGTATATTTGCTTCCTCCAGGCCATTCAGTTTCCATGTGTTTGAAGCCAATGGCATTTGGGAATATGAATAGTATGGGCACAAAATTGATCCGTTGGATGTTGGTGAAATTCTAGTAGTAATCACAACAGCCGGTGCAAATAGTTGAGGGGGATGTGCTCTGTGTGTTCTGTTCCTTTGTATACAATTTTTTTTATACCTTTGCTAACTTGATAGTAAGGTGGACAACTCGGCATGTATGTGAAATAAATGACTTCCTAGGAGCCTACTACATGGCAAGAGTGGGTTAGTTACTGGTTGTTCCTACGGGGTTCTTGTACATGAACTAGTAATGTACTATATGAACTTCTTCCACATTGCTGATATGAAATGGGAACGGCATTTGCAATGTTCAATTAAACTTTCTATGGTAATCCTAGTTGTTCATGTTCCTCATTTTGTTTTGCTGATGTCCACATTGTACCTATGCTCTTAAGTAAAAAGTATTGATGTGTTTTGCCTGGTACGAGGTTAATTATCCACTTTTTAACCTGCGTGTGATGGTTTGTGTTATATTTGCATGAAAAATAGTCAGCCATGGAGTCCATGACAAGTGGTGCTCTAAGTATTGGGTCAACTACGGCAATGGGAGTTGAAGATGATGCCAACAGCTTTGCCATGGTAATTCATTTGTTGTATTGGTCACATACGTACGTCGCACAGTTTCTGTCACCTGATGATTTTTTCTGAAATTTCTAGGGCACGATCCAGCAGGTCGAAAACAATGAAAATAGCTACCACACGCCAACACGAACTAACAGTCTTCCGTTTTGTGTAAGTATAGTAGTTTTTTTTCGCACATCCAATGCATGAGCTGTAGTTTATGAACCGCACATCTTTTTATTTTGCATATCCAGGGGTCAAGATATGAGCCGGAGTGTGATCCTAACTTACAGCCCGTAATTGGTATGCAATTTGACACTTGGGAGGAAGGTATGACATTCTACAAAATGTATGCTCATGAAGTCGGGTTCTCGGTTCGCACATGGACGACACACAAAGATGAACATGGCATACTGTAGAAGAGGTTTGTTTGTGCTAGGGAGGGTTGGAGAAAGGAGGCCCCAGAAGAGGAAAGGATAAAACCTAAACGAAAATTCAAGTTAACCAGGTGTGGTTGTGAGGCTATGATTGGACTGAGGAGGCAGGATGATGGCAAATATAAGGTTGCCCGGTTTGTTCAATCACACACTCACCAACTTATTTCGCCAAGTAAGAGACATCTCATCAAGTCAAATAGGGAAGTAAGTAGTGAGTTGAGGAGCAAACTACTTACATGTCATAAAGCAATGGTTGGCACATCTGCAGCATATCGCTTGCTTAGTGTAGAGAAGGGGGGTCCGGAAAATGTGGGCTGCACGTCAGCTTAGTGTAATGAAATTCCTAGTCAATATGTGTTGCATAGGTGGACTAAAATGGCAGCACGTCAGCTTTCCTATGACGCCAACGGACATGAGCTAGAAGGCCCATCTACATGTCTTTCACCTACCATAAAAAAGTTGTACTCGGAAACATGTTCAAAATTTAGCTTGGCACTTCATGCAGCGAAACATTGTGAGGAGAAAATGAGATATTTTCACAAGGTTGTTGGTGATGCCTTCACGCAATTGGAACAGATGGGTGCCATTAGTGAGCAAAGTAAAGTTCAAGAATTTGAATCCTTCGTCGAAACATCATTCCCAAGTGTGATCAGTATTCATCCACCAGATGTAGCAAACACAAAAGGGAGTGGTAAGAGATTGAAAAGGGGTTCAGAGCAAACAGTGAACCAAAAGAAGAAGAGGTAAAGTAAGCAACCTTGAAAAAATGTCGATGTCCTTTCTACAATTTTGCTAATGTTGTTTTCTTATTCTTTACAGGGCAAATAGCATCCAAAAGGTTCCTGATAAGTAGGGGCGGTGGTTTCACTAATTTGATGTTGGAATAATTATGTGAAGTCATTCAGCTGGCTACATTCTTGCTGGAAATGGCAGTGATATTCATAGGCGATGAGGTTTTCGACTTTTGGTGCTTCCAGGAGCTCACATTTTGCAAATGTGTCACTGAAGCATGCATATGTTCTATGTCTGTAACTCTGGATGTGGTCACTGTTAGCTTCAGGAAGTCGCTAACAGTAAACCATGTTGTCCCATTAGCCATGTTTAACCAGGAAGAAAAGATTGTATGACCGGGCAACGAATTGCTAAGCCTAGCTTAATGTAGGTTTTAAGATTTGGTTTGTCTTTCTGTGTTATTGTCGCAGCTGTAGCCAGCTTGCTATATGTCGTGCTCATGTGAACACTTTCCGAATTAGGGCAACCTTATTACTATGTGTATTGAGCACCGTTCATTTATTTTCCTCTGTTTTTTGTTGCTCTGTGCTTTAGCATCATCATCTGAATTTCGATAAGTGAGAACATATGTTCATCTGTAATAGATATTTTTAGGCATTTTTGCAGCAGTGAAGTGATGAAAATTCTGACATGACCCTTGCCTGAAGTTCAGGAAATCTGAAAATAGAGAATGCAATAGAATATGTAATGTTTAAGATGTATGGAAATCTGTACTGCTTCTTTAAATATGTAATGTTTAAGTGGAAAGCTCGATAAATATAACTCTGTTATATTAAGTATAAAAGATGCAACTTTACAAGTAACTGTCGTGATGATTTTTTCTGTAAGTGAACAAAAGAGCTTTTGTTTTGTAACATTTTATGGAGTTAGAGTGATCTTGAGCTTCCTGTAGTGATTCTGGAGAAGCCTACCTAGGACCAGATTAGCTCATCTGGCCTGGAATAGTAGTCTTCAGTCTGGAGCCTGGAGTAGGTTTTTTGCATAGCTATGAGGATGACCATAATGCATTCTTCTTTCACCTGGAAGAATGTGACATCTGCTGCATATTTGCTTTCAAATCGTTAGCATGACAGAGCAGAAAATCCAGACCCGGACAAACCTGATCTTCTGAGTTCTGGTTATGACATGGGCACTCGTGGGATTTCCGAGCAAGGAACTGGAGGATACAGTGTAATTGTAAACTTTTAATCATTCAACCTGATGTCAAATTTCTGAAGAGATGCATTTAAAAAGAATGTGAATAGAGAGCTTCATAATTTACGTCTCTCAGCTTAGAAACAATTAGATCATGAACATGTGAAAATTATGGTTAGAAAAATGAGAAGAGAAACTACTAAATTTCCACGGTAGGATTATGTCAGCCTGTATACATGGTGTTTCTTTTATTTGTTGTAACCCAGTTACATCTTTTCCTGTGGATATATAGAAGATGTGATATACATCACAAGATTTGTGCAGCCGACATCCATTATCTCTGGAAATTTTTGATCGACATATCTAGTGGAAAGATACGCACAACCTGGGACTTCATACTGTATTCTTTTTTATCATATCAATTAACTTTTATTGCTGCCCTGCTAAATCAGTACCGGTAACAACCAAAAGATATCTGAATACATTTTATTTAGATGCTTCTATGCAAGAACATCACATCTTTCACATCGGAACAACACAAGCATCTGTATATTGTACAACAACCACTCATGTAAACTACAGAAAACCTGCATACAAGATTTTCTAGCAAATGTACATTCTTGATGATTACATGGTGCTACAAAAACTGAAGCCTGAGACAGCCATACACGATCTGGACTAGTATGAGAGGTGAAATTATCAGTTTCATCAATGCCATCTTGGAGACCTATGAAGATGACTCCTCTGAAGATTACCCAGTCATAGCTCAGGCTCTTCAACAGATTTACCGGCTCCGGGCAATGAGACTCCGTAATGACCTTCAAACAAAATAATGGTGGCATCAGGGGAGCCAAGCTAAACTTAGTAGTGACACCCTAAGCTACAATCATAGGCATCTCTGTGTGGAAATAACATTGGATTCCAAAGTATCACATTTTTAGAACACAAAGGACAGTCACTACTAGAGAAGTAGCGATGCACCATTGGTGATACATATTGATTTGGCTCAGCGGTAGTTAGCTAAAAATGTTTTTGTAACTATGGAAAACATAAATTGATGATGAGTAAAGGACGAACTAGATAACAAAATCAATAAGTTGAACTCGTAATGCTTTCACGAAATTCAGTTAGACTCTGTAAGTACACGTTCTCTTTAATATTGTTTACCAATAAAGGATGAAAACAGGGAGTGCATCCCTTGTAATTGGCACGCAGATTGTAGAAATATAGTCGCAGCTCATACCTAAATTTGGTGCTCACAGCACACTATTCCAATTCTTAATCAACAAAAACATGCCCTTTAGTCAACTGGAACAAGATGGATAGAGGAAGAAGCGAACATACCTACATCCTTGAGCTGCTATCGTTGGATAGTGCTGACGGCGGCGGCTATCGTTGGATAGTGCTGACGGCGGCGGCGGCGCCGGCGGCGGATTTTTGAGAGAGACCGTCGAAATTTAATAACCCTAATTCGCCTGAGTGGTACAAAAGAGGGAGAGACAGCCGCGTTTCGTTAAGCTCTGAGATCAATCTTTGAGCTCGCTGGACCTTAACCCTAGCTTCAAGAGGATGTACTGGTACAGAATCTGGCAAAGGGGAGGAAGACGATCTGAGTACGGGGAGGCCAATTCGTTGGATTTAGCTGAGCTGCAAGGACTGGTCTGCAAATGTACCATCAGGCCCGTCATCGCACTGAATCATGTCCCTTTCTTTCGAATCCAACGGCCCATACATAGCTGGTGCATCTGGTGCACCAATTCGGTCGTTTCACCGGATACGTTCTCCTCCACCCCCCTGCCTCGACCCTAGCGAGGTCCTCGCCCCTGTCTCAGCCTCGGAGCTATGTCGTTGCTCTTCACGCGAAATCGACCAATTGGGATCCTATTTTCAGGCAGGTGGCAAATAGCAAAAACTGAAATCAATCATTCCTATGCTTGGACCTTGTAGCGGTCACCACCAGCTGTCCACTGCATGGTAGTTTCAAGTCTCGCATATCCATCTCCATCTATACCGAAAAATATATTGGACAATAAGCTTCCTTTCAATATGTTGTTTTCATTTAGTTTAGTTTAGTTTAGAACGATGTGGGGGGAAAAGCCATGCGAGCCTCCTAATTGATAATCACGCTGTGGGTCTCGGATGTTTCCATGGTACTAGCCTGCTGGGGCATGATGAATCGCAACAAACATTTAGAACGCATGCACAACCGGTTGTTGTACCGGATATTGTTATGCCAAACCAATTCTTCCCGTTTAAGCTAAGGTCCTTCTTCTGTTTGGTCAGTGTATATGTAAAGCAACTGGGATCTGCGATAAGGGCGGACGCATATGCATAATATAATGCTCCCTTCGATCCATATTAATTGTTGTTGTTTTAGTACAACATTGATACTAAGAGTGGACGTATATGCATAATAGTATAATACAGTACTCCACCTGATCCATATTAATTGTTGTCGTTTTAGTACAACTTTGATTCAATTAATATAGTTAGGATGGAGTACTTTTTTTTTACAGATAGCATAATATAAGTGTTTCTTTTATGTTAAGTTTAGAGTGATTTTATCAGCTTTTTATATAACGATCGAATGGATTCTTTTTATATAAAAAAGAAAATGTGCTTTTTATTAGACAATAGAAGCATTTATATCAGTGTGCGGTCTAGCGGGAATGAACCGTATAGGGAAAATTAAAACCCATCCATGTGGCATGCCATGTCGGCCCTGGCATGAGGGACCAGCTTGGTAGAACGGCTACAAAATTTAAGAAGGGTAGAACATGGCACATGTTTGGTTAAATGAGGTAAAAACCGATGAATTTTGAATAAATAGAGCAACTCGGTAAAAATATGCCAAAAGATGGGGTAAAAATAGAATTGACTTTTTTCATTAATCAATGTGTGTGTGTGCCAATCAAGTACCGAAGGACCAAGTTGGAAAATGTTATGTAAAAAAAATATTGTAATCAAAGAATATCCCTTAAGGTAGGAAAAACAAAAAAGTCACGCAGATTTTTTACAGGACAAAAATAAATAAATAAATAAATAAAACAATGCAGACATTGAAGGCAATACCATTGACCAAAGCTTGCATCCATCCCAAACATGTCTGCTCCCTGAAGTGATGTGTGAGTGGGCTCTTCGGAAGCACCTTCAAAAAGAAAAGCGACATCTGTGGGTACCATCATCACCGACTGCAAACGATCACCCCATTGAACACGGGATCGGATCCGGCCACACCAACAACCTCCAATGCTGGCCCAAATATGACCAGTTCCAACCCAGTGTAGAGGGAGCGCTCTTCAATGATGCCTTCAAGAAGGAGAAGGCTGCCCTCTAGCATGATTATCGTCGACATTGATCCCTCAAAGACTAAGGTTTCAAGTGTGGGTAATGTCTCATCAACCAAGAAATATCTAATTAAGTATCAGACCACATATTACATCCCATGATTAACCACTTTTCTCCTTTATTCGTTGGTTGGTTTTAACTCGGAGGTGGTTGATAAGTGTTGTGTTTGGGGTTTCGTGTTTTTTTAAACATGCACCCAACCCAAGTACATGAGTTTTATTCAAACTACACCCGAGCAATCTCCATATACAAACTTGTTGTGTGTGTGTGTGTGTGTGCCTGCTAAGATTCTTTCAACTCTCAATGTCCCTATAAATTACTGTTCTACACATCTACCTGTGCTTTGAAAAGAGGGTAAACCCTGATACCTTATTAAGTCAAAGATACAAGAGTTAACAAGGAATTTTTTAGATGAAACTTGTGAGGTGACGTGAAAGTCCACAAATGAAAATCGAGGTAGTGAAATTCAAGGGGCATGGAAGGGGATTTGTGGCACACATGGGTGCTGCCGGTGGAACGCATCCCCATTTTTCTTTTGGCTTTTGATTTTTAATCGGTTATATCTTTTGAACCAAAACTTTAAATTAAGTTTTGTTTGCATATTCGTGTTTCCGACGAGGGCTTTCAATAAGATTAATTTTAAATATGTTTTAATGAGTTTTCAAAGTTTTGTTAAGTTTCAGCTGTTGAAACTTGGTAGGAGCAAACGACGAAAACTTAAAACTTAATAACAATAACACAAGTTTTGAAACCTAAAACTTTGTAGCCCCATGCGGAATCCAACTACTTTGTGGATCACGGCGCAATCGAGCTGCCGACACGACTGGGCAAATATGCGCTCTCCCATCTGCGTGCCTCTACAAGTTTCCGGTGTCATTAGTGGGTAGAAGAACATGTACTGAGATTTAGCACGATTTTCATGTAAGATCTCATGAACATAACATCGACTGAGATTTAGTAACACTGTTCATTAAAACTTCTTTTACACGGTGTCACGGTGCTCACTAGCTGGTCACTACGCACGCCAAAAGCAGAGGTTTCTCGAGAGGAGATGAGCGAAGGAAAAACATAGCGGCAATAGAACCATGTACAGTACAGCAGTGAGGCAGAGGGAGAGGCATGGGTGGATCTTGGCCAAGTCGCAGGGCGAGCCGCTGCGACGACGGCGGGCCGGCGTGGGGGGTGGGGCGATCAGGCGTTGGCGGCGAGCTTGAGGGAGGCCGGCAGCGGGCTGCGCATGGGCGTGCGCGGCGTGGGCGGGGCCCCGAGGCGGCGGCCCTCGGCGTCGTAGTAGATGGCCCCGGAGAAGTCCAGCGGCTGGCACCGCTCGCCCATGAGTATCTCCTTCCTCCACACCCCGTCGTCCGCCTCCATGCCCCACTCCTCCGTCGGCCCCGCCTCCCTCCCCTTCTTCGACGAGGACGTCGCCGGCCACGACAGCGCTCTCTTGGCCTTGCCCCCGGCCGCCCCGAGGAACGGCACGACGGCGCGCGACGGGAAGGATGAGCCCGGCGGGCGGCGCACGTGCAGCCGCCGCGCCGCCCGCGACAGCCGCCGCGCGCACCTGCCCACCAGCTCCGCCACCGCCTGCGCCAGGCTCACGCCCATGGTGGACGCCCCTTCCTCCTCCTCCTCCTCGCCGGCTCTTTTGGCTTTGGCTCCTCTCCTCTCGTGGTGCGCTTGCGAATCCCGTGCGCTCTGTGCCGTCGTGCGTCGCCGCTCCGCGGGTATTTGTAGAGCCCCACGAGCCGGTCGGGACCCGGGACGGTTTGGCTAGTTAATGAACTAGTACCACGTACGTAGCTAATTAATCATCATCAGTCTAGCAAGACTCGCCGATCTGACCATGATTAGCTGAGATCGCTCGATTTGATTAGCTCTACTAATTAAGATCGTCGGTCGCATTGTATGTATTTGCGGCTGGAACTCAACTCACGTACACGTACGTGTGGGCGTATTGATGGGGTGACGACGATGGGGCTTTGCGGGTGGCAGAATTACATGTCCATCATGGGTGTCCGGTCGGATGGGTCGTACTATAGTGCTGTTGGCAGTTGAATTAAATTAAGCCTAATTGCGTGACTTTGTTGGTTTGGAATTTAACGGTTGGAATTAGGAAAGCGATAAGCCTGCCAAATTAAATTGGCTGGCTATATATGTTCCGGGGGTAGAAGGAGATATAATCAAAAGGAGATGGCTGAAAAACGATTTTACTTCGGCTTCGTGTACGCATATACATGGATAGCGAACGCACAAGTTAACGTAGCCCGTCAGAAATTTCTCAATTTATACAACTATACTACGATGTTTACCATTTCTTTTTTCGAGGAAATACCACGACGTTATGTCGAAGTGTTCAGTAAATATTCGTAGCTGTAAAGTACGTAACTACTCTTAGCGACTACTCTCTCTGTTTTTAAATATAAATCTTTTTAAGAGATTTCAATATGAACTACATACAGATCTATATAGATATATTTTGAAGTGTAGATTCACTTGTTTTACTCTCTGTGTAATCCTTATCAGAATCTTTAGAAAGATTTATGTTTACGAACGAATGGAGTACATGTAGCGAGTCAACTGTATGTGGAGTCGTTCAAGTCAAATCATCGGGCACTCAACCAAAACACACGCACACACACACGCAGCACTCGCTACTCAGCAGACCGATGCCGATTAGAACTAGGAATCATCCATCCATCACATGCGCATGCATCGATCATGAGCTCGCTCGCTAAAGCTGACCCTGGTATTTTATTTTCTTCTCACACGTCACGCGCGTGCACACTCACGACGCAAGCCGACCGCGCCCGGCCATCATGTAGGAGGCACGAGCTCGCGCGTCAACGCGTGTCGGTGCTGCGAGATAAGATCGACCTACTACCAGCGACGAGTATACGATCCCACGTACTACGCGAAATGACTTATTCATCAAAGACGGAGACAGTAGCACGATCCTTGCCTGGTTGCATGGCTTGGATTGGATCTAGTACATCTACTTGTGTGTGTCCGGGCACTTCACACTTGTCGACCACTCGTCCACATGCGTTGCGCGTGCATCCGGGTGGCCGGGGCGGAAAGCATGTCGTCCCGAGCGATCAAGTTGGATCTGGATTGGTGTGCGGCGAACTTGCGCTGCGAGTGCGCCACATAGCCCGGGGGCACATAATGCTCGTCGTTTGCTGTCCATTTCGATCTACCAAATAGGCTCTGGTGGAGGAATGATCTAGCCCACTGACTCATGAGCTTCTCGCAAACTTCGTTTTTTTCTTCTTTTTTTGCGAGAAACAAACAGACAGACGCTTATCTCGTTCGTATCACGCCCGTCCCGGACTCCCGGGCTGCACGAAACTATGTACACTTGATGAACTGCGAGTGTCCTGGTACAGTGGTACTACGAGGCAAATCAAAGCAATACTAACGTCTTGAGCCGATTCCACGCGGAGGTCCCGAAGCCGAAAGGTGGCGTCGTTGCTTCACCCACAGTGGTCGTGCATCACACTTATGGATGATGCACCCTTTGGCTAGGTAGCTAGATAGATAGATAAGTATCATGGCTGCGAGCATCGCACAGCACGCAAGTTCAAGTCGTGCCCTGTCGGCGACAAGCTTGACCTAAACCCGTTGTCTTCTTTCGTGGGGTGCGTCTCGTGCGCATGTCGACGCATACGCGGGGCGCACGCAAGCAACTTGTCCACTATATACCAGTGTACTACCATCCACCTAGGTAGTACTACACTACTGCCGCGTGGTGGCGAGTGACAGACAGCACCGTGTGCCACAGTGACTTCCCGTTTTGATCCCCAACTCCACTTACCCGGGTCGTGGGGTTTGTCACGTTTTTACATCAGATAGTGTCAAAGACGCCCTTATATTATGAGACGAAGAGAGTAGTAACCTAGAATGCAAGAGATGAACATTTTGTTGCTCCACCTCTACTCACTTTTCATCTCAATCCTCGTGCACGCACTACTGGTTCTTATCGACTTCAGGAACCATCACTAGTAGAAAACAGGACTTTGGTTCAAGCTCAATGCACCCTTTAGTCCCGGTTGCATTACGAACCGGTACTAATATGAGCATTAGTCCCGGTTTAAATGGAACCTTTAGTCCCGGTTCATGTCTCAAACCGGGACTAAAGGGTTCTGAAATTTGTTTTTTGTTTCTCTATCTGTTTTTTGTTTTTAGTTTCTGTTTTAAATTGCTTATATCTTTTAAGATATTTGATGTTTTTGAGTGATTTTTTTTGCATTAGATTCAAAATTTTGTCTAGTTTCTTGTTCTGCCATTAGATTGTGAATAATCTGAGTTTAAAAATAGCTTTTAATTTAATTCTTTTTGCTCCTAGTCACATGTCAGATTGTTGTCACAGTAAAATTTATTATGTTATTTTTAGACTAATTTAAATTAGGATTTTAATTAAAATAGTACTGCTTTGCTTATATAGTTGTTTTAGTCCTTTAATTATTGTTTTCAATTATTCTTTTGTTAAAAAGTAATTCATTTTGCCACTTTAATAGAACGTGACTCTGGCTTCGTTAACCTTAGCTGTGACTCTGGCTGGGACGGTGCTAGCAGCTGTAGTCGACAGTAGGATTGGATGGACACCATCCTGGACTAAAGGGGTTCAAACTCTACGCCCCCTCCCTCCGTGTATCGCCATTTCAGTTTTGAAAAAAACAAAAGACAATGACAAAAACTTCAAAAATTAAAATCCTTCGAGATGAAGTTATGTGACTGCATCTACTCCCCCCGTTCCTAAATATTTGTCTTTCTAGAGATTTCAACAAATGGCTACATACGGAGCAAAATGAGTGAATCTACACTGTAAAATATGTCTACATACATCCATATGTTGTAGTCCATTTGAAATGCCTAGAAAGACAAATATTTGGGAACGGAGGAAGTACTAGTTAGGAAAATTAGAAAACATAAATTTGGACATGTTTTGCAAAAAATGTTATGAAAAAGTAAAACGGCCATAACTATTGCATACGATGTCGAAAAAACCCATACAATATATCAAAATGTTCAGCATGAAAATCCGGATCCGACTTCGATGACCATAGGCCGTTTTACAAATTTTTAGAATCCACAAATTCTGAAAGGAAAAAAGGTTATCCTCAAATTTATGTTTTTTTTAATTTTTGATCAAACTGTGGTCAAACTACTTATTCAAGAAATATTAATGTTATTACATAATTATTGGTTTTAAGTATAATAGTTTTGAAGTCAAACGGTGAAACGTGTGACTTCATGCTCAAGTTCAACTCCTAAGGGTTAATAGGATTGACAGCTTACTATTGTCAGGAAAACAACAAGTGCAGACTTGGAAACGAGGGGGAATAGAACTTGAAAGTTAAGCGTGCTTACGCTGGAGTAGTGAAAGGATGGGTGATCGGCCAGGAAGTTAGACTATTTGAAATGATGAAGGATGATTAGAGATTAGAGATTAAATTATTAAATAATTTAAACATTTAAAAATTGGAGAAAATAAAAAATTAATTTTTTGAAAATATTTTCTTTAGTCTCGGTTAGTGTTACCAACCGGAATTAAAGGTGAAGTTCTAGACATTGGTCACGTGGAGTCACTTTATTTCTGGTTCGTAAGCGAATCAGGACTAAAGGTTTTGGGTTCTAGTCTCAATCCTTTAGTCCCGGTTTCTCTTTGAAATCGAGACTAAAAACCCGTTTTCTACTAATGCATTCTGAGCGAGGGTGATCGATTCCCGCTTTCCCGCTGAGCCAGGATGTGCTTTGCAAGTTTAGTTTAGTTTTTTTTTGCGAGGGATGTGATTTTGCAGTTGCATGCATGCATGCAACAACTGACGTGTGGTGAGTGTATGTATTTAATCTGTAGGTCTCGCACTTTGGTCAACACTAATCAACTCCTGAAAATTATGCGTGCGAGAATATAGTACATCTTTACTATAATACGGCAACGCATGTCTCATCATCAGGTGCAGCACTCATCTCGAAATCATGCAGCGAGAGATCGAGCAACCAACCAAGCAGCCGATCGGTTGAGCACCAAATCATCATCAACATCATCATGAAAGAGGAAAACTAATCTGAAAGTTCAGAGGTGCTGTTGCAGACACTCATTACGCCTGCATCATTGGCATTTTTTTTCTTCCTTTGGGGCCTTCTTATTAGTACTAATCTGGGGCCTCAACGGAAGCCCGGGTTGCACGACTGCGCCATGCATGCATGCATGATGATGGTTGCGACGCCTGTTAGGCTGTCTGGGATGTATTTGTTTCTCCGGTCCTGCGTGTGCTTGCTCCGTTCGGGACAATGATTAAAGAGGGGGGGCCGCCCTGGTACGGGGTACGGGTGCAACCAGCTTGCATGAATTAGGAACGCGTGTGGTGATCAGTCGGCGTCCGGGACTTATTTATGACTAACTTTGTTTGCATTAAGATGTGAGTCCACCCTATTCTAGACTCTAGACTTTACTCTCTCGGTCTTTCTAGACATTTCAAATGACTACTACATACAAATGTATGTAGATATATTTTAGAGTGTAGATTCACTCATTTTGTTCCGTATGTAGTCACTTGTTAAAATGTCTAAAAAGACAAGTATTTAGGAACGGAGAGGGTAGACATTAGGTGTGAAGACGATCCAAAGCATGGGGCCAAAGTTGATGCATGTAAGATGATCGACGTCGATGTGCCCGCCGTCACACATGGAGTAGACAATGTTTTACATGTACGTGAGTATATATTTGAATTGCAACAATTACTAGCCCAGTCCAGGATCTATACGTGAGGGTAAATTCTTGCTCAGCATGGCCCGCCCAGCAATTTCTTTGTAGCTCCGCCACTGATAGCATGTACAAATTTCCTTCATAAATATAAACACAGCACCATCCTTTGTGGTTGAGCAGTTGACCCAATCATTGTTTAACCTAGTTTTACAAATACTCACCATGTATATACATCTCGACATCCGTTATAGAGGGGAACATCGCCACATCCCCTGAAAAACCATATGATTTTGGTCTCAAACATGGTGTTTGATCCTTGGTAAACCAGAAGTACAATTACCAAAACAAGCCACCCAACCAAGGGTTAGTTCTCTATCGTTTGGTTGGATTTGAATAATCAATTGCCACACTACTATTGCAAGATTCTTATACAGGGAAATCTTATGTGGGGCGTTTGCTCTCTAATCTTATGTGGTGAACAATCATGCACTGTCTGATTGGGATGAGGAATAGGTGGAAAAGTGGTGCATGATCGCGAGCAGGAAGAAGATAGATGAGAAAAGAGGGAGAGTGGAAGGTGGAAAGGACGACAACCGCTAGTTCGCACGCAGGTAAAATCGAAAGTACAAGCTCCAAGGCTCGAGGGATAGTCTCATTGGTGATAGTGGATTGAAACAAGCAATCATGTTTAAGGTTTAAGTTGGAATATGAAGCTTGTTGAATTTATCCTTTGTTTTTTTTATCAAGTTTTAATGGTTGAAACTTGTTGGAGTTTATAAAACTTGTCAAAATGTAATCAAGAGCAGTCTTGTTTGAAAGAAGTCGTCGCAAGGAACACGAATGTGCAAATGAAGCATAAATTGGTGTTTCAATTTAAATGATTTTAAATCTGAAATTCAAAAGAAAAAAACATGTGAGGTGAGATGGGCAGAGCATGCATTTTACTACATCAAAAGTGGCATGCATAAATTCTCTAACGGTAATTAAGAACTACCACAACACCCCAAAAATGAATGCGCGTAAGAGCATCGACAGCCGCATATGATAAATATGACCCATCAAATCCCCGCGGACGCGCCCCGAACGCGTCCTCAAGCAGTGACCGGACACTCCTTAAATTAGCACAATTGCATCTAGACATCTCACACTAGACTCTTAAATCCTTACAAAAACATGCAAATTAAAAAACCTACGTACTACGTAGATGATCTAGCTACTCCTCAGGGAGATGTCGATTATCTCCGTGCCTGGCTCCGGCAGCATGGGCGGCAGGTGCAGCTCCGGCTCATCCGGCTGCCTGCTGGTTGGCCTTCATATAGGCCTCATCTTAGATGGACTTCAGGATGGCCTGCTGCTCCGCCATCTCCGCGGCTTGGACGGTGGCGAACTATGCCATGTTGAAGCCCGAAGTAGATTGCTCCGCCTCGTCCTCCTCCGGATCTGCCATCTCCATCGGCTCCGGCAGCTGCTCTCCCTCCTCCTCCTTCTCCGGCTCCGACGAGTCCGGAGGCAGCCCGACAGTGATGCGGGCGGAGCGCCTTGCCTGGATCTCCTCCATGATCTGCCTCCGGCGCTCCGGCGTGAGCATAGCGTATGTGGCAATCTTTCGTCGGACCGTGGCGATGCCAAAGAGCATGGGAGAGGAGGCGGGCCGGCGCAGGTGGCGGCGCAGAGAGGAAGGAGGTGGATGGGCTAGGGTCGGTGGACGCCGGCAGGCTTAAATAGCCGGATTTGGCCTCGGGCGGCGAGCCGGAGCGGCGCCACGCGGCGTTCACACCGCGGCGACGGCGGAGGTGTCCGTCGGACCGCCGGGTTTTCGGGCTATTCCCTGCAAGACCTCGTCGTCAGTCCTACGTGGCGGACGCGACCGTGCGTGCCTATATCCGCCCCATATTTAAATTGGATATGAAATGTGCCGGTCAAGCCGGGCGTTTGAGACCTGTTAGAAGCGTCTTTTTGAGTTAAATTTTCGTGACCGGTCAGTGACCGGACGGATCGCCGGGTGTTTCGAGGCCGGTTCGGGACGTCCGATTATAGATGCTCTAACCTCGTGCCACACATCCTCTCCAGGATGAAGTTACTTTCCGCTGCTAGTGTCCTGATATCACTTTATCCTTGTCATTTCGTCACCTCGGAGGCTCCGCAGCCGAGCGCGCCACTCGCGGCGAAAGCCAACACGACGACAGCACCACTGTGTTGCCTTCCATCGGCGCTGGCACGCTGCTCCAGCGCGCGGCTGAAACGCAATCGCGACGCCGCTGTCTGTCAACAGTGTAATATTCGGTTGGCTCGGCTATCCTGTCAGTGGCCATTAATCAGCCGCCGTGCAGTTCAGTTGGACGTCCAGTTGCCATCCTGAAGGCGACTGGACTGGCGGTGGTACTAGATGCCGATCGGTGTGCGGCGTGCGGGCATCTCGAAGGAGTGACCAGCGGCGACGCGACAGGAAACTGCATTCCGGTGTGCGCTGCGCCTGCGCTCCTCGCTCGCTTTCGGCCACGAGTGCGCTGCCGGGCTCGTTCATGACTTCACCGTGCGCCTCCACTGGTGCGTTCGTGGTACTGTGCGTGTGTGTATATCAATATATGGACAGTGGTGTTGGAAAGGTAGAGGATGGGCATGGATGTTTTGCATAGGTTCTATGATGATGTGATGAGCGATGAGCGGCTGTGGTTTGAGTTGACCCAACGCCTACTTAACCCTAGTGGAAGATCGGAGAAGGATCAGTGATCGCACAAGGATATGTCGCTCGGGCTGTGGAATGATAGCAAAGTCTACTTCGTCTCCTCTGACTTGTGGCTGGAGTTGCGGTCAGAATGGCCGCCTCAAATATGTCATTTTTCTCAATTAGTGGAAACTCGAAAGGTGCCAATTATAATCTATCAATTGTCAAATTATATCATCATATGTGTGTACTGTGGTCGAGTGCTCTTTAGACGTTTGACCCGTAGACGTGTGAGATGCCTGGAAACCGGGGACAATACCCCTGGTGAGACAAGCTTACCCACTTCAGGGTTCGATCGCCGACCCATACTGGCGGATCACCTCAAAGGCATGGGCGGTGTTGCGCGTCATGGTTTTCTCTTGGCTCGCCATTCAGGACCGATTCTGGACTGCCGATCGTCTCGGCCGTCGGGGCCTTCCGCACGAGGAGGTTTGTTACTTGTGCGACCAGATACCTAAGGATCTCCAGCACCTCCTCGTCAGTTGTTCCTTCACTCGCCGAGTTTGGCACGAGGTGTTGTCCCACAATCGCCTTACCATCACCGGCAATGATCCTCGTTGACTAGTGGGCCACGTCCTACTCTCTAGCCCCCAGTGCACATCACCAACTGCTCTCCTCCATCATCCTCCTCACCGCCTTGAGGCTTTGAAATCATTGCTACAGTTGCATCTTCGATGGGTTGCGGCTGTCTGTTTAGCGTCTCGTACATGCAATTCAGGAGGATGCTCAGCAATGGCCATGGCAAGCGCGACCTTTGTGTTTCTGTGACTGAGCAACCCATGTTTCCTGCTCTGGTCTTCACCTTCACGCCGACTCGCGCACATGCACTGGTGTAACCGTCTTTGTACTGTTTTGACTCTTCTATTGATGAAATGATACACAATCTTTAAGTATCCACGAAAAAAATACTCAGGCGGGCTAGACATTGAACTATTTTCACATCTTTGTAGTATCCATACGACTGAGCCAGAGCCACCAAGAACGCAAAGCTAAGTTGAGTAGTTTCAGATTTGGGCTTCTTCTATTCATGGGAATTTCTAAACGCGTGATGGAAGTGGTATGTCCTCTTGAATTTAATAGGAAAACTGCAAGAACTAGGATCAACAAGTGTTTGATACCGCATAAATAACAATGAAACTCTAACATGAGGTTGGCGTGGATAAAAAAATTCCTCAAAAATAGAGTGCAAGAATCCTTTGCAAAAAAAAAAAAGAATCTAAGGATTGAAATCCTACAAATCGAACGAGCTCCGTAGGAAAAGAAAAATTCCTAAGAATCTAAAGCCTCCGAAAAATCCTATGAACATCCTTTTCGCCAGGAAGTTTACATGATAGCAAGTTGAGTAGAGGTGATATCTGGCTGTCGTCACTCCACAAACAATACCAAGTCTGTATAAGTGTCCCTAAAGCAAGCAATGAGGTGGAAAGTTAACCAGGTTTGTAACGACAACTGATGACGGCAATTATTTTACAGGTAAAAAAGTATCTACCTATTATATTATTGTTAAAACAATAACAGAAAAAGAAGCTACCTCCACGTAGTCTAGAATTATTTAAGCTGTAAGATCCTAATAATAGAACGAAAGTATGAAAAGTGTAAGAGAAAACGAGATATTATTACGGAAATCCATGATTTTGCATGGCGGGCCATTTATCATTCGCCAATGTCCTTACCAAAGTTCTCATACATCTTACAAAATTATTTGTTTCAGATATGATCATGTATAATCGAATTAGATAAAAATCCGCATCTACTAACACAAATTACCTCACCAAAGAGTAAACTAAAATTTATATTTGCATGATCAAATTTGACTATGAGCTTTTCCGTAATTCTAATGTCTATCTAATAACACTTCAAATATATCATATACTGCCTGTAGGAATTCCCCTTCCACTCCTTGGCCGAAGTTGAGTCTAGACATTACAAAAACTTTTACTAACATGGCTGTGTGCCTTACGGGCCCACATCGCCATCTGGGTGGTATTAGGCTCTTTTACTCCTCGATCCTTACTCTGGGACACTGAACTCTCTCCTACTCGGGTTAAACGATTTTACTAACTCTAATACTAGGATCCCGTGACCACGTTCACCCCGAAGTTGGATAAGCCCTAGTTATTCTTTAGAGTACTATATGAACATTATCCACATTGTCATTTGACTCCTGTGAAAACATCTTTGTTTTCAGATGGAACCCACGAGGCAGGTCGTGCGCCACACGACGGCCATTGGTGCCTCAGGATCACCTGCTGTGTTAGTTGAGATGATGACCTATCTGGGTTATCGCTGGCACCCTGAGTACACCGTCTATGAGGAGTATCAGGACTTCAACCAGGAGCAGTACCGTGCCATCGTCCACCTCTACTCTCGGGAGTATGACTCCACTACCGTGCTGCACGCTGCTCATGGTGTTGGAGTGACTATCGATATGGCGGTCCACGATGCTGCTTATGCTGCTCTGACACGTCTCCGTGGAGAGTATCAGGAGTTGGATACCTCCCCCTTCAGGCACATTGCTATCGCATCCGATGTTGGTGCGGAGGGATACTACACTGCTGCCTACTCCACTATCACCCGAGAGCCCTTCTACCATCAGAACCTGGTTCTGCATGCTGATGGGCTGGATAGAGCTAACCGAGCTCTTCGCCACGAGTTTTACACCACCCGTCAGCACCTGTATCGTGCTCTGACGCTGTTGCACCCCTCTGTCCGCTCTGGTGATCTGTCGCGATCTGCGATCTACCCTGCCCGGATCATGATGCCCCAGGGCGTCGGCTGGCCAGATGTGGGAGGCTACACAATATGAGAAATGCTACCGAGCTCCCACTCACTTTCTTGTAAACGCAGGTGAATGGATCGATATGGTTGACTAGAGGGGGGGTGAATAGGCAACTAGCAATTTTTAGCTTTTCTTTAACAATTTAAACTTTGCATCAAAGTAGGTTGTCTAGATATGCAACTAGGTGAGCAACCTATATGATGCAACAAGGGTAGGAACACAAGCAAGCAAGTGATATGAAACAAATAAGCTTGCTCAAGTAAAGGCACGAGATAACCAAGAGTGGAGACGGTGGAGACGAGGATGTGTTGCCGAAATTCCTTCCCTTTGAGAGGAAGTACGTCTCCATTGGAGCGGTGTGGAGGCACAATGCTCCCCAAGAAGCCACTAGGGCCACCGTATTCTCCTCACGCCCTCACACAATGCGAGATGTCGTGATTCCACTATTGGTTCCCTTGAAGGCGGCGACCGAACCTTTACAAACAAGGTTGGGGCTCTCTCCATAACTTAATTGGAGGCTCCCAACGAAACCACGAAGCTTCACCACAATGGAATATGACTCCGAGGTGACCTCAACCATCTAGGGTGCTCAAACACCCAAGAGTAACAAAATCCACACAAGAAAGTATGGGGGAAGCAAATATCCTTTGGTGGAAGTGTAGATCTAGGTCTCCTCCTTCAATCCCTAGCAAATCAACAAGTTTGAGTGGCTAGAGAGAGAGATCGGGCAAGAGAGCTTGAAGTGCATCAATGGTGGAGTGAGAGAGGTCAAAGGTGAGAGTGGTAGGTGGGAGAAGCTCAATTATATAGTAACCCTCAATTCCAACCGTTACTGCGTTTTTTGCACTGCAGCGGTACAACCGGTTCTCGTCCCGGTACAACCGAGACTCACGGTGTATCTGCAGATCCCTACCAAGCGGTACAACCAGACAGGCGGGCGGTAGTACCGGCTAAGAAAAATAACCGGACTAACCGCCTGGCCACCGCACAACCACCGCATCAAAACAGGAGCTTGACCGGTACTTGGGCGGTGCCTGCCCGGAACAACTGCATGGCCTTGATCTCTTGGGCAGCTAAGTTCTGAGCGGAAGAACCGCTTGTACCACCGGTGGTACCGGTCATCATGGAACGACCGGACCAACCGGGCCACTACCGCCCAAGAACCGCATCAAAATAGAAGCGTGAGCGGTACTTGAGCGGTGCATGGACGGAACCACTACCCCAGCATTTGCAGAGCATGGTGGCGGTACCACCGCCCGGAGGCAGCGGTACAACCGCTCGAGCAAAGCTGGTGAGCGACAAGACCCAGCGGTACAACCGCTCCAGAGAGCGGTACAACCGCTGGGCAGAAATAGTGAGCAGGAAGGATAGGGGAAGAGACAAGGAAAAACTCTCTCACACCTGAGGAAGACAAAGGAGGGGTGATGAACGTGTACGTGAAAAGATTCCCCCAGTGCTTTCTAATGAGGATTCCCTCTTGATAGTACGGGTTCCCTATGACCAAAGAGAATAAAAGCGTAGAGGACACGTCTTCGATCTTTCCCTACGAGAGGCAATAGCAATCCGATATAAGCCTAAGCATCGAGAACCTCAAACGTATAACACACGATTAGACCAACAAAGGGTTGTCATCATTATCCAAAACATAAAGTAGGGAAATGCCCTTTCAATCTCCCCCTTTTTGGTGGATGATGACAACAACACGATTTGCAAGAGATAAGTCAATGAAATCTACATGGAACTCCCCCTGAATATGTGCCCCAATAGGAACTAGCTGTTAGAAAGCATGGGCACACTTTCAAGACTAGACTCCCCCTAGATTTTGTAGACTCACCACTTTGACAATATAATGCTTAGAGTGCAATAATAACGATAATGACCGATGAACGGAAAGGTAACAGGAGTAACAAGTCTCACAAACATCAAGGAACGAAACAAGTCCACGAACAAAGACCAACACGAGAAAACGAGAAAAAGAAAAACCCATCCCCGAGACCTATAGAACCCTCTCCCCCTTTGGCATCAAGACACCAAAAAGGAAAAGAGCGAAACTTGCGTCCCAAAGCTCAGGCGTCCTCCTCTGACTCCTCGGTCGCATCTGGATCCTCATCATCAGAGTCGTCATCGTCGTCGTGATCAGATTCTTCCATGGCATTGTCAGCTGCTGCAAACGAGGAGGATGGCTGGGGAGGGGCTTCATCATCAGTCCAGGTGCTATGGATAGATATCCAACGCTCCTCTGGGGTGATGCTCTTCTCAGAGCCACTCTGAACCGGCATGTTGAGGTGCTTCATCATTGCAATTTGGCGACATCGTGCAAGCTTCTCATTGACATGTGCCTCATACATCCTCTTCTGGATGTCAGCCTGGAGACAAAAGGTCTTCTTCCATGTAAACTTGTTCTACCATGAGATCCATGCTTATTTTGAGATACTTCAGTAAGGATGTTTTGAACATGTGGTTTTTCTCTATCAATTCATGCCTCTGGTTGCAATTATGGAGCGATCTAGATTGTCATTCCCATGCTCTGCTTTTGCTATATTTTATTCATGGCAGATTGTTAACATGAGATTCACTTCTGCCATGTGATTTTCTAGTGATATATGCATCCTATGAACTTGCGCTTGCCATTTTTAGCTTCATGAACATGTCTTCTTACTGTTGGTATGCTTTTGTTGTCATGTAATGCTTTGTGGTGAATGGCATGAGCTTGCAACGTTGCTATCATGAATCTGTTTTTTCCATGTCCTGAAATTCCACTTAAGTCTAAATCTATTTATAAAACTTGCTATGTTTGCATGGGTATAATCATATGTGCTGTGCCTTTTTGGCTCATGTTCAGTAAGGGAGTTTTGTTCTATGTGTTTAGTACTATCATGCCATGCCTTTGTTTTCTGAGTTAAGTTCCTGTAGCATGTTGTTTGCTAGCTCTAAACATTGCATCCTGATGTTGTTTTTGACATGTTTTTTCACTAAGCCTGTGAAGCTGATATCTTTTGCACTTTTGCCACGCTTGTTTGAACCTGTTCTAGTATGATTTAGCCATAGCTCAATGTTCATCTTTTGTCAATAATGTCATGTACATCAATGCCATATGCTTTTTTGCTATGTTGGAGTGAAGTAGCTTAGTTTCTTGTTGCATTCTAAGTGCTATCATGCTGTTAATCGCAGATTTACATCATCCTTGTATTGCTTGTCATTTGCAAACCGTGCATCCGTTTCCGGTGATCCTTATATCGATTTCGATCGAAATCACCTCATCTTACCAGCGACATACTTGGTTTTCCAAGTTGATGCCTTGATCATCCTTTCCCTTCCGGAGCACTCATATGCATTGCATATCATATCTTGCATATCATGCCATGTATTGCATCATGTTTCTTGTGCATTGCACCGTGATTGATTCTTGTTCCATTGCTTGTGTTCTTGCTTTGGGTAGATCCGGGAGACGAGTAACATGTTAATTGGGATCATCATTAAACAAAGCCCAACAAAATTAATTTAGAGTAACATGTTGAGATTCACATTATAATCCAGGTACTAGATACTCAAGATGTCCATAACCGGGGACACGGCTAACCATGATTAGTTTATTACACTCTGCAGAGGTTTGCGCACTTTTCCACACAAGACTCGATCGCCTCCGTTTGGTTTCTCGCACTACATGGTGTTTGAGAAGACGGATGACCGAGACATAGTCTTTCAGAAGCGCTAGCACCTTACGATCGGGTAGACCGTACCACCTACATCCCCTACATCTGCTAGTCTACCACTGTAAGAGTTCGCATGACTTAGTCAACTATGCTAGAGCCCATAATAGCTTGTGGCTGCACACGGAAGTTTCTAGTATGAATAGTCTCATGATCCCTTTGAGCCTGGGTGGCGGTCCAAAAGAAAACAGGAGTCCTGGAATACCCAGGTGCCTCAATCCACCCAGATGTGTGTTTAAGTTGCCACCTTAGATAAACCATTAATTAACAAACTCACATCTGTCATGGATATCACTCACCCAATCCACGTCTACTAGCATAGCATGGCATAATAAGCAAACGTAGAAGTAACTCCCAAAGGTTTGATAATAAACAGGTAATAGGTACTACCTCAACTACTTCCCATCCCACAATTTAATTAGATCCTAATCATGCAATGTTTGGGGATTGATCTAATGCAATAAAACTGGGTAGTAGGAAAGGTATGATCAAAGTGTTACTTGCCTTGCTGATGATCCGGGAAACCTAGCGATTCGAAGTAACAAGCGGCGCACTCCGGGTACTCTATCGCAAACAACAAACAAGCATACAATAAGTAATCATCTAATGCACAGGTAAAACTCAAATAAGAGATCTAACCAGAAGGTTCAACTTAAGAACTCCGGTTTGCAAAAAGAATCAAATCAAACAAAGCAAGGAAAGTCAAACGGCGAAAGAAAACAACTTCGTTCTACAAATCTAGATCTAGAGCAATTTTTACAGTAGCAAAAACTTGTTTAAGTTGATTAAACGGATAGAGGGTTTCGAGACGAAACTCTAGATGCTTGAATCGCCTGATTCCGATAAACGAGCGAAAAGTTATACTAAAAAGAAAATCGAATCAGGAATCGCGATCAGAAAAATTGCGGATTAAATCCGAGAAAAAGAAAAACGATGAACGTTCACTAGAACGAACGAACGGACGAACGCTCACTATTTAAATAAACCGTAAAACCGATCTATTTTAAAAAAAACCAAACTATATAAAAAAAACCGACGAAAACCGAACGGTTTTTCGAAAAAAAACTGGCATGAAAATCGAGGCGGCGGCGGACCTCGGGCGGCGTGCGGCGGCGGCACCGGTGGCGGCGGGCGCTGGGGGCGGCTAGGGTTTGGCTGGGGCTTGGCCTCTTCCCCCCGGCTTATATATCCTAACGGGCCGGGAGTCCTAGTCGGACACGGCCCTAGGTCGGTTCGTTTTTTTAATATTACGCGCAGAAGAAAAATAAAAAGAAATACTAAACGGACTCCAAAAATTCCGAAATAAATTTTCACGGGCTTCTAAAATCAAGCCGCACAAGGTGAACATTTATTTGGGGCCTAAATACAATTTTGAAAAATGCACATTTTTCCTAAATTCAAATAAAATAACGAAAAACTCCGAAATAAAATCTTATTTTATTTTATTATTAAATCTTCAATATTTCTTTATCTTGGGAAATTCATTTTATTCCCTCTCTCATAATTTTTGTAATAGAAATAATTGATGATAAAATAAATAAAATCAAATGATCCTATTCTCAAAATTTGAGAAAACGCAAATATGAAAATAATGAATTCCCCAACTCTCTCCGTGGGTCCTTGAGTTGCGTAGAAATTCTAGGATCAAAACCAAACGCAAATAAAATATGATATGCAATGATGATCTAATGTATAATATTCCAAATTGAAAATTTGGGATGTTACAAACCTACCCCCCTTAAGATGAATCTCGCCCTCGAGATTCGGGTTGGCTAGAAAATAGGTGAGGGTGGTCCTTGAGCAAATCTTCCTCTCGCTCCCAGGTGGCTTCATCCTCCGTGTGGTTGCTCCACTGAACTTTGCAAAACTTGATAACCTTGCTGCGAGTGAGTCGGCTAGCAAACTCGAGGATCTTAATTGGTTTCTCCTCGTAGGTCAAATCGTTATCCAACTGAATTGTTTCCAACGGCACTGTGTCTCTCAAGGGTATGTCAGCCATCTCAGCATGACACTTCTTCAACTGGGAAACGTGGAACACATCATGAACTCCTGACAATCCTTCAGGCAATTCCAACCTGTAGGCCACTTCTCCCATATGCTCCAAAACTCGATATGGTTCTACAAATCGTGGCGCTAACTTTCCCTTAACTCCAAAACGCTTTGTTCCCCAAAGTGGAGATACTCGAAGATAAGCTCTATCTCCAACTTCGTAAATTGTTTCCTTCCGTTTAGAATCTGCATAACTCTTCTGTCTAGACTGGGCTATCTTGAGCCTGTCGCGAATCAACTTTACCTTCTGTTCAGACTCTTTAATCAAGTCAGGTCCAAACAACCGGCGATCTTCAACTTTGTCCCACGACAACGGTGTCCTGCACCTCCTTCCGTACAAAGCTTCGAAAGGGGCCATCTTTAAACTGGTTTTATAACTGTTGTTGTAAGAGAACTCTGCATATGGCAAATTGTCGTCCCAACTAGATCCGTAATCTAGCGCACAAGCTCTCAGCATATCCTCCAAAATCTGGTTGACTCTCTCGGTCTGTCCATCTGTCTGTGGATGAAAAGCTGTACTGAATTCTAGCCTGGTACCCAAAGTTTCATGCAACTGCTTCCAGAACTTTGAGGTAAACTGGGTTCCTCTATCTGATACGATACTCCTCGGAACTCCATGCAAACATACGATCCTGGTCATGTATATCTTTGCCAACTTAGCACTGGTGTAAGTGGTCTTTACCGGGATGAAATGAGCTACTTTCGTCAACCGATCGACTATAACCCAAATCGAGTCATAGCCTGAACGAGTCCTGGGTAATCCCGTGATAAAATCCATGCCTAACTTATCCCACTTCCATTCGGGTATCGGCAATGGTTGTAACAATCCTGCTGGCTTCTGATGCTGTGCCTTTACTCTCTGACACACATCACAGACTGCTACATACTCCGCAATATCCTTCTTCATTCCGGTCCACCAGAAAATATCCTTCAAATCCAAATACATCTTGGTATTTCCTGGGTGAATCGAATATGGTGAATCGTGTGCCTCTTGCAGAATCAATTTCCTAATCTCCGGGTCATTGGGCACATAAACACGGTCTTCAAACCATAGGGTGTCGTGCTCATCCTCACGAAATCCTTTAGCCTTTCCTTTGCTCAGTTTCTCCTTAATAGAGGCAATCTCCTTGTCAGTCTTCTGAGCTTCTCTGATTCTATCCATCAAGGTTGACTGAATCTCCAATGCTGCTACATAGCCTCTAGGAACTATTTCCACACATAGTTCACGAAGATTTTCTGCTAACTCCCTTGGTATTCCTCCCATCATTAATGTATTGACGTGGCTCTTACGACTTAATGCGTCAGCTACTACATTAGCCTTTCCGGGATGATAATGCAATCTCATATCATAATCCTTGATGAGCTCCAACCATCTCCTCTGTCTGAGGTTTAACTCCTTCTGCGTGAAAATGTATTTCAAACTCTTATGATCCGTGTACACCTCACAATGGTTTCCAATGAGGAAATGTCTTCATGTTTTCAATGCATGCACTATGGCTGCTAACTCCAAATCATGCATAGCATAATTCAACTCATGAGGTTTCAGTTGTCTTGAGGCATAAGAAACAACTCTCCCTTTCTGCATAAGCACTGCTCCGAGTCCTCGATGTGAAGCGTCACAATACACCTCATAGTCCTTGGTTTGATCTGGCAAAATCAACACTGGTGAGGTAACTAAACGTTTCTTCAACTCCTGGAAACTAACCTCACATTCCTCAGTCCATTTGAACTTAGGCACGATCTCCTCCTGGGACGAGATGCGCACCCGCTTCATCGCCAACTTCCAAGGTACTCGCGACCGGCCACCCGCCGTGAGCAACATGCGCCGCATCAAGCAACAACCCGGGGAGACCCTGCAGAAGTACATCCAGCGCTTCAACAACGCACGCCTCAAGATTCCCAAGGTGACTGAGGAGGCCATCATCTCAGCCTTCTCCGACGGCGTGCGCGATGTCAAGAT
Organism: Triticum urartu; assembly: GCF_056163025.1. Classification (NCBI taxonomy): domain Eukaryota; kingdom Viridiplantae; phylum Streptophyta; class Magnoliopsida; order Poales; family Poaceae; genus Triticum; species Triticum urartu. The sequence goes on from NC_141878.1 coordinate 490,865,889, forward strand.
GAAGGAGGAGCTGGCGATGCATGAAGACCTGTGCATTTCCTTGGAGCTGTTCAACTTGGCAACCAAGTGCGCCAGGGCTGAGGAAGGGCGTCTCTCCCTCCTCGAGCTGCCGGCCGCAGACCCAGAAGAGAAGAAGCCCAAGGCCAAGGATGTGAAGCGCAAGGGGGCTGCCGTGCTCGCGGCAGAACCAGACACCAAGCGGGGCAGAGATCAGCCCGAACCTTCCAAGGGCAGCCGGTATAGTGTGTACCACGACCTCCACACCCACAACACCAACGAATATCAAGAGCTTCGAGCCGTGCGAGAAGGAAGGATCGACCGTCCCCCAACCGCAGTGACTGGGGCTACGGTCAAGGAGGAGGAAGGAACGCAGGACACTGGGAAGACCGTGGCCCGCGCCAACGGTGGTGCGATCAACCTCGCGATGATTGCTGGCAAGACCCGCCTCGCGAGGGAGACTGGAGGGATCAGCCTCGCGAGGATCGCCCGCAAGGCAACGCAGGCCTCCCTCCGCTGCCGCTGCAGCCAACAAGAAACGAGGACCGCCACCAGGATGAGGGGGCTGGGGGCTTCCAGGAGCCGCGCGCGATCGCCTGCATCCTGGGCGGGGCTCAAGCCCCAGTCTCTCAACGTATCTTCAAGCAGTTCGCCCGCGAAGTGAATGCAGTCCTCCCCAGGCTCGAAGCCACGCGCCCTCTCAGGTGGTCGGCGTGCGCCATCACGTTCAGCTTAGCAGATCAGCTCAAGTGTGCGGCTACAGCCGGAGTCCTCCCGATGCTTTGTTCCCCAATCATCAGCAACGTGGTGGTCACCAGGACCCTCATCGATGGCGGGGCAGGGCTCAACGTCCTGTCCGTGGAAACATTCAACAATCTCCAAGTGCCCTACAGCCAGCTTCAGCCAACCAAGCCTTTCTCTGGAATCACCGACGGCTCCACGGTCCCGATTGGGCAGGTCCGCCTCCCTGTCACCTTCGTGGCACGCGACAACTACCGCACCGAGCTCATCGACTTCGACGCCACTCACATTCGCCTGCCGTATAACGCCATCCTTGGGTACCCAGCGCTGGCCAAGTTCATGGCCGTAACTCACCACGGCTACAACATCCTCAAGATGCCAGGAAGTGGCGGAGTCATCACGGTGCCCTGTGAAGAGAAGGACGCGGTGTGTTCCCTGGAACGAGCCTTTCAGGCCCCGTCACTGGAAGACCCGGATCGCGGAAGCAGGAGGCCTCCCGAGACCGCCTCCAAGAAGAAGAAGACATCGTCCGGCCCGGCCCCTCAGGAGGCAGGCCCCTCTGGGCCCGTGCCTGACCAGGGGGAACCTCCTTCCATCGCATAGGAAAGCGCGCCCGGTGCCCTCCTCAGGCAGGGCTCGGGGGCTCTCCCCTGGAGGGCCACCGACCTAGCTAGGGTCACGAGGGAGGCACTTGGGCACCACATGGAGACGTGTTTCGAAGCACGTTTCCCTCAAGAAGGAGCAAGGCAAGGAGAGCCAGACCCTCAGGAGTTCGTCAGCAAGGCCATTCAGGAGCTACAAGAGTCAAGAGTCATGAAGGGCGGCCGCCGCCTACCAGCAGTGGCTCCCCATCCAGGCGAGGATGGTGGGCTGCGCATCTGCATCGACATACCAGGGCTCAACCGAGTCGCCTCTCTGGAGCGCCTCTGGCCCTCGCGAGTGGGGCGCTGCGGAGGTCCACCCCACAGCTACGTTTGCATGCCTTATGGCTTGCTGAACGCGGCTGCCACGTACCAGCGCCTCATGAGGGGCATCACGGAGGCACGGGAGGCCAGGCGTTCCGCAGCCCTGGCAGAGATGGAGATGGTCCGCGAGGAGCCGCCAGCGCCTCCGGAGCCTCCCGAGGCCCCTGGGCCTGGGGGCTCGTGAGGATCGGCTCCCGCTGCCCACCGAGTCTGCTACACCAACACTCCTTTGTCCTCAGCGTCATCAGGTGACATCTTTCAAGTTTCATTTCCAGCTGGGAGCGCCCCCCAGGGCTGCATTATTCCCAGGCCGCGTGGGTCCGTCCCTGCGGCGTGTATCCCTTTTATTTCATGTTGTTAGCTTACCTTGTTGGGGGCGCCCCTCAGGTTGCATGATCCCCAAGTCGCTCGGGCCAGACCCAGCGATGTCCGCCTTCCCAGCATCCATTTAAATGAACCCACTCCTCGCGGCTAATGTGCTTGACCTAGTTGCCCGCTCAACTAACGGAACTGCTCCCAAACGGCACGACGCTTGCGCATGGGTCCGTCCCTGCAACGCCGACAAACCTGAATGGCTGAGCTCTGGCCGCGGCAGCCCCGCATGGCGCCACCTCGTCAAGCCTTCAGTGCCTCATTACCCCTCGGAAGCAACCAACGGCTGACTGTCAATTGTCACGGCAACCCCCTCGTTTTTTCTATGATGGATCTGCAGGATCTCCTGAAGGAGCTGCGTCAGGCGAGGCCCTTGCGGTGTCTCCTTCACTCTCGTCCGCACGAACCGCTTGCGCGTTAAAGGGGGGGGGTGCCTGAGCATCGCGACTCAGGGCTCCTACTGGCTCTCCAGCCCTCACCCTCTGGCCTTGTCCACGGCATCACGACCTGGCATACCAGCGATGGCTGAGACTCGCTCGAGGGCCGGGACCCGAGGACGTAGAGCAGAAAGGGGAGCAAAGGCGAGAGGGGAGGGACACGCGAGGACCTCGCCAAGCAACCTCATGCCTGCCGATGCACGGGCCCGGTGACACACCAGAGAGCGGCCCCTGATTCTCGAGATAAGTCACCGCCCGGGAGCGCCAGCTACCGTGGCATCATCCCCGCACCTAATGCAATCCCGTGTTAGCGACGCCACTCTCCTTTCTCACCGAACGACGGCTGCTTGAGCGCCAAAGGGGACCTCCTGAGCATCGCGACTCAGGGGCTCTTACCGGACTCCGGGTCGCTCACCTCCTAGCCTTGACCACGGCATCGCGACCTGGCATACCAGCGATGGCTGAAGCCGCCTTGGGACTGGGACCTGTCGACGCAGAGCACCAAGCCCTCGTGAGGTTCGAAAGGGAAGACTGAGCTAAAACGGAACGAGCAACTCGCACAATTCTACGACAAGAGTTATATTAACAAAACATGATCACATGCACCTTACAAACCCCCACGGGACGCGTCTTTGATTCCTCGCAGGGAACAGATCCTAAAGGGACACTAACTACGCGCGCCCCTGCAAAAGACGCCATCATCAACAGTGGACCGTCAACCACCGGCGCCAACCCCATCCAGATCAGAGTCGGCGGCAGCCTGACGAGCCCGCCCTGCTCCAGGAGTGGCGCCGGCTCGGGGGCTCGTAGCTGTCGTCGCTCGTCTCCGGAGTCGTGAAGAGCTCGCCGGAGTCGCTGGAACCTCCGATGCCTCCACCGCCTGAGGAGCCGCCAGGGGAGCGGTTGGCAGGCCCACTCCTCGCCACAGCAGGGTCCTGGCCACCTCTCCCAGAGCAGCACTCCAGCCGGCGCCCGTTCGCATCGAAGACCTTGAAGAACATCACCGAAGCACCGTTGTACTCCAAGTGGATCACGAGGGCGTCCCTTGTCCTGCAAACCCGGGCGATCTCGCTCCAGCCCCAAGTCATGAAGACCTCGCCCGGGGCAACTACCGCGACCTCTGCCTCGGTCCCGAGGGTGCAGCAGCCAGCGTGCTGCAGCCAAAGCTCCAGGAGTCCTCCCTGCGGGACAATGGAGGCGAAGAAGGGAGGAAGGCGAATCCAAGACTGAGGAGGCATGGCGACGTGGAGCACGAACACTCGGGAAGAGCCCTCGGTGTGGACCCCAGGGGGGACGACCCACACCTTCGTGACTCGTCGGCGCCGACGGCGGCGCCGCCCGCGGCGATCAGCATCAGCTCCTTTAGGGCCCTCAATGTGGGCGTACAAGGGAAGCGGGAACCACGGCGGTGCCCGCTCACACCAAGGCCTCGACGCCACCTGATGGGCCCCCTCGTCCGGGCCACGGAGGACAAGCCGTTTCTTCGGCGGGAGCGGGTCTGGTTCCTCTCGGGGAGCCTTCCCCTTCTCTGCCGTCGAGAACTGGCGGATCGGAGCCATCGCAGCAAGACAGAGCAAGGACCGGGAAGAAGGAGAAGCAAGGAGGGATAGACTGGAAGGGCGCGCGCTGTTCCGTACTTATGGCCGGCGAAGGCCAACCGCCGACCTCCACGATCGCAGGTAATCATGACCCACTTCGCATGCAGGGACTTGTCCAGTCCGCGCAGTTGCCGAGGTGCCATGGGGAAGTGGAGGCGCCCACATCCAATCAACCGCCACGTGGCGCCCAAGGCCGCAGGCTGTTAGGGCCCACGGCGCTTCGCTCTTGCCCTTCCGCCTCCCTGCACGGCCAAGTACGGGCGCGCCTTGGGCCCGGGGGCTACTGTCGGCGTTCTGGGAACGGGGGTCCCCATACTTGCCTGCCTGCGGCCTACGGCGTGGCTCAAAGGGGGGGCCAGCACGGCCCATCTTCACCAACACAAATCCAAGACCCTCGCGAGGGGCCAAGCCTCGCGGGGCGGACGACGCGGAGCTTCCTCAAGCACGGCCTCGTCAGGCTGGCTCGCGAGGAGGCGGAGAGATCAAGGCGGGGCACCTCATGAGGTGCCCGTGACGCAAGCCATGACGACCAAGGGCGCCAGGCAGGTGCCAGCCCGCGCAGTGTCCTCCTTTCCTCTTTGGTGCAAAGGGGGCAAGCGCAGCCGCGGAGTAACGAGGCATCTGGCAAAGGTTGCCATTTCGGTGCAACAAGACCAAGACCAGGAGGACTGCAAGATGGAGGTCATCGTGGAGCCCAGGACGGCGTCATCACCAGAGCTTTGTGCAGGCGAAGACTACCTTTGTCAGGATAGCTGGTACTAGCTGTCCCCTTTCAAATTAGCCCGCCATTGTTGGCTCCCTTCCCGCTCGATATTTGGGAAGAGGACCAGGGCCTCTATAAATAGGACCAGCCACCCGCAGGGGAGAAAGGAGGGACAATGGAGAGTGAGAAAGAGTGAGAGGCCAAGAGGTTAGAGGTTTTCAAGAGAGGCATCACCAGTCGAGAGAGGGAGAGAGAGAGAGAGAGAAGGGTGACTGAACTCCTCCCAGCAGTTCATCCCCCAGCCAAGAACAGGCCCTCGCGAGGCTGTTCTTCCTTGTATTGTTCATCATCATCAGCCCGAGAGGCAATCCACCACACCACACACTGGAGTAGGGTATTACACCACAACGGTGGCCCGAACCAGTATAAATCCTGCTTCTCTTGTGTTGTTCTTTCCATAGCTTAGATCTTAGCGAGGCGGAGGGGTGCAGGTAGGTAGGAGGCGAAATCTCCGCACGCACCCCAGTGTTCGAACCTCAAGGGTCTGCTGGAACCCGAAATCCGACAGTATCACTGACCATGTAGGGATGAAGGAATTGTATGTGATAGGCATGTACAAAAGCCTCAAAGGGCATCAGTGTAACACCCCGGATGTAACTTTCCATATTTGTAACTCCGACTCTTGCCATTTTCGGCTTTGTGATATGATATTCCCTTCGTGGTCGGGTTTTTGTCTTTGTTTTGCATTTTGTTCATGTCATGCATTTCATATCATGTCATCATGTGCATCGCATTTGCATTCGTGTTCGTCTCATGCATCCGGTCTTTTTCCCCATTGTCCATTTTGCAATCCGACGCTCTCTCGTGCGCCATTGCACCCCTCTAACCTTGTTTCGTGAGCGGGAGAAAAATGTTCTCAGAATGGGTCGAGATTTGTCGAGTGACCTTGGTACATCACCGGTAGACCGCCAGTCAAATTTCGTTCCATTTGGAGGTCGTTTGGTGCCCCAACGGTTAACCGGGTAACCGCAAAAGCCTCTTTTGTGTTGCAGCCCAACACCCCTCCAAAACAGCCCACTAACCCATCTAAACCCCCTCCATGCTCTCCGTCGTTGGATCACGATCGTGTGGGCGAACACCGCACCTCATTTGGACTCTCCTAGCTCCCTCTACCTATATAAAGGCCTAACCCCCCGAAAATCGCGGTGCAAACCCTAGCCTCCCTCTTCCTCGCGCCGCCGGACATGTCCACCCTCGCTGCACATGTCCAACAGTCACGTCACCCCGACCAATGGGAGCGTGCCACATCAGCGCCGCTGCCTCCCTCACCCACTCACGCGCTGCCACGTCGCCTCCCCTCTCTCTCTCCGCCACCACGGCCCGCCATCGGCCGAGACGGGCCCGGTCGCAGCGCCCCACTCCTCGCGCCCGTCCGATGCGCCGCCGCGTCGGATCCCGCCACCTCTCGCGACTCGCCGCCATCGACCACCGCCTGCGCCGCCGTGGAGCAGCCCCCCCGCCGCCTCGCAGATTCTTCGCCGCCGGAGGTCCTGCCACTCGGCGACCTCCTCCTCCACCACCGCCGGAGTTCCCGCCGCTCGACGACCTCCTCCTCCGCCGCCTGCTTCTACCTCGCCACCCCGCACAACGTTCACCACCTCACTGCCTCGGATCAGGCCCGGTCCGCCCCCTCGACGCAGCTCGCGTGCTCTCCAGAGCACCGCCGGCCAGAACCGTCGCCACCTCACCGCCAGGATGGCCTCGAACCGGTACCTCGATGACCCTCCATCCAAACGGCAAGTCTGCACCGCCCGGTCCCGGATCCGCTCGTCCCCATACCCTTCGTCCCGGGATCACTGGATCCCACAATCCAAACGAACTTGGTTGAACCGCTCCGTCCCGTTGACTTTCTCGGAGGGTAATATTTCCACTAAGTCCCTGGATCCTGATATTTTTATGCATCCTTTGACATGCTATATCTCCATGACCATGATTCCGTTTCATGCATATGATATGTAAAAATGTTCATCTCGTTAAGCTCTTCGTAGTAGTGTCATTTTCATGCATGTTCCTGTCCATATTGATGCCATTATCCTCCTTGCAAGAGTGCTATATGATGTTAACTGCTGGTTCTTATCATTCCTTTCATTGGTCCAATGATTTCCCGAGCTGGTGCACCTCTCAATCGTTCACCTCTCGCTATTCATTTGTTCCGGAGTGCTAAAGATGTATCAAAAGATTCATGTTTCCGTTGCTAATTCGTTCAAGCTATTTCGAGGTTGTTATCTCTTTCGAGCTATTTAATTCAACCGGTGCAATCTCTTTTTTAAAATCATTCAACGGTGTTTTCTTTTGAGTGGGCCCTAACCCACATGTCTTTTCCCAGGATCTTACCTGACTCTTCTAATTTATCCGGAGTGATTCTCAAATTCTTTTCAAAAGTGTGATGTAAGAATGAATTTTCATCGGTCAGATGCCTTCTCCAAGATCGCTTTCAAATTCTTTTCATTGTTGATTCAACTTGTATAGTCTTCATTATTCTGGAGTGTCTCAACAGTTCATGGTGGTGTTTCTCATCGTCATTATCTGATTTGAAGACCGAAGAAGAGTTCCTCTTCAATCCTACCTGATGCGTGGTTCTAGCTTTATGCCATCCTCTCATAATTGTTTTCGATTGTGAGAATTCTTTTCACCCATTCGGAGCAATTCAGGAGTCTTTTCAGTTTGATTCTCCGGATCCCATCATCTCAGAATCATTCATTCTCAGCTTTCAGCTCTTGTCGTGGGTTTGTCACGGCAGATGTCCTAGCGTGAGGACTTAGTCGTGGAGCCATCACAACGTAGTTAGCTTAAAGGGGTTAAAGCGGGACAAAGGTCGCAAGGAGTTTATACTGGTTCGGTCCCTTGCGGTGAAGGTAAAATCCTAATCCAGTTGTGATGGGGTTGCTAGGCCTTCGATGACCAGGGAGCGAATCCGCTTTGCCTGGCTCTCGAGTTGTTGTTTTTTCTCTCCTTGAATCGCCGCCGGGTCGTCCCTTTATATACACAGGTTGACGCCCGACGGTTTATAGAATCCCGACCATCTCATAAACGTGTCCGGCTCGGTTTCTACCCTTCCCTATCTTACAACACAAGTTACACACCATATGGCGGTTTATGTCTACGGGCCCTAATCCGCCTTTGGGCCCTGGGCCTTTAGGTCTCTATAGTAAAGCACCATGCTCCTTGTCTTCATGGGCTTCAATATGGATAACTCCTTATGGGTATAACCCGCCCCCCTGGGCAGTTTATACTCAGTAGTTATATCCCCAACATTAGGCCCCAGATTGAGTTGAACCTGTTCATGTAAATCTTCAACACTTACAAAAATTCCATCTTCAATATCTTAAAAAAATCTTGTAAACTTCCATGACGTCACCTTTCAAGACCATGATAACCCGTCGTGATGTCATCCTCTATTAACTTTACACAGAACCCAAATCTTTTAACGTATCTTCGTTAATGGATCTCCGAAAATCAAGGGTCTGCATGTCTGCATATCCATTTTTCAACCTCCTCGATTCTTGTGCCTGCCACTTATCCATTCACCTTATAAAAAGGGTCGAGGGTCATTTTCACTTTTCCCCTCATGCATCTTTGTCTCATCGTCTTCCTTGCGTCGCCCCAGCGCTCGAGCTCCGCCGCTGCTGTCAGACTTCACATCTGCTTCGACTTTGGCCGCTACATCGACCTGTTCGGAGCAGACCCTGCTCACGCACCTCCGCCATTCAATAGTTTCGGTAAGTTCTTCTTCTTCTCCTCTATAGATCCGTTTAGGGTTCGTACGGGCTCATGGAAGTTTCGTGGTGTTCTTCCCCTGTTCTTCATCATAGCCTACATGATAGATTCCAAACCTGATATATCCTTGTGCGGTAATAATGATAGTCCTTCTTTTGCCATCAGATTATCTCTTTTGTGTAGAAAAGCCTGATCTGGAACTTCCTGAACTGCTCAAGCACTAACCTTTAGGTCTAAAAATTTTCCTTTTCCTGACATGCAGTAGATCTGAAATTCTAATGTGAAACTGTGAAACTTGTTCTTCCTCACTTAGTCATATTTTGGCTTCAGATCTATATTCTCATTGTTCGTGTAGGCGGTTTATCTTTTAGAAAATAATCGGCCATATACCATTAGTCCCCACTAAACCGCCACTTGCTTATTTCTGTAAATTGATAACCTCAGTCTCCGGTTGACCGAACTTGCATGCTTGAACAATTTTCTCCTTTTAACCTTTGATGGTTTAACCACAAATCTTAAACTGGCACAAATCTTCATTCAGGTTGCCGAAAAATGGCCAAGCAGTTTTATGCTTGCAACTGGGTTCCGTCCCGGATTACAGAAGAAGATATGAAAGGATGTGTTATAACTGGCGCTTTACCAAAATAGATTGAAATCCACTAGCGAGCCCCCGGTCCAGAAAATCCTCCTACACCCAAGGATGGCGAGATAGTTGTGTTTGTTGATCATCTTAGCCGTGGTTTTAAACCTCCCGGATCAAAAAATTTCCATGATGTGCTTGCTAGCTTCCAGATCCACCCTCAAGATATTGGACCTAACTCTGTGTCCAATATTTGTAAATTTCAAGTGTTTTGCGAGGCTTATCTACAAGAAGAACCAACCGTTGAACTGTTCAAGGACTTTTTCTATTTAAACCGCTGTACCGAATTTGTAGACGGGCCCAATACTGAACTTGGCGGTGTTTCAATTCAAAAAAGGAAAGACGTCAGTTTCCCTCATGCCAAGCATCATAGTCACCCTAAGGATTGGAACCAGAGTTGGTTCTATTGCAAAGATACTTCCCCTGATGATGGGAATCCTCTGCCTGGTTATCGTGCTCACTGGCTTACCAACACACATCCATTTCCCCAAAGGTTGACTGCAAAGGAATGGGCCAAATATGCACCACAACTTGCAAAGCTCAGAGCCTTTGTGGCTAATGGTTTGACAGGAATTGACTTCGTACGTTGCTGGATATCTTGGGGTATTTTGCCTTTAAGCCGTCGCCCCGGTTTAATGTGCGAGTACACAGGGAACTTGAAAGACCCTCAACGGCACACTAACATTCAGTTAACTGATGCTGGAATCATTGAAGTCGTCAAAAAGATACTGGATGAATCGATGGCTATCTGCAGCAAAACAGGGCTAAGTCCCTTCCGCGTTTCAAATAAACCGCCAGCACTAAGAATTTCTTAACTCCTATTTGAACCTGACATTCTTAACCTTTCCTTATAACCTTTGCCAATCTTTGGCAGGGTGATGATCCGTTCTGGAAGAAGAAACATCAGGATAAACCGACAAAGACGCCTCGCCCCAAGACTAAGGTTACTAAAAAACCTGCCAAGAAGAAAACCACTGAACCCTCTGATTTAAGCATTGATGAAGATCTGGATAATCCGGGATTAGAGGTAGAACTTGATTTTCTTGGCTCTTTTTTCATACACCTCATTGACAATGACTATAATCAGGATGACGCCGAAGCCAGCCATGCTGATGATGTAGAGGTAATCATTCTTTCCTCCGGTTCAGATCCTCTGCCAGCACAGAAAACCCGTCAAGCAATCTGGAAAGTAAGATTTTCTCACCCCCTAGCTCACTTGGACCCAAACTTTCTTTTGAAGATGCAGCAACACGAAGCTCGCCGCACAACCCAACACAGCGGCCATGTAGTCACTTCAGCCGGTTTACCGAACACTCAAGTCTGGAAACGTCGATCGGAGGTCTCATACATTTCTGATACTCCTTATCCCAAGACAGGTTATTTTCGGCAACCTCTTAATCCGTCTAATTCAAACTATCAGGGAACACCTCATTCATCATCCGGCGAGTCAACGACCACACAACTCCCTCCTCTGAAGACTGTTCCTGGGTGAGCACTTTAAATTTAGCCCTTTATGCCTTATACTTGTTTATTATACTAACCTTTATGTCTGTCCCTTTGAGAGCCAAGGCCAGACCCAACAAAAAGACCAAATTGAATAAATTGGCTGATGATAACCCGGCCACTGAAATGGAATAGATCCCAGAACAGTTTGAGCCAAATGCTGACACTATACATGCTGATCCGCCACCAGAACATCATGAAACCTTTGCTAAACAAATGGAAGATGATCCCACTAGACATGCTACTTACTCGTCAAGTCCGGCCAAAGCTGCAGATGAACCGCCAAGCCCAGTCAAAGCGGCTGATGACCAACCGGACGATGTCATTGTTACCGGTTTAGGCTACACAACTCCTGGCAACCCCACTCCTTTATCAAAACATAGTGCCAAGGAAAATTTTGCTAATATGGATAAGGGCAAGTGGAAAATAGATTTGGAAGACTATGCCCACCTTAGCGCCCAAGATATCCACTCTGGGTTTTTAAACCGCCTGTACACAAGCCGCGACTATGAAGCCGGTTTAGTGAACCTAATGAAAGAGCGATATGAGGTAAATATTGTTAACTCTGCATAATTGTTTCTCTTATGTCCAATTTCTAATATCAACTCCGGTAGCCCCCAAAGGTCAGGTTTATGATATCAACGTAAACTGGGACTTCGTAATACTTAAACTTTGCCTGCGTAGCCCCCAAGGGTCGGTTTATCTTTCCAGGATGAACCGGGACTTTAGAGTATGAATCTTGAAATTTTCGCTTGTGTAGCCCCCAGAGACCGGTTTATACCTTTAGGATGAATCGGTACCTTTCTTTCATGAAGCTTCCAAAATTCTTGACAATTATCTTTGTAATTTGATTGAGGAGGAAAAAAAATCCATAACCTTGACTTGAGCAAATATGCATTAGCCCCCAAGTGCCAAGTGTATAACTTGTTATGTGCTTGGGACTTAAAATGTGAGCTGATAAAAAGCAATATGCATTAGCCCCCAAGTGCCAAGTGTATAACTTGTTATGTTCTCGGGACTTCAGATATGCACTACTAACTCATTAAATGTCTCTTGTAGGCTGATCTGAGCAAAACGGAATCTCAAATCGCCGACCCTCAAGAAAATATCAAATCCCAGCAAGCAGAAGCTTCCAAGGCTAAAGAGGAGCTGACTGGCGCTTTAACAGCCATGGAACAACTGAAGGAAAGCTATAAAAGCGAACGGGCAGGATGAGACGCTGAAAAAGCAACTCTGCTAAAGCGGGCGGAGGACGCTGAAACAGCTCTTAAGCCGGTATCAGAAAACTAACTGGCTTGAAGTGGCAAATCAATGCCATGACCACTTCTGTGTTTGGTAAGTACCCTTATGATAAGCTTTAACCATGTATTATCCCATAAACTGCCGGTTTATCAATATGCGTAATGATGCAGGATCTCGCATTACCCATCTGGGCTCTGATATGTAGAAGAAATCGAAGGTTGCCTATACTCTTATAGAGCAGTTATATACCGGCGCACAATGGATCATTTGTACTGCCTCTCATAACATACCGCCTCCAACTTTGATCAAGGAAACATTAGAGAAGCTGTCAATGCTGCTTGCCCGGTTTGAGGAGTTAAAAAGATCAGCTGCAAGGGCAAGTGCTCTGACTGCGCTAATCCGGGCTAAAGCCTGGATACCAGATCTTGACTCTGCTGATGTAGGAAGCGGCTATCCGAGCATAAAGGAGGACGGGTAAGATTTTGACAATGATTATCTCCGAGCTTTGACGAAGGAAATGCGCCCATTAGCGAGCAAATTGGCTGAAGAGACAGATCTTTCTCATTACCAGGCGGTTTAGGATGCCGACAACAAACGGGCGAATGCGCCAACTCATGATGTGGAAAATCTTATCCCGCCAATCCGTAAGCATACCTACGCCCCTGATGTTGACCCCTCCACCCTTATAAGCGACGAAGCTATATTCAAGGCCCTAACTGGAATCGACTGGGCAACCATTGACTTCCATCCGCTGGGTGGAGAGGAGGAGGATGAACGGGCGCAGGATGATCCACAGCCGTCAAGTCAGCCCGGCGAAGAGTCATGATCCGGAGGCCAGTTTAGCCTTCTGCATACTGTAACACTTGCTGAAAACAATTATCCATTTGGGCATCAAAACACCTTATAATAGGCTAGTTGAAACACTTGGTCTGCTATGTCATCGTGCATATTCACTTTGCATGATATATTTAATCCGCTGATGATTATGCTATGTCTGCTTATGATCCTTAGTAGTTTTATTCAACCTGTTTCTGCATATAACAAGTTTAAAATGTCCTGGCGGTTTATCGCCGGACAGGTCATAATGCTCAACATATAACCCGGGTTTATAACCAGGCTGTATTTAAGAATAATCCAATATGAAATATATCATACCTGTGACATTGAATCACATCGTTGGTTTACCAACTTTCTGTAGTAAGGGTGATAACCCAAATCTTGAGTACTGATAACTCCTCCCTGTTTTGTCGGTTTATAGTAAAGCCGTGCCAGGTTGTAATAAACACTGGATTATTCGTATATCATACTGGCGACTTGTAGTCGAAGCCAGGCCGAGTCAATCAACACCGGATTATATCTGATTGTAGACTGATGACTTATAATCGACAGCGAAGCCAGGTCAATAGATACCAGCAATATTTTCAGTTTGTTCGGCCGACTTATAGTCAACAGCCAGGCCGGGTCAATAAATACCAGATTAGTGTAAAATGCATCAAAAAGAAATATCAAAAAGAAAGATTTCAGAAGAAAACATGTAAAAAAGGCGAGGCTTTTCATGGGCTGCCAGGCCACTGAGTTAAACCACTTTACAAAGCCTTATAAGATGGACCTCACATTAACCAATCGTCATTTTAACTATGACAAGTTCTGGGTATTTATAAGATTGACTTGTCAAACGTTCAACGGGTCTTACCAGGATTACCTGGGTGGAGTGGCTTACTTAAAAAGGCAGGATAACCCAGGATTTAGGTGAATACACCTGGCTTCCAAGCCTGGCTTTTATAGCCTATTACAAGGCTATAGACTCTTTGTTCTTGTAGAAGCAAAGAGCCCCCTAGTAATATTTTGAGATGTGCTCAATGGGTGCCTATGTTTGAGTTGTGCTTTGCAACAGACTCTCTTTGGCTCCTTTTGACCTTGGGTAGCAAGCCCCCAAGTTTTTGTTATGTGTGGCTTATGAGCCAGATCAATGGGTAATCAGAACTCCGCTTTATAAATAGAAGCCCCCATGGAACCAAAAAACTTTTTAAGGAAGAACGATAGAGGCCCCGCTTTAGCAGGAATGCCAGTTTATTATATTGATCATTATAATATATACATTGTCTAAAATTTGTACATAAGAAGAGCCTGTGGCTCAGGTGTAGTAAGGCCGAAGATGAACGATATTCCACGGCCGGTGGGTCTCCTCCTCCAATTTACGCGAGTCTTTATGCTCTCGAACATCGATAAGGTGGTATGACCCGTTGTGCAGATTCTTGCTGACCACAAAGGGTCCTTCCCAAGGTGGGATAATTTGTGCATATCAGTCTGATCCTGGATGAGCCGGAGCACCCGATCGCCTTCTTGAAAAGTTCCGCTTTTAACCCGACGGCTGTGATAACAACGCAGATCTTGTTGATAAATCACCGAATGAGCCGCTGCAATATCACGCTCCTCATCTAACAGGTCAAGTGCTTCCTGGCGTGCTTTCTTGTTGCCAGCTTCAACATAAGCCGCCACACGGGGTGAGTCAAGACGGATGTCACTAGGGAGAACCGTCTCTGCTTCGTAAACCATGAAAAAAGGTGGGGAACCCGTAGATCTGTTGGGCATGGTATGAAGCTCCATAACATAGAAGGTAACTCCTCCACCCTCTTTTGATGATTGCTTGAGCAATCTTGATCGAGTTTTGCAGAGATGTGAAGAAACTAATCTTGTCTTGAATTGGGAAAAGTGCCACTTTATGGTTAATGAAGGTATTGTCTTAGGGCACAAAGTTTCTGAAAGAGGTATTGAGGTTGATAAAGCCAAGGTTGATGCTATTGAAAAGATGCCATGTCCCAAGGACATCAAAGGTATAAGAAGTTTCCTTGGTCATGCCGGTTTTTATAGGAGGTTCATTAAGGACTTCTCAAAAATTTCTCAGCCTCTGACTAATTTATTGCAAAAAGATATACCATTTGTCTTTGATGATGATTGTGTGGAAGCATTTGAAATACTTAAGAAAACATTAGTCTCCGCACCTATTGTTCAGCCACCTGATTGGAATTTACCCTTTGAAATTATGTGTGATGCTAGTGATTATGCTGTAGGTGCTGTTCTAGGTCAAAGAGTTGACAAGAAACTAAATGTTATTCATTATGCTAGTAAGACTCTAGACAATGCTCAAAGAAATTATTCTACTACTGAAAAGGAGCTTTTAGCAGTTGTATTTGCTTGTGATAAGTTCAAATCTTATATTGTTGATTCTAAAGTAACTATTCACTGATCATGCTGCTATTAAATATCTTATGGAAAAGAAAGATGCTAAACCTAGACTTATTAGATGGGTTCTTTTGCTACAAGAATTTGATTTGAATATTGTTGATAGAAAGGGAGCTGAGAACCTCGTTGCAGACAACTTATCTAGGTTAGAAAATATTCTTGATGACCCACTACCTATTAATGATGACTTCCCTGATGAACAATTAAATGTTATAAGTACTTGTCGTAGTACTCCATGGTATGCTGATTATGCTAATTATATTGTTGCTGAGTTTATACCACCTAGTTTCACATACCAGCAAAAGAAAAAGTTTTTCTATGACTTGAGACATTACTTTTGGGATGACCCACATCTTTATAAGGAAGGAGTAGATGGTGTTATTAGATGTTGTGTACCTGAGCATGAACAGGAACAGATCCTACGCAAGTGTCATTCCGAGTCTTATGGAGGACACCATGCTGGAGATAGAACTGCACATAAGGTATTGCAATCTGGTTTTTATTGGCCTACTCTCTTCAAGGACGCCCGTAAGTTTGTCTTGTCTTGTGATGAATGTCAAAGAATTGGTAATATTAGTAGACATCAAGAAATGCCTATGAATTATTCACTTGTTATTGAACCATTTGATGTTTGGGGCTTTGATTATATGGGACCCTTTCCTGCCTCTAATGGATACACACATATTTTAGTTGCTGTTGATTACGTTACTAAGTGGGTAGAAGCTATTCCAACTAGTAGTGCTGATCATAACACTTCTATTAAAATGCTTAAAGAAGTTATTTTCCCGAGGTTTGGAGTCCCTAGATATTTAATGACTGATGGTGGTTCACACTTTATTCATGGTGCTTTCCGTAAAATGCTTGCTAAATATGATGTTAATCATAGAATTGCATCCCCTTATCACCCACAGTCTAGTGGTCAAGTAGAGTTGAGCAATAGAGAGCTCAAATTAATTTTGCAAAAGACTATTAATAGGTCTAGAAAGAATTGGTCTAAGAAACTTGATGATGCATTATGGTCTTATAGAACTGCACACAAAAATCCTATGGGTATGTCTCCATATAAAATGGTTTATGGAAAAGCATGTCACTTACCTCTCGAACTAGAACATAAGGCATACTGGGCTATTAAAGAAATCAACTATGATTTTAAACTTGCCGGTGAGAAGAGGTTATTTGATATTAGCTCACTTGATGAATGGAGAACCCAAGCTTATGAAAATGCCAAGTTGTTTAAAGAAAAAGTTAAAAGATGGCATGACAAAAGGATACAAAAGCGTGAGTTTAATATAGGTGATTATGTATTGCTATACAACTCTCGTTTAAGATTTTTTGCAGGAAAACTTATCTCTAAATGGGAAGGCCCCGACGTCATCGAGGAGGTCTACCGTTCCGGTGCCATAAAAATCAACAACTTCGAGGGCACAAATCCGAAGGTGGTAAACGGTCAAAGAATCAAACATTATATCTCAGGTAATCCCATAAATGTTGAAACCAATATTATTGAAACCGTAACCCTAGAGGAATACATAAGGGACACTTTCCGGAATGTTTCAGACTCCGAAAAGGAATAGGTATGTGGTACGGTAAGTAAACCGACTCCAAAACAATTTTTAAGGCAATATTTCTCCGTTTTGGAATATTTAGAAAAATAGAAAAATAAGTAGCAGTCTGGGAAGGACACAAGGGCCCCACGAGGGTGGTGGGTGCGCCCTACCCCCCTGGGCGCGCCCCTACCTCGTGAGCGCCTCGTGTGCCCTCCGGACTCCGTTTTCTTGCACGTTACGTATTTTGGTCGGTAAAAATTCATTATATATTCTCTCGAAGGTTTTGACTCCCGTATCACGCAGTTATCCTCTGTTTTCATTTTGAGCTGTCCCGTTGCAGATTAAATCAACATGTCTTCCCAGGATTCGGAAGGAGAAAGCTATGTGGGTGATTACTTAGGAAATCCCAAGGTCTATGGGGATGTGGAGTACGATGGATGGACCACGGAGGAAGAAGAGGACTATGAACCCAAGGGGAAGGAGGAGACGAGCTCAGATGAAGATGAAGCACCATTACCTCAACCTGGGGACATGCACGTGGAGTTCAAAAAGTCAAGTCTCCCTGATAGAGTAAAGAAACCCAAGTTCGAGTTTATCCCTTTTCGTCTCTTGCAGGAAAATAAGCAGGACCTATGCAAAAAGATATTAACCCTGGAGTGGGAAATTGAGTATCTGAGGGATCAAAATGCCGTCCTCAAGCGCAAATTAAGGGAGAAGCCTAAGCCATCCACTAAATCAACAACACCTCCACCGTCTCCTCCAACAAAGAAGAATTGAGTATCTGGGTATGGGCACTCCCCTTGGCAACTGCCAAGCTTGGGGGAGGTGCCCCGGTATCGTATCACCATCACAACTCCTACCATTACCGTTTTTCTTAGTTCGATCCTATTAGTAGTATCTTGATCTAGTAGAATAAAGTTTATGGCATGATCTAGTTTTGAGTTTTGCTTTATGATCTCTCTATGTAATCGAGTCCGTGAGTTATATATAATAAAGATTAGTGTTGAGTCAAGGGCTTGATTATTTTGCCATGATCTTGGGTGAATAAAAGAAAAGAGGAAAATAATAAAAAGAAACAAAAAGTTCATATTGATCTTATTGAGAGTAATGACTTCACATAGAAAGAGTATGATGATTAAAAGTTGTTGGGAATTGGCAGACATAGCTTTGGTCATTGTTGCAATTAATAGGAAGTAATAAGGAAAGAGAGGTTTTCACACATAGATATATTATCATTGACATCTTTTATGACTGGGAGCACTCATTAAAATATGACATGCTAAAGAGTTGATGTTGGACAAGGAAGACAACGTAATGAGTTATGTCTTTCTTATATCTGAGATAAAGTATGTTGTCATGGTTCCTCTAACTTGTTGAGCTTGCCTTTCCCCCTCATGCTAGCCAAATTCTCAGCACTAAGTAGAAATACTACTTGTGATTCCAAAATCCCTAAACCAGTCTTGCCATGAGAGTCCACCATATCTACCTATGGATTGAGTAAGATCCTTCAAGTAAGTTGTCATCGGTGCAAAGCAATAAAAATTGCTCTAAATATATATGATTGATTGGTGTGGGATAAATAAGCTTTATACGATCTTGTGATGTGGAAGTAATAAAAGCGACGGACTGCATAATAAAGGTTCATATCACAAGGGGCAATATAAAGTGACGTTCTTTCGCATTGAGATTTTATATATCCAACCATAAAAGCGCATTGCAACCTCTGCTTCCCTCTGCGAAGGGCCTATCCTTTATTATTATCTTTTACCTTATGCAAGAGTCACGATGATATTCACCTTTCCTTTTTCATTTTATCCTTTGGTAAGCTTAGCATGTTGGAAAGAACATGATATATATATCTAATTGGATGTAGGGGAGCATGAACCATTATTGTTGACATTACCCTTGAGGTAAAAGGTTGTGGGGCAAAACTATAAGCCCCTATCTTTCTCTGTGTCCGATTAAAACTCTGTAACCACAAGTATCGCGTGAGTGTTAGCAATTATGGAGGACTAAATGATAGTTGAGTGTGTGGACTTGCTTTTTAGCTCTGACATAGACTCTTTCTGATGTTATGATAAATTGCAATTGCTTCAATGACTGAGATTATAGTTTGTTGGAACCCAATAAGGTTTATGATTTATACTTTTGCATTGTGAATAGATCATCACTTGAACATAAGTAATCATATGACAAAATCTATATATGTTGCTATTATAAGAATAATCATGATGCCTTCATGTCCGTATTTTATTTTTATCGACGCCTCTACCTCTAAACATGAGGACATATTTATTGTTATCGGCTTTTCGCTTGAGGACAAGTGAGGTCTAAGCTTAGGGGAGTTGATACGTCCATTTTGCATCATGCTTTTATATCGATATTTATTGCATTATGGACTGTTATTTCACTTTATGTCACAACACTTATGGCTATTCTCTCTTATTTTACAAGGTTTACATAAAGAGGGAGAATGCCGACAGCTGGAATTCTGGTCTGGATAAGGAGCAAATATTAGAGACCTATTCTGTGCAACTCCAAAAGTCCTGAAACTCCATGGAACGTCTTAAAAGAAATAAAGAAAAATCCACGCCAAAGATGAAGGCCAGGGGGCCCACACCCTGCTCACGAGGGTGGGGGGCGCCCCCCTAGGGCGCACCCCCTACCTCGTGGGCCCCCTGGTGGCTCTCCGATGCCCATCTTCTCCTATATGAGGTCTTTCGATGAGAAAAAATAGGAGGGAACTTTTCAGGACGAGACTTCGCCGCCACGAGGCAGAACCTTGGCGATTCCAATCTAGAGCTCCGGCAGAGCTGTTCTGCCGGGGAAACTTCCCTCCCGGAGGGGGAAATCATCACCTTCGTCATCACCAATGCTCCTCTCATCGGGAGAGGGCAATCTCCATCAACATCTTCACCAACACCATCTCATATCCAAACCCTAGTTCATCTCTTGTATCCAATTCTTGTCTCAAAGTCCGAGATTGGTGCTAGTAGGTTGCTAGTAGTGTTGATTACTCCTTGTAGTTGATGCTAGTTGGTTTAATTGGTGGAAGATCATATGTTCAGATCCTATATGCATATTATTACCCCTCTAATTTTGAACATGAATATGCTTTGTGAGTAATTACGTTCGTTCCTGAGGACAAGGGAGAAGTCTTGCTATGAGTAGTCATGTGAATTTGGTATTCGTTTGATATTTTGATAAGATGTATGTTGTCTAGCCTCTACTGGTGTTATGTGAACGTCGACTACATAACACTTCACCATTATTTGGGCCTAGAGGAAGGTATTGGGAAGTAATAAGTAGATGATGGGTTGCTAGAGTGACAAAAGCTTAAACCCTAGTTTATGCGTTGCTTCGTAAGGGGTTGATTTGGATCCACATGTTTCATGCTATGGTTAGGTTTACCTCAATACTTTTGTTGTAGTTGCGGATGCTTGCAATAGAGGTTAATCATAAGTGGGATGCTTGTTCAAGTAAGAACAGCACCCAAGCACCGGTCCACCCACATATCAAATTATCAAAGTATCGAACGCGAATCATATGAACGTGATGAAAACTAGCTCGACAATATTCCCATGTATCCTCGGGAGCGCTTTTCCTATTATAAGAGTTTGTTCCGGCTTGTCCTTTGCTACAAAAGGATTGGGCCACCTTGCTGCACTTTATTTACTTTTGTTACTTGTTTCTCGTTACAATTTATCCTATCACAAAACTATCTGTTACAACTTATTTCAGTACTTGCAGAGAATACCTTGTTGAAAACCGCTTATCATTTCCTTCTGCTACTCGTTGGGTTCGACACTCTTACTTATCGAAAGGACTACGATAGATCCCCTATACTTGTGGGTCATCATTGTACAAATTCATATCTGATATTACTGCTGATATTAGTAAAACTGAGAGATGTTTAATTGGTTAGCTAGATGTTCCTGCTTTAGTTTCGAAATGCATGTGAGCCACATATGGAGAGACCGGAAAGAATAGTATTTCTCTGTGCGCTCTGGTTCATCATGGGTGGCCAACCGACATTGTATTGAAAGACTTGTAATATCTTCAATCTGCGTGCTCTTCTTCTCTTCTTTAAGATGATACTCTTCTCTTGCGGTCGACTGGTCAGGTCGAGTTGTTCTCCCATAGTATATTTTGAATCTGTCAGGTCAGGTCGACTTGTTCTTCTTTACTATATGTTGAAGCTATCATCTACGAAGTGTCATCACTTCTGGAGCTCCATTATTTTGAGTAGTATGCCACATTATATTAATGCACACAACAAATTATAGCATGCATGGCATGTTTTAAAAGAATTGCAGAGATAGCACAAAGGGGTTACAGGGAGGCAGTATTGGATTAGAATCACTTCTACATTACAAAGAAAATCTAAGTTGGTTTTATGTTTTCATGCATGTCAGATATTGAACATTCTCAAAATGAATATGAGAATGGGCGCACGAGAGGAATATTGCGGAACGATCCACTGGCTAACAAACTTGGCATGGTGGAGGATGGCCTATCTTATTCACCCATCAAGGTGCTTGCTCTAACTTTGCAAAGTTGTATTGGTCACACATATTTTGCATCTGACCTCTTGCATTACTTCTACTTTGTTACACCATCTGCTTAGTTTAAGCATCATATATGAGTATATGCCATACCTATCCATTTTCTGTACCTATTACATGTGTCGTGACACTATGTTTTTCCAGTCAAATGTTGTTCTTTCGTAATAGATGTCCAAAAGGAAGAGGGTGAGTGCAGGTCCTCAAGGAGTACAAACTAGGTATTTGTAAAAGGTAGTGATACCTGTTAAATCAGATAGATCAGTAGCCACAGAAAACACAGGCCCAACTATACCACACTTTACCCCTACTCCAGTGGCCAAACCCCTATTAGAACTGCTGGGAGCCCAGTGTCAGGTACTGTCTATGATATCAATTCAAAATTTGAACTCCTAAATTTCTGCTTGTGCCTTACCTTCTCTCTTGTATGAAAACTAATTTCAGATGAATCTCCTTGCTCAAAGGATCATACGATCTCAAAACAATAATGGGCTCTGCATTGCTCTTGTCAGTACCTCTCTCCCTTTTGCCTTGTAACGCTGTACTTAATTAATTGCTATTTGATTATGTATCATCAGTCTGCACCTGAGCTTCATTATCCTCTGTTTCTTCCAATATTATTTGATCTGTATTACTCTTTGCAAAATGTAGAATAATGGCAACGCTTATAAAGAATTTTCTTCGGGGAATTTATTGAATTATCCTTCCATCAACATGGAGAAGGGCTTTGTCTAGCCCGTGTTAACATGTAATGTAAGTTCATCCTTCTCAAGCCTTCAAACTTTGTTCTAGTATAGATTTGGATAGGCATCATTTCCTCCACTGCTGTTTGCTTTGCTGTTTACATCTGATTGGATGTTTGCAACAACTACCAGTTTCAAATTGTAGTTGTAAAAACATGTTCCTTATGCAGAACAGATCCATTTATTTGCTTATATAATTGTGAAACCTGTTACGTGTCTCCTTGTTTCTCTTTCAGACTCGTATCTCTTACGCCAGGCAGAACTTTAGGGAAGATAGTGAGCCAAACCATCTTGAGGACAGCGAGATGACCCCAAGGTCCTGTCTTGATGAAGACAGTGAGTTGAAGCTACTCACCAGTAGGTGTGAGAAAACCTCTGTGCAGTCGCTGCCTCAATCAGTTCGACTTCTTCAGTCTCAACTTAAAGCGGAAAGGCTTGCTTTAGCTCAGCTCCGACTTGAAGTCAAAGATGCACTGAAGACGTCAGAGGACTGCCGTGCGCACCATCATTCCTTAAATCTAGTGTTGATGCATCTATCGTTGACACAACTGAGGTTTACTCAGCTTCTTCAGTTGTTTGGGGGGCCCAACCTGGCCAGGCCTAGTGCCTTCTGAAGTGCTCTCAGTTTTGTATATTATTTTGTCGGCGCATTTATTTGCACTGGTGGCAAACTTTGATGCCCAGTGGATGTAATATGTGTGATAGCCGTGATAGCCTAGCGTAAGTTGCTTGCTTATTTATTTCCTTGTTGTCTTGTTTATTTGTTTGCTTGTAGTCATTGCAGTTCTTTTTTCGCGGTTTGCTAGTGGCTGCAATAACCTATTTTTTAAAACTATGCCACAAAAACCATGGGCTAATATTTACTATAGTGACACTGGGCCTCCTACGGGCCGTAGAAACAGTGGGCCTTCTACGGGCCGTAGAAACAGTGGGCCTTCTACGGGCCATAGAAACAATGGGCCTTCTACGGACCGTATCATCAATGGGCCTTATACGGGCATTATGATCGATTGGCCAAACATGGGCCAATAACAGGCCGCATTATGGCAGGAAACGGGCTAGAGTTGGAATCGTCCGTTCATGGGCCGACCATAACGGGCCATCATTAATAGGCCGTATTTGATGACGCTATGAAAACGGCCCAACGTATTAACGGACCACAAACGGGCCGACTGTAACCACGGGCTGAATTTGGCCCACAAGCAGAAAATGACAGTAATGGGCCGTAAGTAAACGAATGCTGGAAATGAGCCCAAGAATAAATGGGCTCTGAGAAGGCCGAAAGATAACATGGGCTGGAAACGGCCCAACGGAATAACGGGCCGTTAATGGGTATAAAGTGATACACTGTTCATTACGGGCCAGTTTCACCACGGGCCGTTAATGAGTGTAAAGTGATACACTGTTCATTACGGGCCAATTTCACCACGGGCCGTTAATAGGCCAAGAGTTACATAAGGCCTCATATGGGCCGAAAGACGTCATGGGCCATACATGGGCCAGAAGTGAAAACGGGCTGGAATCATATTGGGTGGCCCAGATGACGCTACTGGGCCTAATTCGGATAGGGTGTAACGGGCCTTGGGTTAGCGGGTTGTAAATGGGCTATATGTGAACAGGTCGTTAACAGGCTTTACATGGGCCGGCCCGACACCTTTTGACCAAGTCAAACGGGCCGGTCTTTTCACAGGAATGGGCCTCTGTTGGGCCGTGCCACGTGTCAACGTATCATAGGCGCCTTCTGTCCAATGAGTGGATGACATCTGTCCCAACGATGAGCCAACACGTGTTTCCTCCAGCCAATGATGATTTTACACGTGGAAAATCCCCATTGGTCGGGGCTGTTAACGGGTTATCGGATCCAAAACCTGACTCGATAGCTTAATGGCGTTCCGTTACGGTGGATGCCACGTGTCGGTCACCCTTGACGAAAGCACTTCTGTGACGCAGGATTTATCGTCATGGAAGTGGACACTTCCGTGATGATAATTTTGGTAATGTCATGGAATACTTCTACGACAGCATAGGTATGACTATCTTGATTCTATCATAAAATCGTCATGGATGTACATGCATGACAAAAAATGCGACCTACTGTGACAAACACGTATCATCACGGAAGTGTATTTTTTTGTAGTGAATAGTAGTAGATGCAGAATCGTTTCGGTCTACTTGACACAGACGTGATGCCTATGTTCATGAACATTGCC
This sequence comes from Triticum urartu, assembly GCF_056163025.1. NCBI lineage: Eukaryota > Viridiplantae > Streptophyta > Magnoliopsida > Poales > Poaceae > Triticum > Triticum urartu. The sequence continues at coordinate 490,890,169 of NC_141878.1, forward strand.
TAGATATTCCCATAACTATGCGCTTTTCTATCAATTGCTCGGCAGTAATTTGTTCACCCACCGTAATTTATGCTTTCTTGAGAGAAGCCACTAGTGAAACCTATGGCCCCCGGGTCTCTTTCCTATTATCTTGAATCACTTTTACTTACGTCACATCTCATTTACTATTTTGCAATCTTTACTTTCCAATCTATACAACAATAATACCAAAAATATTTACTTTATTATCTTTATCAGATCTCACTTTTGCAAGTGGCCGTGAAGGGATTGACAACCCCTGTCGGTGTCAAAACTAGCGGTTCTCGGGTAGGGGGTCCCGAACTGTGCGTCTAGGCCGGATGGTAACAGGAGGCAGGGAACACGATGTTTTACCCAGGTTCAGGCCCCCCTACCCGAGATCCGCCGGTTTTGACACCGACATTGGTGCTTTAATTGAGAGTTCCTCTGTGTCGTCGCCGTTAGGCTTGATGGCTCCTACTATCATCGATAGCGATGCGGTCCAGGGTGAGACTTTCCTCCCCAGAGAGATCTTCGTATTCGACGGCTTTACACTGCGGGCTAATTCGCTTGGCCATCTGGAGCAGATTGAAAGCTAAGCCCCTGGCCATCAGGTCAGATTTGGAAGTTTGAATTACACGGCCGACATTCGCGGAGACTTGATCTTTGATGCGTTCGAGCCGCAGCCGGACGCGCCGCACTGTCGCGATGGGTATGACCTAGCTCTGCCGCCGAATAGTACCCTAGAGGCTGCGCCCGCATCAGCTCCGACCCTTAGCTCGGAGCCAACTACGCCAGTTGAGGATGGGTGGTTAGACACCGCCTCAGGGGCTGCAGTCTCAACGGCGATCGAGCCGAACACCATCCTAAACCTCTGCGTAGCCCATGACTCCAAGGTGCCGGACTCTTTTCCGGACTCCGAACCATCCGCGCCCCTACCAATCGAATCCGATTGGGCGCCGATCATGGAATTCACCGCCGCGGATATCTTTCAGCACTCGCCCCTTGGCGACATTCTGAATTCACTAAGGTCTCTCTCTTTGTCAGGGGAGCCCTGGCCGGATTGTGGTCAACAGGATTGGGATGCGGACGATGAAGAAATTCGACGCCCACCCACCACCCACTCCATAGACACTGTCGATGATTTAACTGACATGCTCGACTTCGACTCCGAAGACATCGACGGTATGGACGGCGATGTAGGAGACGAACGTGAACCAGCACCCATAGGGCACTGGAAAGCCACCTCGTCATATGACATATACATGGTGGATACACCCAAAGAAGGCAATGGCGACGGGATAACGGAGGATGACCCCTCCAAGAAGCAATCCAAACACCGACGTCAGCGGCGCCGCTCTAAGTCCCGCCAAAGCAAAAGTGGTGATACCGACACAGGAGATAATAACACTTCGGATGGTGCCGAAGAAAACAACAAACCCCTCCAGCAAGATTTAGAGCAGGAGGATGGAGGATCCAGCTCTCCTGAGAGAGCGGCAGACGGAGAGGAGGAGGATGAGAATTACATCCCCCCCTCCGAAGACGAGGCAAGCCTCGGCGACGACGAATTTGCCATCCCAGAGGATCTCGTCGAACAAGAGCGCTTCAAGCGCCGGCTCATGGCCACGGCAAATAGCCTGAAGAAAAAGCAGCAGCAGCTTCAAGCTGATCAAGATCTACTAGCTGACAAATGGACTGAAGTCCTCGCGGCTGAGGAATATAAACTCGAGCGCCCCTCCATGAGTTACCCAAGGTGCAGGTTACTACCCTGACTGGAGGAAGAAGCGTATGATACGGCTGATCGGCCACCTCGTGGCCGCGATAGAGAGGCATTCCAGCCAAAAGCTCAGCCTCCACCCCAACGCCATTCAAATAAAAATGCATGGGGAGATACGCCAGACCTGTGAGACATATTGGAGAACAAGGCAAAGCATTCAAGATCGATCTATGGATCATGAGGGCGCACCACTCGGCGAGATGACAAACGTCACGCCGGATACAGTAAAAGCAAATCCGGCCGGGCCGAACACAGCGGGCAAGGCCCATTCGAGCTGCGTCGAGACATATCCCAATACAGAGGCACCGCACACCCCTTATGCTTCACAGTTGAAGTAATGGAACATCAATTCCTAGAAGGTTTCAAACCTCTAAATATTGAATCATACGACAGCACAACAGATCCCGCAGTATGGATTGAGGATTTCCTCCTCCACATCCACATGGCCCGCGGTGATGACTTACACGCCATCAAATACCTCCCACTAAAGCTCAAAGGACCAGCGCGGCATTAGCTTAACAGCTTGCTAGCAGACTCCATTAGCTGTTGGGAAGATCTGGAAGCCGCATTCCTCGACAACTTTCAGGGCACTTACGTGCGACCACCAGACGTCGATGACTTGAGCCACATAATTCAGCAGCCAGAAGAATCAGCCAGGCAATTCTAGACTCGGTTCCTTACAAAGAAAAATCAAATCATCGACTGTTCGGATGCGGAGGCCTTAGCGGCTTCCAAGCATAATATCCGAGACGACTGGCTAGCCCGGCACCTTGGTCAGGAAAAGCCGAAATCTATGGCAGCTCTCACGACGCTCATGACCCGCTTTTGTGCAGGAGAAGACAGCTGGCTGGCTCGCAGTAATAACATATCAAAGAACCATGGTACCTCAGATACCTAGGACAGCAATAGCAGGTCACGTCACAACAAGCATAAGCGCCGCATTAACAGTGAAAATACTGAGGATACGGTAGTCAATGCCGGATTCAAAGGCTCTAAACCCGGTCAGCGGAAAAAGCCATTCAAACAAAGTACGCCGGGTTCGTCCAGCTTGGACCGTATACTCGATCGCTCGTGTCAAATACACGGCACCCCAGACAAGCCAGCCAATCACACCAATAGGGATTGTTGGGTGTTCAAGCAGGCCGGGAAGTTAATTGCTGAAAACAAGGACAAGGGGCCGCATAGCGATGACGAGGAGGAGCCCCGGCAGCCGCACACTGGAGGACAGAAGAGGTTTCCCCCGCAAGTGCGGACGGTGAACATGATATACGCAAACCACATCCCCAAGAGGGAGCGGAAGCGTGCGCTCAGGGACGTATATGCGTTGGAGCCACTTGCCCCAAAGTTCAACCCTTGGTCCTCCTGTCCGATCACCTTTGATCGCAGGGACAACCCCACTAGTATCCGTCATGGCAGATTCGCCGCACCGGTCCTAGACCCAATCATCGACGGATTTCACCTCACTCGAGTCCTTATGGACGGCGGCAGCAGCCTGAACCTGCTTTATCAGGACACAGTGCGCAAAATGTGTATAGACCCCTCAAGGATCAAACCCACAAAAACGACCTTTAAGGGCATCATTCCAGGTGTAGAGGCCCATTGCACAGGCTCAATTACACTGGAAGTGGTCTTCGGATCCCCGGATAACTTCTGAAGCAAAGAGTTAATCTTCGACATAGTCCCGTTCCGCAGTGGCTATCACGCGCTGCTCGGGCGAACCGCATTTGCTAGATTCAATGCCGTACCGCATTGTGCATACCTCAAGCTCAAGATGTCAGGACCTCGTGGAGTTATTACAGTCAATGGAAACACAGAGCGCTCTCTCCGAACAGAGGAGCACACCGCGGCCCTTGCAGAAGAAGCGCAAAGCAGCCTCTCAAGGCAATCAACCAGTTTGGTGCTTCACAGCCCGGACACCTCCAAGCACGCTCGGGGCAATCGGCAAAAAGACCGCCTAGCGCGATCTGAGCTCGCGTAGCAATACGGCAGCCACCCCAATCCTAGCCCAGCGGCGAAGCTCGTGCCGCGCGTACATAATTACACATTAAAAATACCATAGGCACAGGTGGGAGGGGGGGCACAACTACGGCACGCCCCAAGACGCGGCCTAAACCGCACTAGGGGCTTCCCGTTAGGTTATTTTTCCTTTTTCTTTCAGGACCTTAATCTCTGGAAACACTGTCCGGCAGCACTATTGCTGAAGACATGATGCAGCAACCAAGGAGGCAGACAACAACGTTATATCACGGAATTCCCGGGTTGATTACAGTAACGAGTGAAATATTCAATTTAATATCATTCCTCAGCTTGCCCTTGGAAGGGACATAGTCCTACTCTTTGCTTGTCGCACTATCTGTATCATGCCGCTTTAATGCAATTTTCTAATAAATAATGCATGACATTACGACTATTATTGCATTCTTGTTATATACATATCTATGTGTTCATTAATGACGCCTTGCAACCGTACACCATGGTACGGCCAATACACCAGGGGCTTACGTACCCCACAATGTGGTGTGAAAAGTCCGAACACTTTCACAAGTGCGGCACCCCGAACTTATAGCATTATATGCATCAGCTCCAAATCATGTCTTTGGTCAAATGTTGGGTTTGCCCGGCTCCTATGTTTTGGTACCTTACATTCCGCTCTATCGGCTAAGGTAGCGCTAGGAGAACTACTGTGATTGTGCCCCGGTTCTGCCGGGCTGAGCACCTCAGTAGAGAAAGCTAAAACTGACTGTCATGATAAGGCGAGAGACTGGTCGCTGTTCAGCGAGGTTTTTCGAGTCCCTAAAGACTTATGCCGCTTAGGGCGAGGGGCCGGCCCTGTCGGGCTTATAGGCATGTATCGCGCCCCGAATTTGGCCTTCCGAACACCAGGGGCTTCGCCGAAATTTAAAATTATAGAATTCTATGGGTAAGTGAGAGTGATAAGGCATTATTAGTCTGGTTGCCTTGTTCGTTGTGCTAAGCACCTCCCTCGAAGGACCCAAATATGGGAACAAGAGTGCTCAGGTTTATCCCGAACACCCCAACACTCGTGGCATGGGGGCAGAAGCCGAGGACTAGCCATCTCTCGTATTGGATAAACAGCCAAACAGAAGGTAATATTTTAAATTCAAACAAGCGTTGCATAGCGCCTATGAAACAAGTTTTCATAAATACAGGATAAAATGAGCAAGTTTACTCAAATATTACATCTTCCGAACACTCGTCCACAATGAGACGGGCGCCCGGCAGAACACCCTCGTAGTACATCTCGGGGTGGCGGTGCTCCTTGCCCTCTGGCGGCCCATCCTCGATCAGCTTCACGCCGTCCAGCTTGACCCACTGCAATTTCACACGGGCAAAAGCCCGGCGTGCACCTTCAATGCAGACGGATCGCTTGACGACCTCCAGCCGCGGGCAGGCATCCACAAGCCGCCTCACTAGGCCGAAGAAGCTGTTCGGAAGGGCGTCGCCAGGCCACAGCCAGACTATAAAGCCCTTCATGGCCTGATCGACCGCCTTATGTAGCTCGAGCATCTACTTCAGCTGGTCGCTCATCGGCACCGGATGTTCGGCCTCAGCATACTGAGACCAAAACAGCTTCTCCGTCGAGCTTCCATCCTCGGCCTGGTAAAATTGTGTGGCATCGGACACACTGTGGGGCAAATCTGCGAATGCTCCTGAAGAGCTCCGGATCCGGGTAAGTAATCGGTAATTTACTTTTACATGCTTGCTTTGCATATAGAAAGCCTTACCCGCCGCTATCTTCTTCATCGCGTCAATCTCTTGGAGGGCCTTCTGGGCCTCGGCCTTGGCACTCTTTGCGCTCTCAAGGGCCGTGGCAAGCTCGGACTCTCGCGTCTTCGAGTCAAGCTCCAACGCCTCGTGCTTCGTCACGAGAGCCTGGAGCTCTTGCTGCACCTCGCCCACCCGAGCCTCGTGTTTCTCTCGCTCGGTGCGCTCCTGGGCCGCTTTTTCTTCGGCCTGGGCTAGCTCTTGCTTCAGGGTCGCCACCTCGGTCGTGGCCCCTAGCAAACATACGATGATCCTATGGTCAAAAAAAACATACGATGATCCTGTCATTTTGCAATCGCGTACTTTTTATATATATACACATCTATAGACGGGGTATTACTTATCCTTGTTCTCCTCGAGCTGCCTCTTGACAAGGCCGAGCTCCTTCCGGGACCCCTCGAGGGCCTGCTTCAGTACGGCGACCTCCGCAATCAGTGCGGCGGACGCCAGCAGCGAAGCCTGCATATGCATATTGACGTACTTGTATTAGACTCATGCGATATTATTTGATCCTCTGTTCGGCTTTTCTTTGTGAACACCGAACAGAGCATCAGGGGCTACTATCTATGCGGTAATATTTCTACTACATTTTAAAGCACTTACCTCGAAGCCTGTTAGAAGGCTGGCACAAGCTTCAGTCAATCCGCTCTTGGCGGACTGAACCTTCTGGATTACCGCACTCATAATAGTGCGGTGCTCCTCGTCAATGGAAGCGCTGCGCAGATTGTCCGGCGCCTCTGGATGGACAGAGGTCACCGGCACAGGCGTCTTGCCCCTCTTAGAAGAAGGCCGCCTGCCCGAGCCCGGAACCGCTGGAGGGTCCGGCACGGTGTGCGGCTGAGGGCCAAACTCGGAGCCCTCAGGGCCCCCGTCCCCTCGGCTCCCGGAGTCCGGAAGGTCGCCTTGAGGCGCCTCCGGGGCTGTCTCCCCTCGATCCAGTGCCTCTTGAGACAACACCTCGGCGTCGTCGGCAGGATGAGGGGAGGTGGCGGTCGGGACTGGATTGCTATCCATGTCCGACAAGCCCAAGGAGTCGTCCGATGATACATCGAGGCTGGCTCGTGGCGGCCTGCATAATTGCGTTCGATGTTAGAGAAAGCAGTGCGGCAAAAGAATCCTATGAGTTACTCTGGTATCCGAACACTTATGATCTCCCCGGGGGCTTGACCCTGGGGAACCACTCGTCTTCGCCTTCGTCGGCGGCGGGGGAACCGTCCGGAAGGAGAATCCTTCCCTTCTTGGACCCTCTGGCCTCCCCAGTTGGGCGGCCTTCCTTTTCTTGTCTCCCCCAGTCGATGGGGGAGCGTCTTCTTCTTCCTCTTCCTCGTCTTCAGGGGAAGAGTGCACCGCAGAGTCGTTGGACGGTATGTCCGACGACACCTGGCATCGGGAACTCTTTCGAGTCCCCTTGGCCTTCTTGGTCTTCTCCGGCACCGTGTAAGGGGCTGGAGTCAACATCTTCGTTAGAAGATCGGTTGCGGGGCCTTCGGGCAAGGGAGCCGGACAGTCGATCTGTCCGGCCATTTTCTGCCAGTCCTGTCAAAGGTACATGAGTTTAGATCCCGCACAGAGTCAATCTATATAAAATAAGTATCCTGTGAAAGGTAAAGCAGCTTACCGCACTGGCTTGGCGCTTCGCGCTGAATCCGCGATCCTCGGTGATAGGGGGGACCTCGACGCTTTTGAACAGCACCCTCCAGGCGTCTTCATGAGTCGTGTCGAAGAGCCTGTTCAGAGTTCGGTGCTGCGCCGAATTGAACTCCCACAAGTTGAACTCCCGTTGTTGGCACGGGAGTATCCGGCGGATGAGCATAACTTGGACTATGTTGACAAGCTTGAGCTTCTTGTCCAGCATGTTTTGAATACATGTTCGGAGTCTGTTCAGCTCCTTCGAATTACCCCAGGGCAGGCCCTTCTCTTTCCAGGAGGTGAGCCGCATGGGGATGCCAGATCGGAACTCGGGGGCCGCTGCCCATGCAGGGTCGCGCGGCTCGGTGATATAGAACCACCCCGATTGCCACCCCTTTATGGTTTCCACAAAGGAGCCCTCGAGCCATGTTAAGTTGGGCATCTTGCCCACCATGGCGCCTCCGCACTCCGCCTGGCGGCCGCCCACAACCTTCGGCTTGACGTTGAAGGTCTTCAGCCATAAGCCGAAGTGGGGCCTGATGCGAAGGAAGGCCTCGCACACGACGATAAACACCGAGATGTTGAGGATGAAGTTCGGGGCCAGATCGTGGAAATCCAGGCCATAATAAAACATGAGCCCCTGGACGAAGGGATGGATAGGGAATCCCAGCCCGCGGAGGATATGGGTGAGGAATACTACCCTCTCATGGGGCCTGGGGGTGGGGATGAGCTGCCCCTCATTTGGGAGCCGGTGCGCGGTGTCGTCGGGCAAGTATCCGGCTCTCCTCAGTTTCTTGATGTCTCCCTCTGTGACAGAGGAGACCATCCACTTGCCTCCGCTCCGGACATGATTGGAGAAGGTCGAGGTGGGAAGTGCGGACTTGGGCGCTAGAGCTCGAGTGTGCGAAGATGGATGAGCAAAGGAGGAATAAGGCGTGGATAGAAAGGTGAATCCTTATCCCTTTATATGGGCGGACGAAGTTAAGCGTCCCCACTTGCCTGATAAAACTCGCTTATCCCCCAAGCGCCGCAATTGATGGCGTGGTTGGGTTACCCACGCCCGTATTGATGAGAGTCTCGTAATAAGGGGACACGATCTCTGCTTTGACAAGACGTGTCGAAAAACTGCCTCGTGTTATGTGCGGGGCTGGTTAAAAGAAACGGTTCAAATAATCACTGGGCCATGACATAACGTCATGCTGCCAAAACAAGAAAATTGGATCTGCGAAAATATTATTCTCTCTAGGGTGGAATGTGGAACTTATTTTGCAGGGTCGGACACTATCCTCATATTCAAATTTTTCTGTGATGTATTCGGAGAAGGAACCCGCCTTGCAATGTCGAAGACAATACTGCGCGCCGTACTCGTCGTCATCGAAGCCTGGTTCAGGGGCTACTGAGGGAGTCCTGGATTAGGGGGTCTCCGGACAGCCGGACTATCTCCATTGGCCGGACTGTTAGACTATGAAGATACAAGATTGAAGACTTCGTCTCGTGTCCGGATGGGACTCTACTTGGCGTGGAAGGCAAGCTAGGCAATACGGATATGGATATCTCCTCCTTTGTAACCGACCTTGTGTAACCCTAACCCTCTCCGGTGTCTATATAAACCGAAGGGTTTTAGTCCTTAGGACTACAACCATAACATACAATTGTTCGCACACGAACACGTCACCGTGTACCCTCGACGCCGGGGGTGATGCACCGCAGCTCACATCGAAGGAGACCTGCTGAAAGCGCGGTACGCAAGACAATCCGGCGGGCACTTTTGAGGACCCGAAACCCCACACGCCCGGGAGGGACCCCGTCAGGGCGCGTAGCGGCTATGGGCTGCCCTAGGTCGACCTGATCGCCCCTAGGGCCTCTAGGTTCACCGCCCTACAATGAAGAAGAACGAACGAAGAACGAGGAAGAAGAAGAACAAGGGAGAAGGAAAAGTAAAGGTAAAAGATGTAGATAGATTTGTTCGATTGTGTGTTGTTCAATCGGCCGTCACCTCTCATATATTTATGAGGCAGCTGGACTTCCCGTACAAGAAAAGGACTAAAAATTCCGTCCAAAACACCAAAAACCCTAACCTAACTCGGACAGGAATCTTTGGTAATTTCCTGGACCAACTCGGTCTCACTGATTAGTTTGCTTCGGTCCCACCGAGTGGACGTTGCAAACTTTCTGTAACTTTCTGTAATTTTTCGGATCAACTCGGTCTCACTGAGTCAATCAACTCGGTCGGTCCGAAATGACTCTGCAGCTTCTGTTTCTGACCTTATTTTGTCTCCACAGGTTGCATACGACCTCCCATTTAGACGTTCTTTATATCAAAATCAATCGTTTCGACGAGACGCACAACTTTCATGTTGAAACAGTTTCCATCAGAGGCCATATTGATTGAGTTTTATGCATTTCTTTACTCTGGTGTCAACATAAGCATCTCTGAACTTGTCATAACTTTTGAGTCCGAGCTCCGTTTTGGACCATCTTCATATCCATCTTGATCTTCTCGAAGAGAGACATTCCAAGGTGACTTCCAATCATAAGTTTGAATTGGTCTTGATATAACCTATGCTAATTTTATGACTGTGCCAATTTTGAGCGTCAACAACAATCATACCATAGGCTAGCTTCTAGGGTTTAGCCTCTCTGATCTCGTGGTAGATCTACTCTTGTACTACCCATATTATCAATATTAATCAAGCAGGACATAGGGTTTTACCTCCATCAAGAGGGCCCGAACCTTGGTAAAACATCGTGTCCCCTGCCTCCTGTTACCATCCGACCTAGATGCATAGTTCGGGACCCCCTACCCGAGATCCACCGGTTTTGACACCGACAACCCCTTTTATCGCGTTGGTTGCAAGGTTCTTGATTTTTGTGCAGGTACTAGGCGATTTGCGTGTAGTCTCCTACTGGATTGATACCTTGGATCTCAAAAACTGAGGGAAATACTTATGCTACTTTGCTGCATCACACTTTCTGTTGGAAATATGCCCTAGAGGCAATAATAAAATGGTTATTATTATATTTCTTTGTTCATGATAATTGTCTATTGTTCATGCTATAATTGTGTTATCCGGAAATCGTAATACATGTGTGAATACATAGACCACAACACGTCCCTAGTGAGCCTCTAGTTGGCTAGCTCGTTGATCGAAGGATAGTCATGGTTTCCTGACTATGGACATTAGATGTCATTGATAACGGGATCACATCATTAGGAGAATGATGTGATGGACAAGACCCAATCCTAAGCTTAGCTCAAAGATCGTGTAGTTCGTTTGCTGTAGCTTTCCTGAAAATGGGGAGGTTATCATTGGAAAGGATAGTAGTAACGATGGGGGAAACGTTGATGCTTTTGATTATCCTCATGAAGAACCTACTATTTTACACAATAAAAAGTTTCGGATTGGTAGTGGTAATATTATTGGAAAAGGAGTTATTCAAGATTTCTTTACTTGTGTCGGTGCTTTGCCCACTGATACGTCTCCATCGTATCGACTTTTCCAAGCACTTTTGACCTTGTTTTGGACTCTAACTTGCATGATTTGAATGGAACTAACCCGGACTGGCAGCCAGTGGAATTCCTCCTCCTTCTCTGAGCAGCCGAAATCGCAAGCCCATGCACGACCTGGATGCATGGCAGACACTCACAAGGTGACCACTGTGGACACAATCAGGATGCGGTTTTCAGAGGAGAGGCGACAGGCAAAACCTATGGTGAACTTGTGGAACCGAAGCATGTCCATGACACCGACGTGAGCCAGAGCACAGCCGAAGAGACCGGGCCGCTGCAGTCACAAACAATGAAACAATCTCCGCTCACTACTGGAACAAATGAGCTGCAACAATCTGCAACAAAATTATAAAGACTAGCCAGCTTTACCTGGTTGATGCAGGCGGCGACCAGGAGGCCGCCGTTGCTCCCGCCTTCGATGCACAGCCGGCTCGGGCTCGTGTACCCGGCGGACACGAGGAACTCGCCGGCGGCGATGAAGTCGTCGAAGCAGTTCTGCTTGTTCGCGAGCGAGCCGGCCTTGTGCCAGTCCTCCCCGTACTCGCCGCCGCCCCGGATGTTGGCGACGCACGTCACGAACCCCAGGTTCCACATGTGGACGACGCGGGCCGCGCTGAACTGCGGCGTCATGCTCATGCCGAACCCGCCATAGCCGAAGAGCAGCGCCGGGTGCGACCCGTCCAGGACGATCTTCTTCCTCGACACCACGAACATCGGGATCTTGGTCCCGTCCTTGCTCGGGTAAAACACCTAAAAAAACAAGCAAGCAAGATCAACTGAACTGCAAATACACCACACATGGTTCTTGAGAAAAGCAAATGTACCTGCTTTGCTTCGAAATCCGTGCGATCGAAGCCCGGGACGGTGATCTCTCTGTATATGCTCATCTCAGGAGCCCCGGAGCTGAGATCACACCTGTAGACGATCCCCGGAGTGAGGAAGCTCGAGAACTCGACGAACACCTCGGAGTCGCCACGCCTACCGGTGATCCCGTTGACGCTGCCTATGTCGATGGGTATGCCGTGGAGCAGCTCTCCGGTGGCCAGGCTCCTCATCTGCAGCACGTACTTGACATCCGACAAATAGTTCACCAGAAGCTTGTCACTGTGGTGCCCTTGTTCATCATGTCGTATCTCCTCATCCGTAGCTCCGTTTTGGGCATATAGCATATCAAAATGTTTGTCTCAGAGAGTACATCATTTCGTTCCATTGCATCATTTCCATTTGAGTTAATCTTGATGCCCGAAATGCTGTTAGAAGAGTGCTACTTCAGATAATTGTCAGATCTGCTACTCCATTTAGATATTTGTCATTTTTGCCATGATTATTGTGTGCATGATATGCCCATGAGCTCTACATATGTTTTGTTAAGGGTTTTGCCATCTTTCCAGAGGTGCAACCCATGTATTTTTGTGATGTGTGTGGTGACTAGCACAAGCTTGCAAAGTGAGGCACTTGGTAATTCTGTTTTCAGGGACTTAGCATTTCCACTAAGTCCTTGACCTGTTTATCTCATATGGCCATATGTTCATGTCGTTTTCTAGTGATTCGTGCCTCTTTTGAGGATGATCATTAAGGATGTTTTATTAATATTGTAGTGCTCTATCCATCTATGTCGTTGTTTGCAATTATGGAGCACCCTATCTTGAGTCAATCGAGCTCTACTTTTGTCACTTCGTGAATCAGCGCAGATTGTCTACTTGTTAGCAATTTTGCCGGGGATGTTGTAGTTGATCCGTGCATGCTATGTTATTGTTCTTGCCATGTCTACCTTGCATTTTGTGTATTCTTCATGGATGTATGCTTAGCTTTTCATGACTTGCTCCGTAGTGAGTGCATCGAGCTCGTAAACATGCCTACTTGAAATCTGTTTTCAGCATGTGCCAGTTTTCGCTTAAGTCTGAAAACTGATTATGCTTTTGCTATGTTCACATGCTTGCTAATATGTTTTCTGATCCCTTTTGGCTCAGGGTCACTAAGGGACTTTTGTTAAGCTTTTTGAGTAGCTCCATGCCATGTTTTGCTTTGTCATGTTCAGGTCCTGTAGCATGTAGTTTTGTTGCTCCAAAGAGTGCTACCTGATCTGGGATTTCAGACAAGTGTTAATTTCACTAAGTCTGAAATCTGTTTGCCATATGCATTTTTGCCATGCTTGTTTGAACCTGTTAATGGATGAATTGGCCGTATCTCAGTGCTAGACTTTTGTTAAGCATCTTGAATGCATCCCTGCCATGTATTTTGTTGTCATGTTTGAGTGTTGTAGCATGTTCATCTCATTGCATTTAGATGGCTACTTGCTGTAAATCGCAGACCGGTGTCATATTTGAATCGCTTGCCATTTCCAAACCGTAACTCCGATTCCGGTGATCTTTATATCGTTTTAAAGCGATTTCACCTCATCTTTCCAGTGGCACACTTGGTATTCCAAGTTGGGGCCAGGTTCATGCATCCCTTGTCAAATCTTGCATATGCATCCCGCATCGCATCTCGCATAGCATACCATCATTGCAGCATATTGTTTGAGCTTTGCATGTGGTTGATCGTGTCCTTGTTGCTTGTTTGTCTTGTTTGGATAGAGCCGGGAGACGAGTTCGCTAACGAGGAGCCCGTTGAGTTTGCTTTCGAGGATCCAGTCAACTCTGACAACTTTGCAGGCAAGATGATCATACCCTCGAAATCACTACTATCTTTGCTTTGCTAGATGCTTGCTCTTTTGCTATGCCAATGCTATGATGCCTACCACTTGCTTTCAAGCCTCCCAAATTGCCATGTCAACCCTCTAACCCACCATCTCCTAGCAAACCGTTGATTGTCTATGTTACCGCTTTGCTCAGCCCCTCTTATAGCGTTGCTAGTTGCAGGTGAAGAATGGAGACCGTTCCTTGTTGGAACATTATTTACTTGTTGGGATATCATTATATTGCCATGTTATCTTAATGCATCTATATACTTGGTAAAGGGTGGAAGGCTCGGCCTCTCGCCTAGTGTTTTGTTCCACTCTTGCCGCCCTAGTTTCCGTCATATCGGTGTTATGTTCCTGGATTTTGCGTTCCTTACGCGGTTGGGTTATAATGGGAACCCCTTGATAGTTCGCCTTGATTAAAGCTTTTCCAGCAATGCCCAACCTTGGTTTTACCATTTGCCACCTAGCCTCTTTTTCCCTTGGGTTTCCGGAGCCCGAGGGTCATCTTATTTTAAGCCCCCCCTGGGCCAGTGCTCCTCTGAGTGTTGGTCCAAACTAGAGTCCTGTGCAGCGCCCCCTCGGGGAAACTCGAGGTTTGGTTTTAGTTGTATGGAGAGTTCATCTGAGTGTGCCCTGAGAACGAGATATGTGCAGCTCCTATCGGGATTTGTTGGCACATTCGGGCGGTGTTGCTGGTCTTGTTTTAACCTGTCGAAGTGTCTTGAACAACCGAGATACCGAGTCTGATCAGAACGTCTCGGGAGGAGGTCTATTCTTTCGTTGACCGTGAGAGCTTGTCATGGGCTAAGTTGGGACTCCCCTGCAGGGATTTGAACTTTCGAAAGCCGTGCCCGCGGTTATGGGCAGATGGGAATTTGTTAATGTCCGGTTGTAGATAACTTGAGCCTTAACTTAATTAAAATGAATCAACAGTGTGAGTTACCGTGATGGTCTCTTCTCGGCGGAGTCCGGGAAGTGAACACGGTGTTGGAGTAATGCTTGCGCAGGTTGTTCTCTAGTTTCTCGCTCGCGCTTTGCCTCCTCTTCTCGCCCTCTTTTGTGAATAGGTTAGCCACCATATATGCTAGTCTCTTGCCGCAGCTCCACATATATTCACCTTACCTTACCCTTTTAAGCTTAAATAGTCTTGATCGCGAGGGTGCGAGATTGCTGAGTCCCTATGGCTCACAGATTACTATTACACTAGATGCAGGGCCTGATGATTCCGCTCCAGGTGATGCGCTCGAGCTCAAGTGGGAGTTCGACGAGGACTCTCAGCGATACTATGTTTCTTTTCCCGATGATCTGTAGTGGTGCCCAGTTGGGGTGATCGGGACCATGTCGCGTGTTGGGTTGTCTTTTATTTTGGCGCCGTAGTCGGGCCATGAGTGTTGAATGTTGTAATGCTATTTATGTACTTGATTGACGTGGCGAGTGTAAGCCAACTATGTTATCTCCCCTTTTATTATCTATATTACATGGGATGTTGTGAAGATTGCCTGACTTGCGACATTGCCTTCAATGCGATTATGTCTCTAAGTCGTGCCTCGACACGTGGGAGCTATAATCGCATCGAGGGTGTTACAGTACCCCCACACGAGCAGTTTGTAAAGCTACTGTTGTGCCCAAAGCACGAAGACCACCACAGCTAACCCAAACTCCACGTTTAAAGCAGAAGAGCAACTGTTCTCAGGTCAGATTCCGTAGCTATGGTCCATACTCCTTTGCTGTTGCATCACTGTATTTACTCATACCAACTACTTTCGAATTTGAAGGATATAGTTGAAACTCCAATGGCGCAACAGGTATGTTTTAAACCTATTTCTTTAACTGGATTGTTGTTCTAACTTCTTGCTCTATGTTGATTTTAGTTTAAGTTGTATAAACAGTTATGTTCTCATGTGATGCACATTACAAGTGCTGCCAATGCTATGTAGTTTCTCACACTTATATTCTGTCTATGCTGCTGTGTCTTAAAAATATATGAGTTGAACTATGTCTCTATCTTGATTAGGGAACATAAACTAGAATGATATGGACAATACAGTGACCATAGTACATAGATATATGTTTGTTTCATGTTGTTATCCTGTCCACCTTACTACTGAACCGGTTTACCAAAATGAGTTCCGTATACTACAAGCTAAACCTGTGATGTGTCTGCTTGTTTCTCTTGTAGTATGCAAACAGAATATTGGAGAAGAGCACCCCACTATGCAATGGTAGAGAAAGTAATGCAGATAAGGTTCAAGATAGTGAGACAACCCTGTTGGTCTCCAAGAAAGGTGATAAAAACAATCTTGTAGACAGTGAGAGAACCCCACAGTCCTGCGTTGATGTAGTGTTCGAGTTACTGGCCAGTACCGCTAGCACAAGCTCTTCGAACTCGCTGCCTGAATCACTTAGGCTTCTTTAGTCTCAGCTACAAGCTGAAAGGCATCAGTCAGCTGTGCTGCGGCAAGAAGCCGAAGGAGTGAGGAAGTCCCTGCAGAATTCAGATGCGTACTTTCTTGTGCAACAGCAAGTGCTGGAGGATTTAAGTGCCAAACAAGAGAAAGTTAATAAGCTTGCTAAGCATCTTGCCATCATTATGGGTACCCAGGATATTGTTTCTTGAACTCTTCTGAAGTGGTTTCAGTTCTGGACTTGTTTTGATGCGGCGTTTATATGCTGCTTTGTTCCCTATATTTGCACTGGTGGCGAACTTTGATGCCCAGTGGATGTAATATGTCTAATAGCCGTGATAGCCTAGCATAAGTTGCTTGCTTATTTATTTCCTTGTTGTCTTGTTTATTTGTTTGCTTGTAGTCAGTGTAGTTCTTTTTCCGCGGTTTGCTAGTGGCTGCAGTAACCTATTTTTAAAACAAGGCCACAATAACCATGGGCTAATATTTACTGTAGTGACACTGGGCCTCCTACGGGCCGTAGAAACAGTGGGCCTTCTACAGGCCGTAGAAACAGTAGGCCTTCTACGGGCCATAGAAACAATGGGCCTTCTATGGGCCGTAGAAACAATGGGCCTTCTACGGGTCGAACCTTCGAACTATGAAGAAGCGATGGCGGGCCCGGATTCTGACAAATGGCTGGAAGCCATGAAATCCGAGATAGGATCCATGTATGAAAACGAAGTATGGAATTTGACTGACTTGCCCGTTGATCGGCGAGCCATAGAAAATAAATGGATCTTTAAGAAGAAGACAGACGCGGATGGTAATGTGACCATCTATAAAGCTCGGCTTGTCGCTAAGGGTTATCGACAAGTTCAAGGGGTTGACTACGATGAGACTTTCTCACCCGTAGCGAAGCTGAAGTCCGTCTGAATCATGTTAGCAATTGCCGCATTCTATGATTATGAGATATGGCAAATGGACGTCAAAACGGCATTCCTTAATGGTTTCCTTAAGGAAGAATTGTATATGATGCAGCCGGAAGGTTTTGTCGATCCTAAGAATGCTGACAAGGTGTGCAAGCTCCAACGCTCGATTTATGGGCTGGTGCAAGCATCTCGGAGTTGGAACATTCGCTTTGATGAGATGATCAAAGCGTTTGGGTTTATGCAGACTTATGGAGAGGCCTGCATTTACAAGAAAGTGAGTGGGAGCTCTGTAGCATTTCTCATACTATATGTGGATGACATACTGTTGATGGGAAATGATATAGAATTCTTGGAAAGCATATAGGCCTACTTGAACAAGTGTTTTTCAATGAGGGACCTTGGAGAAGCTGCTTATATATTAGGCATCAAGATCTATAGAGATAGATCGAGACGCCTCATTGGTCTTTCATAGAGTACGTACCTTGACAAGATATTGAAGAAGTTCAAAATGGATCAGTCAAAGAAGGGGTTCTTGCCTGTATTGCAAGGTACGAGATTGAGCACGGCTCAATGCCCGACCACGGCAGAAGATAGAGAAAAGATGAGTGTCGTCCCCTATGCCTCGGCCATAGGGTATATCATGTATGCTATGTTGTGTACCAGACCTGAGGTAAACCTTGCCGTAAGTCTGGTAGGAAGGTACCAAAGTAATCCCGGCATGGAACACTGGACAGCGGTCAAGAATATCCTGAAGTACCTGAAAAGGACTAAGGAAATGTTTCTCATTTATGGAGGTGACGAAGAGCTCGTCGTAAAGGGTTACGTCGATGCTAGCTTTGACACAGATCTGGATGACTCTAAGTCACAAACCGGATACGTGTATATTTTGAATGGTGGGGCAGTAAGCTGGTGCAGTTGCAAGAAAAGCATTGTGGCGGGATCTACATGTGAAGCGGAGTACATGGCAGCCTCGGAGGCAGCACAAGAAGCAGTCTGGGTGAAGGAGTTCATTACCGACCTAGGAGTCATACCCAATGCGTCGGGCCCGATGAATCTCTTCTGTGACAACACTGGAGCTATTGCCCTTGCCAAGGAGCCCAGGTTTCACAGGAAGACCAGGCATATCAAGCGTCGCTTCAACTCCATTCGTGAAAGTGTTCAAAATGGAGACATAGAGATTTGTAAAGTACATACGGACCTGAATGTAGCAGATCCGTTGACTAAACCTCTCCCTAGAGCAAAACATGATCAACACCAGAACTGCATGGTGTTCGATTCATCACAATGTAACTAGAATATTGACTCTAGTGCAAGTGGGAGACTGCTGGAAATATGCCCTAGAGGCAATAATAAAATGGTTATTATTATATTTCTTTGTTCATGATAATTGTCTATTGTTCATGCTATAATTGTGTTATCCGGAAATCGTAATACATGTGTGAATACATAGACCACAACACGTCCCTAGTGAGCCTCTAGTTGACTAGCCCGTTGATCAAAGGATAGTCATGGTTTCCTGACTATGGACATTAGATGTCATTGATAACGGGATCACATCATTAGGAGAATGATGTGATGGACAAGACCCAATCCTAAGCTTAGCTCAAAGATCGTGTAGTTCGTTTGCTGTAGCTTTTCTGAATGTCAAGTATCATTTCCTTAGACCATGAGATTGTACAACTCCCGGACACCGTAGGAGTACCTTGGGTGTGCCAAACGTCACAACGTAACTGGGTGACTATAAAGGTACATTACAGGTATTTCCGAAAGTGTCTGTTGGGTTGGCACGAATTGAGACTGGGATTTGTCACTCCGTATGACGGAGAGGTATCTCTCGGCCCACTCGGTAATGCATCATCATAATGAGCTCAATGTGATCAAGTGGTTGATCATGGGATCATGCATTACGGTACGAGTAAAGTGACTTGCCGGTAACGAGACTGAACAAAGTATTGGGATAACGACAATCGAGTCTCGGACAAGTAACGTACCGATTGACAAAGGGAATTGTATACGGATTGATTGAATCCTCGACATCGTGGTTCATCCGATGAGATCATCATGGAGCATGTGGGAGCCAACATGGGTATCCAGATCCCGCTGTTGGTTATTGACCGGAGAGGCTTCTCGGTCATGTCTGCATGTCTCCCGAACCCGTAGGGTCTACACACTTAAGGTTCGGTGACGCTAGGGTTGTAGAGATATTAGCACACGGTAACCCGATGTAACATCCCAAAATTCTAAATTTTGGAATGTTATAATAAATAGATAGATTTGATTGATTGTTTGATTGATTGTCTGAAAGTGAGTGAATTCAAAACTTTTGAAAGTTAAATGAGAGGGAATAAAAGGACTTTCCCAAACTTTCATATTTGCTTTCTGCTCTCCATGAATTCAAATTCTTTTCAACAAAAAACCCTAGAGAGAAGATGACATGACTTCTTCCATTTAAAATGAAAAGGGTGTTTGAAAAATATTTGAATTGCATTGGGAAATATTTTCCAATTCAGAAACTTTATACAACTCAATTATTTTCACGAGAGAAGATAAAATGACTTCTTCAAATTATGAAATATGAGTTGGGAGTTTCAAAGGATCAATTTCAAGTCCTTTTGGAATTAATTTTCAATTTAGATTTATTTGAGTTTTATTCAAATTATTTTTCTCCAAAAATAAAATATATGTAAAATAGGGTAACATGATTCCCTACGTTAGAAAATTAGAGAAAAATTAATTTGATATCATTTTGGTATTTTTAAAATGATTTTAGTTGGATTTTAATAGACCAGTAGCACTCTTTGTTTTATCTGAATTTGTGTGGATTTTATTTCAAGTTATAAAAATGTTCATGTCGTAGAAAATCTTTTTCTGAAAATTTTGATATATAATATGCCTATATAATATTTTTAATTATCTCGTTTTATTATTTTATTTGTCTGGAAATGTTTTTTTTAATTCTTCCCGCCGTAACTGGGCCGGCCCAGCTCCCAGCCGAGGCCCAGCCCAGCTCGCCCGACCGCTCCCATCTCCCTCCCGTGCGGGAGTCCGCCGCCCGCACGCCTCGCCGGCGCCGCCGTGACCGGGCGGGAATTCGCAGCTCCGCCCCGGCCCCTCGTGCAAGGAATCGCCTCGCGCCCCCTCTTAAAAGGCACGCCCGGTCCCGTTTCCCTCGGAGCCCGAGCCGCCAGAAGCCGCGCCGCCGCCGCCGGATCTCACCGCCGCCGGAAGCCGTAGCCGCCGCCCTCATCGCCATCGACCGCCGCCGACGCCACCACTGCAACCGCCGCTCCACGCCGCCCCTCCCCATGCTCTTCGCTGCCTCCCGCGACGCCCGGAGCCGCCGCTCCGGCCGAGACCGAAGCCGCCGCCGTCGTCCTCCCCGACTCCGGCGATCGCCGCGGTAACCGCCGCCTCCCGTCCGTTGGATCTGGATCCAACGATCCAGATCTTTCTGTTTTTTTGTTTCGTTTTGTTTTTGTATTATTTTAGAGAACGTTCGCTGGTTAGAGTTAGAAAGTGAGCGTTCGCTCAGTAGGTTTTTTTTTCTTTTTCTGCTTATTTTACATTAGGGACCTATCCGTGAATATAATTATTTACAGATTGGCCCCTAGTTTTCAAACGACCACAACTCTTTGCTCGTTTATCCAAATCCAACGAAACCAACGCCCACGTATTCTTTATGATCTCCTCTATCCAGTAATCCAACTAAAACATGTTTTTGAAAAGTTTAAAATTTGAATTAGATCAGATCTGAATTCAAACTTCGTTTGATCATAACTTGAGTTTTGTAGCTCCGTTTCAGTTGATTCTTTTTACAAATCGAAGCTCTTGACCTAAACATTCTAATAAGGCCAAATTCACATAATTTTGGTACTGTTAGAAATTGTTTTATGTTGCAAGAGTTATTTTATTGGTTTTCAAGTTTTCCGAATCGTCTTCTTCGTTCTTTCTGGTCTTCTGAGTGATTGCTTATGTGAGGTTACTATTGCTTGCTCCCGATAGATTGACCGGAGTGTGACGAGTAGAGCTATCAAGATTTTTGAGTGTGAATCATCTTCATCAACATTGCAGGCAAGTTCACACTTTGATCATACCCCCTTTCATACCCAGTTTTATTGCATTAGATCAATCCTCAAACATTGCATGATTAGGATCTAATTAAATTGTGGGATGGGAAGTAGTTGACGTAGTACCTATTACCTGTTTGTTATCAAACCCTTGGGAGTTACTATTACGTTATGCTTATAGTGCCATGCTATGCTCGGAGACGTGGATTAGATTTTGAGAGTATCCATGACCGATGTGAGATTGTTAATTAATGGTTTACTTAAGGTGGCAACTTAAACACACATCTGGGTGGATTGAGGTACCTGGTTATTCCAGGATTGCCTGTCTAGGCACCTGGGTAGACCAGGATTGCCTGTTTTTTTATGGACCGCCACCCAAGCTCAAAGGGATCATGAGATTATTCATACTAGAAACTTCCGTGTGCAGCCACAAGCTATTATGGGCTCTAGAATAGTTGATTAAGTCGTGTGAACTCTTACAGTGGTAGACTAGCAGATGTAGGGGTTGTAGGTGGTACAGTCTACCCATCGTAAGGTGCAAACGCTTTTGAAAGACTATGTCTCGGTCATCTCTTTCTCAAACACCTTGTAGTGCGAGAAATCCAACGGAGGAGATCGAGTCTTGTGGGGAAAAGTGCGCAAACCTCTGCAGAGTGTATAAGCTAATCATGGTTAGCCGTGTCCCCGGTTATGGACATCTTGAGTATATAGTTCTTGGATTATCCTGTTGATCTCATCACGTTACTTTAGATGAATATTGTTGGGTTTTAATGATGTTACTTAATTGGGATTGAGAATGCTGTCAACCATTCTCAATGTTTAACAACCACCATGATAGTTAAATAAAAATTTATTCCTTTGCAGTAGGGAAAAATTGGCTTTTCACAAAAACATATACCATAGAGCTTTTCCACCAGCCATATATGCATGTAGTGATAGCCATTGTTCATCATTCTCTATGGTGTGAATTTGCCAGTACATTCAATGTACTGACCCTTTGTGGCTGCAACGTCTCATGTTGCAGGATTTTCTCACGACGAGTAAGTGATACGTTAGGGTTACGATTTCTACACTCAACTTTGCCGTTGGTGTTAATGGGAATCCACAACCTTGTTACTTCCGCTATTTTGGATTGAGGTAATAGTATTTACGTTACTTTTTACATGTGATTTATCTCTGTTATAAATCCTCGAGTACTATGTGTGTGAGCATACCGATCCAGGGATGACACTTAAGCACAGAGACTTGACCGTCTGAGGTCGGGTCGCTACACCCAAAAGTTGTTCGGAGTCCCGGATGAGATCCCGAACGTCACGAGGAGTTCCGGAATGGTCCGGAGGTAAAGATTCATATATAGGAAGTCCAGTTTCGGCCATCGGGAAGGTTTTGGGGGTCACCGGTATTGTACCGGGACCACCGGAAGGGTCCCGGGGGTCCACCGGGTGGGGCCACCTATCCCGGAGGGCCCCATGGGCTGAAGTGGGAGGGGAACCAGCCCCTAGTGGGCTGGTGCGCCCCCCTTGGGCCTCCCCCTGCGCCTAGGGTTGGAAACCCTAGGGGTGGGGGGCGCCACCCTTGCCTTGGGGGGCAAGGCACCCCCTTTGGCCGCCGCCCCCCTAGGAGATTGGATCTCCTAGGGCCGCCCCCCCTAGGCACCCTATATATAGTGGGGGGGAGGGAGGGCTGCGCACCCAAGCCCCTGGCCTCTCCCTCTCCCTCCCGTGACACTCCTCCATCTCCCAGCGCTTGGCGAAGCCCTGCCGAGATCACCGTTGCTTCCACGACCACGCCGTCGTGCTGCTGGATTTTCATAAACCTCTCCTTCCCCCTTGCTGGATCAAGTTGGAGGAGATGTCTTCCAACCGTACGTGTGTTGAACGCGGAGGTGTCGTCCGTTCGGCACTAGGTCATCGGTGATTTGAATCACGTCGAGTACGACTCCATCAACCCCGTTCTCTTGAACGCTTCCGCTCGTGATCTACAAGGGCATGTAGATGCACTCCTATCTCCCTCGTTGCTAGATGACTCCATAGATTGATCTTGGTGATGCGTAGAAAATTTTAAAATTCTGCTACGTTCCCCAACACTTTCCTCTTCAAGGGAAAACCAACGCATGCTCAAAGGTAGCATTCTCGAACCCGTAGGGTCCGCACACTTAACGTTCGATGATGATCGGTATTATGAGTTTATGTGTTTTATGTATCGAAGGAAGTTCGGAGTCCCTGATGAGATCACGGACATGACGAGGAGTCTCGAAATGGTCGATACATGAAGATTGATATATTGGAAGACTATATTCGGACACCGGAATAGTTCCGAGGTGTATCGAGTATTTTCCGGAGTACCGGGGGGTTATTGGGCCTCATGGGCATAGTGGTGGAAGAGAGAAGGTAGGCCAAGGTGTGGCGCGTGCCCCCTAGCCCAAACCGAATTGGACTAGGGGGCAGCCCCCCTTTCCTTTTCTCCTCCCTCTCCTTCTCGCTTCTCCTTGTTGGAAAAGGAAAGGGGGCGCCGAATCCTACTTGGGGTAGGATTGCCCCCCACGGCGCGCCTCCTCCCTGGCCGGCCTCCTCCTCCCTTCCCCCTTTATATATGTGGGAGGGGGGCGCCCCAAAGGCACACCAAAGTTTCCCTTAGCCGTGTGTGGTGCCCCCGTCCACAGAAACACACCTCGGTCATATCGTCGTAGTGCTTAGGCGAAGCCCTGCACCGGTAACTTCATCATCACCGTCACCACGCCGTCGTGCTGACGAAACTCTCCCTCGGCCTCAGCTAGATCAAGAGTTCGAGGGACGTCACCGAGTTGTACGTGTGCAGATCGCAGAGGTGCCATGCGTTCGGTACTTGATCGGTTGGATCGCGAAGACGTTCGACTACATCAACCGCGTTACTAAACACTTCCACTTTCGGTCTGTGAGGGTACGTGGATACACTCTCCCCGCTCATTGCTATGCTTCTCCTAGATAGATCTTGCGTGATCGTAGGCAATTTTTTTGAAATACTACGTTCCCCAACAGTGGCATCAGAGCCAGCTCTATGCGTAGATGTTATATGCACGAGTAGAACACAAAGAGTTGTGGGCGATAATAGTCATACTGCTTACCAGCATGTCATACTTTGATTCGGCGGTATTGTTGGGTGAAGCGGCCCAGACCGATATTACATGACCGCATTCATGAGACTAGTTCTACTGCCGCGCTTTGCATACAGGTGGCTGGTGGGTGTCTATTTCTCCAACTTTAGTTGAATCAAGTGTGACTATGCCCAGTCCTTATTGAAGGTTAAAACAGCACACTTGATGAAAAATTGTTGTGGTTTTTGATGCGTAGGTAAGAACGGTTCTTGCTAAGCCCGTAGCAGCCATGTAAAACTTGCAACAACAAAGTACAGGATGTCTAACTTGTTTTTGCAGGGCTTGCTACGATGTGATATGGTCAAGACGTGATGATATATAAATTGTTGTATGAGATGATCATGTTTTGTAAAAGTTATCGGCAACTGGCAGGAGCCTTATGGTTGTCGCTTTATTGTATGAAATGCAATCGCCATGTAATTGCTTTACTTTATCACTAAGCGTTAGCGATAGTCGTAGAAGCAATAATTGGCGAGATGACAACGATGCTTCGATGGAGCTCAAGGTATCAAGCCGGTGACGATGGTGATCATGATGGTGCTTTGGAGATGGAGATCACAGGCACAAGATGATGATGGCCATATCATATCACTTATATTGATTGCATGTGATGTTTATCCTTTATGCATCTTATTTTGCTTAGTACGGCGGTAGCGTTATAAGATGATCTCTCACTAAATTTCAAGGTATAAGTGTTCTACTTGAGTATGCACCGTTGCAACGGTTCGTCGTGCCGAGACACCACGTGATGATCGATAAGCTCTACGTTCACATACAATGGGTGCAAGCCATTTTTGCACACGCGGAATACTCGGGTTAAACTTGACGAGCCTAGCATATGCAGATATGGTCTCGGAACACTGAGACCGAAAGTTCGAACGTGAATCATATAGTAGATATGATCAACATAGTGATGTTCACCATTGAAAACTACTCCATCTCACGTGATGATCGGACATGGTTTAGTTGATTTGGATCACGTGATCACTTAGATGACTAGAGGGATGTCTATCTAAGTGGGAGTTCTTAAGTAATATGATTAATTAAACTTTAATATATCATGAACTTAGTACCTATAGTATTTTGCATGTCTATGTTGTTGTAGATCAATGGCCTGTGCTACTGTTCCATTGAATTTTAATGCGTTCCTAGAGAAAGCTAAGTTGAAAGATGATGGTAGAAACTACACAGACTAGGTCTGTAACTTGAGATTATCCTCATTGCTGCACAGAAGAATTGCGTCCTGGAAGCACTGCGAGGTGTAAGACCCGTTGCAGGAGCAACGTCGGACATTGTGAACGTCTGGCAGAGCAAAGCTGATGACTATTCGATAGTTTAGTGTGCCATGCTTTACGGCTTAGAGCCGGGACTTCAACGATGTTTTGAACGTCATGGAGCATATGAGATGTTCCAGGAGTTGAAGTTAATATTTCAAGCAAATGCCCAGATTGAGAGATATGAAGTCTCCAATAAGTTCTATAGTTGCAAAATGGAGGAGAATAGTTTTGTCAGTGAACATATACTCAAAATGTCTGGGTATCGTAATCACTTGACTTAGTTGGGAGTTAATCTTCCGGTTGATAGTGTCATTGACACAGTTCTTCAATCACTGCCACCAAGCTACAAAAGCTTCGTGATGAACTATAATATGCAAGGGATGGATAAGACAATTACTGAGCTCTTCGCGATGCTAAAGGCTGCGGAGGTAGAAATCAAGAAGGAGCATCAAGTGTTGATGGTCAACAAGACCACTAGTTTCAAGAAAAAGGGTAAAGGGAATAAGGGGAACTTCAAGAAGAACGACAAGCAAGTTGTTGCTCAAGTGAAGAAGCCCAAGTCTGGACCTAAGCCTGAGACTGAGTGCTTCTACTGCAAAGCGACTGGTCACTGGAAGCGGTAATGCCCCAAGTATTTGGCGGATAAGAAGGATGGCAAAGTGAAAGGTATATTTGATATACATGTTATTGATGTGTACCTTACTAATGCTCGCAGTAGTGCCTGGGTATTTGATACTGGTTCTGTTGCTCATATTTGCAACTTGAAACAGGGACTACGGATTAAGCAAAGATTGGCTAAGGACGAGGTGATGATGCGCGTGGGAAATGGTTCCAAAGTCGATGTGATCGTCGTCGGCACGCTGCCTCTACATCTACCTTCGGGATTAGTTTTAGACCTGAATAATTGTTATTTGGTGCCAGCGTTAAGCATGAACATTATATCTGGATCTTGTTTGATGCGAGACGGTTATTCATTTAAATCAAAGAATAATGGTTGTTCTATTTGTATGACTAATATCTTTTATGGTCATGCACCCTTGATGAGTGGTCTATTTTTATTGAATATCGATAGTAGTGATACACATATTCATAGTATTGAAGCCAAAAGATATAAGTTTAATAATGACAGTGCAACTTATTTTTGGCACTGCCGTTTAGGTCATATTGGTGTAAAGCACATGAAGAAACTCCATGCTTATGGGCTTTTGGAATCACTTGATTATGAATCACTTGATGCTTGCGAACCATGCCTCATGGGCAAGATGACTAAGACTCTATTCTCCGGAACAACAGAGCGAGCAACAGACTTGTTGGAAATAATACATACTGATGTATGCGGTCCGATGAGTGTTGAGGCTCGCAGCGGGAATCGTTATTTTCTGACCTTCACAGATGATTTGAGCAGATATGGGTATATCTACTTAATGAAACATAAGTCTGAAACATTTGAGAAGTTCAAAGAATTTCAGAGTGAAGTGGAAAATCATCGTAACAAGAAAATAAAGTTTCTACGATATGATCGTGGAGGAGAATATTTGACTTACAAGTTTGGTATTCATTTGAAACAATGCAGAATAGTTTCGCAACTGACGCCACCTGGAACACCACAGCGTAACGGTGTGTCCGAACGTCGCAACCGCACTTTATTAGATATGGTGCGATCGATGATGTCTCTTACTGATTTACCGCTATCGTTTTGGGGTTATGCTTTAGAGGCGGCTGCATTCAGGTTAAATAGGGCACCATCTAAATCCGTCGATACGACACCATATGAACTGTGGTTTGGTAAGAAATCCAAGTTGACGTTTCTTAAAGTTTGGGGCTGCGATGCTTATGTGAAAAGCTTCAACCTGATAAGCTTGAACCCAAATTGGAGAAATGTGTCTTCATAGGATACCCAAAGGAGACTGTTGGGTACACCTTCATCACAAATCCGAAGGCAAGATATTCATTGCTAAGAATGGATCCTTTCTAGAAAAGGAGTTTCTCTCGAAAGAAGTGAGTGGGAGGAAAGTAGAACTTGATGAGGTAACTGTACCTGCTCCCTTATTGGAAAGTAGTTCATCACAGAAATCAGTTCCAGTGATTCTACACCAATTAGTGAGGAAGCTAATGATAATTATCATGAAATTTCAAATCAAGTTACTACTGAACCTCGTAGGTCAACCAGAGTAAGATCCCCACCAGAGTGGTATGGTAATCCTGTTATGGAGGTCATGTTACCTGACCATGACGAACCTACGAACTATGAGGAAGCAATGATGAGCCCAGATTCCGCGAAATGGCTTGAGGCCATGAAATCTGAGATGGGATCCATGTATGAGAACAAAGTGTGGACTTTGGTTTACTTGCCCGATGATCGGCAAGCCATAGAGAATAAATGGATCTTCAAGAAGAAGACTGACGCTGACGGTAATGTTACTGTCTACCAAGCTCGACTTGTTGCAAAAGGTTTTTGACAAGTTCAAGGAGTTGACTGTGATGAGACCTTCTCACCTGTAGTGAAGCTTAAGTCCGTCCGAATCATGTTAGCAATTGCCGCATTTTATGATTATGAAATTTGGCAAATGGATGTCAAAATTGCATTCCTCAATGGATTTCTTAAGAAGAGTTGTATATGATGCAACCCGAAGGTTTTATCAATCCAAATGATGCTAACAAAGTGTGCAAGCTCCAGCGATCCATTTATGGACTAGTGCAAGCATCTTAGAGTTGGAATAAACGTTTTGATAGTGTGATAAAAGCATATGATTTTATACAGACTTTTCGAGAAGCATGTATTTACAAGAAAGTGAGTGGGAGCTCTGTAGCATTTCTGATATTATATGTGGATGGCATATTGTTGATTGGAAATGATATAGAATTTCTGGATAGCATAAACGGGTACTTGAATCAGAATTTTTCAATGAAAGACCTCGGTGAAGCTGCTTATATATTGGGCATCAAGATCTATAGAGATAGATCAAGACTCTTAATTGGACTTTCACAAAGCACATACCTTGATAAAGTTTTGAAGAAGTTCAAAATGGATCAAGCAAAGAAAGGGTTCTTGCCAGTATTACAAGGTGTGAAGTTGAGTCAGACTCAATGCCCGACCACTACAGAAGATAGAGAGAAAATGAAAGTCATTCCCTATGCTTCAGCCATAGGTTCTATCATGTATGCAATGCTGTGTACCAGACCTTATGTGTGCCTTGCTATTAGTTTAGCAGGGTGGTACCAAAGTAATCTAGGAGTGGATCACTAGACAACGGTCAAGAACATCCTAAAATGCCTAAAGAGGACTAAGGATATGTTTCTCGTTTATGGAGGTGACAAAGAGCTCGTCGTAAATGGTTACGTCGATGCAAGCTTTGATACTCATCCGGATGACTCTAATTCACAAACCGGATACATATTTATATTGAACGGTGGAGCTATCAGTTGGTGTAGTTCCAAGCAAAGCGCCATGGCGGGATCTACGTGTGAAGCGGAGTACATAGCTGCTTCGGAAGCAGCAAATGAAGGAGTCTGGATGAAGGAGTTCATATCCAATCTAGGTGTCATACCTAGTGCATCGGGTCCAATGAAAATCTTTTGTGATAATACTGGAGCAATAGCCTTGGCGAAGGAATCCAGATTTCACAAGAGAACCAAACACATCAAGAGACGCTCCAATTCCATATGCGATCAAGTCAAGGAGGGAGACATAGAGATATGCAAAATACATATGGATCTGAATGTTGCAGACCCGTTGACTAAGCCTCTCTCACGAGCAAAACATGATCAGCACCAAGACTCCATGGGTGTTAGAATCATTACTATGTAATCTTGATTATTGTCTCTAGTGCAAGTGGGATATTGAAGGAAATATGCCCTAGAGGAAATAATAAAGTTGTTATTTATATTTCCTTATATCATGATAAATGTTTATTATTCATGCTCGAATTATATTAATCGGAAACTTGGTACATGTGTGAATACATAGACAAACAGAGTGTCACTAGTATGCCTCTACTTGACTAGCTCGTTAATCAAAGATGGTTAAGTTTCCTAGCCATAGACATGAGTTGTCATTTGATGAACGGGATCACATCATTAGGGAATGATGTGATTGACATGACCCGTCCATTATCTTAGCACTATGATCGTTTAGTTTATTGCTATTGCTTTCTTCATGACGTATACATGTTCCTATGACTATGAGATTATGCAACTCCCGAATACCGGGGGAACACTTAGTGTGCTATCAGACGTCACAATGTAACTGGGTGATAATAAAGATGCTCTACAGGTGTCTCCGATGGTGTTTGTTGAGTTGGCATAGATCGAGATTAGGATTTGTCACTCCAATTGTCGGAGAGGTATCTCTGGGCCCTCTCGGTAATGCACATCACTATAAGCCTTGCAAGCAATGTGACTAATGAGTTAGTTGCAGATGATGCATTACGGAACGAGTAAACAGACTTGCCGGTAACGAGATTGAATTAGGTATAGTGATACCGACGATCGAATCTCGGGCAAGTAACATACCAATGACAAAGGGAACAATGTATGTTGTTATGCGGTTAGACCGATAAAGATCTTCGTAGAATATGTGGGAGCCAATATGAGCATCTAGGTTCCGCTATTGGTTATTGACCAGAGATGAGTCTCGGTCATGTCTACATAGTTCTCGAACCCGTAGGGTCCGCACACTTAAGGTTCGATGACGATCAGTATTATGAGTTTATGTGTTTTGATGTATCGAAGGTAGTTCAGAGTCCCGGATGAGATCACGAACATGACGAGGAGTCTCTAAATGGTCAAGACATGAAGGTTGATATATTGGAAGACTATATTCGGACACCGGAATAGTTTCGAGGTGTATCGGGTATTTTCCAGAGTACCGGGGGGGTTCCCGGAACCCCCGGGGGGTTATTGGGCCTCATGGGACTATTGGTGGAAGAGAGGAGGCAGGCCAAGGTGTGGCGCCCCCCTAGCCCAAACGGAATTGGACTAGGGGGCCGGCCCCCCTTTCCTTCCCTCCTCCCTCTCCTTCCCCCTTCTCCTTGTTGGAATATGAATGGGGGGGGCGAATCCTACTTGGAGTAGGATTGCACCCCCATGGCGCACCTCCTCCACTGGCCGGCCTCCTCCTCCCTTCCCCCTTTATATACGTGGGAGGGGGCACCCCAAAGGCACACCAAAGTTTCTCTTAGCCATGTGCGGCGCCCCCCTCCACAGAAACACACCTCGGTCATATCGTCGTAGTGCTTAGGCGAAGCCTTGCACCGGTAACTTCATCATCACCGTCACCACGCCATCGTTCTGACGAAAATCTCACTCGACCTTAGCTGGATCAAGAGTTCGAGGGACGTCACCGAGCTGTATGTGTGCAGATCGCGGAGGTGCCGTGCTTTCGGTACTTGATCGGTTGGATGACGAAGACGTTCGACTACATCAACCGCGTTACTAAACGCTTCCGCTTTCGGTCTACGAGGGTACGTGGACACACTCTCCCTGCTCGTTACTATGCTTCTCCTAGATAGATCTTGCGTGATCGTAGGCTATTTTTTTGAAATACTATGTTCCCCAACACATATGTTCTTTGTTTTGTTGTGTGCATGTGTAGGATACTTGGACTTTGTGCCGACTTCCACTTCACGTGAGTTGACCATTCGAGCTCTTGAGAGCGAGCCTCATACATTCTACCACGACTCACTTCTACACCACATTTCCTACCACTTCGGCATTGTGAAGGACGCACAAGGACACGCTTTCGAGGTGATATCCTTCTCTTTTGAGAATCCCAAAACCATGAGCATGCATATTGTGGATCATACTACTTGTGTTGCTTGCACCATGAGATTTATTTGTCATCTTGGACCCCTTGATTGCGCACATGTTAGTGATATCGCTTCCATTCATGATTTTCACGTGATATTTATGCCTTGTGTGTTGCATCCCATTCTTGGACTACTTGCTTCTATCATATGTTTGGTTTCAATGTCATCACTACACATATGTCATGTCCCATTGATTGCTACACATGCTTGACTTGATTTCCTCACACATGATGAACAATTTCTCTTTCTATTGCTACACATGCTTGACTTGATTGCCTCACACATTGATTGCTACACATGTTATGCTTGGATTGTCTTGCACTTGACCCACGTGTTTAGAGACTTCCTTTATTTGGTGTTGTGAATGATTCCTATGCCTACCAGAGACCTTTCATTGAGTGCTTGATGCATGATTGCTATGACCTAGAGGTAGATGCTTCTTATCTTGTCACACATATTTGTATCACTACCTCACATTTACATGCATGTTCCCATGATGAACTTCACTATGCTCAATTTAAGTGCTTACATGCCATGTCACAATCCTTTGTCACACCTTATGCTATGCCTGATGACGACACTTGTTGGGTGAATCACTACTTGAATGCTTGGTTTTGCACTAACGCTAACCACATTTGTTTTTCCAAATGTTTGTTGTCCTTGCTCATTTTGAAGGAATCACTAGATGGTGCGACATTGGAGAGTGCCCATTTCGAGCTACTAGATGATGAGTACTTGGTGAGCGTCCACTTCTACACGGCGAAGCCATCTCTTTCCCATGGTGATTTGGTTTCCGATCTGAGGTCAGATCTTTCCCAAGGGGGGGGAGATGATGCGGAGCATCCTACGGACATCACCATGTCAAGAGTCTGTTTGGCAAGTGACACGTGCGACCTCTACTTCGCATACATAAAGGTGAATCATCTCCTTTACACATGCTCACTTGACCCCTTCGAGGATGGTATACTACTTGACATTCCTCTCGTGTGCATGCATAGGTATTGCCGGAGCTTCACGGATGACAAGGAGGAGTGCAAGCGCCAAGGAACACCTACACCATCCACGAGGGAAGCATGGAAGCGAAGACGAAAGAAGTCGGAGCTGCAGAGTCTACAGCGGCCGAACGTCCGATGTACCACCGGACGTCCGACACTCTACAACACCCGGACGACCTACGTCCACCGGACGTCCGGCACGACCACGTCTGGACCAGCCAGGAGATCTACAGTGGTCGGATGACCGACGACCTCCGGACGACCGACAAGTCCCAGCCTCCGGGCGTCCGACGTACACCGGACATCCGATGCCACCTGTCCAGAGAATAAACAACGGACTTCCGACGCGCGCCAGACAACCGGTACCCCACGAGCCGTCGGACATCCGACACCAACCGGACGTCTGGTACTTGCCTGTGTGCAGTCGCGGGCCTTTGGCCTTGTATCCCTCTCCCACTTACCCCTTGGTGGCTTAGACTATAAATATACCTCCCCCTTCTCCTTTCTAGGGTTAGAAATGTGATAGCTCATTTGTGAGATAGAGCTTTTCTCATCCATCTAGATCTACTCCACCGAGAGAGACCGCGGCCTCTACGGAGAAGATCCATCTTGGATTCAAGACCCCTAATGGGAAGATCCATCTAGGATATCATCAAGACCTCCTCATGGAGATGAACTTACCTTGTATCTTTCCTTTTGTTGTTCATGTACCTTGTGGATCTTGTGCGTTTGATTGTCTAGTGGATGTGTGATTGGACTTGTTCTTGAGTGTTTCCCCTTGTGATTTCTCTCTGTTCTTCCCCGTATTCATCGTGTTCTTCGAGGGAATCCACTCCAATCGTGAAAGGTCGGCCTACACCGGGTTAGCCCTGTATCAATTTCTGTGAAGATAAGTGCATGTGCGTCAAGAAGTAGCGAGAAAGGATACTAAGGGCATCTCCAACGCCGATCTGCAAAACACCCGCAACCGTCCCCACAACGCTGTCCGGAGGGCGGAAGCCATCAAACGTCAACCTATATCGGTCTACTGGGCGGTCCGGACGCTATTTCTCCCGCAAACTGGAGACAAAAGTGGGGGAGGTTTGCGGTAGTCCGGACCTATCCCAAGCTCGCTTCTGACCGTCCTGGCCCACCCAAAACCCCTCCTCCCTCCTGTGCGCGCATCCCGCCCAGCGCCAGCTCCCCGCATTCATGCCGCTGTAGAGAAGGCGGCTCAGGGCGGAGGCAACCTCTCACTGCCTCTGCCATTGAAGCGGCTCATCGGCCAAGGGCACCGCCTGCTGCATGCCCGGCTAAATACACCTCCTCGCCGCATTCATATGCCTCCATTAAACCCGTGTGCAAGCCGAGAAATCTACTTTGGCCACACGTCCGTTCATGAGCGGGCTGGCATTAAACGTAACGCCGGTTCAGCTCCTCCCGTCCGCCATCTATTTAAACGAGGCCAGACGCCAGGCAGGAATCGCACCCCTCCACCGCTCCCCCCATCTCCTCCTTCACCACTCTTCCGATGGCTTTCGAAAGAGCAGTTCTCTGGCATACAAGCCGGCCGGGTGGACCGCCGAGCCGACCTTATACGAGCGAGGCAACTCGCTGCTCCACCTCCCGCGCCTAACCCGACGAACCAAGTTGCCTTCCCAAGTCGGCGCATGGTTCAGCAACTCGCCGCTCCAAGCCCACCCGATGAGGAGTGGTGAGTTGCTCCACGCCAGCACGGGCGTCATCGTTGTCCTCGATAATGACATGTCATACCCCACCATAGGTGTCTGGACCGTGCCGCCCGTGTCTGTGACTGCGCCTCCCATGCCTGCGACCGCGCCATGCAGGAAGAGACAGAAGCCGGGTGCACGGAGAACGACGAGTCAGTGGCCGACGCCTCCGCGTCCTCCGCCATCATTGAGGAGAAGTAGAACACATGAGTCCACTCCGCTTGGGTCCCATGAAGGCCACCGCCTAGGCGACGCCGGCGTACATAGCCGGTTTCTTGCCCAGATCTTCT
The DNA here is from genome assembly GCF_056163025.1 of Triticum urartu. Lineage (NCBI taxonomy): Eukaryota > Viridiplantae > Streptophyta > Magnoliopsida > Poales > Poaceae > Triticum > Triticum urartu. Next base: position 490,924,146 of record NC_141878.1, read on the forward strand.
CTTACGAGGACCTCCGTCGATCCCACATGGGCTCCATGAAAGCGGAGGCGCCGCCTTCCCCTCCCGTTGAAGCATCAGCGAGTGGTTCCACTCCGATGAGTGGTGGGGAATCGAGCTGTCCTTCGCGCTGAAGCATATACCTCCGGGGCTGCCAGCAGTCCAGTGATCGGGCTACCAGACATAAGGAAGACAAAGAGATCCGCGGGCGGTGATTTAGATTAGGTATTATTATACCTCCAGAGCCGGACTAGCACCGCTTATTTGATGTAAATGTAATGAAATCCATGGTATTTATATGAAAATCCGGTATTTTTATATGAAATCCGTCATGTTTATATGAAATTTGGACGTGTTTGCACGAATTTCGTCTGGTTGGTTCGAGTTGTTGTGAAAATGTATGCGGTTACAGTTGGATGATTGCCTCTCGCATCCATTTCCGCAGACTGCCCCCCCATCCACGGACGGATGCAGGAGGATTTTTGCAGGTTGCCGTTAGAGATGCCCTCAGGGAGCTTTTTAGTGTTGCAAGGTCGATTTTCATCTGGTCTCTCCATTCCTGCCTTCTGTCTCCTTTCCATCCTCGCTCACCCTGATCGATGTGCTTAATTGCCTTGCACGAAGGTAAGGTCAGCAACTCGTAAGTCCACAAGCTGTCCCACGGCTGCCTTCATTTCCACCCAGGCTAACTAGTAACTAGACCGGCAGCGCGCCTTGGCGCGCGTTGCCGGGTCCTAATGTTTACGACTAAGTGTGTGTGTCAGATATACTACAATTGTGGGGTAATCTTAGCATGTTTATCCAGCACAATAACTTGATGTATATTCTCATGATAAAGTAAAAATATTTAGTCTGTTCAAAAGCAACATGCTGAAGTTGCATCTCCATACCACCAGCTAATCCTCTGTTTGTACTCTCAAGTTACTCTTACATATCTCTTAATCGATGATATGTAACTTGGGGGAGATGGATAGCGACATTCGTTGTCACATCTCCTTCGCACCAGACCTCACCACGGCACGCACCGTCACCTTCACCGACGGGGAGATCCTTCTCTGACGAGGGGCTATCCGGCTGATGCTGATCGACCATAGGGGAGTCACGGTGGACGCGTGTTATCTCCGCGAGGGGGAATGCGTTGACATCGGGCAGATCATGTCCTTCCCGTGCCATTCGCTAGGGTTCGGGATCGGATCCCGATGAACGCGGTGGTACACGGGAGCGCGGCACATCCCGGTGGGGGCGGAGTGCATGCGTCGGGTCGGCACGATGCGGGTAGGAGTTCTTGGGCCCCAGCCATCCTGGGCCCGCGCCCGGGCGTGGTGGCGCCGCCCGCCGCAGATGCTGGCCACGTGGACGGAGATTGGGGGATCCATGGCGTGGATGCTGGCCACGCGAGGGGTACAAAAGCTCAAGCCCGAGCGGCTCGTCCCATTCTTGACCTAGACGCTGCCCTCTCCCACTTCTGGGCGGCGCCGCAAAAGCCTAGATCGAAAATCTCGTCCTCATTCCGGTGGTGGGAGGGGAAGATCGACGGTGATCCTATATTGTTTGCGGAGGTGGTGTCCTCCTCTCCGAGCTAGCCCAAGGTGATGGAGGGGTTCGACGACCGGAGTTTTCACGGAGGGAGGCGCGAGGGGTTCGGATCTGGCCGGATGGGGCGCGGGGCCGGTCGCTTCGATCGCGACCGGGGACGCGAGCGCTTCTCCTGGTACAGGGAAGCAGACGGCGACGACATCTCCACCAACAAGAAGACGGCGTCGGCCTCCGACGACACCGAGCACTGGGACGAGGCAGCGGAGCGTGCCAAGCGGGCGAGATCTGGGGGGGTTGGGTGGAGAAGAACCCTAACATCTCCGGATCTAAAGCAGCGCTCACGTTCAAGAAGAAGCCGATGTCTGATGCTACATCTCGTGTGATCCCCCCCCCCCAATCAGGTGCCCCCTTCCAAGGCTTATGATCCATGTCTTATTTGCAAAGCTACTAGCCATTCTCCTGCTAGTTGTCTGCAAGCCTTTTGTGAAAGATGCAGTAAAATGGGTCATCTGGCATCGGTGTGTGTTACCTTCCTGCCTTGGGAGTGTGTTGCTCCCATGTATGCCTTCCAGGCCAAGGGGCAGGGATTCTTTTACATCCCTGATTCATGCACTGCTAAGCAGCTTAAGGAAAGATCTACCAGCGTAGTGATTACTGTCATAGAGGGGGAAGCTAGTGTTAAGGAATTAGAAGAGGCATTTTCTGATTATATTGGGACCAAGTGGCACTGCACTGCTCGGACTATTGGTCCAAATACGTATGTCATGAGGTTTCCCAATCAAAGAGATGTGAAAAAAGCATGCTATAATGATAGAATGATCCTTAAATATTGTGGTGTGGTAGTTAAGATTGTTCCCTGGTCGGCCAACATTGGGGCTAAGGGAGCCATGGAGATGGCATGGGTAAAAGTTGCTAATATTCCCATGGAAAGAAGGAATGAGAGGAATGTTGCTTATGTCTCTTCCCTGGTGGGCGTCCCGCTCGAGATCGACATGGCCACCCTGCACAAACCTGAATTTGTCAGGGTTCGGCTGTGCTGTCGCAATGTGGACGAGCTCCCTGGGGTTGTTGAGGCAGTGCTAGGCACGCACTTCTTTGATATTTTCTATGAAATCGAGAAGGTGCTGGTGCGTGATCTAGAGAGAGAAAAAAAGGTCGTGCAGATGGAGGCGGATACTAAAAAATCCCCCTATGTGAGAACATCTACCTGGGGTAAACATGACCCTAAGTCTGGATACAAAGGAAAAAATGAGGGATGCAGCAAGAATGGGGGTGATGGGGATGATGACCCTGTCGATGCAAAGGAGGAAGAAAGTGTGGAATCTGATGAGTCAGAACATAATACATTGCTGATTGAAACTATGGTTGTGGAGGCTTATAACAAAGAAAAAACATAGGGCTCTACGGCAATGCTGGGTATTGATGATACCAAGCATAATGCTGATGAGATTCAGGTAGATTAAAATGATGATGCGTGTTCATTTGTTACTGCTATACCTCATGATAATATAGCTCATTTAAATGTGGCTATGGATTATGAGCAGGTGGTGGAAATTGAGGGAGAGGACCTTTCCAAGTTGGGGAAATCAGAATATCTGGTACAATATCCTACCTCTTCTTATGAGGATGTGGGAGAGGTGATTCCTACCCCTCCCCTTTTGGCTGAAGAGGTTCAGAGATTTAGCTTGAGGAACTTGTAGAATATGGAAGGAAGAATGCAAGAGAAAGCTATTGTCATTTCCCGGAAGAGAAATCTAGAAGGTAACTCAGCAAATCATAACTCCTTTGATGCCCTATCTAATCCTGACCTTATGATTCGAGCTATAAAAATGGGGGTAGCGTTCCCTGACAATAACTTCTCTAATTGGACATTATTAGAGAACTTGAAATAGTCAGGGGGGAATTTCAAAAAAGAGGGGGAACAGAATGTGAGGATTGAGGAAGAGGTGATGTATATCACTAATGGAAAGGGAGACCAAACCCCTGTTAGCACTGAGTGGGGAGATGGGGATGAGGATATGGAAGAACAATTTACCATGGTTCGGTCTAGGAAAAGAAAAAGCCCTAAAGTGCAAGTGGCTATCTCCAGACCCACTACTAGAAGTCAAAAAAATCTTGTTGAAAAAAACAAGCTGGCAGCCCTGTCCATAATATCAGGGCCACCAGAAGGGGGAGAAAAGGGAAAAGATATAAATGATAGGTCTATTTTGGAATTGTAGGGGGCAGGAAAAAAAGGGATGAAAACCTGCGTATCCCATATAATTAGTGACCACTCCCTTGACTTTCTCTGTTTGCAAGAAACTTTAAAAAAGAATTTTCTGGATAGTTACTTTAGGAAGCTTGACCCACACAATTTTTTTGAGTGGGAATGGATCCCCTAAATTGGTAAGGCCGGAGGCATTTTATGTGGGGTTAGAAAGGAGAAATTTGAAGTAATTGCTTGGAGGAAAGGCAGATTCATTCTTCAGGTATCTCTATGATATCAAAATGAAGAAAATTTGGACACTTTGTACTATTTATGGAGCGGCCCATGAGTGTGATAAAACTGAATTCCTTAGTGAATTGGCTGATTTTTGCTGCCATATTCAAACACCATTATTGATCGGAGGTGATTTCAAAATACTCAGACATAGTGGGGAGAAAAATAAGAAATGGCCTCGCTCAGCACACTCTGACCTGTTTAATTCGATCATTAATACTATGTGTTTGAATGAGATTCATATGAGTGGGGGGCTTATACTTGGTCTAATAACCAAGCTCATCCGACCTTGGAGAAATTGGACCGTGTGATTATGAGCAATGATTGGGAGGATATGTTTCCTCTTGTTAATATGAAAAAGCTCGTTAGGGAGGTCTCTGACCACAATGCTCTCCTATTGTACTATGATAATCATGTTATTAGAGCTCCACAAAAAAGTGAGTTTAGATTTGAGCTGAGCTGGTTAAAATCTGACGATTTTGTTCCTCTAGTTAGCAAGATTTGGATCAAAATGTGAATGCTACCGATCCTATTGATATTCTAAATATCAAACTAAAAAGATTTAAGAAGTTTTTTAAAGGCTGGGGATCAAATAAATTTGGTCATGAGAAGAAAAGAAAGCAGGAGATTAGAGAAGAGCTTGCTTTTATTGAAAAGTTAGAAGAGGAAGGAAATATAGGCAATGAATTGTTTTGTAGAAAAACTGATCTCCTTGTGGAGATGAATGAAATACTTGTCAATGAGGAACTTTTTCTGCTGCAACAATCTAATGAGAGATGGTTGCTTGGGGGGGATCGAAACGCCGCTTATTACCAAAAAATAGCCAATGGTAATAAGCGGAAGAATACAATACACTCTCTTAATGTTGGGAGTGCGGTGATTGAGGGGACCGAGAAGCTCTTGGAGCATGCTACTGACTTTTATAAAAACCTTTTTGGGCCAGCCCAGGGAAACATGTTTCATCTTGACCCTGGTGTCTGGGGGAAGAAGAGAAGCTCGATGAGCTGGATAATGAAATCCTTAATAGACCTTTCACGGAGGAAGAAGTGAAGAAAGCTTTATTTCCATGAAAAGCAACAGGGCCCCGGGCCCGGATAATATTCCTGCTGAGTTTTACCAGCATTGCTAGGATATAGTGAAAGAGGATATTATGAGATTGTTTACTGCTTTTCATGCAGGAGATCTTGATGTTAGTAGATTGAATTATGGCATTATAACTTTACTGCCTAAACTCAATGGGGCCAATAAGATCCAGCAATTTAGGCCAATTTGCTTGCTTAGATGTCCCTACAAACTGATCACTAAGGTGCTTGATAACTGAGTGGCCCCCCTTGCCGACAAATTGTTTAGTAGGCACCAGATTACATTTATTAAGCATAGAAATATCATGGATGGAGTATTGCCTTTGCATGAGATTTTGCATCATACTTCCATCAAAAAAGGGCGTATTGTTATTAAGCTCGACTTCGAGAAAGCATATGACAAGGTGAACTGGGATTTTCTGTTGGAATGTCTCGAGATGAGAGGGTTTGGTACCACTTGGTGTAAGTGGGTTAAAAGTATCTTGGTTGATGGCACAGTTAGTGTTAAGTTGAACAATACCATGGGCTCGTATTTCAAAAGCTTTAAAGGGGTCAGAAAGGGGGATCTTGTGTCGCCGTTCCTTTTGAACATAGCAGTCGAGTGTCTGTGTAAAATGGTGCTACAGGCTCAGAAAAGTAACTTAATTGTTGGGCTTGCACCGGACCTTATTGAAAATGGAGTGGCCATTCTGCAATATGCAGATGATACAGTCTTGTGCATAGACCATGATCTGGATAAGGCTGTGAACATGAAACTGTTATTGTACATCTTCGAGCTCATGTCTGGGCTCAAACTAAATTTTCAAAAAAGTGAAATCCTGTGTGTAGGGGGGATGATGATATCCTTAAAGCATATGTTGATATTTTTGATTGCCAAATAGGGCACTTTCCCATGAAGTATCTAGGGGTGCCAGTAACCTTTTCCTCCTTGCGAGTAGCTGTCTGGGACTTTTTGGAGTCCAGATACATTAAAAAGTGTGATTCTGGGCTGGGGGGCAATGCCTCCTCCGTAGGACGCCTGACGTTGCTTAATGCTAATATTTCTAGCATTGCCTTTTATTATATGCCCATGTTTCTTCTATCCAAAACTATACTTGCTAGGATTGACAAGTGTAGAAGGAGATTCTTTTGGCATGTGACTCATAATAAGAAACGCTATTATCTTGTTAAGTGGACTAGAATTTGCAGATCTAAGAATAAAGGAGGGCTGGGTGTGAAAGATTTACATAAGCAGAACCTCAGTTTGCTTACTAAATGGTGGTGGAAATTAGAAACTAAATCTGGCTTGTGGCAGGATATTGTGAAAGCTAAATACTTTAGTAGGGCCACTGTGGCTGGCACTAAAATGAAGAGCAATGACTCGCCCTGTTGGAAGGCCATTATGAAAGTGAAATATCTTTATATGGCAGGAAGGAGAGTGATTATACAATCTGGAGACATTGCTAGGCTATGGATTGACCCCATTGGGGACAATATCCCTATGGCTGAACAATTCCCTCGTTTATTTTCTATATGCAATTATCCTGAGTGCACAGTTGATAAGTGCTTAAATGCTGATCCTTCTTCTTTCTTTAGAAGGAGACTGAATAATGAGCTCAATGAACAGTGGATAACTGTGGGTAACATGGCTAGGGAAGCATGTGTCTCAGAGGCCACTGATGTGATTAAATGGGGTCTGGGAGGGAAATCCTCATTTACCACTAAATTTGTATACTCTTTCCTAGAAAGGAATATTGCTGGGTGCGACTACAGATGGATCTGGAGTGCCAGGATACCTCTTAAAATTCAAATCTTCTTGTGGCAATTATTTCAGGATGCTGTCCTGACTAGAGATGTGATGAAACATCGAGGTTGGAAAGGAAATCCCAAATGTTCCTTTTGTGGTGGGCGAGAGACTGCACAACACTTGTTCTTCACTTGCCCTGTCGCTAGGGTGATCTGGAGGACAGTGGCATGCATGTTTGGCACTGCTCTGTGCCCCGATAATATTTGGCAAGCCTATGTGTGGTGCTTTACGCTCTTTCCTGGTGGGGAAAAGTTTTATACAGCGGGAATTGCTACTGTGTGTTGGGCGATCTCATCTTGTCGCAATAGAGATACCTTCGAGTTCAAACCTATTACAAATCCTTTTGAATGTATCTTTTCTGCCTGTGCTCTAACGTGCTACTGGGCAGGACTACTAATGTAAGATGACGTGGCTACCATGAGGGACGGGGCAAAGATGCTGAAGGAGAACACATCGATGATGATGAGAATCTGTGCGGTGAATCACGAAGAATTGGCCTGTTGATTTGCTGAAGGTGCTACCCCATGGTTTAGCTAGATGTTTGAGGTGCTTTCCCCCTGTGCGGGCATGAACTTTTGTTGCTCAATTGTTGCGAGCCTTATGTCTTGTGTTCTTTTGGGGCTGTAGGCCCTGGATTCTAGCTACTGAGATTTGGTGTCGTTGGGTTTTCGCCCCACGGTGAGTAATCTCGACGACGAGTGCTCACGGTGGGTTTCCCGGCGATGCTCTGGACTCGCTTCCCCTTTTCTCCTATCTTTGGACTGCTGTATTTCCGTTATGTTGCAGTAATGGAAAGGGGTAATGTCCGGCTCAAAAAAAGCAACATGGCATGAGTTCACCATTATGAGTAGTGTCATAAGATACCAAAATCCAACCAGATTATATTAAGTCAAGTACTAAGAGCATGGACATAATATACCAAAAGTAGTGAGATCAATATTGAGCAAAAACGCAATTAGCAAACCACAGGGCCAACACAGAATGCTTCATGTTATTTTCGTACAAAGCAATCAAGAGTTGAGAGGGCATCCAGCAGTTTTGATGCTACATAATTAGCAAAGCTATGCATTCCTACAAAAGGTGAGTTGTCAAACTAAAGACCATTGAAACGGCTTAGTAGCTAGTGGTATAATAGATAGTTGGGCAGTCATTAATACCGAAATACTCACTGATTGGTATAATAGTAAGTGATTCCTGGCATTGATTGATCATTATTGGTCAATCACCTGCGTAAGAAAGGCATGATTATTTATAAGTAATAACTAATTAGCAGAACGACTAATAGAAATACACAGTAACACGTATAGGTGCGAAGATCTCATGCTATCATGTTTGAGCCCATCTTTTTGATACAATTCCAACCAGCACTCCTAGCAGGAGCCCAAGAGCAAGCCTGTCTCTCTCCCATTTCAACAACATCAATATTGTCATAACCACAACCATAAATCCAGAACCAGAAGATGATAGCTCAAGAATATAAAGTATGTATGCTATAAAAAACTCCATTCTTCTGTAGGATAAGAAAATATTTGAGGGCATTTCAAACTTTAAAGTGAGAATCAACATCTGGAAATTGCTGTACAGCAGAAAAGTTCGCTCAATACCCTTTCAAGTCTTCTTACAAAGGAAGTCACAAATATGATATTCCTTAATTTTCGCTGCCTGGACATAGTTCATCCAAACAAATACACAAAATTGGGTTGAAATGCTAGGAGTAATGCCTCTTCCGACTAAGTAAAATCCTTTAAGTAAATCTTGAGCTCGCAGGATGTATATAATATTTGTACAAATCTAAGTGATTGCAAATATATCATGTCATCTGGATATTAGAAATGTACGATAACAATATATCCTGCCTTGGCGTGTTACCCAGTCCAGACGCAAAGTTGAACCTCATGATTGTCCAAATAAAATAAATAAGATCAGCACAAAGGAATAGACCAAAAGAAACACAGGTTAATCGATGAGGATTAGAGTCATTTGTATAGAAATTAATATATTCCACGGGCCAAAAGATGGAAGGGGACGATGAAGGGGTATGTCACGTACTGGCCAACCCAGTGTGACATGGTTCCAGGAATTTCTGTAATTTTAGCTCGGTGATATTGATTTAGTGTATCACAATATATTCCTAAAAGTTACCTAGAGTGATGGCTGCATATGCTAGTTACCAGTCCATCATAGACAAGAGTCCATCATGTATCAAGCAATCTGATTTTATATTCTCAGTGTGTATAAAGATCAGTTATACACAAAGCAAAAGAACATAATCAGTGTCAGGCGCAGTGAATAGAAATTAGCATCATACTGAATCTAATGGCTAGCATGTAAACTTACAATAACTACATAGCAGCAGTTAAACATATGTAGAGTCTACATGATAGATTCGTCTAGAGTAATGGTCCACATTACCGATTATAGATAATATACAACATAGAAAGGACATATTGTAACATGCCAATTTTCAATTTGGATGTTTACAATAGATCATTCATATGCATCCATGATTTATGCATTTTTGCCCCATATGTTCTATTTGATTTTTGATCCAAGGAACTTTGAGCAACTCAAGAACAAAAGAAAGAGTTGGAAGTTTCCCCAAAAACCAATTTTGATTTTTTTTCGAAGTTGGGAGTTTGGATCAAATTTGGTTTCACCAAAATTCATTTCCATTATTTCAAAAATAAATAAAGAGAGAAGATAAAAGGACTTCTTCAAAAACAGAAAAGAAATATGGGAAATTGAATTTGGAATCAAAATTTATTTGCTGGGTTTTATTTGCACTTTATTTTATTAGTTTAGCAAAAATGTTTATTTTTTTGAACTTGCATTTTAGGACAGATAAAAGTTCACTAGGTCATATATAAGACCATATAACTATGTGAATTTTCTGGAAATTTTTAAACTTATATTTATTTGTTTTCGGTGTTATTGTGTTTCTATAAAAAAATATAAAACGTGCAGCCAAGGCCCATGGAAGGACCAGCCTTCCGAATGACCCAACCTGGTCATCTTCTTCCTTACCTCGTTCGTTCACAGAGAGCACGTACGCAGCACTCCCACCCAACGCCCCACCCCCTCCCCTCCTCTCCCTCGCTCCAAAACCGCTCTGAATCGGTTCCCCTCGCCTCCCTCTATCTTTTCCCATTCACTAGTGCGCCTTAATTCTTCCTCTAATGGCCATTAGAAGCCCAAGTAACAGTCACCATTAACATCATAAAGTTGGCAACGCTCAGCTCATCTCCAGACCTCCCCAAGCCCTATATAAAGCACCCCTGGGAGCCCCTCTCACCCCTCGTCTGAAGCCCTCTCCTTCTGGAGTTTTCCCTCTCTCTAACCTCTCCAATTGCTCGCCAGAGTTCGTGTATTCCGGCGACCTCTCACCGCGTGTACAGGAAACATTCTACAACCACAAGTTGTTCAAGTGGTTCAGCTCATCGTCCTCTACACCGTCCCGCATGCATCCTTTGCCGAAGCACACTGTAACATCCCAAATTTTCAATTTGGTATGTTATACACTAGATCATCATGCACATCATATTTCTTGCATTTTTGGTTGATCCTAGAAATTTCACGCAACTCAAGGACCCTCGGAGAGAGTTGGAGATTTCGTTATTTTCATATTTGAGTTCTCTCAAATTTTGGAAAAGAGGATCATTTGATTTATTTTCATCTTCAATTATTTTTCCAATATCAAAAAAAAAATGAGAGAGGGAGTAATATGACTTTCCCAAAGTTAGGAAAAATGAAGATCTAATGAATAAATCAAATTTTGGTTCTGCCGGAGTTTTGTTTGCTTTTTATTTGGATAGGGAAAATGCGTGTTTTCAAAAAAAATTGCATTTTAGGCCCGGAGAAAAGTTCTTTTTGTTCGACTCATTTTTAGGAGTCGGGGAAAATTTACCTTGGGAATTTTGGAGTCCGTTTAGTTTTCTTTTTCTTTGTTTTTCTGCGCGCGAAACTATTTAAAAAAAAGAAAGAGAGAGAGAGCAGCGCCCCGCCTGGGCCAAGGGCCCAGCCGGCCGGCCCAGCGCCAGCCGCCAGCCCCGCCGCCGCCAGGCCGAGTCCTAGAAGGACTCTAGGCCGCCGGCCCCCCCTCCTTTTCTTGCCCCCTCCCCCAAGAAACCCTCTCCCCCTCCCTCCTATAAATACCCCAAGACCCCCTCCCCTCTCCTTCCCACACCAGCCCCGCCGCCCCAAGCAGCAGCAGCAGCAGCCGCAGCCGCGCCGCCTGCCGCCGCCGCCTAGCCGCCGCTGCCGCCTAGCCGCCGCCGCCCTTGCCTAGCCGCCGCCCGGAGCCCCGCCTCCCGAGGTAGCCGCGCCGCCTCTTCTTTCCCTCGGTTCGGTTTTTCTTCTAGAAACCGTTCCGGTTTTCTTTTCCGTTTTTCTTCCGGCTTTGTTTCGGTTTTCTTTTCCGAAAACCCTAGATCGGTTTTCTTTCTTCTTTCAGACCGTTCGTCCTAACGAACGTGATCACCGATTATTCTCGGTTAACGAACGTCCGTTCATTTAACCGTTCTTCGTTTTCTTTTCGTCGGATTTATTCCGCGATCATGATCTCAGATCCGATCCTCGTTTTAGTCTTTCTTCCCGCTCGTTTATCGGAATCAGGTGATTCAAGCACCTGGAGTTTCGTTTCGAAACCGCCGTTCCGTCTAATCAACTTAAACAAGTTTTTGCCCCGGTAAAATTTGACCTAGTTTCAACTTGCTAGAACCGAGTTGTTTCTTCTGCCGTTTGTTTTCCGTTTCTTTGTTCGGTTCGTTCTTTCTTTGCAACCGGAGTTCTTAAGTTGAACTTTCTGGTTTGTTCTCTTGTTCGAGTTTTACGTGTGCATTAGATGAGTACTTATTGTGTGCTTGTTGTTTGTCTGCGATAGATCACCCGGATTGCGCCGCTTGTTACTTCGATTCCCTAGGTCTCGCGGATCATCAGCAAGGCAAGTAACACTTTGATCATACCTTTTCTACAACCCATGTTTTATTGCATTAGATCAATCCTCTCACACTGCATGATTAGGATCTAATTAAATTGTGGGATGGGAAGTAGATGAGGTAGTACCTATTACCTGTATTATTATGAAACCTTTGGGAGTTACTTCTACGCTTGCTTATTATGCCATGCTATGCTAGTAGACGTGGATTGGGTGAGTGATATCCATGACAGATGTGAGATTTGATAATTTAATGGTTTTATCTAAGGTGGCAACTTAAACACACATCTGGGTGGATTGATGCACCTGATGTCTATCAGGACTTGCCTGTTTTTTTCGGACCGCCACCCAGGCTCAAAGGGATCATAAGATCTAGAAACTTCCGTGTGCAGCCACAAGCCATTATGGGCTCTGGCATAGTTGATTAAGTCGTGCGAACTCTTACGGGTAGACTAGCAGATGTAGGGGTTGTAGGTGGTACGGTCTACCCACATGTAAGGTGCTAGCGCTTATGAAAGACTGTGTCTCGGTCATCCGTCTTCTCAAACACCATGTAGTGCGAGAAACCAAACGGAGGCGATCGAGTCTTGTGGGGAAAAGTGCACAAACCTCTGCAGAGTGTACAAACTAATCATGATTAGCCGTGTCCCCGGTTATGGACAACTTGAGTATCTAGTACTTGAATATCATGTGAATCTCATCATGTTACTTCTAATTAATGTTGTTGGGTTTTAATTGTTCACTTAATTGGGATCGGAATGCTGTCAACCATTCTCGATGTTTAACAACTACCATGATAGTTAAATAAATTTATTCCTTTGCAGTAGGGAAAAACTGGCTTTACGCAAAACTGTAACCATAGAGCTTTCCACCAGCCATATATGCATGTATTATAGCTGTTACATTCCATTACTCTCTATGTGTTACATTGCCAGCATATTCCATGTGCTGACCCGTTTTCGGGCTGCAACTTTCATGTTGCAGACTTTTCAGACGACGAGTAAGGTGCTTTTAGGTCGTGGTTCTATACTCAGTGATGTCGTTGGAGTTGATGGACCCATTTATCTTCCGAGTCTTCCGTTGTTATCGACATTAGATGGCCTTAAGCCATATTTATTGTAATAAGTTCTCTTTGAGACAACGATGTAATAAGTGTGTGATTGCCACTCTGCTATAAATCCTTCGCTGTACTGTGTGGTGTCAGCATTACTGATCCAGGGATGACACCGGAGCATAGTAGGCTTGATCCATTCGGGTCGGGTCGCCACAGAGATGGTATCAGAGCACACGCTGACTGTAGGACACGACCACTAAGTTAAAGCCATAAATTACCATTCTCTTCTCATTTTCTAACTCCTCATCTTTTCTACTCTTTTAGGATGATGAACGCGAAGATTAGGTACGCTCAACCGGATGAAGGCACACCTTTTGGATTGCACTTGAAGGAAGTCACCAAGTACCTGAACATTGGATTACCAAGCTTCACGGGAACCTTCAACGCCACTCTGCCTGAAGAGGAGCGCTGGAAGATTCAAGCTCACGTTCCGGGAAGAACATTCGCGCCAATCACGAAGCCCATAGATAGCGTTTTTAATGCACCAACCTGGAGTCTGGGGAAGAGCATGGCAGCTCATATCACCATAGGACGCATTGGAGAAGTTTATCAAGAAGACCTCAAGGACACAATCTACCAGATTTGCGGACGCCGAGATGAACAATGGGAGTTAGTCAGCACCAAAAAGGATAGATCCATTGCATCTTTCATCCAGGAGTTAAACCAGCAAATTCGACGCCACGAGAACCAGATGTGCAATGACATGATAGAGTTGAAGAATGCGAAGGCAAGGATCATCGAGCTAGAAGGAGAACTGAAGTCTACACGCAAGGACTACATGGACGAGATCGTAGCTCTAGCAAGGCACAATGGCGATCTTAAGCAGGAGATTGAAGAACTCAAGGGGAAGTTAGCATCCAGGAAGGAAGACATGTACGTCGCATGTCCGGACAACTACATCATCATCGACGACACCGATTCGGATCCAAGTGAACCCGACTTTGAAGACGAAGCTGGGGCAGATATCATGGAGTCTTCCACCGGTTCAGATTTCTAGATGACCACCAAATAGTAGTAGTATTCCCCCCCATGTAAACATTAGTTCGAGAACTTTTGCGATAGTTTTAGATCGTTTGTAAGCCCTTGTTTGATTGAATGAAGTGATTTTGTGTGCAATTGCTCAGGTGCATTTGGGTAGTGTTTTCCCTTTAGACCTCACTCTATTCTTAATTCTCGTCTTTTCTAAACCCTCAGATGCCTCCGAGACGTGATAATGGATTCCCACCGGAGCTCACTCAGTTGATCCAGCAGCAGAATCAATTGATGCAGATGTTAGTCCAGAACCAGCAGAACAACAACAACAACAACAACAACAACCCACCACCACCACCACCTGTTGACCACTTAGCTCGTTTCCTTAGGCTAAATCCGCCGGTGTTTTCCAGTAGCACCGAGCCGATAGTAGCAGACGATTGGCTCCGCAAGATAGGAAGGGAGTTGACCACTGCAGGATGCTCGGATGGTGAGAAAGTGAAGTTTGCCGCACATCAGCTTGACGGACCCGCGGCAGCATGGTGGGGGAATTTCACAGCCACTTACCTAGTTGACACTGTCACATGGGATCAGTTTCAGCAAGCTTTCCGCACTGCCCATGTTTCAGCAGGAGCTATGGACATAAAGAAGCGTGAGTTTCGCAACTTACGCCAAGGAGGAAGGACAGTTGGCCAGTACGTTGACGACTTCAGCAAGTTAGCACGTTATGCCCCAGATGACGTTGCTACGGATGCAGCTAAGCAGGAGAAGTTTCTGGAAGGATTGAATGATGAGCTAAGCATGCAGTTGATGGTAGCAATTTTAAACAACTACCAGGAGTTGGTAGATCGTGCCATCATGATTGAAGGGAAGCAACAGCAGATTGAGAACCGCAAGAGGAAGTATGGACAGGGGAAGAATAACTCTGGAGCCCAGCAGAAGCACCGTTTTACCCCTAAACCGGGATTTCAGTTTCAGCATACCCATGGAGGAGGTAGTTCGCACAACCATAATGGCCACAAGAATGGTAATGGGAATGGAGGAAGCAACGGCCAGAATCGGACCATCCCATCAACCCCAACCAAGAGAGACCTGAGTCAAGTCACCTGTTTCAAGTGTTCCAAGACCGGACATTATGCCAATGAATGTCTCGAAGGCCAGAATGGAAATGGCAATGGAAGCTCTGGGAAGAAGCCGAACCCTTTCAACAGGGGGCAGGTGAACCACATTAGTGTGGAGGAGGTTGAAGATCAGCCTGATGCAGTAATCGGTAAGTTTCTGGTTAAGTCATTTACTGCACTTGTTCTTTTTGACACTGGTGCATCGCATTCATACATATCAAGGGGATTTGTGGATAAATATAACCTGCCAACCCAAGCCCTTAGGTCATCCATGTTAGTAAGCTCACCAGGAGCGGAGTATATGGCTAAACGATGGTGTGATCGGTTACCATTAAGGATTGGAAACTATGTTTTTCCCTCAAACCTAATAGTATTGGAATCTCAAGGATTGGATGTGATATTAGGCATGGATTGGTTATCAAAGTATGAAGGGAATATTGAGTGTGCTAGTAAGTCAATTTTGCTTACCACACCAGAAGGAAGAAGGATCAAGTATGTATCCCGGTATGTGCCAACAGGACACAAGTAAACTGCCTAACAGGAGTTGTGCAAGAAGAAGTACCAATGGTGAAGGATTTTCCTGATGTATTTCCTAAGGAATTACCAGGCATGCCACCGGATAGAGACATTGAGTTTTTGATTGAGTTATTGCCAGGTACAGGCCCAATATCGAAGCGACCGTACCGGATGCCAGCTAAGGATTTGGTGGAAATTAAGAATCAGATTAAGGAGTTATTGGATAAAGGTTACATTCGCCCAAGTTCTTCGCGTTGGGGATCACCGGTACTTCTAGTGGAAAAGAAGGATGGATCATTAAGGATGGTTGTAGATTATCGGGGATTGAATGAAGTAACCATCAAGAACAAGTACCCACTGCCAATGATCAACGATCTGTTTGATCGGTTGCAAGGAGCTAAAGTGTTTTCCAAGAACGATTTGCGATGAGGGTACCATCAGTTGAAGATTCGAGAGCAGGACATACCTAAGACAGCATTCACCACGAGATATGGACTGTATGAGTATACCGTTATGTCATTTGGATTGACTAACGCACCTGCCTATTTTATGAACCTGATGAACAAAGTGTTTATGGAGTTTTTGGATAAGTTCGTCGTAGTGTTCATTGATGACATTCTGGTTTATTCAAAGAATGAAGAGGAGCATAAGCAACATTTGCGTTTGGTTTTGGAGAAACTAAGGGAACATCAGTTATACGCCAAATTCAGCAAATGTGAGTTTTGGTTGAAGGAAGTTGGATTCCTCGGACACGTTATATCCGGAGAAGGTATAGCAGTTGACCCCACTAAGGTTGAGACAGTAACCGAATGGAATCACCAACGACAGTTGGAGAGATCCGGAGTTTTCTTGGACTCGCAGGATACTACCGGAGATTCATTGAGAATTTCTCAAAGATTGCGAAGCCTATGACGGAGTTGTTGAAGAAGGATACTAAGTTCAAATGGACTGAGGAGTGTGAGGCTAGTTTCCAGGAGTTGAAGAAGCGCTTGGTTACCTCACCAGTATTGATTTTGCCAGATCAGACCAAGGATTATGAGGTGTATTGCGACGCTTCACGTCGAGGACTTGGAGCAGTGCTTATGTAGGAAGGGAGAGTTGTTTCGTATGCTTCACGACAACTGAAGCCTCATGAGTTGAATTATGCCACGCATGATTTGGAGTTAGCAGCCGTAGTGCATGCATTGAAGACGTGGAGACATTTCCTCATTGGGAATCATTGTGAGGTGTACACGGATCACAGGAGTTTGAAGTACATTTTCACGCAGAAGGAGTTGAACCTCAGACAGAGGAGATGGTTGGAGCTCATCAAGGATTATGATATGAGATTGCATTACCATCCCGGAAAAGCTAATGTAGTAGCTGACGCATTGAGCCGTAAGAGCCATGTCAATACTTTAATGACGGGAGAAGTACCAAAGGAGTTAGCAGAAAACCTTCGTGAGCTATGTTTGGAAATAGTTCCAAGAGGCTATGTAGCAGCATTGGAGATTCAGTCAACATTGATGGATAAGATCAGAGAAGCTCAGAAATCTGACAAGGAGATTGCTGCTATAAAAGAGAAATTGAGTGAAGGAAAAGCAAAGGGATTTCGTGAGGATGAGCACGATACCTTATGGTTTGAGGACCGTGTTTATGTGCCCAATGACCCGGAGATCAGGAAGTTGATTTTGCAAGAGGCACATGATTCACCGTATTCGATTCACCCAGGGAATACCAAGATGTATTTGGATTTGAAGGAAACATTCTGGTGGACCGGAATGAAGAAGGATATTGCAGCATATGTAGCAGTTTGTGACGTATGTCAGAGAGTAAAGGCAGAGCATCAGAAGCCAGCAGGATTGTTACAACCATTGCCGATACCTGAATGGAAGTGGGATAAGATAGGCATGGATTTTATCACCGGAATACCCAGGACGAAAGCAGGCTATGACTCGATATGGGTAGTAGTTGATCGTTTGACGAAGGTAGCACATTTTATTCCAGTTAAGACCACTTACACCAGTGCTAAGTTGGCGAAGATATACATGACTAGGATCATTTGTTTGCATGGAGTTCCGAGGAGTATCGTATCAGATAGAGGAACCCAATTTACCTCAAAGTTTTGGAATCAGTTGCATGAAACTTTAGGAACCAGACTAGAGTTCAGCACAGCTTTTCATCCACAGACAGATGGACAGACCGAGAGAGTTAATCAGATTTTGGAAGATATGCTGAGAGCTTGTGCACTAGATTATGGATCTAGTTGGGACGATAACTTGCCGTATGCGGAGTTTTCTTATAACAACAATTACCAAACCAGTTTGAAGATGGCACCTTTCGAAGCTTTATACGGAAGAAGGTGCAGGACACCGTTGTCATGGGACGAAGTTGGAGACCGTCAATTCTTTGGACCAGATTTGATTAAGGAGTCTGAACGGAAAGTTAAGTTGATTCGCGATAGGCTCAAGGTAGCCCAGTCCAGGCAGAAGAGCTACGCAGATTCTAAACGCAAGGAGACAGTTTACGAAACCGGAGACAGAGTTTATCTTCGAGTATCCCCACTTCGAGGAGCTAAGCGCTTTGGAGTTAAGGGAAAATTAGCACCGCGTTTCGTTGGACCATATAAGATCTTGCAACGTATGGGAGAAGTCGCTTATAAGTTGGAATTACCAGAGGGACTGTCAGGAGTTCATGATGTATTCCATGTTTCTCAGCTGAAGAAATGTCACGCCGAGATGGCGGAGATACCGCTAAGAGATACCGTGCCGCTTGAAGCAATTCAGTTGAAGGACGACTTAACATATGAGGAGAAGCTAATCAAGATTCTCGAGTTTGCCAGCAGAGTTACTCGCAGCAAGGTTATCAAGTTTTGCAAAGTTCAGTGGAACCACCATTCAGAGGATGAAGCCACCTGGGAGAGAGAAGAAGATTTGCTGAAGGACCACCCTCACCTATTTTCTAGCCAACCCGAATCTCGAGGGAGAGATTCATCTTAAGGGGGGTAGGTTTGTAACATCCCAAATTTTCAATTTGGTATGTTATACACTAGATCATCATGCACATCATATTTCTTGCATTTTTGGTTGATCCTAGAAATTTCACGCAACTCAAGGACCCTCGGAGAGAGTTGGAGATTTCGTTATTTTCATATTTGAGTTCTCTCAAATTTTGGAAAAGAGGATCATTTGATTTATTTTATTTCATCTTCAATTATTTTTCCAATATCAAAAAAAATGAGAGAGGGAATAATATGACTTTCCCAAAGTTAGGAAAAATGAAGATCTAATGAATAAATCAAATTTTGGTTTTGCCGGAGTTTTGTTTGCTTTTTATTTGGATAGGGAAAAATGCGTGTTTTCAAAAAAAATGCATTTTAGGCCCGGAGAAAAGTTCTTTTTGTTCGACTCATTTTTAGGAGTCGGGGAAAATTTACCTTAGGAATTTTGGAGTCCGTTTAGTTTTCTTTTTCTTTGTTTTTCTGCGCGCGAAACTATTTAAAAAAAGAGAGAGAGAGAGCAGCGCCCCGCCTGGGCCAAGGGCCCAGCCGGCCGGCCCAGCGCCAGCCGCCGGCCCCGCCGCCGCCAGGCCGAGTCCTAGAAGGACTCTAGGCCGCCGGCCCCCCTCCTTTTCTTGCCCCCTCCCCCAAGAAACCCTCTCCCCCTCCCTCCTATAAATACCCCAAGACCCCCCCCTCTCCTCCCCACACCAGCCCCGCCGCCCCAAGCAGCAGCAGCCGCAGCCGCGCCGCCTGCCGCTGCCGCCTAGCCGCCGCCGCCGCCTAGCCACCGCCGCCGCCCTTGCCTAGCCGCCGCCCGGAGCCCTGCCTCCCGAGGTAGCCGCGCCGCCTCTTCTTTCCCTCGGTTCGGTTTTTCTTCTAGAAACCATTCCGGTTTTCTTTTCCGTTTTTCTTCCGGCTTTGTTTCGGTTTTCTTTTCCGAAAACCCTAGATCGGTTTTCTTTCTTCTTTCAGACCGTTCGTCCTAACGAACGTGATCACCGATTATTCTCGGTTAACGAACGTCCGTTCGTTTAACCGTTCTTCGTTTTCTTTTTGTCGGATTTATTCCGCGATCGTGATCTCAGATCCGATCCTCGTTTTAGTCTTTCTTCCCGCTCGTTTATCGGAATCAGGTGATTCAAGCGCCTGGAGTTTCGTTTCGAAACCACCGTTTCGTCTAATCAACTTAAACAAGTTTTTGCCCCGGTAAAATTTGACCTAGTTTCAACTTGCTAGAACCGAGTTGTTTCTTCCGCCGTTTGTTTTCCGTTTCTTTGTTCGGTTCGTTCTTTCTTTGCAACCAGAGTTCTTAAGTTGAACTTTCTGGTTCGTTCTCTTGTTCGAGTTTTACGTGTGCATTAGATGAGTACTTATTGTGTGCTTGTTGTTTGTCTGCGATAGATCACCCGGATTGCGCCGCTTGTTACTTCGATTCCCTAGGTCTCGCAGATCATCAGCAAGGCAAGTAACACTTTGATCATACCTTTTCTACAACCCATGTTTTATTGCATTAGATCAATCCTCTCACACTGCATGATTAGGATCTAATTAAATTGTGGGATGGGAAGTAGATGAGGTAGTACCTATTACCTGTATTATTATGAAACCTTTGGGAGTTACTTCTACGCTTGCTTATTATGCCATGCTATGCTAGTAGACGTGGATTGGGTGAGTGATATCCATGACAGATGTGAGATTTGATAATTTAATGGTTTTATCTAAGGTGGCAACTTAAACACACATCTGGGTGGATTGATGCACCTGATGTCTATCAGGACTTGCCTGTTTTTTCGGACCGCCACCCAGGCTCAAAGGGATCATAAGATCTTTCATGCTAGAAACTTCCGTGTGCAGCCACACGCCATTATGGGCTCTGGCATAGTTGATTAAGTCGTGCGAACTCTTACGGGTAGACTAGCAGATGTAGGGGTTGTAGGTGGTACGGTCTACCCACATGTAAGGTGCTAGCGCTTCTGAAAGACTGTGTCTCGGTCATCCGTCTTCTCAAACACCATGTAGTGCGAGAAACCAAACGGAGGCGATTGAGTCTTGTGGGGAAAAGTGCGCAAACCTCTGCAGAGTGTACAAACTAATCATGATTAGCCGTGTCCCCGGTTATGGACATCTTGAGTATCTAGTATTTGAATATCATGTGAATCTCATCATGTTACTTCTAATTAATGTTGTTGGGTTTTAATTGTTCACTTAATTGGGATCGGAATGCTGTCAACCATTCTTGATGTTTAACAACTACCATGATAGTTAAATAAATTTATTCCTTTGCAGTAGGGAAAAACTGGATTTACGCAAAACTGTAACCATAGAGCTTTCCACCAGCCATATATGCATGTAGTATAGCTGTTACATTCCATTACTCTCTATGTGTTACATTGACGCATATTCCATGTGCTGACCCGTTTTCGGGCTGCAACTTTCATGTTGCAGACTTTTCAGACGACGAGTAAGGTGCTTTTAGGTCGTGGTTCTATACTCAGTGATGCCGTTGGAGTTGATGGACCCATTTATCTTCCGAGTCTTCCGCTGTTATCGACATTAGATGGCCTTAAGCCATATTTATTGTAATAAGTTCTCTTTGAGACAACGATGTAATAAGTGTGTGATTGCCACTCTGCTATAAATCCTTCGATGTACTGTGTGGTGTCAGCATTACTGATCCAGGGATGACACCGGAGCACAGTAGGCTTGATCCATTCGGGTCGGGTCGCCACACACACCAGAGCCGCCTTCTTCCTCGTCTCCGGCGACAAGTCCGGTGAACACCCAGGCCAAATTTTTCTTTTTTTTATATTTTTTTCAATCTCAGATTCTATACCAATTCTTGTTTCTAGTATATATTTTAGTCTATAGATCCAATTTAGTTGATTCTTTTTCCTACTAGTTCAGAGAGATTCCATCTATCCAGAGAACCAAACGAAAAATATTTTGAAAATTTTAAAATTTGAATTCAAACTTCATTAGGCCATAAATTGAGTTTCGTAACTCCGTTTTAGGTGATTCTTTTTGCAGATCGAAGCTCGTAACGTGTACTTTCTGTTAGACCCAAACACACATATTTTTGCAAGTGTAAAAATTACGTTCTGTACAGAAACTTTATTTGGATGTTTTCGAGTTTTTCGAAGTCTTTCATTTGTTTTCTTTTTGGATCTTTGCTTGTATGCTTATGTATGTTATTGCTTGCTTATGCTAGATCATCCGGAGTGCGAAGCTTGCTACTACGAATCTTTACAGTTCAACGAACGTCAGCAAGGCAAGTTCACACTTTGATCATAATTTTCAATACCCAGTTTGCATTAGTTTTCCCCTCAAAGATTGCATGAGTAGGTTTGGGAACACGTGGTTATGCTTTGTAGTTCTTGTGGTAGGAACCTATGACCTTTGATCACCCCGGGAATATTCGTTATGTCATATATTGCTTAGCCATGCTCGTAGACGGGGATTGGTATGTGTGATTCATGCAAGTTGCGAGAGATAATAATTTGGGATAACTTAAGGTGGAAACTTTAATACACATCTGGGTGGATTGTTTGGGGCACCTGGAGTAATCAGTGCTTGCCCAAGGGGAATCCCGGAGTACCCGTGTGATTACCCTAGGTCCGCCACCCAGGCTCAAAGGGATCATAAGATATTTCATGCCTAGAAACTTCCGTGTGCAGCCACAAGCCATTATGGGCTCTAGCATAGTTGAGTAAGTTGTGTGACCTGTTTCCGTGGTAGACTAGCTGATGTAGGGGAAAGTAGGTGTACCGGTCTACCCAGGGTTAAGGGGAAATGCTTCTGAAAGGCTATGTCTCGATCTTCCGATCATGGAGGTGGTCAAGTCTTGTGGGGAAAAGTGCGCAAACCTCTGCAGAGTGTACAAACTAATCATGATTAGCCGTGTCCCCGATTACGGACATCTTGAGTATCTAGAAGTGAATTATTGGTTGATCTCATCACTCTATTTAATGAAATTATTGGGTTACTAATAACTTGAGAATTTTGGGATTGAGTTGGAGGAACCTTCTCAGTAATGACATTTTTAACTTAGTAGTAATAAAAAGGTATTCCTTTGTTGTAGGGTAAAATTAGCTTTATGCAAAATAAAACTTAGAGCCTCCACCAGCTAAATTTGCATATAGAGATAGTCTTTTGATTTATTATTATTCTATGGTGTGAAATTGCCAGCATATTCCATGTGCTGACCTACACGGCTGCAACGTCTCATGTTGCAGACTTCTCCGATGAGGATTAAAGGTGCGATAGGTCGTTGTTCTGCACTCAGTTTGCCGTGGAGTTGGATGGACTCATTTACCTTTGACGCTTCCGTGGTTATTTTTATTTAGATGGCCTTTGGCCATGTTATTTTAATAAATACTCGTTTGAGGATCTCGATGTAATAAAGTGTGATTGAACTCTGTTATAATTCCTCGAGTACTGTGTGTGTCAGGATACCAATCCGGGGATGACACTTAAGCACAGAGACTTCGATCCATTTTGGGTCGGGTCGCTACAAGATGGTATCAGAGCTCGAAACGTGTACTTTCTGTTAGACCCAAACACACTCCGTTTTAGGCGATTCTTTTTGCAAATCGAAGCTCGTAACGTGTACTTTCTGTTAGACCCAAACACACATATTTTTGCAACTGTAAAAATTACGTTCTGTACAGAAACTTTATTTGGATGTTTTGGAGTCTTTCGAAGTCTTTCATTTGTTTTCTTTTTGGATCTTTGCTTGTATGCTTATGTATGTTATTGCTTGCTTACGCTAGATCATCCGGAGTGCGAAGCTTGCTACTATGAATCTTTACAGTTCAACGAACGTCAGCAAGGCAAGTTCACACTTTGATCATAATTTTCAATACCCAGTTTCTACTATGCATTAGTTTCACCCTCAAAGATTGCATGAGTAGGATTGGGAACATGTGGTTATGCTTTGTAGTTCATGTGGTAGGAACCTATGACTTTGATCACCCCGGGAATATTCGTTATATCATATATTGCTTAGCCATGCTCGTAGACGGGGATTGGTATATGTGATCCATGCAAGTTGCGAGAGTTAATAATTTTGGGATAACCTAAGGTGGCAACTTTAATACACATCTGGGTAGATTGTTTGGGGCACCTGGAGAAACTAGTGCTTGCCCAAGGGGAATCCCGGAGTACCCGTATGATTACCCTAGGTCCGCCACCCAGGCTCAAAGGGATCATAAGATATTTCATGCCTAGAAACTTCCGTGTGCAACCACAAGCCATTATGGGCTCTGGCACAGTTGAGTAAGTTGTGTGACCTCTTTCCGTGGTTGACTAGCTGATGTAGGGGAAAGTAGGTGTACCGGTTTACCCAGGGTTAAGGGGATACGCTTCTGAAAGGCTATGTCTCGATCTTCCGATCATGGAGGCGGTCGAGTCTTGTGGGGAAAAGTGCGCAAACCTCTGCAGAGTGTACAAATTAATCATGATTAGCCGTGTCCCCGGTTATGGACAATTTGAGTATCTAGAAGTGAATTATTGGTTGATCTCATCACTCTATTTAATGAAATTATTGGGTTACTAATAACTTGGGAAGTTTGGGACTGAGTTGGAGGAACCTTCTCAGTAATGGCATTTTTAACTTAGTCGTAATAAAAAAATTATTCCTTTGTTGTAGGGTAAAATTAGCTTTATGCAAAATAAAACTTAGAGCCTCCACCAGCTAAATTTTGCATATAGAGATAGTCTTTTCATTTTTTATTATTCTATGGTGTGAAATTGCCAGCATATTCCATGTGCTGACCTACACGGCTTCAACGTCTCATGTTGCAGACTTTTCCGACGAAGATTAAAGGTGCGATAGGTCATTGTTCTACACTCAGTTTGCCGTGGAGTTGGATGGACTCATTTACCTTTGAAGCTTTCGCAGTTATTTTTATTTAGATGGCCTTTGGCCATGTTATTGTAATAAATACTCTTTTGAGGATCTCGATGTAATAAAGTGTGATTGAACTCTGTTATAATTCCTCGAGTATTGTGTGTGTCAGCATACCGATCCAGGGATGACACTTAAGCACAGAGACTTCGATCCAGTTTGGGTCGGGTCGCTACACATATGCATGGGATAGTTGCTCAGAACACCTTCATACATACATATAGTAGTAAGAGTAATTCAGAGAAGAAGCGGTGCATGCTTTAATCAAACCACAATGACAGTGGTATAAAGGCCTACTGCTTACACAGATCTCTACTATTAAAGGAGAATCGAACGTCGTGATGGTTCGACCTCCCTCGCTCCCCCTGCCCTCCTTCGATCCCCCAACTCGCTAAAAAATACGCCCACGCGAAAGAAAACCAGAGCCAAAATAGTCGCCTCAAGTCAGCGTAAAAAAACTGAAGTCAGTTATAAACCACCCACGATAAGCAAGCATGAGTCCAACCACAATCCCACGATCCCCTCATTCCCATCAGCGCCACCCGGTCTCTACAATCCCTCATATATCTCAAGCACAAACGCTGCCGCCCCTCTCCCGCCGACGATATTGTCCCCAGGATCGACCTTGGAAACCTTAACCCCTGCCGGATTGACCTCTACGCGAGGTTGCTGGTCCGGCCAGTGTCTTCTCCTTCTTACTGGCTCTCGCGGGGGCCTTTGCGGCTCCGCTAGACGTGACCGATGGGGAGAGAGAGTGTCGGTGTAAAAACCGGCGGATCTCGGGTAGGGGGTCCCGAACTGTGCGTCTAAGGTGGATGGTAACAGGAGGCAGGGGACACGATGTTTTACCCAGGTTCGGGCCCTCTTGATGGAGGTAAAACCCTACGTCCTGCTTGATTTATTCTTGATGATATGAGTATTACAAGAGTTGATCTACCACGAGATCGGAGAGGCTAAAGCCTAGAAGCTAGCCTATGGTATGATTGTATGTTTCTCCTATCGACTAGCCTGACCTCAGTTTATATAATGCACCAGAGGCCTAGGATAACAAGAGTCCTAGCCGAATACGCCGGTGGGGAGGAGTCCTTGTCTTGATCGCCAAGTCTTGTGGAATCTTCCTTGTATGCGACAGCTGTCCGAACTGGCCCATGAGTATACGGCCATGCGGGTCCTCGGCCCAATCTAACAGATCGGGAGATGACGTGGTGAGTACCCCCTAGTCCAGGACACCGTCAGTAGCCCCCTGAACCGGTCTTCAAGTTAGGGACGCTCCTTGATTCTTCCGAACTGTTCTTCATCTTCGGTTGTCGGTCTTGAAAACTGGTTCAACAAATCTTCTCATCTTCGATCTTGAGGATCGCCGAAATGCATTCGACGAGTTTACATGTCGGCGGAGCCCCTTTAAGTTTCTGGCCTTTATCAATGCCTGGTTATTTTTATGCCACACCTCGGGTTTGAAGTTGTTCCCGGGAGGCAGTGTCCTCTTGCGTTCGAGCTCCAACGCCGGACTGCATTCGAGGTATCTTTTGCAGCCAACCACCAACGCCGGACTGCTTTCCGAGCTCCAACGCCGGACTATATCTGAGGTGTCATATCACCTTGGTTCAAAAAAGTTGAAGGATTTTAACCGAGCATAATGCTGGAAATGCCCTATATGGAGCCAGCCACTAGCGCCCGAGCTTTATGTCGGACTGCTTCCGAGGTGGTGCACCACCCCGACCGTGGGCTGATTTATTGTGAATATTTTTTATTGGTGCAATTTATTCTCTGCCGAGATATATAGCCAGTAGCCCTCAAGGTGTGTATTGGTCTAAAACCCGAGATGTGCCTGAAGGATGACGTAAGACCGCTGATCCTAGTAGCCGCTGAGGCTCAGGTTGATTTGCAAAATCGGCCTGAGGATCAAGTCCTAGCTTGGCAGAATACTTCCGGACACAAAAAGCGGCATGCTTAGTCCTTGAGACTCAGGTTGGGTGCGGCCGACCAACCTGAGGATCAAAATCTCCTCGACAACTGTATTGCACTTAAAATTTTCTGCATTGAACAGGCAATGCAGTAGCCCCCGAGACACTGGTCGGGTGGCAACACCAGATCAGGGGATTGATACGCCCCTTTAATATTTGTAAATAATAAGCCCGAAGCCTAGTAGCCCCCGAGCCTTAATGCGGGCACGGGTGGCCGAATTAAGGATCGATATCCAGAGTAAAATCACAAATTATGTGTAATGATTCTATGTATCCAAGTATTTTACATCATTAATGCTCGGATCCGCATTGTACAAAACTTTGTTGACCGACCATCGGCTTCCACCACCTCGGCCCGTAACCGAGGAGTGTTTGTCCTACTTTATAAAGCCTTTATGAGGGAAAAGATTTACGACAAACAAGGCAATCTGGCCATACGATTTTATAAACAAAGGTACACAGAGAGATATGTTATATTACTGTTTAACATAAGAAATGTCTTCCAAAGAAAATAGTCCCGCTATCGGTTCCTTTCTTTGGGTTGTCATGCTAAGCATTATCATGAAACCTCATCTCTAATGTAAGAGCAAAATATCGAGGATTTAGTTTGGGAGGCCAGTTAATAGCCCCCGGTAGTGTTCAGCGACAGTCGAGGTCAAGCCGTAAACACTTTGGCCATTGTTATGAATGGCCCGTCATTTAACACAGTCATCGGATCGCTGACCATTTTACGCTTATTGTGACAGTCAGTTTTCGGCTTTCTCCACTTAGGTGCTTAACCATGTGAGCTGGAAGCACAATCGCAGTGGTTCTCCCTTTGCACGCCTAGCCGAACAAAGCGGAACGCAGGAAGCAAGTGTAGGAGCCAGGCAACCCAACTATTGACCGAAGACACAATTCGAAACCGATGCATATATAGCTTTATCCGAGAATGTTTTTGCCGAATCTCTAAAGGTGTCCGGCGTTGCACTGCGAGACTTGTGTTGAAAACACACAAATAGTTTAAAGGTGCCATAAGCTTGGAAAACCAAAAAAATGTCAGTAAAAACTTGACGTCCGAACAAGATCAAGTGTTCGGTGCCAATCCGAAAATTGGTCTTAGAAAAAAAAGTGCTTCTGTCGTGCTTTAACATGACACATCCTATCTCAAGACTTCAAGCGGGTCAGCCTACGGCTTCAACCTCCTATCCCGAAGGCAGAGTACTTCTCATTAGGCTAGTTTAGCAAACTAAACTCTAGCGGCTTTGAGAGAGAAATTAGGCTCCCCGGCTAGTGACCACACACTCGTGTTGAAAAGAGGAGTGATAAATAATAATAGTAAGAAAAACTTTGCAACGACTAAGAAGAAGAACACTTATTATAAAATGGCTCATATAACTTTAAGAGCCCCCAAGTGACTTGGGTAAAAATAATTTTATGTATAATGATTGTATGTACCGAAGTACTAATATCATATCTTTGTTCACCCGAACTTTAAACGCGTCTTAACCGACCATCGGCTTCTCCCTCTTCGGTCAAGGACCGAAAAGTGTTATGTACTCCACCTGTCGAGAATATCGACGGTGTTTCCGATAACCAGGCAACCGGGCCATAAAGCTGTAACAGACAAATCGCGCTCAGGAAACTTATGCTATATTACAAACGAAGTGCAAGAAGCATCTTCGAAGAAAATAGTACCCCCACCGATACCTTTCTTCGGTGCTCATTATTACTACGAGACTTGTGCAATAGATTTTTTGTACTCATGAGTTCCGTTGTGTGCCGACCATGATTGAAAACAATAAGAGCGCTAGCTTTCGGCTTCACCCAGTCTGAGGTCAGAGCTCGGAGGACCCGGTCGTGACAATCGCAGAGGTGCTCCCTTTACTCCCTAGCCGAACAATCGGGAACGTAGAGGTAAGCACAGGAGCCAGGCAACCCAGCTTGCAAATCGCTTAAGTCAATATGGTGCATATTATGGCGTAATACACAAACAACGAACGAAGCCGTACAAGTATAATCATATGCAAGAGGAAAAAGCTTCATGAAGGAAGCCCCCAAGTAAACAGGGTATTTTGAATTTGCATGCCACCAACAAAGTTTTGACAAGGAGATTTTTTACAAGCAACTTTTGCCAGAAAAGTATAATGCTTGGTCGAACCGAACACAAGTTAAAAATTAAAACTTTGAGAATGAAAGCAACTTAGCTGGTTAATGTGTTCGGCATTGATGACGCGGTCCGAGCTTGATGCAGGACAAGGTTCCATCCCCCAAGCCGGTCCCGAGGTGGCGGAGCGGAGAGCTCGACATGCCAAATGGTCACATAGCACGGTCAATGCAGGCCGGCAGAGTGACGCCGAAGTCCCCGGATCATTTTCCTGTGCACAAAAAATAGTGCAAACCAGAGATAATAGTAATAACAATAATAATAATCGTTGCATAATAAATAATTTATGCAAAGTGAGTAATAAAAGAAATATGGCCTGGCGCCGAAGTCAATGTCGATGCATGGGCGTCGGCGTGATGCGGTAAAGGCGTGGCGAAGCATGAATTCACGGGTCGGTCCGAGTTCCGGATGCGGCGTTCGCCGGACTATGTGCGGAAACCAACCGAACTACCACGCGACCATCGTTAGTGCGGCCATCATTTGATAGACCTGGTTTATTTATTGTAGCAATCCGAAGAAAGGTGATTCCCAAAATTTGGACTCGATCTGCACACCCATTGCCTGATGGGCGATAAAGCGACGACAGGGTGATGCTAGCAAAGGTTGGCTCGCCGAGGCAGAGCCCTCGGCCTAGCTAACGTGACAGAGCTGGTCGGCTAGAGACGCCGAAGTCTCTGGAGTAGGTTGATGAAGAGATGGCGAGGCCCTCGGTCCAGCCAAGATGTCGAAGCCTCGATGTTAGCCGATGATTCGAAGTAGGTCGGCGTGATGGACACCGGCTTGAAGAAGCAACAGTGCGGCCCCGCCGATGCAGGTCGTGACGTGGTCAATGTCGGCTTGATGAAGTGACCGTGCAGCGATGTTGGTGATGATTTATCCTTCGTGATGCCGAACTCTTGTTCGGCTTGCCGAGATGATGATCCGAAGAAGTTGAGCTCGGCTCAATAAAGTGACGACGCGTCTCGCGCAGGTCGGCAGTCTTGGAGCAATATTGCCGGACTGGTTTGACACCATCATGATGATGAAGATGACCTTAGGGGAGGCTTAAAATTTTATAGGCATGTGTTTAAAAACGACGCACGATACCCTAGAAGAGAATTCCTCTAAAAAGGTTGTCCAATATCACGTTCATAAAGAAACATGAATTCGGGTCGGATCCGTATTCGCGCAGAAAACGGATCCGAGCATTGGTCCACTCATCGGAAGGTTACCGGATTTTGAACCGTCAGATCGAGCTGAAATTTGGAGGGGTGGTAGATATGGGAATTCTGTAGTAGATGAACGGTTGGATCTTCCAAAGGACCTCCGAGTTGGGCTCTGAAGACCACGCCCTAAACTCGTCCAGATTCCCGTCCAGATTTGACAGGGCTCCGGTATATCATAGATTGCCTGAGATTTCTCCATCGGAACTCGATGAAATTTTGCATGGTTGTTGTAGACTCAATTCCGCACAATTCCACCAAAGAGATCGTCAAATCGATGCTCTAAGAGGTGGTGGCAGCGGATACAAATTCGCTGTTCGGAAAAACAGCACGGTCGCCCGAGGGCAATGTTGACATTGAGCCCCCGAGCTCCATGGATGATTCCTCCATGATCTTGATAGAGATTGGAGTTGATGTTAAAGAAGGCCCTCGTCCGAACATGACTATCGGAGATGGAGTACGGTCCTTGGTTGAGCCAAGGTGATCATTCGAGCCGGCGACAAAGATGTCGGCATCGCAGTTGACCTGCAGACGAGCCACCGATCCTTTTGCCGATCACACAGCGGAACTCTCAATGAAAGCATCAATGTCGGTGTAAAAACCGGTGGATCTCGGGTAGGGGGTCCCGAACCGTGCGTCTAAGTTGGATGGTAACGGGAGGCAGGGGACACGATGTTTTACCAAGGTTCGGGCCCTCTTGATGGAGGTAAAACCCTACGTCCTGCTTGATTTGTTCTTGATGATATGAGTATTACAAGAGTTGATCTACCACGAGATCGGAGAGGCTAAAGCCTAGAAGCTAGCCTATGGTATAATTGTATGTTTCTCCTATCGACTAGCCTGACCTTGGTTTATATAATGCACCAGAGGCCTAGGATAACAAGAGTCCTAGCCGAATACGCCGGTGGGGAGGAGTCCTTGTCTTGATCGCCAAATCTTGTGGAATCTTCCTTGTATGTGGCAGCTGTCCGAACTGGCCCATGAGTATACGGCCACGGGGGTCCTCGGCCCAATCTAACAGATCGGGAGATGACGTGGTGAGTACCCCCTAGTCCAGGACACCGTCAGAGAGCATGTTCCCACAGTAGATCGTTCTTCTAAGGAGCGACGACTTGGCCACGGGGCGGGTGGTGGAGCTGTCGTGCGGGGATGAGCTGAAGATGGTGCCGCGTACTCACGTGGTTCACGATGGAGCTACAGGGGCTTAAGACTATGGAGATCCTCTACTTCAACCCATATGGGCACATGGGTAAGAGTTCATGACATCAAGATTTGACCAATGTACCCATTTTCACTATAGCCGAGTTCTAATCAATGTTCAGTGCACCTAAAACTGCTTTCGTGCAGTAGAAAGAATGAGAAACTGGGCCCAGTGGAGCAAATGAAAAGTGTAACAGAAATTACTGAGCTGGATGGTTAGTAGATTATCAGAGATTCAAAAGCCCCAAGGATAAAAAGCATTTGGAGCTGCAAATGTGACATTTATTTCTTGAACTATTCACAGCTTGTGTTGTGAGTTGTGACTGGTTGTTCTTTTTGAAGGAACCATGGAATAATTACAATTCGATGTAATCTTCTTGATATATAGGTATGCCAACAGAGGTTGTTGGATGTCAACAGCTAATCACGACATCTTAGTATTTGTTACAATATCTACTTTTCTTGGAGTAATAATGAGCATTTCGATGGAAAGACAATACAATGTGTGTCTCCAATGGAATCAATTTGCATCGCTGTTATTGTATTCCATCCCGACTAGAGACTATTCTAGAATGAGTGAACTACTACCGTCGATAATGTGAAGGTGAGACTTCTTTCTTTGCTTTGTATGCATTGTGTAAAAATTATCATGACTTGCAAAATCTGAATTTGGAGTATCATTTATTCATGCAACTAAAATATGTGTGCATTGCGCCTTTTTGAATTGCCATGAAACTTGTACTAAATGTCTATTAAAAATGATTTTTTCTCCTGAGTAGTA
The DNA here is from genome assembly GCF_056163025.1 of Triticum urartu. Classification (NCBI taxonomy): domain Eukaryota; kingdom Viridiplantae; phylum Streptophyta; class Magnoliopsida; order Poales; family Poaceae; genus Triticum; species Triticum urartu. The sequence goes on from NC_141878.1 coordinate 490,955,860, forward strand.
GCAACCAAATCCAAATATAGTTATTGGTTATCAGTACTTTGCAAAGTCTGCAATGTTGTATTAAGTAGGAACTCAATGGTTGATTGGCAAAATTATTAGGTTTGTGCTATTAATGTTGGTTGTACTGAAGGTAGGAGGACTTCACGAAGGGTCCATTTTTGTCCTCATAATGGGACGATTTAACGAAGTTGGTGTTTGGTTGTTTGAAGATAAAGTAAATGGTCTAAGTTTGGCCTACGAAATGATTACTCAAACTTTCTCTTTAGTTCCGTGTTAATAGGAAATCCTTCCAATATGCCAGTAGCTAAGTGAAGTTGCATTTTGATAAAACCATCCAAGTGAATTTCTTATAGTATCCCCTGCTTCCGTTTTGTTCTGTCCAATTGCCATCGTGCTTGGGTACCAGTGGACCTAGACGAGAAGAAAAGGATGATGCACGAGCTCCAAATCTGGTCGAATGGAGTGGTTAAGGATGACTGAGAAGTTTTTCTCCATGGTGTATGTGCCTGAAGAAGCAAAGTGGGACTATGCCCAAATGTATCTAACAGGTAGAACCGATACTTGGCTTAGAAACTCTGGCATCTTACTGGAGAACTTAACTTGAGAGCAATTTTGCTCTGCCGTCCTTAAAAGGTTCTCTGAGGATAGTTCTTATGAGGTGGTGGAAATTTTCAATTCATTCAAGCAGGGAACTGGATCAGTGGCAGAGTATACAGATAAATTTGAAGAGAAAGTGGCTGCTTACAAGAAGGAAAATCCCGGAGCGCCTGAAAGTTACTATGTCAAGTGCTACATCAATGGGTTAAGGCCAGAGATCAAACACTATCTGAAGCCTTTCAAACCAACAACTCTCTATGATGCTGTGGACAATGCCAGGGACATGGAACTAGGAGTTCAGGCTCAAACACGGCATAGGAGATACAGTACAAACAGTGGCTATCAGAAAAGCACCTCCCCTATCCCATTTCCCACCAAATTCAAACAACCAGAGACAATTCCAAAGAAAGTGGGCGAGACAAGAAACAACAACAGACCAGAAAATAAATACAGAGAGCCTGGCACATGCAGGTACTGTGGAGGCAAATGGTTTTTTGGGCACAAATGTGCGCAATACAAGACCCTAAACTTAATGGCAACTGAAGAGAGCAACGACACCACCCCTGATGAAACACTCCAAAGTAGTGACTCTGCTGAGGAAACTGAAATCCATGCCACCTCCCCCACTGAAGAGGAGCAATGCACACAAATTTCTCTACAAGCTCTGGGAAAGAAACCTGTTGCTTATACATTTTCTCTCTAAGTAAACATTGGTGGCAAATGTGGTATAGCCCTAGTGGACTCTGAAAGCTCCCACACATTCATCGACATGAGCTTCACAGTTAAAACCAGCTGTCAAACCATCAACAACCCTTTGGAAACAGTGCAAGTAGCTGGTGGAGGAATTCTGAAATCAGGATCCCATGTGGTGGACACTCCTTACACCATACAGGGTCACACCTTTAATAACTCTTTCAAGGTCTTACAACTCAAAGGGTATGACATCATACTTGGTTGCGATTGGCTTGCAAAACATAGTCCAATCACAATGGATTTTGTCAAAAGGAAAATGCAAGTCATCCTAAGAAACAACATCAAGGTGACGCTGAAAGACAACAATAGGAAAGAAAAATTCCCCTCATCTTTGTTAACAGAATGCAAAAGCTATCTGCTACAGGGGCATCTGGTTACTGTTTATTCCCCACATCTTCAGTAAAGTCATAACCAAGCCAACCTTGCCAGGAAATAGAAGATTTATTACACAAGTACCAGGATGTTTTTGAGGAACCCAAAGGCATGCCACCTCTCAGGGAATGTGACCATGCCATCCCATTAAAAGCTGGTACTGATCCTCCTAGGGTGAGACCCTACAGAGTGCCCCATCAACAGAAAGCTGAGATGGAAAAACAGATAAGAGAGTTACTAGATGCCTCTGTCATCAGACAAAGTGAAAGCCCTTATGCAACTCCTGCAATCTTGGTCAAGAAAAAAGATGGAACTTGGCGACTCTGCATAGACTATAGAAAACTCAATGCTCAAACTATTAAAAACAAATTCCCCATACCTGTTATTGAAGATCTGTTTGATGAGTTGCACGAAGCAGAGTACTTCACTAAATTGGACTTAAGGGCTGGCTACCACCAAGTGAGAATGAAAGCTGAAGACATACACAAAATAGCATTTATTACCTATTTTGGTCACTTCGAATACCTAGTAATGCCTTTTGGCCTTACAAATGCCCCAGCTACTTTCCAAGCCCTTATGAACAAGGTTTTCGCCAAACATCTCAGGAAGTTCATATTGGTCTTCTTCGATGACATATTAATTTTCAGCAAAAGCTTGGTTGAACACTTGGAACACTTGCACATTGTCCTCCAAACACTCAGGGACCAGCAACTCTATGCAAAGATGAGCAAATCATTTTTGCTGCCCCACAGATTGAGTATTTGGGCCATATAATCTCTGGGAAAGGGCTGGCCACAGATCCTCAGAAGATTGAAGCTGTTGCCAACTGGCCCATGTCACAAAACATTACTCAATTAAGAAGTTTCTTGGGGTTTACTGGGTACTACAGGAGATTTGTCCAATCGTATGGCATTATTTGCAGGCCTCTCCATGACATGCTCAAGAAAGAAGCATTCCATTGGACTGAAGAGCAAATGGAAGCTTTTAACAATCTGAAGACCAGTCTGACCATTGCCCCTGTTCTGGCCCTCCCCAACTTCAACACCCCCTTCACCCTAGAAACAGATGCCAGTGGCACTGGCCTTGGTGTTGTTCTAATGCGACAAGGGAGGCCCATTGCCTACCACAGCAAAGCCATTGGTTCTAAGTCGGCAGCCCTCTCCACTTATGAAAAAGAAGCCCTTGCCATTCTAGAGGCCCTCAAAAAGTGGAGACATTACCTTGTGGGCAATGAAATATTAATAAGAACTGATCAGAAAAGCCTGAAGTTCATCACGGACCAAAGGGTGTCTGAAGGGGTCCAACACAAACTTTTGCTCAAGTTATTAGAATTCAACTACAAAATAGAGCACAAAAGGGGGAAGGACAACAGAGCTGCAGATGCTTTGAGCAGAACACATAGCTCTCTCAGGGCCACCACTGTTGTTACACCCACTTGGATTGAGTCTGTAGAGGCAAGCTACACTCAGGACACACATTGCCAAGAACTCTTACAGAAACTCCTCATCCACCCTCAAGCAGAAAAACATTATACCTTAAAAGCTAGGATTTTGAGGTACAATGGGAGGATATATATTGGCAACGACCCTGAATTGAAACAGCAATTAATTGACTCTCTCCATGCCTTGGCAGTAGGAGGGCACTCTGGCATTGTGGCCAATTATCATAGGATTAAAAGACTGTTCTACTGGCCAGGAATGAAGAAGGATGTTGAGAAATTTATCACCGAATGTGTTGTCTGTCAAAGGGCCAAGGCTGAACATTGCCAATACCCTGGTCTCTTATGTTGGAAATATGCCCTAGAGGCAATAATAAAAAGGTTATTATTATATTTCCTTGTTCATGATAATTGTCTATTGTTCATGCTATAATTGTGTTATCCGGAAATCGTAATACATGTGTGAATACATAGACCACAACATGTCCCTAGCGAGCCTCTAGTTGACTAGCTCGTTGATCAATAGATGGTTACGATTTCCTAACCATGGACATAGGATGTCATTGATAACGGGATCACATCATTAGGATAATGATGTGATGGACAAGACCCAATCCTAAGCATAGCACAAGATCGTGTAGTTCGTCTGCTAAAGCTTTTCTAATGTCAAGTATCCTTTCCTTAGACCATGAGATTGTGCAACTCCCGGATACCATAAGAGTACTTTCGGTGTGCCAAATGTCACAACGTAACTGGGTGGCTATAAAGGTACACTATGGGTATCCCCGAAAGTATCTGTTGGGTTGGCAAGAATCGAGACTGGGATTTGTCACTCCGTATGACGAAGAGGTATCTCTGGGCCCACTTGGTAGGACATCGTCATAATGAGCTCAATGTGATCAAGGAGTTGTTCATGGGATGATGTGTTACGGGAACGAGTAAAGAGACTTGCCGTAACGAGATTGAACAAGGTATCGGTATACCGACGATCGAGTCTCGGACAAGTAACGTATCGATAAACAAAGGGAATTGTATACGGGATTGATTGAATCCTCGACATCGTGGTTCATCCGATGAGATTATGATGGAGCATGTGGGAGCCAACATGGGTATCCAGATCCCGCTGTTGGTTATTGACCAGAGAGTTGTCTCGGTCATGTCTACGTGTCTCCCGAACCCGTAGGGTCTACACACTTAAGGTTCGGTGACGCTAGAGTTGTAGAGATATTAGTATGCGGTTAACCGAAAGTTGTTCGGAGTCCCGGATGAGATCTCGGACGTCACGAGGAGTTCCGGAATGGTCCAGAGGTAAAGATTTATATATAGGAAGTCCAGTTTTGGCCTCTGGGAGAGTTTCGGGGGTCACCGGTATTGTACCCGGACCACCGGAAGGGTCCTGGGGGTCCACCGGGTGGGGCCACCTATCCCGGAGGGGGCCATGGGCTGAAGTGGCGTGGGAACCAGCCCCTAGTAGGCTGGTGCGCCCCATCCAAGGGCCCAAGGCGCCTAGGGTTGGAAACCCTAGGGGATCATTGCCCCCCGAGGGGGCATGCGCCCCCCTGGTTGGAAACCCTAAGGGGGCCGTTGCCCCCCGAGGGCCCCCCCTCTAGATGGGATCTCCAAGGGGGCATGCGCCCCCCTAGCCCATATATATAGTGGAGGGGAGGGAGGGCAGCCGCACCCTAAGCCCTAGCGCCTCCCTCTCCCTCCCGTGACACCTCTTCCTCCTCCAGTAGTGCTTGGCGAAGCCCTGCTGGAATCCCACTGCTTCCATCACGACACCGTCATGCTGCTGGATCTCCATAAACTTCTCCTCCCCCCTTGCTGGATCAAGGAGGAGACGTCTCCGCTCCGTACGTGTGTTAAACGCGGAGGTGCCGCCCGTTCGGCACTAGGATCATCGGTGATTTGGATCACGACGAGTACGACTCCATCAACCCCGTTCTCTTGAACGCTTCCGCTCGCGATCTAAAAGGGTATGTAGATGCACTCCTCTCTCTATCTCTCTCTCTCATTGCTAGATGACTCCATAGATTGATCTTGGTGATACGTAAAAAAATTTAAATTTCTGCTACAATCCCCAACATCCTAGACCCCCTTCCCTTACCAGAAATGGCCTGGACTCATTTGACAATGGATTTTATTGAAGGATTTCCCAAATCAAATGGAAAAGAAGTCATATTGGTGGTAGTTGATAGGTTCACAAAATACGCCCACTTCATTCCACTCTCTCGCCCATATACAATACAGACAGTGGCACAAGCCTTTCTTGACAATGTCTTCAAACTACATGGCCCACCCATCAGCATTGTCACGGACAGGGACTGGATATTTACCAGCAACATGTGGCAAGGGATCTTCAAAGCAATGAAAGTCAAATTGCGACTCAGCACTGCCTACCACCCCCAAAGTGATGGCCAAACAGAACGAGTCAACCAATGCCTAGAAAACTACTTGCGATGCATGGTGTTTCAAGAACCTAAGAAGTGGTGTGCCTGGCTACCACTTGTTGAGTGGTGGTACAACACCACATACCACACAGCTACAAAATTCACATCATTCCAGGCTCTCTACAGTTACCAACCACCCATGATAAGTGAAGTGGCAGTGCCTGGACCTAAAGATATAGAGGCAAGAAACTTCCTAGCTGAGAAGAAAGAAATGCTTTCAAAACTAAAAGACAATCTTGCACAAGCCCAAGGAAGAATGAAAAAAATATGATGATAAGAAGAGATTGGAAAGGCAATTTGAGGTGGGCGACATGGTGTACCTGAGAATGCAACCGTACAGAATGGCAACTTTTGGTCTTAAGCAAGCAAACAAGCTCACCACCAAGTACTACGGGCCTTATAGAATCTTGCAGAAGATTGGTCATGTCGCATACAAACTGCAGCTGCCTCTGAATGTGGGAATTCACCCAGTTTTCCATGCAAGTTAACTAAAGAAACACCTGGGAACACATGCAGTCCCAAGCGCAGATCTGCCTCTAGTTGGACCAGATGGCAAAATCAAGACTGAACCACTCGCAGTACTTGAAACACGTTCTTTGCCCAGAAATGGAGTTCTTGTTACCCAATGGCTCGTCGAGTGGGAGAATCTTACACCAGAGGAAGCTACCTGGGAGGACGCCAACTTCATGAAACGGGTCTTCCCAGACTTCTTCACAAGCACGATCAAAAGTTGGTTCCCAGACAAACATACTTGAGGACAAGTATGCTCTTCAGGGGGAAGCATTGTCAGCGCCTGATGTTATATTCTATAGCTGTTCTTATATTCAGTTACGATAGAGTGTTGGTTCAGCTACAGTTAAGAAGATCCAACGGTCAAGGGACGCGCCAGAGATGGACGGTGGATACCGGGCGCCTGAAAGTCGCTGTACTTCGTCAGTTACCTGGCTGCCTCTGTTTACCGTGTCCTTTTTACCATGCTTTCCAGCTGGGTTCAGCTTCTTATAGCGCCTGCGAGCGCGAGGGGAGGCATCCAATTATTGTAAAACAATTCTTGTAAACTCCAGTTCATCTTAGCTACCGTAGAAAATCCCCACTCATAGACGAGTCTCCGCTATCGGGAGTTTATCTGTTCGTTCAGATTCAGTAATTCTGTCGATTGTTTCGTCTGATCCTTGCTGGGATCTGACAGGCTCGCCGGCGCTGCCCCGACCGAAGGAGTCGGCGGACCGAGCGCCCTGAGCGAGGTGGCGGCGGTCGGCTGGGGAGGAGGTAGGCGAGAGGCGGGGATTGCTCGGTCGATGAGATGCTGACAGGTGGGTCCTTATTTAACTTAACGGTCAATGCCATTTGTATTGACCACTTAGTGCCATGTGGACCTGACTAGTGGGCATGATATGTTAGAAATTGGATTAATTCGTCTAAAATCGGTCACCTTTGTATATTAAGAAAATTAGCAGGAAAATAGGTAGATTTTTGGGGCGCCTAAGAAATGTGGTGCACGTTTACTAGAGCTTCTTCAGTTCTTCCATGAAATAACGGAAGACATTTTCTAATTTGAATATATCATCTCACTTCCAGAGATCTCTTAACGCGCCGCTGGCCACTCCGGCCACGGCAGCCACTGTCCCGCCCGGGCGGCCATGGCTGCCCATGCCGGCCTCACGGGATCCCGCGTCTCCATCGGCCAACCTTCAACGTTGCCGCCTCGCGGGATGGGATCTGTCCCCTGGTCCGTCCGAGGTGACTGCCACCTTTCTGTCCCCGGCCGTGCTGGAGTGGGGGACGCCGTCGCAAATCCTGCAACGAGGATCTGACCTTGAGGGCGATGTCGCGCCCTGACCGACGGATATGGGCGTGCCCCACCCCCTCTGGGCAGGTCCCACTACTGCAGGATGGTCCAGGCGCGACAGTACAATCAAAGGCGGAGCCACAGTGTTAGCGTTGGGGTCAGATAAACCCTGCGACTTTTCCTGGTGTAGTACACGTAGATAGATACGTAATCGTATGAACCCAACCAAAAGCAAGGCCTGAACCCATCAAGGTCCAACGCCAGGTGAACAGCCTAATAAAAAAGCCCAAAAGCCCAATAGTAAATTGCCTCCATACCTCCTGTTCGTACCCTAATCTATTCTTCATGCCCATGATCAACCACCACTCGTCGCCACAAACCATGGTAGATCGACGGCAGCAAAGTCGGCGATCGTTGTCCAAAACTCAAAATTCCCGGTACTCAGATTGTTGGGGAATGTAGTAATTTCAAAAAAAAAATCCTACGCACACACAGGATCATGGTGATGCATAGCAACGAGAGGGAAGAGTGTGTCCACGTACACTCGTAGACCGAAAGCGGAAGCGTTATGACAACGCGGTTGATGTAGTCGTACGTCTTCACGATCCGACCGATCCAAGTACCGAACGCACGGCACCTCCGAGTTCAGCACATGTTCAGCTCGATGACGTCCCACGAACTCCGATCCAGCAGACCTTCGACGGAGAGTTCCGTCAGCACGACGGCGTGATGACGGTGATGATGATGCTACCGACACAGGGCTTCGCCTAAGCACCGCTACGATATGACCGAGGTGGATTATGGTGGAGGGGGGCACCGCACACGGTTGGGAGAGATCAACTGATCAACTTGTTTCTTCTAGGGTGCCCCCTGCCCCCGTATATAAAGGAGCAAGGGGGAAGGCCGGCCGGCCCCTGTAGGGCACGCCAGGAGGAGTCCTCCTCCTAGTAGGAGTAGGACTAGCCTTTCCTACTCCTACTAGGAGGAGGAAAGGAAGGAGGAGAAGGAGAAGGAAGGAGACGGAGGAAAAGGAGGAAAGGGGGGCTGGCCCCCTAGTCCAATTCGGTTTGGGCTAGGGGGGCGCGCGCCCTGCCTCCTCTCTTCCACCACTTGGCCCATGAGGCCCATCACTTCTTCCTCGTATTCCCGTAACTCCTCGGTACCCCCGAAAATACCTGAATCACTCGGAACCTTTCCGATGTCCGAATATAGTCGTCCAATATATCGATCTTTACATCTCGACCATTTCGATACTCATCGGCATGTCCCCGATCTCATCCGGGACTCCGAATTACCTTCGGTACATCAAATCACATAAACTCATAATACAATCGTCACCGAAACTTTAAGCGTGCGGACCCTACGAGTTCGAGAACAATGTAGACATGACCGAGACACGTCTCCGGTCAATAACCAATAGCGGAACTTGGATGCTCATATTGGCTCCCACATATTCTACGAAGATGTTTATCGGTCAAACCGCATAACAACATACGTTGTTCCCTTTGTCATCGGTATGTTACTTGCTCGAGATTCGATCGTCGGTATCTCAATACCTAGTTCAATCTCGTTACTGGCAAGTCTCTTTACTCGTTCCGTAATACATCATCCCGCAACTAACTCATTAGTTACAATGCTTGCAAGGCTTATAGTGATGTGCATTACTGAGTGGGCCCAGAGATACCTCTCCGACAATCGGAGTGACAAATCCTAATCTCGAAATACGCCAACCCAACAAGTACCTTCGGAGACACCTGTAAAGCACATTTATAAACACCCAATTATGTTGTGACGTTTGGTAGCACACAAAGTGTTCCTCCGATAAACGGGAGTTGCATAATCTCATAGTCATAGGAACATGTATAAGTCATGAAGAAAGCAATAGCAACATACTAAACGATCAAGTGCTAAGCTAACGGAATGGGTCAAGTCAATCACATCATTCTCCTAATGATGTGATCTCGTTAATCAAATGACAACTCATGTCTATGGTTAGGAAACATAACCATCTTTAATTAACGAGCTAGTCAAGTAGAGGCATACTAGTGACACTTTGTTTGTCTATGTATTCACACATGTATTATGTTTCCGGTTAATACAATTCTAGCATGAATAATAAACATTTATCATGATATAAGGAAATAAATAATAACTTTATTATTGCCTCTAGGGCATATTTTCTTCAGTCTCCCACTTGCACTAGAGTCAATAATCTAGTTCACATCACCATGTGATTTAACATCAATAGTTCACATCTTTATGTGGTTAACACCCATAGTTCACATCGATATGTGACAAACACCCAAAGGGTTTACTGGAGTCAGTAATCTAGTTCACATCACTATGTGATTAACACCCAAAGAGTACTAAGGTGTGACCATGTTTTGCTTGTGAGATAATTTTAGTCAACGGGTCTGTCATATTCAGATCCATAAGTAATTTGCAAATTTTTTTGTCTACAATGCTCTGCACGGAGCTACTCTAGCTAATAGCTCCCACTTTCAATATGTATCTAGATTGAGATTTAGAGTCATATGGATCAGTGTCAAAACTTGCATCGACGTAACCCTTTACGACGAACCTTTTGTCACCTCCATAATCGAGAAACATATCCTTGTTCCACTAAGGATAATTTTGACCGATGTCCAGTGATCTACTCCTAGATCACTATTGTACTCCCTTGCTAAACTCAGTGTAGGGTATACAATAGATCTGGTACACAGCATGGCATATTTATAGAACCTATGGCTGAGGCATAGGGAATGACTTTCATTCTCTTTCTATCTTCTGCCGTGGTCGGGCTTTGAGTCTTACTCAATTTCACACCTTGAAACACAGGCAAGAACTCTTTCTTTGGCTGTTCCATTTTGAACTACTTCAAAATCTTGTCAAGGTATGTACTCATTGAAAAACTTATCAAGCGCCTTGATCTATCTCTATAGATCTTGATGCTCAATATGTAAGCAGCTTCATCGAGGTCTTTCTTTGAAAAACTCCTTTCAAACACTCCTTTATGCTTTGTAGAATAATTCTACATTATTTCCGATCAACACTATGTAATTCACATATACTTATCAGAAATGCTGTAGTGCTCCCACTCACTTTCTTGTAAATACAGGCTTCACCTTTAGGATGGATCGCTAGAGCTTGCATATTTTGTTAGCACCTTTAGGATTGAAAAAACCTTCTGGTTGCATCATATACAACTCTTCTTTAATAAATCCATTAAGGAATGCAGTTTTGTTTATCCATTTGCCAGATTTCATAAAATGCGGCAATTGCTAACATGATTCGAACAGACTTAAGCATAGATACGAGTGAGAAACTCTCATCGTAGTCAACACCTTGAACTTGTCGAAAATCTTTTGCGACAATTCTAGCTTTGTAGATAGTAACACTACTATCAGCGTCCGTCTTCCTCTTGAAAATCCATTTAATCTCAATGGCTCGGCGATCATTGGGCAAGTCAATCAAAGTCCATACTTTGTTCTCATACATGGATCCTATCTCAGATTTCATGGCCTCAAGCCATTTTGCGGAATCTGGGCTCATAATCACTTCCTCATAGTTCGTAGGTTCGTCATGGTCAAGTAACATGACCTCCAGAATAGGATTACCGTACCACTCTGGTGCGGATCTTACTATGGTTGACCTACGAGGTTCGATAGTAACTTGATCTGAAGTTTCATGATCATCATCATTAGCTTCCTCACTAATTGGTGTAGGATTCACAGGAACAGATTTCTGTGATGAACTACTTTCCAATAAGGGAGCAGGTACAGTTACCTCATCAAGTTCTACTTTCCTCCCACTCACTTCTTCGAGAGAAACTCCTTCTCTAGAAAGGATCCATTCTTAGCAACGAATGTCTTGCCTTCAGATCTATGATAGAAGGTGTACCCAACTGTCTCCTTTGGGTATCCTATGAAGACACATTTCTCTGATTTGGGTTTGAGCTTATCAGGATGAAACTTTTTCACATAAGCATCGCAACCCCAAACTTTAAGAAACGACAACTTGGGTTTTTGCCAAACCACAATTCATAAGGTGTCGTCTCAACGGATTTAGATGGTGCCCTATTTAACGTGAATGCAGCTGTCTCTAATGCATAACCCCAAAACGATAGTGGTAAATCGGTAAGAAACATCATAGATTGCACTATATCCAATAAAGTACGGTTATGACGTTCGGACACACCATTACACTGTGGTGTTCCAGGTGGCGTGAGTAGTGAAACTATTTCACATTGTTTTAACTGAAGGCCAAACTCGTAACTCAAATATTTGTCTCCGTGATCAGATCGTAGAAACTTTATTTTCTTGTCACGATGATTTTCCACTTCACTCTGAAATTCTTTGAACTTTTCAAATGTTTCAGACTTATGTTTCATCAAGTAGATATACCCATATCTTCTTAAATCAACTGTGAAGGTGAGAAAATAACGATACCTGCCGCGAGCCTCAATATTCATCGGACCACATACATCTATATGTATGGTTTCCAATAAATTTGTTGCTCGCTCCATAGTTCCGGAGAACGGAGTCTTTAGTAATCTTGCCCATAAGGCATGGTTCGCAAGCATCAAGTGATTCATAATCAAGTGATTCCAAAATCTCATCAGCATGGAGTTTCTTCATGCGCTTTACACCAATATGACCTAAACGGCAGTGCCACAAATGAGTTGCACTATCATTATTAACTTTGCATCTTTTGGCTTCAATATTATGAATATGTGTATTACTACGATCGAGATCCAACAAACCATTTTTATTGGGTGTATGACCATAGAAGGTTTTATTCATGTAAACAGAATAACAATTATTCTCTAATTTAAATGAATAACCGTATTGCAATAAACATGATCAAATCATATTCATGCTCAACGCAAACACCAATTAACACTTATTTAGATTCAACACTAATCCCGAAAGTATAGGGAGTGTGTGATGATGATCATATCAATCTTGGAACTACTTCCAACACACATCGTCACCTCACCTTTAACTAGTTTCTGTTCATTCTGCAACTCCCGTTTCGAGTTACTAATCTTAGCAACTGAACTAGTATCAAATACTAAGGGGTTTCTATAAACACTAGTAAGGTACACATCAATAACATGTATATCAAATATACCTTTGTTCACTTTGCCATCCTTCTTATCTGCCAAATACTTGGGGCAGTTCCGCTTCCAGTGATCAGTCCCTTTGCAGTAGAAGCACTTAGTCTCGGGTTTAGGTCCATACTTGGGCTTCTTCACTTGAGCAGCAACTTGCTTGTCGTTCTTCTTGAAGTTCGCCTTCTTCCCTTTGCCCTTTTCCTTGAAACTAGTGGTCTTGTCAACCATCAACACTTGATGCTTTTCTTGATTTCCACCTTCGTCATTTCAGCATCACGAAGAGCTTGGGAATCATTTTTGTCATCCCTTGCATACTATAGTTTATCACAAAGTTCTACTAACTTGGTGATGGTGACTAGAGAATTCTGTCAATCACTATTTTATCTGGAAGATTAACTCCCACTTGATTCAAGCGATTGTAGTACCCAGACAATCTAAGCACATGCTCACTGCTTGAGCTATTCTCCTCCATCTTTTAGCTATAGAACTTGTTGGAGACTTCATATCTCTCAACTCGGATATATGCTTGAAATATTAACTTCAACTCCTAATGATGTGATCCCGTTAACGGGTATATGCTTGAAATATCTCTCAACTCCTAATGATGTGATCCCGCTAACAAGTGCTAAGCTAACGGAATGGGTCAAGTCAATCACATCATTCTCCTAATGATGTGATCCCGTTAATCAAATGACAACTCATGTCTATGGTTAGGAAACATAACCATCTTTAATTAACGAGCTAGTCAAGTAGAAGCATACTAGTGACACTCTGTTTGTCTATGTATTCACACATGTATTATGTTTCCGGTTAATACAATTCTAGCATGAATAATAAACATTTATCATGATATAAGGAAATAAATAATAACTTTATTATTGCCTCTAGGGCATATTTCCTTCAGTCTCCCACTTGCACTAGAGTCAATAATTTAGTTCACATCGCCATGTGATTTAACATCAATAGTTCACATCTTTATGTGGTTAACACCCATAGTTCACATCGATATGTGACCAACGCCCAAAGAGTTTACTAGAGACAGTAATCTAGTTCACATCGCTATGTGATTAACACCCAAAGAGTATTAAGGTGTGATCATGTTTTGCTTGTGAGATAATTTTAGTCAACGGGTCTGTCACATTCAAATCCGTAAGTAATTTGCAAATTTCTATGTCTACAATGCTCTGCACGGAGCTACTCTAGCTAATCGCTCTCACTTTCAATATGTATCTAGATTGAGATTTAGAGTCATGTGGATCAGTGTCAAAACTTGCATCGACGTAACCCTTTACGACGAACCTTTTTTCACCTCCATAATCGAGAAAAATATCCTTGTTCCACTAAGGATAATTTTGACCGATGTCCAGTGATCTACTCCTAGATCACTATTGTACTCCCTTGCTAAACTCAATGTAGGGTATACAATAGATCTGGTACACAGCATGGCATACTTTATAGAACCTATGGCTGAGGCATAAGGAATGACTTTCATTCTCTTTCTATCTTCTGCCGTGGTCGGGCCTCGGGTCTTACTCAATTTCACACCTTGTAACACAGGCAAGAACTCTTTCTTTGGTTGTTCCATTTTGAACTACTTCAAAATCTTGTCAAGGTATGTACTCATTGAAAAACTTATCAAGCGTCTTGATTTATCTCTATAGATCTTGATGCTCAATATGTAAGCAGCTTCACCGAGGTCTTTCTTTGAAAAACTCCTTTCAAACACTCATTTATGCTTCACCGAGATTTTATAGTTACTAGTTAAATGTGTTGCTAGGGAATAACGAATGATAATGTTTTCGCATTTGCTATTCATAAATGATATTATATTTCTATCCATTATGCTTTTTGAGTGCTATATAGTTCTTCTTTGAAACAGAGTGATATATATTTGATGCAAGGTGGTGCAAAAAAAATTGACCTTCAGTTCAAAAACAGACTTTACACTTAATTAATTAGACAAAATCCTCACAATTCATCAATGAATGAACCCATCGACTAAATTTTCTGGCTCCGTCCTTGTCAGAGACCCTTCGACGAAACTGTGTGTGATGCATTAATCACAAATGGTGATGTAAAAAATCATCAAAAAAGATACAAAACGCTTGCGATGACGGAGACATCAAACACGATTCAGATTATAGTTGCGTGTGTGATGCGTCACATACTGTTAATCTAGAAGAACTGTTTGCGATGAGCCAGAACAACTGAAAGTGCGTTATATCGACTGGAAGGGGGTGAATAGGCGATTTTTATAAATTCGTCACTGAGGAGTTTCTATTTGAGGAATTTGCTAAGTGACGAAATACAAGCAGCGGATAAAGTACTCAGGTGCAAGCATAACATGGCAGTAACATAGTTATCATGATGAGATAAAGTGTACACAGAGCACAAGTAGCAAGTAAACATGATAAGCAGGCAGAAGATAAGGTGACTGAAGAATTTGGGTTGAAGAAATTGAGAAAGTGGATACCGGTGGCAGCTTTAGATCTGGAGCGTCGCCCACCCCTCCCGCGCAGGCGCAGCGCGGACGTCGAAGCTGGACCCTCCCGGCCCGCGCGCAGCGATGCCTGGTCAGCACAGTCCGCGTCGGCCCTGCGTCGGCTCCTTCCCCCGCCGGTCGGTCCTCCACGCGGCCAGCGCTGGGTGCTTCTGCGCGCGCCTCCGGCCCGCACGCACACTCCGAAGTCGTAGGCGTGCACCACACGTAGCGAGAGGCAGCATGCACGGGAGATGGAGGCGGCGGAGCAGTCTGCGCGTCATCACCGTGGGACGGAGCCGGACGCCGACGAGGATGCATGTCTCCTCGCATGGGTGTACCGCCGCTCCCTCACGACGGCGGAGACGGACGCTCGCTGCCTCCGAGGAAGAACGTGAAGGCGCTCAGGCTAGCCATTGAGCAGTCGAAGCACGAGGTGAAGGAGGCAGTGACGGAGAAGACTCGGGTGGCAAGGCTGAAGCGGGAGCAGGATAGGGCGGTCCATCGGATGAAGGGCTCATCGTCCTTTCCAACTCTGACTCCGACGGCGACAACAGCTGCACCTCGTCGTCCGACGACCAAGACCCTCCACGAGCCGCGAACGCCTACAGCTGCACCGGCGACCGGAATGGCAAAGGCTCGCGAGGAAGTGGTGATTCCCCCCCCCCCCCCACCTCCTCCTCCTCAATGTTTATATCGTTTTAGTTTGTACAAGTTTATGAACTTGTCCACTTGTCCATGGGCAAATTGTGATCTTTTGGATATGGTGAAGTATGTTTATATCCGTTTGCAGCCGTTCTTGTGTTTCTTTGCAACTCAATTTTGTTGTTCGTCGTCTAATCACGTATATAGATTAATGTGTGCATGGGTAGTATAGATATAAGACGCCGGATATGAGATACGCGGATGCAGGACGGCAAATATGAGAGGTGCTCGGTCAGACGCGTCCGTGAGCGTTTGAGGGGCCGGATTTGTCAAGTCCGGTTCTAGATGCTCTAACTAAATCAAGCGTGTTGCATCTCACAACTTTTCTGTCTTTGTACAGCGGAGCGTCTGGAGCTGGCAGAGGACGGCGACATATGGCCTACCTGTCGTGGCTGCTCCTGCGCGAGCAGGGAGGTGAATAGCTGGCTAGGACGACCACGCCCATGGTGTCGGGCAGCAGGCTATGCGTACAGGAGGCCGATGCATGCGGCGATGAGGAGAGCTCGCACAGGAGGAAGAGCGGATGCAGAGGACGGCTGGGCTCGGGTGTGCGAGATGGCACATGCGACAAGACGGAGGAGAAACGAGGCGGAGGTAGTGCTCGTCGACCGGCGAGCGGCGGCAGCTACAGAGCATGTGCGTGCTGGCACACATGGCGGGCAGGAGCTGGACAGACGGGGGCATTGTGGAGGACCGCGGGAGGGTAGATTGAAGGAGAAGGGTGACCGGAGGAGGCGTTGCTAGCCGTCGACTGCCAAGCCAGGAGCAGCCAGATGCGAGGCGCGTCGCTCGGGAGGCGCATGTGGCAGCGCAAGGGAGAGAGTAGCGAGGGATAGAGTGGGATTGGGCAGGATGAGGATTGTGTGGTGTGTCGCGTGTCGCCTGGCGCGGTCGCTCGATCTCGCGGAAAAGTGCAAGCGCACTTTTAAGATTTTAGAAAAATTTAATACATATTTTGCAACCCAACATTTTTTCTTATTTACTGAGATCATTAATACACATGCGTGCTAGAAAACTGAATGGAAGAAGCAGTTAAGTATTATTATAACTGCATACATGCAGTATTAGACAAGTTGTTAATAGGAGAAACTATCATTAATTTTTGCCTCGACTATCGTTGGTGACCTTCTATAAATGAAAAATGTAAACGGAGGGAGTGTTTAGTATGGACCCGTGTAAGCTGGATTGCTAATGTTCTGCTTTCTGCGATCTCCCCGGCTCTGATCTTTGCCATGATATGTAGTCATGGTTATCTCTGTATAATATTCATGTTCTCTCCCTACAGATGGCAGTCGTTTCTTCTGTAATGGTTTTCATGGCGTGATGGCTCATGCTACTTTTAAGTAATTTTAACCCTCATTATTTTGGACTTTTTATTCAGCATGTGTAGTCACATCATCGCAGCCCAAGTGCCAAAATTATTGCTGTCCGGTGCATGCACAGCCGGCCACTGCCCCGAACAGTCAAATCGTTGCAGCTATCCACGGAGGAGGGAAGAGCTACCCGGCGAAGGACACCCTGCTCCTTTGCCTCACCAGCCGTTGCCGGCTTTCCAGGTGCGTCGTTTCTAGCTCGATTTTCCATGCGCCTACTGCACTCAGTTCTGCAAAGAGATAAATACACTCATGGTCACTAATTGCGATGGAAGCACGATATGGTCATTGAATTTTGGAATACGCTCGATACGGTCACTGAATATGATGTGACGTGAAAATACGGTCATTGTAGCACGTACACGGTGGGTACAGCGCTGTTGACCACGTGTTGACCGGTCGTCCAGGCCAGGTGGCGAACCGTGGAGGTATCGCCGTCGATATTTTGCATTTAGTCCCCTGGCCATCACGGAATCCACCCATTCATCCCTCCTCCACTCACTTCCCCTCTTCGTCTTCGATTGGAAACAGGGGAGCGGCTACATAGGCGACGCCGCCCCCGGCGATTGTCGACGGCGCAGGCAATTTGAGGCGTGGAGCTCCTCAGCGGTTGCACGGGCGGTGCCGCCACGCGTGTTCTTCTCGTGGGAGGCGTCGGGGATGGCCCATGTTCGTCGCGCAGAAGGGGCGCCACCCCCTGTGTACAGTAAGTATCCACCCGACCACCCCCCATGGAACCCGAGCCTCTTTGTGCGTTTTGATTGTCAAAAGACCTCCTTTTAGGGCCGCATTTCCATCTAAGATGTGTTCTGGTTGCAAGGTAGGACCGATTGTTCTAGGGTTTTCACTCAGGAATTGGGGCTTAGGGTTTTTGAGAGGTAACCAAATTGAAGCTCTCATCGATTGTGATGCATATACTACTGTTGTTGTTCTGTCAGGTCGTCGAAGCAACAATTTTTTGGTGCAGGTCAATCATGGTGGATTTTTTGTTGGTGAAGGCAGGAACCGCTCTTATGTAGATGGACGTGCCATTTGGTATGATCAAGTGGAAAGGGTCACCTGGTCTCCTATTATGATTGAAAATCTTGTGGAAGAAATAGGTTATGAGATGGCAGGGAGGGTTAAGGTTTTCTACTGTGTCCCCATCCTTACACTTAGCACAAATGGTCTCAGGGCAATTACTGATGATGAATAGGCTGGCAGAATGCTGATGTTTCTTGATATTGGTCACCACTTTTTCAGCCTATATTTGGATGATGATGATAGCTTCTGTGCTAACCTTAGTGAGGCTGATGTTGTGAATCATCCAAGAGCTAGTCTGCCTCCGGTTTTCATCCCAATAAGAAGAGTGCGTAGCAATGCAGAGAATGCAGAAGCTAAGGCAGAAGCAGAGCATGGAGAAGCTGAGGCAGAAGCAGAGCATGGAGAAGTTCAAGTAGAAGCAGAGCATGGAAAAGGAGAGGAAGCAGAGACAGATGTGGCATCTATTCCTATTCAAGTTGTCTATCCTGATTGTGATGAGGAGGAGGATGTCAACCAGTTTGAGTTTTTTTTTTTGCGAATCAGTTTGAGTTTGTTAAGAGGGCATCAGTTCAGACGAAGGATGGTAATCAAAGACATTAAGAACAGGCAGATGGTGTGCTAGAAGGTGATGCGGGTGAAGGAAATATGCCCTAGAGGCAATAATAAAGTTGTTATTTATATTTCCTTATATCATGATAAATGTTTATTATTCATGCTAGAATTGTATTAACCGGAAACTTAGTACATGTGTGAATACATAGACAAACAGAGTGTCACTGGTATGCCTCTACTTGACTAGCTCGTTAATCAAAGATGGTTAAGTTTCCTAGCCATAGACATTAAGTTGTCATTTGATGAACGGGAACACATCATTAGAGAATGATGTGATTGACTTGACCCATTCCGTTAGCTTAACACTTGATCGTTTAGTATGTTGTTGTTGCTTTCTTCATGACTTATACATGTTCCTATGACTATGAGATTATGCAACTCCCGAATACTGGAAGAACACTTTGTGTGCTACCAAACGTCACAACGTAACTGGGTGATTATAAAGGTGCTCTATAGGTGTCTCCGATGGTGCTTGTTGAGTTGGCATAGATCGAGATTACGATTTGTCACTCCGATTGTCGGAGAGGTATCTCTGGGCCCTCTCGGTAATGCACATCACTATAAGCCTTGCAAGCAATGTGACTAATGAGTTAGTTGCGGGATGATGCATTACAGAACGAGTAAAGAGACTTGCCGGTAACGAGATTGAACTAGGTATTGAGATATCGACGATCGAATCTCGGGCAAGTAACATACCGATGACAAAGGGAACAACGTATGTTGTTATGCGGTTTGACCGATAAAGACCCTCGTAGAATATGTAGGAACCAATATGAGCATCCAGGTTCTGCTATTATTTATTGACCGGAGATGAGTCTCGGTCATGTATACATAGTTCTCGAACCCGTAGGGTCCGCACGCTTAACGTTCTGTGACGATCGGTATTATGAGTTTATGTGTTTTGATGTACCGAAGGTAGTTCGGAGTTCCGGATGTGATCACGGACATGACGAGGAGTCTCGAAATGGTCGAGACATAAAGATTGATATATTGGACGGATATATTCAGACACCGGAAGTGTTCCGGGTGATTTCGGAGAAAACCGGAGTGCTGGAGGGTTACCGGAACCCCCCCTCCCCGGGGGGGGGGGGGAACTATTGGGCCTAAATGGGCCTTAGTGGAGAGAGAGAGGGGCGGCCAGGGCAGGCCGCGCGCCCCCTCCCCCTTGAGTCCGAATTGGACTAGGAGGGGGGTGGCGCCCCCCCCTTTCCTTCCCCTCTCCCACTCCTTCCTTCCCCCTCCTAGTTGGACTAGGAAAGGAGGAATCCTACTCCTACTAGGAGGAGGATTCCTCCCCTCCTTGGCGCGCCCTAGGGTCGGCCGGCCTCCCCCCTTGCTCCTTTATATACGGGGACGGGGGCACCCTAAACCACACAAGTTGACATTGTTTAGCCATGCGCGGTGCCCCCCTCCACCATATTCCACCCCGGTCATATCATCGTAGTGCTTAGGAGAAGCCCTGCGCCGGTAACTTCATCATCATCGTCGCCACGCCGTCTTGCCGATGAAACTCTCCCTCGACCTCAACTGGATCTAGAGTTCGTGGGACGTCACCGAGCTGAACGTGTGCAGATCGCGGAGGTGTTGTGCTTTCGTGTTGGGGAACGTAGTAATTTCAAAAAAAAAATCCTACACACATGCAAGATCGTGGTGATGCATAGCAACGAGAGGGGAGAGTGTCGTCCATGTACCCTCATAGACCGTAAGCGGAAGCGTTATGAGAATGCGGTTGATGTAGTCATACGTCTTGACGATCCGACCGATCCAAGTAACGAACGCACGGCACCTTCGAGTTCAGCACACGTTCAGCTCGATGACGTCCCACGAACTCCGATCCAGCAGAGCTTCACGGGAGAGTTCCGTCAGCACGATGGCGTGATGACGGTGATGATGTTGCTACCGACGTAGGGCTTCGCCTAAGCACCGCTATGATATGATCGTGGTGGATTATGGTGGAGGGGGGCACCGCACACCGCTTGGAACAATCAACTTGTGTGTCATAGGGTGCCCCCCTGCTCCGTATATAAAGTAGCAAGGGGGAGGCCGGCCGGCCCTAGGAGGGCACGCTAAGAGGAGTCCTTCTCCTAGTGGGAGTTGGACTCCCCTTTCCTAGTCCAACTAGGAAGAGGGAAGGGGGAAGGAAAGAGAGGGAGAGGGAAAGAGGGGCCGCGCCCCCCTCCCCTAGTCCAATTCAGACTCCTCACAGGAGGGGGCGAGCCACCTCCTGGGCAGCTGCCCAATCTCTCCCCTCAGGCCCACTAAGGCCCAATACTTCCCCGGGGGGTTCCGGTAACCCCTCAAGCACTCCGGTTTTCTCCGAAACCACCCGAAACACTTCCGGTGTCCGAATATTGCTGTCCAATATATCAATCTTTACGTCTCAACCATTTTGAGACTCCTCGTCATGTCCGTGATCATATCCGGGACTCCGAACTACCTTCGGTACATCAAAACACATAAACTCATAATACGATCGTCACCGAACGTTAAGTGTGCGGACCCTACGGGTTCGAGAACTATGTAGACATAACCGAGACTCATTTCTGGTCAATAACCAATAGCGGAACCTGAATGCTCATATTGGCTCCTACATATTCCACGAAGATCTTTATCGGTCAAACCGCATAACAACATACGTTGTTCCCTTTGTCATCGGTATGTTACTTGCCCGAGATTCGATCGTTGGTATCTCAATACCTAGTTCAATCTCGTTACCGGCAAGTCTCTTTACTCGTTCCGTAATACATCATCCCGCAACTAACTCATTAGTTTCATTGCTTGCAAGGCTTATAGTGATGTGCATTACCGAGAGGGTCCAGAGATACCTCTCCGACAATCGGAGTGACAAATCCTAATCTCGATCTATGCCAACCCAACAAGTACCTTCAGAGACACCTGTAGAGCACCTTTATAATCACCCTGTTATGTTGTGACGTTTGGTAGCACACAAAGTGTTCCTCCGGTATTCGGGAGTTGCATAATCTCATAGTCATAGGAACATGTATAAGTCATGAAGAAAGCAATAGCAGTATACTAAACGATCAAATGCTAAGCTAACGGAATGGGTCAAGTCAATCACATCATTCTCTAATGATGTGATCCCGTTAATCAAATGATAACTCATGGCTATGGCTAGGAAACTTAACCATCTTCGATTCAACGAGCTAGTCAAGTAGAGGCATACTGGTGACACTTAGTTTGTCTATATATTCACACATGTACTAAATTTCCTGTTAATACAATTCTAGCATGAATAATAAACATTTATCATGATATAGGAAATATAAATAACAACTTTATTATTGCCTCTAGGGCATATTTCCTTCAGTCTCCCACTTGCACTAGAGTCAATAATCTAGATTACACAGTAATGATTCTAACACCCATGGAGTCTTGGTGCTGATCATGTTTTGCTCGTGAGAGAGGCTTAGTCAACGGGTCTGCAACATTCAGATCCATATGTATCTTGCAAATCTCTATGTCTCCCTCCTTGACTTGGTCGCGGATGGAATTGAAACTTCTGTTGATGTGCTCGGTTCTCTTGTGAAATCTGGATTACTTTGCCAAAGCAATTGCACCAGTATTGTCACAAAAGATTTTCATTGGACCCGATGCACTAGGTATGACACCTAGATCGGATATGAACTCCTTCATCCAGACTCCTTCATTTGCTGCTTTCGAAGCAGCTATGTACTCCGCTTCACACGTAGATCCCGCCACGACGCTTTGCTTGGAACTGCACCAACTGACAGATCCACCGTTCAATATAAATATGTATCCGGTTTGTGACTTAGAGTCATCTAGATCAGTATCAAAGCTTGCATCGACGTAACCATTTACGACGAGCTCTTTGTCACCTCCATAAATGAGAAACATATCCTTAGTCCTTTTCAGGTATTTCAGGATGTTCTTGACCGATGTCCAGTGATCCACTCCTAGATTACTTTGGTACCTCCCTGCTAAGCTAATAGCAAGGCACACATCAGGTCTGGTACACAACATTGCATACATGATAGAGCCTATGGCTGAAGCATAGGGAACATCTTTCATTTTCTCTCTATCTTCTGTAGTGGTCGGGCATTGAGTCTGACTCAACTTCACACCTTGTAACACAGGCAAGAACCCTTTCTTTGCTTGATCCATTTTGAACTTCTTCAAAACTTTATCAAGGTATGTACTTTGTGAAAGTCCAATTAAGCGTCTTGATCTATCTCTATAGATCTCGATGCCTAATATATAAGCAACTTCACCGAGGTCTTTCATTCAAAAACTCTTATTCAAGTATCCTTTTATGCTATCCAGAAATTCTATATCATTTCCAATCAACAATATGTCATCCACATATAATATTAGAAATGCTACAGAGCTCCCACTCGCTTTCTTGTAAATACAGGTGATACGTCCATTTTGCATCATGTTTTTATATTGACATTTATTGCATTATGGGCTGTTATTACACATTATGTCACAATACTTATGCATATTCTCTCTTATTTTACAAGGTTTACATAAAGAGGGAGAATGTCGGCAGCTGGAATTCTGGGCTAGAAAAGGAGCAAATATTAGAGACCTATTCTGCACAACTCCAAAAGTCCTGAAACTCGACGAAAGTTATTGTTGGAAATAATAACAAATACCGAGCAAAGAAAATACCAGAGGGGGCCCACACCCTCGCCACGAGGGTGGGGGCGCGCCCTACCCCCCTGGACGCGCCCCCTGCCTCGTGGGCCCCCTGGTGGCCCTCCGGTGCCCATCTTCTACTATATGAAGTTTTTCGTCTGAGAAAAAAAATCATAAGCAAGCTTTCAGGACGAGACTCCGCCGCCACGAGGCGGAACCTTGGCGGAACCAATCTAGGGCTCCGGCGGAGCTGTTCTGCCGGGGAAACTTCCTTCCGGGAGGGGGAAATCATCGCCATCGTCATCACCAACACTCCTCTCATCGGGAGGGGGCCAATCTCCATCAACATCTTCAACAGAACCATCTCCTCTCAAACCCTAGTTCATCTCTTGTATCCAATTCTTGTCTCTAAGTCTGGGATTGGTACCTGTAGGTTGCTAGTAGTGTTGATTACTCCTTGTAGTTGATGCTAGTTGGTTTATTTGGTGGAAGATCATATGTTCAGATCCTATATGCATATTAATACTCCTCTGATTATGAACATGGATATTCTTTGCGAGTAGTTACGTTTGTTCCTGAGGACATGGGAGAAGACTTACTATTAGTAGTCATGTGAATTTGGTATTCGTTCGATATTTTGATGAGATGTATGTTGTCTCTCCTCTAGTGGTGTTGTGTGAATGTCGACTACATGACACTTCACAATTATTTGGGCCTAGACGAAGGCATTGGGAAGTAATAAGTAGACGATGGGTTGCTAGAGTGACAGAGACTTAAACCCTAGTTTATGCGTTGCTTCGTAAGGGGTTGATTTGGGTCCATATGTTTCATACTATGGTTAGGTTTACCTTAGTACTTCTTTTGTACTTGCGGATGCTTGTAATAGGAGTTAATCATAAGTGGGATGCTTGTCCAAGTAAGGACAACACCCAAGCACCGGTCCACCCACATATCAAATTATCAAAGTACCGAACATGAATCATATGAACGTGATGAAAACTAGCTTGACGATAATTCCCATGTGTCCTCGGGAGCGTTTTCCTTCATATAAGAGTTTGTCCAGGCTTGTCCTTTGCTACAAAAAGGATTGGTCCACCTTGCTGCACTTTATTTACTTTTCTTACTTGTTGCTCGTTACAAATTATCTTATCACAAAACTATTTGTTACCTATTATTTCAGTGCTTGCTAAGAATACCTTGCTGAAAACCGCTTATCATTTCCTTCTGCTCCTCGTTGGGTTTGACACTCTTATCGAAAGGACTATGATAGATCCCCTATACTTGTGGGTCATCAAGACTCTTTTCCGGTGCCGTTGCCGGGGAGTGAAGCGCCTTTGGTAGGTGGAATTTGCTAAGGAAAAATTTATATAGTGTGCTGAAATTTACTGTCACTATGGAAAGTAATCCTCTAAGGGGCTTGATCGGGGTATCTTCACCCTGACCAGTAGAGCAAAGAGTTGCTTCTCAACCTACTGAACCTACTGAAAATTAAAATGTCTACTTTGAAATTCCTTCGGGTATGATAGAGAAACTGCTAGCTAATCCTTTTGTAGGAGATGGAACATTACATCTTGATGAGCACTTAATATATGTAGATGAAGTTTGTGGATTATTTAAGCTTGGAGGTATGCCCGATGATGTTATCAAGAAGAAGGTCTTCCCTTTATATTTGAAGGGAGATGCATTGGCATGGTATAGGCTATGTGATGATATGGGATCATGGAACTACAAGCGATTGAAATTGGAATTTCATCAGAAGTTTTATCCTGTGCATCTTGTTCATCATGATCATAATTATATATATATATAATTTTTGGCCTCGTGAAGGAGAAAGCATCGCTCAAGCTTGGGGGAGGCTTAAGTCAATGTTATATTCATGCCCCAATCATGAGCTCTCAAGAGAAATGATTATTCAAATTTTTTATGCTCGGCTTTCTCACAACAATCGTACCATGCTCGATACTTCTTGTACAGGTTCTTTTATGATGAAGAATATTGAATTCAAATGGGATTTATTGGAAAGAATTAAACACAACTCTGAAGATTGGGACCTCGACGAAGGTAAGGAGTTAGGTATAACACCTAAGTTTGAATGTGTTAAATCTTTTATGGAGACCGATGTTTTCCGTAAATTCAGCACTAAATATGGACTTGAGTCTGAGATAGTAGCTTCTTTTTGTGAATCTTTTGCCGCTCACGTTGATCTCCCTAAGGAGAAGTGGTTTAAATATCATCCTCCCATAGAAGTAAAAGTAGTTGAACCTATTAAAGTTGAATAAAAGACTATCACTTATAATGATCCTATTGTTCCTACTGCTTATGTTGAGAAACCACACTTCCCTGTTAGAATAAAGGATCATGCTAAAGCTTCAATTGTGGTTCGTAAAAGCAATATTAGAACTTATACACCTCCTGAGCAAGTTAAAGTCGAACTTGATATTGCTATTGTTAAAGATCTCTTGGCTGATAATATTGATGGGCATGCTATTTATTTATGTGATGAAACTGTTAGAATTGCTAAACCTTGTGCTAAAGATAAACATAGACCTGTGGTAGGCATGTCTGTTATTTCTGCTAAAATAGGAGATCATTGTTATCATGGCTTATGTGACATGGGTGCTAGTGCTAGTGCAATACCTATTGACTTATACAAAGAAATTATGCATGATATTGCACCTGCTGAGTTAGAAGAAATTGATGTTACAATTAAACTTGCCAATAGGGATACTATTTCACCAATTGGGATTGTTAGAGATGTTGAAGTCTTGTGTGGGAAAACTAAATATCATGCTGATTTTCTTATTCTTGGTTCCCCACAAGATAGCTTTTGTCCCATTATATTTGGTAGACCCTTCTTGAACACTGTTAATGCTAAGATAGACTGCAAAAAGGATGTTGTTACTGTTGGTTTGGATGATATGTCTCATGAGTTCAACTTTTCTAAATTTCGTAGACAACACCGTGAAGAGGAATTGCCTAGTAAAGATGAAATTATTGGTCTTGCTTCTATTGCCGTACCTCCTAGTGATCCTTTAGAACAATATTTGCTAGACCATGAAAATGGTATGTTTATGAATGAAAGAAGGGAAATAGATGAAGTGTTCTTTAAACATGGACCTATTCTGAAACACAACTTTCCTGTCGAAATCCTAGGGGATCCTCCTCCACCCAAGGGTGATCCCGTGTTTGAGCTTAAACCATTACCTGATACTCTTAAATATGCTTATCTCGATGAAAAGAAGATATATCCTGTTATTATTAGTGCTAACCTTTCAGAGAAAGAGGAAGAAAAATTATTGAAAACTCTGAAGAAGCACCGTGCTGCTATTGGATATACTCTTGATGATCTTAAGGGCATTAGTCCCACTCTATGTCAACATAAATAAATTTGGAGAAAGATGCCAAACCAGTAATTGATCACCAACGACGGCTGAATCCTAAGATGAAAGAAGTGGTAAGAAAGGAAATCCTAAAGCTCCTTGAAGCAGGTATAATTTACCCCGTTGCTGATAGTCAGTGGGTAAGTCATGTCTATTGTGTTCCTAAGAAGGGAGGTATTACTGTCGTTCCTAATGATAAATATGAACTGATTCCACAAAGAATTATTACAGGATATAGGATGGTAATTGATTTCCGCAAATTAAATAAAGCTACTAAAAAGGTCATTACCCCTTAACTTTTATTTATCAAATGCTAGAAAGATTACCCAAACATACACATTTTTGCTTTCTAGATGGTTATTCTGGTTTCTCTCAAATACCTGTGTCGGCTGATGATCAAGCTAAGACCGCATTTACTTGCCCTTTCAGTACTTTTGCTTATAGACGTATGCCTTTTGGTTTATGTAATCCACCTGCTACCTTTCAAAGATGCATGATGGCTATATTCTCTGATTTTTGTGAAAAGATTTGTGAGGTTTTCATGGACGATTTCTCCGTTTATGGATCCTCTTTTGACGATTGCTTGAGCAACCTTGATCGAGTTTTGCAGAGATGTGAAGAAACTAATCTTGTCTTGAATTGGGAGAAGTGCCATTTTATGGTTAATGAAGGCATTGTCTTGGGGCATAAAATTTCTGAAAGAGGTATTGAAGTTGATAAAGCTAAAGTTGATGCTATTGAAAAGATGCCATGTCCCAAGGACATCAAAGGTATAAGAAGTTTCCTTGGTCACGCCGGATTTTATAGGAGGTTCATTAAGGACTTCTCAAAAATTTCTCGGCCTCTGACTAATTTATTACAAAAATATATACCATTTGTCTTTGATGATGATTGTGTAGAAGCATTTGAAATACTTACGAAAGCATTGATTTCTGCACCTATGGTTCAGCCACCTGATTGGAATTTACCCTTTGAAATTATGTGTGATGCTAGTGATTATGTTGTAGGTGTTGTTCTAGGGCAAAGAGTTGATAAGAAATTAAATGTTATTCAATATTCTAGTAAAACTCTACACAATGCCGAGAGAAATTATGCCAGTACTGAAAAAAGAATTTTTAGCAGTTGTATTTGCTTGTGATAAGTTCAGACCTTATATTGTTGATTCTAAAGTAACTATTCACATGGATCATGCTGCTATTAAATGCCTCATGGAAAAAGAAAGATGATAAACCTAGACTTATTAAATGGGTTCTCTTGCTGCAAGAATTTGATTTGCATATTATTGATAGAAAGGGAGCTGAGAACCCCGTTGCAGACAACTTGTATAGGTTAGAGAATGTTCTTGATGACCCACTACCTATTGATGATAGCTTTCTTGATGAACAATTAAATGTCATAATGCTTCTCGTACTGCTCCATGGTATGCTGATTATGCTAACTACATTGTTGCTAAGTTTATACCACCTAGTTTCACATACCAACAAAAGAAAAAGTTTTTCTATGACTTGAGACATTACTTTTGGGATGACCCACATCTTTATAAAGAAGGAGTAGATGGTGTCATTAGACGTTGTGTACCTAAGCATGAACAGGAACAGATCCTACGCAAGTGTCACTCCGAGGCTTATGGAGGACACCACGCTGGAGATAGAACTGCACATAAGGTATTGCAATCCGGTTTTTATTGGCCTACTCTCTTCAAGGATGCCCGTAAGTTTGTCTTATCTTGTGATGAATGTCAAAGAATTGGTAATATTAGTAGACGTCAAGAAATGCCTATGAATTATTCACTTGTTATTGAACCATTCGATGTTTGGGGCTTTGATTATATGGGACCGTTTCCTGCCTCTAATGGATATACACATATTTTAGTTATTGTTGATTACGTTACTAAGTGGGTAGAAGCTATTCCAACTAGTAGTGCTGATCATAACACTTCTATTAAGATGCTTAAAGAAGTTATTTTTCTGAGGTTTGGAGTCCCTAGATATTTAATGACTGATGGTGGTTCACATTTTATTCATGGTGCTTTTCGTAAAATTCTTTCTAAGTATGATGTTAATCATAGAATTGCATCTCCTTATCACCCATAGTCTAGTGGTCAAGTAGAATTGAGTAATAGAGAGCTTAAATTAATTTTGCAAAAGATTGTTAATAGGTCTAGAAAGAATTGGTCCGAGAAACTTGATTATGCATTATGGGCCTATAGAACTGCATATAAAAATCCTATGGGTATGTCTCCGTATAAAATGATTTTTGGAAAAGCATGTCACTTACCTCCCGAACTAGAACATAAGGCATATTGGGCTATTAAAGAGCTCAACTATGATTTCAAACTTGCCGGTGAGAAGAGGTTATTTGACATTTAGCTTACTTG
Organism: Triticum urartu; assembly: GCF_056163025.1. NCBI lineage: Eukaryota > Viridiplantae > Streptophyta > Magnoliopsida > Poales > Poaceae > Triticum > Triticum urartu. The sequence continues at coordinate 490,984,944 of NC_141878.1, forward strand.
ATGAATGGAGAACCCAAGCCTATGAAAATGCCAAGTTGTTTAAAGAAAAAGTTAAAAGATGGCACGACAAAAGAATACAGAAGCATGAGTTTAATGTAGGTGATTATGTATTGCTATACAACTCTCGTTTAAGATTTTTTGCAGGAAAGCTCCTCTCTAAATGGGAAGGTCCTTACATTATCGAGGAGGTCTATCGTTCCAGTGCCATAAAAATCAACAACTTCGAAGGCACAAATCCGAAGGTGGTGAACGATCAAACAATCAAACACCATATCTCAGGTAATCCTATAAATGTTGAAACTAATGTTATTGAAACCGTAACACCGGAGGAATACATAAGAGACACTTTCCAGAACATTTCAGACTCCAAAAAGGAATGGGCATGTGGTACGGTAAGTAAACCAACTCCAAAACAGTTCTAATGGCAATTTTTCCCCGTTTTGGAATATTTAGAAAAATAGAAAAATAAGAAGCAGTCCGGGAAGGACACGAGGGCTCCACGAGGGCGGAGGGCGCGCCCTACACTCCTGGGCACGCCCCTACCTCGTGGGAACCCCGTGTGCTCTCCGGACTCTGTTTTCTTGCACGTTACGCATTTTGGTCGGTAAAGATTCATTATATAATCTCCCGAAGGTTTTGACCACCGTATCACGCAATTGTCCTCTGTTCTTGCTTCGAGCTGTTTTACTGATAGATCTAGATCATCATGACGTCTCCAAGTGCCCCCAAGGACAAGTTCTTTGAGAAGGTCATCAACCCCTACCTCGCGGAAGTGCTGCAACACCCTCAAACCATTGAGATGCGTGATGGGTTGCTGCACATCCGCGATGTTGAGAGACCAAGGAGGACCGGAAGCATGGAGACAAGGCTCGAGGCAATGGAGCAACAAGTTTTCATGTGCCAGGAGATGGTGGAGCATGGACTTGACTCCAATCACATAATGATCACGGAGTTCACCAACAACCACAAGCTGGATGCCAAGGACATTGGGGAGGCCATCTTCAAGCTCCACGAGAAAATCGAGCACCTCCAAGCCCAAACCGATGACCTGCAAAACCAAAACTGTGAGTATGAATATAGATTCAAGAGGATGAGTTTGGCTGCAGATTTAAGGATCCCGGAGACTCGATCATCCTTCTATGATGGTGAGCCTATGCCTTGGAAGATGGACGACAAGCCTACTTCATCATCACCTCCACCATCTTCACCAGCAAAGGAGATATAATCACATGGGTATGGGCACTCCCCTTGGCAACTGCCAAGCTTGGGGGAGGAGCCCCGGTATCGTATCACCATCACATCTCTATCTTTACCATTTTTCTTAGTTCGATCCTTTTAGTAATATCTTGATTTGGTAGAATAAAGTTTTGGTATGATCTAGTTTTGTGTTTTGCTTTATGATCCCTTTATGTAATCGAGTCCGTGAGCTATATAATAAAGATTAGTGTTGAGTCAAGGGCTTGATTATTTTGCTATGATCTTGAGGGAATAAAAGAAAAAGAAATAATAAAAAGAAACAAAGAGATCATATTGATCTTATGGAGAGTAATGACTTCACATAGAAACAGTATGATGATTAAAAGTTGTTGAGAGTTAACAAACATAGCTTTGGTCATCGTCGCAATTAATAGGAAGTAAAGAAAGAGAGGTTTCACATATAAATATACTATCTTGGACACCTTTTATGATTGTGAGCACTCATTAAAATATGACATGCTAAAGAGTTGATGTTGGACAAGGAAGACAACGTAATGGGTTATGTTTTCTTATATCTAAAATAAAGTATATTGTCATGGATCATCCAACATGTTGAGCTTGCCTTTCCTCCTCATGCTAGCCAAATTCTTTGCACGAAGTAGAGATACTACTTGTGCTTCCAAATTCCCTTAAACCCAGTTTTGCCATGAGAGTCCACCATATCTACCTATGGATTGAGTAAGATCCTTCAAGTTAGTTGTCATCGGTGCAAGTAATAAAAATTGCTCTCTAAATATGTATGATTGATTAGTGTGGAGGAAATAAGCTTTATACGATCTTGTGATGTGGAATAAATAAAAGTGACGGACTGCATAATAAAGGTCCATATCACGAGTGGCAATATAAAGTGATGTTCTTTCACATTAAGATTTTGTGCATCCAACCCTGAAAGCGCATGGCAACCTCTGCTTCCCTCTGCGAAGGGCCTATCTTTTACTTTTATCTTCTACCTTATGCAAGAGTCATGGTGATTTTCACCTTTCCTTTTTACATTTTATCCTTTGGCAAGCAGAGTGCGTTGGAAAGATCCTGATATATATATATATATATATATATATATATATATCTAATTGGATGTAAGTTAGCATGAACTATTATTGTTGACATTACCATTGAGGTAAAAGGTTGGGAGGCGAAACTATAAGCCCCTATCTTTCTCTGTGTCCGATTAAAACTCCATAACCACAAGTATTGCGTGAGTGTTAGCAATTGTGAAAGACTAAATGATAGTTGAGTATGTGGGCTTGCTGAAAAGCTCTAACATAGACTCTTTCTGATGTTATGATAAATTGCAATTGCTTCAATGACTGAGATTATAGTTTGTTGGTTCTCAATGAAGTTTCTGATTCATACTTGACATTGTGAATAGATTATTACATAAACATAAGAAATCATATGACAATATCCATATATGTTGCTGTTATAAGAATGATCATGATGCCCTCATGTCCGTATCTTATTTTATCAACACCTCTACCTCTAAACATGTGGACATATTTATCATTATCGGCTTCCGCTTGAGGACAAGCAAGGTCTAAGATTGGGGGAGTTGATATGTCCATTTTGCATCATGCTTTTATATCGATATTTATTGCATTATGGGCTGTTATTACACATGATGTCACAATACTTATGTCTATTCTCTCTTATTTTACAAGGTTTACATAAAGAGGGAGAATGCCGGGAGTTGGAATTCTGGGCTGGAAAAGGAGCAAATATTAGAGACCTATTCCACACAACTCCAAAAGTCCTGAAACTCCATGAAAGTTATTTTTGGAAATAATAACAAATACTGAGCGAAGAAAATACCAGAGGGGGCCCACACCCTGGCCACGAGGGTGGGGGGCGCACCCCCCTGCCCCATGGGCCCCCTGGTGGCCCTCCGGTGCCCATATTCTGCTATATGAAGTCTTTCCTCCGAGAAAAAAATCATAACCAAGCTTTTGGGACGAGACTCCACCGCCACGAGGCGGAACCTTGGCGGAACCAATCTAGGGCTCCGGCGGAGCTGTTCTGCTGGGGAAACTTCCTTCCGGGAGGGGGAAATCATCGCCATCGTCATCACCAACACTCCTCTCACCCGGAGGGGGCCAATCTCCATCAACATCTTCACCAGCACCATCTCCTCTCGAACCCTAGTTCATCTCTTGTATCCAATTCTTGTCTCTAAGTCTGGGATTGGTACCTGTAGGTTGCTAGTAGTGTTGATTACTCCTTGCAGTTGATGCTAGTTGGTTTATTTGGTGGAAGATCATATGTTCAGATCCTATATGCATATTAATACTCCTCTGATTATGAACATGGATATGCTTTGTGAGTAGTTACGTTTGTTCCTGAGGACATGGGAGAAGTCTTGCTATTAGTAGTCATGTGAATTTGGTATTCGTTCGATATTTTGATGAGATGTATGTTGTCTCTCCTCTAGTGGTGTTGTGTGAACGTCGACTACATGACACTTGTCGGTGTACTAGAGTAGGGGTACCCTAGTATCCCGAACTTGTGCACGGGCAGTCGCAACATCCCGCGGCAAGGCTTGCCGAGTGACCGCCAAGACCCTCTGCGGCTACTTAGAAGACCATCCAAGAGCAAAGTACTCAAACCAAGGCCCCGGCAAGAGGAGCTGGCTGGGAAGAAGACAAGGCCCCGACAAGAGGAGCTTGCCGGGAAGGCCACTCAAGGCATTTCAAGGAACTTGCCGCGACGCGCCACGCGTCCCGACAAGGCCCGGTGAGCGACAAGCTCCCCAACACGACAAGACGACGACCGCGGCAAGGAGCTTGCCGCGGGAAACCCCCACTTCGTGCCCACGCTCCAGCACACCCGCCCACGTGTCGCTCTAGGACCCTCCTAAGCACACGTGGCAGGAGGCCGTGCAGCTAGGGGTGCGCGGTGGCAAGCAGGCGCTGACAAGATGACCATCGTGGCAAACGGTGGCGTCCCTAGCGGTCCCTTTCGGTACTGTTTAGGCGACACAGACGGGCATTTAATGCCCTTGTCCCCTACCGTCAGGGTTAGGTATGATAACACTGTAGCAGGTAGCTGTGCCTACTACAGCACCTTTCCATTTTTGCCCTCGACCTCCGTTGCCACCTGTCGGTAACCCCTTGAGCATATAAAAGGAGGCCCGCGTGCAACGGAAAGGGGGTCGGCCAGTCCAACACTCACGCTCGGTCTTGCCAGCCGCCGGTGTGTACTGTAGCACTCCGCGCTCCCGAGCTAGAAATCAATACAAATCCACAAAGCAGGAGTAGGGTTTTACGCATCCGTGCGGCCCGAACCTGGGTAAATCGCTCGCGTGCTTCGCCTCGATTTGCTCTTTGCGCGACCTCCGCCCCCGCCGAACCAAAAGGGACCCGGTCCGCCGGTCCCATAGGTGCCCGTGGATCCGCACCCCGGCATCTCTGGCGCGCCAGGTAGGGGCGTCGAAGTCGTGTGAACCAGATCCGGCGTTCTCGCGGGCCAGATCTTCATCATCTTCATCAACATGCCGCCGAAGAAGAAAGTTTCGGAGGCAGCTGCTCCGTCTGCGCCGAGCCAGCCACCGCCGGAGCAAACGGTTGGTGGGGCAGGCACCGGCGGAAGGACACGCGTCGACGGGGGAACCCACGGTGCTGCCAGGTCCCAGGACAAGGCTGCGCTGCCCATCGGCGGCGTAGCCGGCTCCCACAATGACCGGGCACACTCCAAGACCCCGGCATCTTTGGCGCGCGAGATTTGGCTAAACTGGATCGAGGAGCTGCCGGTGGTTCTTTGGCCGGTCAGAATGACGCCAAATCGAGCCACTGGACAGACACCTTTTGCCCTAGTTTATGGAGCAGAGGCAGTTATCCCCACGGAACTCGTATACGGGTCACCTCGAGTGCTCGCTCATGATGAGCTCGAGCAAGAGCGGCTGCGACAAGATGACGCGCTCCTCCTTGAGGAAGACCGTCTTCAGGCTGCTGTGCGAGCTGCTCGCTACCAGCAAGCTTTGTGCCGCTACCGCAGCCGCAAAGTTAACGCCAGAAGTCTCGAGGAAGGCGACCTTGTTCTTCGGCGTGTTCAGTCCGCCAAGAATTCCAACAAGTTGACGCCGAAGTGGGAAGGCCCTTACCGGGTGAAACGAGTCACTAGGCCTGGCGCTGTCCGCCTTGAGACCGAAGATGGCATTCCGGTGAGCAACTCCTGGAACATTGAACATCTTCGTAAGTTTTACCCGTAAGGCGCGGTTGTCGGAACCTGTTCCGACAACCACCTTTCGTACAAGTCTTGCCGCTGTCGCATGTGATCCTTTGTACGAAGCCGGGCGCAGATCCTGCGCATAAGTAAAGCTCATGTGCTCCGCACATTTTGTCGATTTTATGCTTTCTATTTTCTGGCATATATGATCTGACACTTTGTGCAGCACCTACTCCACGGTAAGCAATAACGAGCCGTAACACTCCATATCTGTATTGTCTCTTCTTCCTTTTGAAAGCAAGGTTCCCCTCACCCACAAGTTTGCCGGGGGGAAAGGAGAAGACGATGGATGGTATGGGTCAGGCGTCGTTCATACCAGGCGTCGTTCAAGAAAGTTTCGCCTTGCCGGGAAGCCAACAACAGAAAAGCTAAGTTGCCAAAGTTTGAGCAATCAAATTTTTTAAATTTTAAGTTATCTCCCTTGAACGACCACACTTTGTATGGGAAACCTGTGCGCGGAGGAACCAACTCATAGCTAGTTGCGCCCTTACTTTGTTTCGAGTCCGCTCAACAACTTAAGTGAGCTGCTAAGCGCCCTTACTTTGCTTCGAGTCCGCTCAGCAACTTAAGTGAGCTGCTAGCGCCCTTACTTTGCTTCGAGTCCGCTCAGCAACTTAAGTGAGCTGCTAGCGCACTTACTTTGTTTCGAGTTCGCTCAGCAACTTGAGTGAGCTGCAACTAGCTGCGACAAGGTTTCTTGCCAGTAGCGGCACCGCCAGCAGGCTGCTGACATTCCGCACTCAGCGCTCGCGGCTCAGGTGCCTGCACCGGCAAGTTCCCTAAAAGCGTAGGGCAAAAACATACAAAGGAAGGAATCAAGTAAAGGGAGTAACGTTGCAATCATTGCCCACAATCGAGTTGCATTACAAAGATAGCTTGTCACAGCTCTAACAGAATGTTTTCATGACATGATGGGCAGCGACAAGAAAAGAAGAAATGAGCGGCCTAATCTACGCGATCGCCTTCGACCCGCTTGATCCCACTCACCTTGTCCACAATGGGTGCGACAAGGGCCTTGAGCTCCTCCGGGTCAGCTTCTGGCGGCAAGGACCTGAGGATGTTGGTGAGGCGGAGGCCCGGGTTGCGGAAGGCCACCTTCATCAACACTTTCTCGAGGGCTCCTGCACAGATCTCACGCGACTCGTCAGCTAGTTGCTTGGGGATCCTCTCTCGGAGTCGCTGAAGGGCCGTCGCCACGCCCTTGAAGAACAGGACGAGCTTGGCGCTGGGCTGGAGGTTGTCGTCGGAGGGATACCCAAGGTCTTCCATCCCCAGCTGCGACAGCCCCTTGTCGATATCTGCGGCGGCGTTCACCAGACTCTCCGTCCAGTGCGTCACAGTCTCCCTGAAGGTGTTTTGGGTGGTGGCGGCGCTCTCCAGCTGCGCCTTGTCGGCCTTGATTTCCTCCTTCAAGGCCGCCTCCCGCTTCTTGGCGCTGTCCAGAGTCTTGGTCAAAGTGGTTAGCTTCAACTCAAGATCTACGTTGGAGGCCTTGGCGACGCCGAGCTCCTTGCCTTTCTCGGAGAGATCAGCCTCCAGCCGCGCCACCTTCGTCTTCAACTCTTCCTTGGCGGCCTCGGCGGCGGCGGCAGCGTCCTCCGCTTGCTTGAGGGCTCCGCCAAGCTTCTCCTCGCGCGCGGCAAGCTCCTCCTCGTGAGCGTCGAGGTTGACCTTCTGCTGCGCCAGCTCGCCCTCCTCTGCGGCTAGCTTCACAGCGGCAAGTCGTTGCCGCTCTTCGGCTTCGGCCTTCTCGAGGAGGAAGGCCTTCTGCGCCTCAGCGAGCTGCTCCCGCTCCTCCGCCAGGGATCGGAGGGCTTCCCGGTGGAAACCCCCGAGCTCTTCCGCGCGCCTTTCGATGTCGGCTCCCGCCTTCGCAACGAGCGCCTCGCGGGACTCCAGCTTGGCTTGTCGCGCGCGGTAGAGCGACATCAGCCTGCGCAGCAGCCGCTCTTCTTCGGGCTCGTTGCTGCTGCTGCTTGGCGCGTCGACCAGCTTCAGCCCCGCGGATGCGAGCACTTCTCCGTCGAAGACCTCCCCCTCGACCGGCGCTCTGGAGCTTGATGCCCAGGGAAGATTGATGAAGACGTCGTCGCCGGCCTTCAAATAAATGCCCGGCTGGGGCTCCTTGGAACTTGGCGCTGCGGCTTCGGCGGATGGGTCAGCGGTCGGCGTAGCGCCTGGCGCTCCTGCGGCCTCAGGGCCGTCAGTACGATCGCCAGATTCCTCGCCAGTTGCTGCGGCGTCAGCCTTGGCGGCCTCTGCCCCGGTGGCGTCTCCAGCACCGGCTGCTTCATCGGCGGCGACCTCTGTCTCCATCTGCTCCACAGCGGATGGATCTAACGGCCGGAAAAGGGGAGAAGAGTCAGACAGAATCCCGCAGAAACCCATAAAGATCAAGAAAAGAAGGATCCAAGAGAAGTTTTGAAGCAAGGGGAGTACCTGCACCAGGCTCTGCGGCCGTGGTCCCCGTCGCTGGGGGGCCGCCGACGCTGTCCCTCGCCGGAGAACCCTCCCTTGCCGGAGACTTCTCCCTCACCGGGAAGCTTTCCCTTGCCAGAGAATTCTCCCTTGACGGGGGATTCTCCCTTGGCTCCTGGTGGGGCTGCTCGGCTCCTACACACGTCAACAAGCAGATATCAGCAAAGACAAGTACCCATGCGCGCCTCGCCGCGGAAAATAATTCGCACACTTACGCTGGGGGCTGCCATGGAGGAAAGTCGCCGGCTCCGGCAAGGTTGTCTCGGGCGCGCCACCTGTTGTCGCAGTGGGCTCGTCCTCGATGATGATCACCGGGGCCTTAGCTCTCTTTGCCGCTCTCTGGGCCAGAGTCCTAAAAAGGAACAGATTCAGGGAAAAGCAAGTGAGAAACAAGACCAACAGCAAGAACTGAAGAAATGCAAGTACAACAAGAGAAGCTTACTCTTCTTCTTCTTCCTCGTCCGAGCTTAACGCGGAGAAGTCGAAGCCCGGCACGCGCCCGTGCACTGTTTTGGGCCTGGCCCAACAGCGCTCGGCACCGTGTCTGGCCCAGGCCCGGGGGCTCCTGTCGGTGTACTAGAGTAGGGGTACCCTAGTATCCCGAACTTCTGCACGGGCAGTCGCAGCATCCCGCGGCAAGGCTTGCCGAGTGACCGCCAAGACCCTCCGCGACTACTTAGAAGACCATCCAAGAGCAAAGTACTCAAACCAAGGCCCCGGCAAGAGGAGCTGGCCGGGAAGAAGACAAGGCCCCGACAAGAGGAGCTTGCCGGGAAGGCCACTCAAGGCATTTCAAGGAACTTGCCGCGACGCGCCACGCGTCCCGACAAGGCCCGGTGAGCGACAAGCTCCCGAACACGACAAGACGATGACCGCGGCAAGGAGCTTGCCGCGGGAAACCCCCACTTCGTGCCCACGCTCCAGCACACCCGCCCACGTGTCGCTCTAGGACCCTCCTAAGCACACGTGGCAGGAGGCCGTGCAGCTAGGGGTGCGCGGTGGCAAGCAGGCGCTAACAAGATGACCATCATGGCAAACGGTGGCGTCCCTAGCGGTCCCTTTCGGTACTGTTTAGGCGACACAGACGGGCATTTAATGCCCTTGTCCCCTACCGTCAGGGTTAGGTATGATAACACTGTAGCAGGTAGCTGTGCCTACTACAGCACCTTTCCATTTTTGCCCTCGACCTCCGTTTCCACCTGTCAGTAACCCCTTGAGCATATAAAAGGAGGCCCGCGTGCAACGGAGAGGGGGGTCGGCCAGTCCAACACTCACGCTCGGTCTTGCCAGCCGCCGGTGTGTACTGTAGCACTCCGCGCTCCTGAGCTAGAAATCAATACAAATCCACAAAGCAGGAGTAGGGTTTTACGCATCCGTGCGGCCCGAACCTGGGTAAATCGCTCGCGTGCTTCGCCTCGATTTGCTCTTTGCGCGACCTCCGCCCCGCCGAACCAAAAGGGACCCGGTCCGCCGGTCCCATAGGTGCTCGTGGATCCGCACCCCGGCAACACTTCACCATTATTTGGGCCTAGACGAAGGCATTGGGAAGTAATAAGTAGATGATGGGTTGCTAGCACTAGTAGAAAAGGGGGCAAAGGTCCAGGCCGGGTCAGCCCATTAGTCCCGATTCAGTCACGAACTGGGACTAATGTGAGCATTGGTCCCGGTTCGTGCGGCTAAGGCATTAGTCCCGGTTCACCTGAGCCCTTTAGTCCCGGTTTGTGGCATGAACCGGGACCAAAGGGTGCGATGCCCTTTAGTCCCGGTTTGTGTCTCAAACCGGAAATAAAGATTAGACCTTTAGTCCCTGTTTTAGACACAAACCGGGACTAAAGGGTGCAATGCCCTTTAGTCCCGGTTTGTGTCTCAAACCGGGACTAAAGGTCTCATTTTCAAACTCTACCCCTAGTGGATCGCCTTTTTTGTTTCGAAAAAATCAAAAGAAAATGATAAAAACTTCAAAAAACTAAAATCCTTCGAGAGGTAGTTATATTACTACATCTACTAGTTAGGAAAATTTAAAAACTTAAATTTGGACATGTTTTGCAAAAAATGTAGGGAAAATGTAAAACGGCTATAACTTTTGCATACGATGTCGGAAAAAACGTATAATATATCAAAATGTTCAGAACGAAAATCCGCTTCCGATTTTCACCGCCTACGGCCTGTTTGTAAATTTTTAGAATCCTCAGATTCTAAAAGGAAAAAAGTTATGCTCAAATTTCAGTTTTTTTTTGAATTTTTGTTAAATCTGGTCAAACTCTGGTCAAACTACTTATTCAAGAAGTATTAGTGTTACTAAATAATTATTCAAGAATATTAGTGTTACTAAATAATTATTTCAGTTTTTTTGAATTTTGGTCAACTATGGTCAAACTGTGGTCAAACAATGGTCAAACTACTTATTCAAGAAATATTAGTGTTACTAAATAATTATTTCAGTTTTTTGAATTTTGGTCAAATCTGGTCAAACTATGGTCAAACTAGGGTCAAACTGTGGTCAAACTACTTATTCAAGAAATAATAGTGTTACTAAATAATTATTGATTTTTAGAACAATATTTCAAACTCAAACAGTGAAATGTGTGACTTCACGCTCAAGCTAAATTCCTAAGGTTAATAGGATTGACATCTTACTATTTTCAGGAAAACAACAAGTGCAGACTTGGAAACGAGGGAGAATAGAACCCGGAAGTTAAGCGTGCTCAGGCTGGAGTAGTGAGAGGATGGGTGACCGTTCGGGAAGTTAGATGATTTGGAATGATGAGGGGTGATTAGAGATTAAAGGTTAAATTGAGCAGTGATGAGGGGTGATTAGAGATTAGAGGTTAAAATAATTCAGAAATTAGAAATTCAAAAAAAAATCTAAAAAAAATTCAAAAAAATCATAAAATTTCCTTTAGTACCGGTTGGTGTTACCAACCGGGACTAAAGGTGGACCTCCAGGCAGCGGCCACGTGGAGGGCCTTTAGTCCCGGTTCCAGTAAGAACCGGGACTAAAGGGGGAGGCTTTAGTACCGACCCTTTAGTCCCGGTTCCAGAACCGGGACTAAAGGCCCTTAGGAACCGAGACTAAAGGCCCTTTTTCTACTAGTGTAGAGTGACAGAAGCTTAAACCCTAGTTTATGTGTTGCTTCGTAAGGGGCTGATTTGGAACCATATGTTTCATGCTATGGTTAGGTTGACCTTAATACTTCTTTTGTAGTTGCGGATGCTTGTAATAGGAGTTAATCATAAGTGGGATGCTTGTCGAAGTAAGGACAACACCCAAGCACCGGTCCACCCACATATCAAATTATCAAAGTACCGAACGCGGATCATATGAACGAGATGAAAACTAGCTTGATGATAATTCCCATGTGTCCTCGAGAGCGTTTTCCTTCATATAAGAGTTTGTCCAGGCTTGTCCTTTGCTACAAAAATGATTGGGCCACCTTGCTGCACTTTATTTACTTTTGTTACTTGTTGCTCATTACAAATTATCTTATCACAAAACTATCTGTTACCTATAATTTCAGTGCTTGCAGAGAATACCTTGCTGAAAACCGCTTATCATTTCCTTCTGCTCCTCGTTGGGTTCGACACTCTTACTTATCGGAAAGACTACGATAGATCCCCTATACTTGTGGGTCATCAACAGGCTTCTCCAAAAGTCTGTATAAAACAATATGCTTTGATCACACTATCAAAACGTTTATTCCAACTCCGAGATGCTTGCACCAGTCCATAGATGGATCGCTGGAGCTTGCACACTTTGTTAGCATCCTTTGGATCGATAAAACCTTCAGGTTGCATCATATACAACTCTTCTTCCAGAAATCCATTCAGGAACGCGGTCTTTACATCCATTTGCCAAATTTCATAATCATAAAATGCGGCAATTGCCAACATGATTCAGACGGACTTAAGCATCGCTACGGGTGATAAAGTCTCATTGTAGTCAATTCATTGAACTTGTCGAAAACCTTTCACAACAAGTCGAGCTTTGTAGACAATAACATTACCGTCAGCGTCAGTCTTCTTCTTGAAAATCCATTTATTCTCGATGGCTTGCCGATCATCGGGCAAGTCAACCAAATTCCACACTTTGTTCTCATACATGGATCCCATCTCAGATTTCATGGCCTCAAGCCATTTTGCGGAATCTGGGCTCATCATCACTTCCTCATAGTTCGTAGGTTTGTCATGGTGTAGTAACATGACCTCCAGAACAGGATTACCGTACCACTCTGGTGCGGATCTTACTCTGGTTGACCTACGAGGTTCAGTAGTAACTTGATCTGAAGTTATATGATCATCATCATTAGCTTCCTCACTAATTGGTGTAGGAGTCACAGGAACAGATTTTTGTAATGGACTACTTTCCAATAAGGGAGCAGGTACAGTTACCTCATCAAGTTCTACTTTCCTCCCACTCACTTCTTTCAAGAGAAACTCCTTCTCTAGAAAGGATCCATTCTTAGAAACAAATGTCTTGCCTTCGAATCTGTGATAGAAGGTGTACCCAATAGTCTCCTTTGGGTATCCTATGAAGACACATTTCTCCGATTTGGGTTCGAGCTTATCAGGTTGAAGTTTTTTCACATAAGCATCGCAGCCCCAAACTTTAAGAAACGACAACCTTGGTTTCTTGCCAAACCACAGTTCATAAGGCGTCGTCTCAACGGATTTAGATGGTGCCCTATTTAACGTGAATGTAGCCATCTCTAAAGCATAACCCCAAAATGATAACGATAAATCAGTAAGAGACATCATAGATTGCTCCATATCTAGTAAAGTACGATTACGACGTTCGGACACACCATTACGTTGTGGTGTTCCGGGTGGCGTGAGTTGCGAAACTATTCCGCATTGTTTCAAATGAAGATCAAACTCGTAACTCAAATATTCTCCTCCATGATCAGATCGTAGAAACTTTATTTTCTTGTTACGATGATTTTCCACTTCACTCTGAAATTCTTTGAACTTTTAAAATGTTTCAGACTTATGTTTCATCAAGTAGATATACCCATATCTTCTCAAATCATCTGTGAAGGTGAGAAAATAACGATACCCACCGCGAGACTCAACATTCATTGGACCACATACATCGGTATGTATGATTTCCAACAAATATGTTGCTCGCTCCATAGTTCCAGAGAACGGCGTTTTAGTCATCTTGCCCATGAGGCATGGTTCGCAAGTACCAAGTGATTCATAATCAAGTGATTCCAAAAGTCCATCAGAATGGAGTTTCTTCGTGCGCTTTACACCAATATGACCTAAACGGCAGTGCCACAAATAAGTTGCACTATCAGTATCAACTCTGCATCTTTTGGCTTCAATATTATGAATATGTGTATCACTACTATCGAGATTCATCAAAAATAGACCACTCTTCAAGGGTGCATGACCATAAAAGATATTACTCATATAAATAGAACAACCATTATTCTCAGATTTAAATAAATAATCGTCTCGCATCAAACAAGATCCAGATATAATGTTCATACTTAACGCTGGCACCAAATAACAATATTCAGGTCTAAAACTAATCCTGAAGGTAGTTGTAGAGGTAGCATGCCGACCGCGATCACATCGACTTTGGAACCATTTCCCACGCGCATCGTCACCTCCTCCTTAGCCAATCTTCGCTTAATCCGTAGTCCCTGTTTTGAGTTGCAAATATTAGCAATAGAACCAGTATCAAATACCCAGGTGCTACTGCGAGCATTAGTAAGGTACACATCAATAACATGTATATCACATATACCTTTGTTCACCTTGCCATCCTTCTTATCCGCCAAATACTTGGGGCAGTTCCGCTTCCAGTGACCAGTACCTTTGCAGTAGAAGCACTCAGTATCAGGCTTAGGTCCAGACTTGGGCTTCTTCACTTGAGCAGCAACTTGCTTGCCGTTCTTCCTGAAGTTCCCCTTCTTCCCATTACCCTTTTTCTTGAAACTGGTGGTCTTGTTGACCATCAACACTTGATGTTCCTTCTTGATTTCTACCTCCGTAGCCTTTAGCATCGCGAAGAGCTCAGGAATTGTCTTATCCATCCCTTATATATTATAGTTCATCACAAAGCTCTTGTAGGTTGGTGGTAGTGATTAAAGAATTCTATCAATGACACTATCATCTGGAAGATTAACTCCTAGTTGAATCAGGTGATTGTTATACCCAGACATTTTGTAACGCACCGAGACCGATGTGCCAGGTGTCCTCCAGTTATTCGCTGTTGTTGCCTTGTCATTACTTGCGTGTCATGCATTCCATATCATGTCATCATGTGCATTTCATTTGCATACATGTTCGCCTCATGCATCCGAGCATTTTTCCCGTTGTCCGTTTTGCAATCCGGCGTCCTATGTCACCCGGTGTTCTTTTCTACCTCTTTTCATCTGCGGGTGTTAAACGTTTTCGGATTGGAGTGAGACTTGCCATGCGGCCTTGGTTTAGTACCGGTAGACCTCCTGTCAAGTTTCGTGCCATTTGGACTTCGTTTGATACTCCAACGGTTATCCAAGGGACCGAGAAGGCCTCGTGTGTGTTGCAGCCCAACACCCCTCCAAAGTGGCCCAAAACCCACCTTAACCCCTTCCATCATCTAGATCGTTCGATCATGATTGCGTGGCCGAAAACCGCACCGCATTTGGACTCTCCTAGCTCCCTCTACCTATAAATATGTGCTCTCCTCCGAAATCTCGCGTAGATGAAACCCTAAAAATCCCCCCACTCGTCGCCGGACATGTCCACTCTGCGCCGGACGCCTCCACCCCAGCCGGCCACCTCACTCCGGCGAATCAGCATCCGCCACATCGCCCCGCCGCCGCTCTCCTCCTATCAGCGCGCGCCACCTCATCCCGCGCCGCCTCCTCTCTCTCTCCTCCCCGCCACCGTGGCTCACGGGACCCGAGGCCGGCCCGCCCGGGCCCATCTGCCTTCGCCGCCGCCCGCAGAGACGTGCGCCTGAGGCCGCGCCGCCCCGACAAGCCGCCTCCTCGCCGCCGCCTTCTTCCGCGCCGGCCAGCGACCTCGTCGCCCGAGCCTGCCGGCGCTGCTCCGCTCCTCCCATGCCGGCGGTCGACTCCGTCCGCGCCCGCCACCGCGCCGGCGCCACCTCCTCGCCGCCCCGGCTTCCTCTCCTCGTCGGCCCCGAGCTCCGGCGTCTTCCTCGTCCCCGGTGAACAGTGTTTCCGGCGAGCATCCTCGAAATCCGCGCCGGCCCGATCTGGATCCAGATCTGGATCGTGTGGGTTGACTTTTCCCCCCGAAACCCTAACTTTTTGCATACTTTGACGCATCATAACTTCATCACCGTTGCTCCGATTCGTGCGTATAGCATATCCAAGTGTTCGCCTTGACGAGTACATTATTTCACATCATTGCATCATTTTCATTTGAGCTCATCTTGATGCCGGAAATGCTGTTGGAAGAGGGCTATGTGATGATAGTTTCAGATCTTCTTCAGCAAATGCCCTTTTGTCATTTTTGCCATGATTAATGTGTGCATGCTATGATCCTGAGCTCTACATGTGTTTTGTAATATGCCATGTCATCTTTACAAGGGTGTATGCCATGTATTTTTGTGATCTTTGTGGTGACTAGCACAAGCATGCAAAGTAGCTTACTCAATGATGTTGATTTCAGGGACTTAGAATTTCACTAAGTCCTTGTCCTGCTGTAATTTTTATGCCATAGGTTCATGTTGATATTGAGTGATCCATGCCTCTTTTGAGGATGATCAGTAAGGATGTTTTGTAGATTTTGTGGTGCTATATCCATCCATGTCTTTGTTTGCAATTATGGAGCACCCTAACTTGAGTCAATCGAGCTCTACTTTTTCTATAAAATGTTCCTGGCAGATTGTTAACATGTTTAGCGATTTTGCCGAGCTTGTTGTTGTTGATCCATGCATGTTATGTTGTTGTTCTTGCCATGTCTAGCTTCTATACCATGTCTACTTACTGGGTGTATGCTTAGATTATCATGCCATGCCTTGTGGTGAGTGCATCGAGCTCGTAAACATGCCTACTTGACGTCTGTTTTGCCATGTTTCAGTTTTTCACTAAGTCTGAATCTGTTTATGTTTTTGCTATGTTCACATGCTTGCAATTGTATTTTCTGATCCCTTTTGGCTCATGGTCACTAAGGGACTTTTTTTGTATGCTTTGATTAGCTTCATGTAATGCCTTGCTTTGCCATGATATGTTCCTGTAACATGTAGTTATCATGCTCTAAACATTGCCTCCTGATGATAAATTCCTGACTTGTGTTATTTTCTCTAAGTCTGTAACCTGTTAGTTTTTGCACTTTTTCCATGCTTGTTTGAACCTGTTAATGAGTGAATTAGCCGTAGCTCAGTGTTCATCTTTTGTCAAGCATCATGAGTGGATCCCTGCCATGTATTTTGTTGCTATGTTTGAGTGCAGTAGCTTATTTATCTTGATGCATTTAGGAGGCCTCGTGTTGTTTATCGCAGACAGGTGCCATATTTGTTTTGCTCGTCATTTCCAAACCGTGCATCCGATTCCGGTGATCTTTATATCGATTTCAACCGAAATCAACTCCTCTTTCTAGTGGCACTCTTGGATTTCCAAGTTGAGGCCAGGTTCAATCATTCCTTTCCAAATCATGCATATGCATCACATATCGCATCCCGCATATCATGCCATGTTTTGCATCATGTTGCTTGTGCATTGCACGTGGTTGATTGTGTCTCCCTTTGCTTGTTGTTCTTGCTTGGGTAGAGCCGGGAGATGAGTTCGTGTTCGAGGAGCCCGTTGAGTACGTTTATGAGGATCAAGTTTTCGTCTTCTCGGAGAACCTTTCAGGCAAGATGACCATACCCTCGAAATCACTTCTATCTTTGCTTGCTAGTTGCTCGCTCTTTTGCTATGCATATGCTAAGATACCTACCACTTGCTTATCATGCTTCCCATATTGCTAAGCCAAGCCTCTAATCCACCTTGTCCTAGCAAACCGTTGTTTGGCTATGTTACCGCTTTGCTCAGCCCCTCTTATAGCGTTGTTAGTTGCAGGTGAAGATTGGAGTTTGTTCCTTGTTGGAACATGGATATTTTGTTGGGATATCACAATATCTCTTATTTAATTAATGCATCTATATACTTGGTAAAGGGTGGAAGGCTCGGCCTTATGCCTGGTGTTTTGTTCCACTCTTGCCGCCCTAGTTTCCGTCATATCGGTGTTATGTTCCCGGATTTTGCGTTCCTTACACGGTTGGGTTATAATGGGAACCCCTTGACAGTTCGCCTTGAATAAAACTCCTCCAGCAAGGCCCAACCTTAGTTTTACCATTCGCCACCTAGCCTCTTTTTCCCTTGGGTTAGGCCAACCCTAGGGTCATCTTTATTTTAACCCCCCCCCCCGGGCCAGTGCTTGTCTAAGTGTTGGTCCGAAACAGAGTCACTTGCGGCGCCACCTCGGGGAAACTTGAGGGCTGGTTTTAGCTGTACGTAGTGGTCATCCGGTGTTGCCCTGAGAACGAGATATGTGCAGCTCCTATCAGGATGTCGGTGCATCGGGCGGTCTTGCTGGACTTGTTTTACCATTGTCGAGGATGTCTTGTAACCAGGATGCCGAGTCTGATCGGATTGTCTTGGGAGAAGGAATATCCTTCGTTGACCATGAGAGCTTGTGACGGGCTAAGTTGGGACACCCCTGCAGGGATTTGAACTTTCGAAAGTCATGCCCGCGGTTATGGGCAGATGGGAATTTGTTAATGTTTGGTTGTAGAGAACCTGAAACTTAACTTAATTAAAATGCATCAACCGCGTGTGTAACCGTGATGGTCTCTTTCCGGTGGAGTCCGGGAAGTGAACACGGTGTTGGAGTTATGTTTGACGTAGGTTGTTCTAGGATCACTTCTTGATCATAGATTCTCGACTGTGCTTTTGCCTTCTCTTCTCACTCTCATTTGCGTATGTTAGCTACCAAATATGCTTGTCGCTTGCTGCAGCTCCACCTCATACCTTTTACCCTTACCTATAAGCTTAAATAGTCTTGATCGCGAGGGTGTGAGATTGCTGAGTCCCCGTGACTCACAGATACTTCCAAAACCAGTTTGCAGGTGCCGATGAAATCGTGCAGGTGACGCAACCGAGCTCAAGGAGGAGCTAGTTGAAGACCGTGTTCGTCTTGTTGTTCCGTTTCTTAGTTGATCAGCAGTGGAGCCCAGTTGGGACGATCGGGGATCTATGTAGCATTTGGGGTAGTCTTTTATTTTGGGTTCTGTAGTCGGACCTTGTGTGTATCAGGTTGATGTAATGCTTTATTCATGTATTGTGTGAAGTGGCGATTGTAAGCCAACTATGTATCTCTTTCCCTTATGTATTACATGGGTTGTGTGAAGATTACCTCACTTGCGACATTGCTTCAATGCGGTTGTGCCTCTAAGTCGTGCTTGGACACGTGGGAGATATAGCCGCATCGAGTGCGTTACACATTTTGAGTATATGCTCACTGACAGAACTATTCTCCTCCATCTTGCAGCTGTAGAACTTATTGGAGACTTCATATCTCTCAATCCGGGCATTTGCTTGAAATATTAACTTCAACTCCTGGAACATCTCATATGCTCCACGACGTTCAAAACGTCGTTGAAGTCCCGGTTCTAACCCGTAAAGCATGGCACACTGAACTATCGAGTAGTCATCAGCTTTGCTCTGCCAGACGTTCATAACATCTGGTGTTGCTCCTACAGCGGGTTTGGCACCCAGCGGTGCTTCCAGGACGTAATTCTTCTGTGCAGCAATGAGGATAATCCTCAAGTTACGGACCCGGTCCGTCTAATTGCTACCATCATCTTTCAACTTTGCTTTCTCAAGAAACGCATTAAAATTCAACGGAACAACAGCACTGGCCATCTATCTACAACAACATAGACATGCAAAATACTATCAGGTACTAAGTTCATGATAAATTAAAGTTCAATTAATCAAATTACTTAAGAACTCCCACTTAGATAGACATCCCTCTAATCATCTAAGTGATCACGTGATCCATATCAACTAAACCATGTCTGATCATCATGTGAGATGGAGTAGTTTTCAATGGTGAACATCACTATGTTGATCATATCTACTATATGATTCACGCTCGACCTTTCAGTCTTAGTGTTCCAAGGCCATATCTGCATATACTAGGCTCGTCAAGTTTAACCCGAGTATTTCTGCATGTGCAAAACTAGCTTGCACCCGTTGTACGTGAACGTAGAGCTTATCACACCCGATCATCACGTGGTGTCTCGGCACAACGAACTTTCGCAACGGTGCATACTCAGGGAGAACAGTTATACCTTAAATTTAGTGAGAGATCATCTTATAATGCTACCATCGAACTAAGCAAAATAAGATGCATAAAAGATAAACATCACATGCCATCAATATAAGTGATATTATATGGCCATCATCATCTTGTGCCTTTGATCTCCATCTCCAAAGCACCGTCATGATCACCATCGTCACCAGCGCGACACCTTGATCTCCATCGTAGCATCGTTGTCGTTTCGCCAACTATTGTTTCTACTACTATCGCTACCGCTTAGTGATAAAGTAAAGAAATTACATGGCGATTGCATTTCATACAATAAAGCGACAACCATATGGCTCCTGCCAGTTGCCGATAACTCGGTTACAAAACATGATCATCTGATACAATAAAATTTAGCATCATGTCTTGACCATATCACATCACAGCATGCCATGCAAAAACAAGTTAGACATCCTCTACTTTGTTGTTCCAAGTTTTACGTGGCTGCTGTGGGCTGAGCAAGAACCGTTCTTACCTACGCATCAAAATCACAACGATATGTCGTCAAGTATGTGTTGTTTTAACCTTCTCAAGGACCGGGCGTAGCCACACTCGATTCAACTAAAGTTGGAGAAACTGACACCCGCCAGCCACCTATGTGCGAAGCACGTCGGTAGAACTAGTCTCGTGTAAGCGTACGCGTAATGTCAGTCCGGGCCGCTTCATCCAACAATACCGCCGAATCAAAGTATGAAATGCTGGTAAGCAGTATGACTTGTATCGCCCACAACTCACTTGTGTTCTACTCGTGCATATAACATCTACGCATAAACCTGGCTATGATACCACTGTTGGGGAACATAGTAATTTCAAAAAAAATCCTACGCACACGCAAGATCATGGTGATGCATAGCAACGAGAGGGGAGAGTGTCGTCCACGTACCCTCGTAGACTGTAAGCGGAAGTGTTATGAGAACGCGGTTGATGTAGTCGTACGTCTTCACGATCTGACCGATCCAAGTACCGAACGCACGGCACCTCCGAGTTCAGCACACGTTCAGCTCGATGACGTCCCACGAACTCCGATCCAGCAGAGCTTCATGAGAGAGTTTCGTCAGCACGACGGTGTGATGATGGTGATGATGTTGCTACCGACGCAGGGCTTCCCCTAAGCACCGCTACGATATGATCGAGGTGGATTATGGTGGAGGGGGGCACCGCACACGGCTTGGAACAATCAACTTGTGTGTCCTAGGGTGCCCCATGCCCCCGTATATAAAAGAGCAAGGGGAGAGGCCGGCTAGCCCTAGGAGGGCGCGCCAAGAGGAGGAGTCCTCCTCCTAGTGGGAGTAGGACTCCCCTTTCCTAGTCCAACTAGGAAGAGGGAAGGGGGAAGGAAAGAGAGGGAGAGGGAGAGGAAAAGAGGGGTCGCGCCCCCTCCCCTAGTCCAATTCGAACTCCTCAAGGGAGGGGGCGCGCCACCTCCTGAGCTGCTGCCCTCTCTCTCCCCTCAGGCCCACTAAGGCCCAATACTTCCCCGGGGGGTTCCGGTAACCCCTCCGTCACTCCGGTTTTCTCCGAAACCACCCGGAACACTTCCAGTGTCCGAATATAGTCGTCCAATATATCAATCTTTACGTCTTGACCATTTCGAGACTCCTCGTCATGTCTATGATCATATATGAGACTCTGAGCTACCTTCGGTACATCAAAACACATAAACTCATAATACGATCGTCACCGAACGTTAAGCGTGCGGACCCTACGGGTTCAAGAACTATGTAGACATGACCGAGACTCATTTCCGGTCAATAACCAATAGCGGAACCTGGATGCTCATATTGGCTCCTACATATTCTACGAAGATCTTTATCGGTCAAACCGCATAACAACATATGTTGTTCCCTTTTTCATCTGTATGTTACTTGCCCGAGATTCGACCGTCGGTATCTCAATACCTAGTTCAGTCTTGTTACCGGCAAGTCTCTTTACTCGTTCCGTAATACATCATCCCGCAACTAACTCATTAGTTGCATTGCTTGCAAGGCTTAATTATAGTGATGTGCATTACCGAGAGGGCCCAGAGATACCTCTTCGACAGTCGGAGTGACAAATCCTAATCTCGATCTATGCCAACCTAACAAGTACCTTCAGAGACACCTATAGAGCACCTTTATAATCACCCTGTTACTTTGTGACGTTTGGTAGCACACAAAGTGTTCCTCCGATATTCGGGAGTTGCATAATCTCATAGTCACAGGAACATGTATAAGTCATGAAGAAAGCAATAGAAATATACTAAACGATCAAATGCTAAGCTAACAGAATGGGTCAAGTCAATCACATCATTCTCTAATGATGTGATCCCATTAATCAAATGACAACTCATGTCTATGGCTAGGAAACTTAACCATCTTTGATTCAACGAGCTAGTCAAGTAGAGGCATACTAGTGAAACCTAGTTTGTCTATATATTCACACATGTACTAAGTTTCCGATTAATACAATTCCAGCATGAATAATAAACATTTATCATGATATAAGGAAATCTAAATAACAACTTTATTATTGCCTCTAGGGCATACTTCCTTCATTTTGGTACTAAATTTTATTGTATGAGATGATCATGTTTTGTAACGGAGTTATCGGCAACTGGTAGGAGCCATATGGTTGTCGCTTTATTGTATGCAATGCAATCACCCTATAATTGTTTTTACTTTATCACTAAGCGGTAGCGATAGTCGTAGAAACAATAGTTGGCGAGACGACAACGATGCTACAATGGAGCTCAAGGTGTCGCGCCGGTGACGATGGTGATCATGACGGTGCTTTGGAGGTGGAGATCAAAGGCACAAGATGATCATGGCCATATCATATCACTTGTCGTGATTACATGTGATGTTTATCCTTCATGCATCTTATTTTGCTTTATTTGACGGTAGCATTATAAGATGATCTCTCACTAAATTTCAAGGTACAAGTGTTCTCCCTGAGTATGCACCATTGTGAAAGTTCGTCGTGCCGAGACAACACGTGATGATCGGGTGTGATAAGCTCTACGTTCACATACAATGGGTGCAAGTCAGTTTTGCACACGTAGAATACTCGGGTTAAACTTGACGACCCTAGCATATGCAGATATGGCCTCGGAACACTGAGACCGAAAGGTCAAGCATGAATCATATAGTAGATATGATCAACATAGTGATGTTCACCATTGAAAACTACTCCATCTCACGTGATGATCGGACATGGTTTAGTTGATATGGATCACGTGATCACTTAGATGATTAGAGGGATGTCTATCTAAGTGGGAGTTCTTAAGTAATTTGATTAATTGAACTTTAATTTATCATGAACTTAGTACCTGATAGTATTTTGCATGTCTATGTTGTTGTAGATAGATGGCCCGTGCTGTTGTTCCGTTGAATTTTAATGCGTTTCTTGAGAAAGCAAAGTTGAAAGATGATGGTAGCAATTACACGGACCGGGTCCGTAACTTGACGATTATCATCATTGCTGCACAGAAGAATTACGTCCTGGAAGCACCGCTGGGTGCCAAACCCGCTGTAGGAGCAACACCAGATGTTATGAACGTCTGGCGGAGCAAAGCTGATGACTACTTGATAGTTCAGTGTGCCATGCTTTACGGGTTAGAACCGGGACTTCAACGACGTTTTGAGCGTCATGGAGCATATGAGATGTTCCAGGAGTTGAAGTTAATATTTCAAGCAAATGCCCGGATTGAGAGATATGAAGTCTCCAATAAGTTCTACAGCTGCAAGATGGAGGAGAATAGTTATGTTCGTGAACATATACTCAAAATGTCTGGGTATAACAACCACTTGATTCAGCTGGGAGTTAATCTTCCTGATGATATTGTCATTGACAGAATTCTTCAATCACTGCCACCAAGCTACAACAGCTTTGTGATGAACCATAATATGCAAGGAATGAACAAGACAATTCCCGAGCTCCTCGCGATGCTAAAGGCTGCGGAGGTAGAAATCAAGAATGAACATCAAGTGTTGATGGTCAACAAGACCACTAGTTTCAAGAAAAAGGGTAAAGGGAAGAAGGGGAACTTCAATAAGAACGGCAAGCAAGTTGCTGCTCAAGTGAAGAATCCCAAGTCTGGACCTAAGCCTGAGACTGAGTGCTTCTACTACAAAGGGACTAGCCACTGGAAGCGGACATGCCCGAAGTATTTGGCGGATAAGAAGGATGGCAAGGTGAACAAAGGTATATGTGATATACATGTTATTGATGTGTACCTTACTAATGCTCACAGTAGTACCTGGGTATTTGATACTGGTTCTGTTGCTAATATTTGCAACTCAAAAAAGGGACTACAAATTAAGTGAAGACTGGCTAAGGACGAGGTGACGATGCACTTGGGAAATGGTTCCAAAGTCGATGTGATCGCCGTCGGCACGCTACCTCTACATCTACCTTCGGGATTAGTTTTAGACCTGAATAATTGTTATTTTGTGCCAGCATTGAGCATGAACATTATATCTGGATCTTGTTTGTTGCGAGATGGTTATTCATTTAAAATCTGAGAATAATGGTTGTTCTATTTAAATGTGTAATATCTTTTATGGTCATGCACCCTTGAAGAGTGGTCTATTTTTGTTGAATCTCGATAGTAGTGACACACATATTCATAATATTGAAGCCAAAAGATGCAGAGTTGATAATGATAGTGCCACTTATTTGTGGCACTGCCGTTTGGGTCATATTGGTGTAAAGTGCATGAAGAAAATCCATTCTGATGGACTTTTGGAATCACTTGATTATGAATCACTTGGTACTTGCGAACCATGCCTCATGGGCAAGATGACTAAAACTCCGTTCTCCGAAACAATGGAGCGTGCAATAGATTTGTTGGAAATCATACATACTGATGTATGTGGTCCAATGAATATTGAGGCTCGCGGCGGGTATCATTATTTCCTCACCTTCACAGATGATTTGAGCAGATATGGGTATATCCACTTGATGAAACATAAGTCTGAAACATTTGAAAAGTTCAAAGAATTTCAGAGTGAAGTGGAAAATCATCGTAACAATAAAATAAAGTTTCTACAATCTGATCATGGAGGAGAATATTTGAGTTACAAGTTTGGTCTTCATTTGAAACAATGCGGAATAGTTTCGTAACTCATGCCACCCAGAACACCACAATGTAATGGTGTGTCCGAATGTCGTAACCGCACTTTATTACATATGGTGCAATCTATGATCTCTCTTACTGATTTACCGCTATTGTTTTAGGGTTATGCTTTAGAGACGGCTGCATTCACGTTAAATAGGGCACCATCTAAATCCGTTGAGACGACACCTTATGAACTGTGGTTTGGCAAGAAACCCAAGTTGTCGTTTCTTAAAGTTTGGGGCTGTGATGCTTATGTGAAAAAGCTTCAACCTGATAAGCTCGAACCCAAATCGGAGAAATGTTTCTTCATATGATACCCAAAGGAGATTTTTTGGGTACACCTTCTATCACAAATCCGAAGGCAAGACATTCGTTGCTAAGAATGGATCCTTTCTAGAGAAGGAGTTTCTCTCGAAAGAAGTGAGTGGGAGGAAAGTAGAACTTGATGAGGTAACTGTACCTGCTCCCTTATTGGAAAGTAGTTCATCATAGAAATCAGTTCCTGTGATTCCTAGAGGAAGCTAATGATGATGATCATATAACTTCAGATCAAGTTACTTCTGAACCTTGTAGGTCAACCAGAGTAAGATCCGCACTAGAGTGGTACGGTAATCCTATTCTAGAGGTCTTGTTACTTGACCATGACGAACCTACGAACTATGAGGAAGTGATGATGAGCCCAGATTCCGCGAAATGGCTTGAGGCCATGAAATCTGAGATGGGATCCATGTATGATAACAAAGTGTGGACTTTGGTTGACTTGCCCGATGATCGGCAAGCCGTCAAGAATAAATGGATCTTCAAGAAGAAGACTGACGCTGACGGTATTGTTACTGTCTACAAAGCTCAACTTGTCACGGAAGGTTTTCGACAAGTTCAAGGAGTTGACTACGATGAAAATTTCTCACCCGTAGCGATGCTTAAGTCCATCCGAGTCATGTTAGCAATTGCTGCATTTTATGATTATGAAATTTGGCAAATGGATGTAAAGACTGCATTCCTGAATGGATTTCTGGAAGAAGAGTTGTATATGAGCAACCCGAAGGTTTTAACAATCCAAAGGATGCTAACAAAGTGTGCAAGCTCCAGCGATCCATTTATGGACTGGTGCAAGCATCTCAGAGTTGGAATAAACGCTTTGATAGTGTGATCAAAGCATATGATTTTATACAGACTTTTGGAGAAGCCTGTATTTACAAGAAACTAAGTGGGAGCTCTGTAGCATTTCTAATATTATATGTGGATGACATATTGTTGATTGGAAATGATATAGAATTTCTGGATAGCATAAAAGGATACTTGAACAAGAGTTTTTCAATGAAAGACCTCAGTGAAGTTGCTTATATATTGGGCATCAATATCTATAGACATAGATCAAGACGCTTAATTGGACTTTTACAAAGCACATACCTTGATAAAGTTTTGAAGAAGTTCAAAATGGAACAAGCAAAGAAAGGATTCTTGCCTGTGTTACAAGGTGTGAAGTTGAGTCACACTCAATGCCCGACCACTGCAGAAGATAGAGAGAAAATGAAAGTTATTCCCTATGCTTCAGCCATAGGCTCTATCACGTATGCAATGATGTGTACCAGACCTGATGTGTGCCTTGCTATTAGTTTAGTAGGGAGGTACCAAAGTAATCCAGGAGTGGATCACTGGACAGCGGTCAAGAACATCCTAAAATACCCGAAAAGGACTAAGGATATGTTTCTCGTTTATGGAGGTGACAAAGAGCTCGTCGTAAATGGTTACGTCGATGCAAGCTTTGACACTGATCCGGATGACTCTAAGTCACAAACCGGATACGTATTTATATTGAATGGTGGAGCTGTCAGTTGGTGCAGTTCTAAGAAAAGCATCGTGGTGGGATCTACGTGTGAAGCGGAGTACATAGCTACTTCGGAAGCAGCAAATGAAGGAGTCTGGATGAAGGAGTTCATATCCGATCTAGGTGTCATACCTAGTGCATCGGGTCCAATGAAAATCTTTTGTGACAATACCGGTGCAATTGCCTTGGCAAAGGAATCCAGATTTCACAAGAGAACCAAGCACATTGTAGGATCGAAAGTATGTCTAGAGGGGGGGTGATTAGACTACTTGACAAAATAAATATCTAGCCTTTTCCCAATTTTAGTTTTTGGCAGATTTTAGCAACTTAGCACAAGTCAATCAATCAACCTACACTTACAATTCTAAGAGTGTGGCAGCGGAATGTAAAACAATTGCATATGAAGGTAAAGGGAGGAGTTTGAGGGAGCAAACAAAATGTCGACACAGAGATTTTTTTATCCGTGGTTCCGATAGGTGGTGCTATCTGATACGTCTCCAACGTATCTATAATTTTTGATTGCTCCATGCTATATTATCTACTGTTTTGGGCAATATTGGACTTTATTATCCACTTTTATATTACTTTCGGGACTAACCTATTAACCGGAGGCCCAGCCCAGATTTGTTGTTTTATGCCTATTTCAGTGTTTCGAAGAAAAGGAATATCAAACGGAGTCGAAACGGAACGAAATCAACTGGAGAAGTTATTTTTGGAAGGAAACCTACCGGATAGACTTGGACCCTACGTTAGAAGATGAAGGAGGAGCTCGCGAGGGTAGGAGCGCGCCCACCCCCTGCGGCGCGCCCCCTGCCTCATGCCCCCCCCTTCGGTCCACCGACGTACCTCCTGCACCCATATATACCTACGTAACCTAAAACTTCTAGAACGGAGATTAGATCGGGAGTTCCGCCGCTGCAAGCTTCTGTAGCCACCAAAAGTCAATCGGGACCCTGTTCCGGCACCCTGCCGGAGGGGGGAACCCTCACCGGTGGCCATCTTCATCATCCCGGCGCTCTCCATGACGAGGAGGGAGTAGTTTACCCTCGGGGCTGAGGGTATGTACCAGTAGCTATGTGTTTGATCTCTCTCTCTCTCGTGTTCTTGATTTGGCACGATCTTGATATATCGCGAGCTTTGCTATTATAGTTGGATCTTATGTTTCTCCTCCCCCTCTACTCTCCTGTAATGAATTGAGTTTCCCCTTTGGATTTATCTTATCGGACTGAGTCTTAAAAGATTTGAGAACACTTGATGTATGTCTTGCGTGGGATAACCGTGGTGACAATGGGTTATTCTATTGATCCACTTGATGTATGTTTTGGTGATCAACTTGCGGGTTTCGTGACATTGGGAACCTATGCATAGGGGTTGGCACACGTTTTCGTCGTGATTCTCCGGTAGAAACTTTGGGGCACTCTTTGAGGTCCTTTGTGTTGGTTGAATGGATGAATCTGAGATTGTGTGATGCATATCATATAATCATACCCACGGATACTTGAGGTGACATTGGAGTATCTAGGTGACATTAGGGTTTTGGTTGATGTGTGTCTTAAGGTGTTATTCTAGTACGAACTCTAGGGCTGTTTGTGACACCTATAGGAATAGCCCAACGGATTGATTGGAAAGAATAACTTTGAGGTGGTTTCGTTGAAGGAAATATGCCCTAGAGGCAATAATAAAGTTATTATTTATTTCCTTATTTCATGATAAATGTTTATTATTCATGCTAGAATTGTATTAACCGGAAACATAATACATGTGTGAATACATAGACAAACAGAGTGTCACTAGTATGCCTCTACTTGACTAGCTCGTTAATCAAAGATGGTTATGTTTCCTAACCATGGACAAAGAGTTGTTATTTGATTAACGGGATCACATCATTAGGTGAATGATCTGATTGACATAACCCATTCCATTAGCTTAGCACCCGATCGTTTAGTATGTTGCTATTGCTTTCTTCATGACTTATACATGTTCCTATGACTATGAGATTATGCAACTCCCGTTTGCCGGAGGAACACTTTGTGTGCTACCAAACGTCACAACGTAACTGGGTGATTATAAAGGAGCTCTACAGGTGTCTCCAAAGGTACATGTTGGGTTGGCGTATTTCGAGATTAGGATTTGTCACTCCGATTGTCGGAGAGGTATCTCTGGGCCCTCTCGGTAATGCACATCACATAAGCCTTGCAAGCATTGCAACTAATGAGTTGGTTGCGAGATGATGTATTACAGAACGAGTAAAGAGACTTGCCAGTAACGAGATTGAACTAGGTATTGGATACCGACGATCGAATCTCGGGCAAGTAACATACCGATGACAAAGGGAACAACGTATGTTGTTATGCGGTCTGACCGATAAAGATCTTCATAGAATATGTAGGAGCCAATATGGGCATCCAGGTCCCGCTATTGGTTATTGACCGGAGACATGTCTCGGTCATGTCTACATTGTTCACGAACCCGTAGGGTCCGCACGCTTATGGTTTCGATGACAGTTATATTATGAGTTTATACGTTTTGATGTACCAAAGGTTGTTCGGAGTCCCGGATGTGATCACGGACATGACGAGGAGTCTCGAAATGGTCGGGACATAAATATTGATATATTGGAAGCCTATGTTAGGATATCGGAAGTGTTCCGGGTGAAATCGGGATTTTACCGGAGTACCGGGAGGTTACCGGAACCCCCCGGGAGCTATATGGGCCTTAGTGGGCCTTAGTGGAAGAAGAGGAGGGGCGGCCAGGGCTGGGCCGCGCGCCCCTCCCCCCTAGTCCGAATAGGACAAGGAGAGGGGGGGCGGCGCCCCCCTCTTTTTCTCTCCCTCTTTTCCCACCTCACGAATCCTATTCCAACTAGGATTGGGGGAGAAGTCCTACTCCCGGAGGGAGTAGGACTCCTCCTGGCGCGCCCTATGATGGCCGGCCGGCCTCCCCCTCTTGAACCTTTATATACGGAGGCAGGGGCACCCCATAGACACACAAGTTGATCCACGTGATCATATTCTTAGCCGTGTGCGGCGCCCCCTGCCACCAAAGTCCTCGATAATATTATAGCGGTGCTTAGGCGAAGCCCTGCGACAGTAGTACATCAAGACCGTCACCACGCCGTCGTGCTGACGGAACTCTTCCCCGACACTTTGCTGGATCGGAGTCCGGGGATCGACATCGAGTTGAACGTGTGCTAGAACTCGGAGGTGCCGTAGTTTCGGTGCTTGATCGGTCGGGCCGTGGAGACGTACGACTACATCAACCAAACGCTTCCGTTGTTGATCTACAAGGGTACGTAGATCACACTCTCCCCTCTCGTTGCTGTGCATCACCATGATCTTGCATGTGCGTAGGAAATTTTTTGAAATTACTACGTTCCCCAACAGTGGCATCCGAGCCTAGGTTTTATGTGTTGATATTATATGCACGAGTAGAACACAAGTGAGTTGTGGGCGATATAAGTCATACTGCTTACCAGCATGTCATACTTTGGTTCGGCGGTATTGTTTGATGAAGCGGCCCGGACCGACATTACGCGTACGCTTACGCGAGACCGGTTCTCCCGACGTGCTTTGCACATAGGTGGCTTGTGGGTGACAGTTTCTCCAACTTTAGTTGAACCGAGTGTGGCTACGCCCGGTCCTTGCGAAGGTTAAAACAGCACCAACTTGACAAACTATCGTTGTGGTTTTGATGCGTAGGTAAGAACGGTTCTTGCTAAGCCCATAGCAGCCACGTAAAACTTGCAACAACAAAGTAGAGGACGTCTAACTTATTTTTGCAGGGCATGTTGTGATATGATATGGTCAAGACGTGATGAGATATAAGTTGTTGTATGAGATGATCATGTTTTGTTGAAGTTATCGGCAACTGGCAGAAGCCTTACGGTTGTCTCATTATTGGATAAGATGCAAGCACCAAATAATTGCTTTACTTTATAGCTATGCGATAGCAATAGTTGCAAGAGCAATAGTTGGCGAGACGACCACGTGACGACACATTGATATAGATCAAGATGATGGAGATCATGGTGTCATGCCGGTGACAATAGAGATCATAACGGTACTTTGGAGATGGAGATGAAAGGCGCAAGATGATCATGGCCATATCATGTCACATATTTTGATTGCATGTGATGTTTATATTTTATGCATCTTATTTTGCTTAGTTCGACGGTAGCTTTATAAGATGATCTCTCACTAAATTTCAAGATAAAAGTGTTCTCCCTGAGTATGCACCGTTGCCAAAGTTCGTCGTGCCCAGACACCACGTGATGATCGGGTGTGATAAGCTCTACGTCCATCTACAACGGGTGCAAGCCAGTTTTGCACACGCAGAATACTCAGGTTAAACTTGACGAGCCTAGCATATGCAGATATGGCCTCGGAACACGGAGACCAAAAGGTCAAGCGTGAATCATATAGTAGATATGATCAACATAGTGATGTTCACCGTTGAAACTACTCCATCTCACGTGATGATCGGACATGGTTTAGTTCATTTGGATCACGTGATCACTTAGAGGATTAGAGGGATGTCTATCTAAGTGGGAGTTCTTAAGTAATATGATTAATTGAACTTTAATTTATCATGAACTTAGTCCTGGTAGTATTAGCATATCTATGTTGTAGATCAGTAGCTCGCGTTGTTGCTTTCATATGTTTATTTTGATATGTTCCTAGAGAAAAATTGTGTTGAAAGATGTTAGTAGCAATGATGCGGATTGGATCCGTGATCTGAGGTTTATCCTCATTGCTGCACAGAAGAATTATGTCCTTGATGCACCGCTAGGTGACAGACCTATTGCAGGAGCAGATGCAGACGTTATGAACGTTTGGCTAGCTCAATATGATGACTACTTGATAGTTTAGTGCACCATGCTTAAAGGCTTAGAATCGGGACTTCAAAGACGTTTTGAACGTCATGGACCATATGAGATGTTCCAGGAGTTGAAGTTAATATTTCAAGCAAATACCCGAGTTGAGAAATATGAAGTCTCCAACAAGTTCTATAGCTAAAAGATGGAGGAGAATAGCTCAAGCAGTGAGCATGTGCTCAGATTGTCTGGGTACTACAATCACTTGAATCAAGTGGGAGTTAATCTTCCAGATAAAATAGTGATTGACAGAATTCTCTAGTCACCATCACCAAGTTAGTAGAACTTCGTGATGAACTATAATATGCAAGGGATGACGAAAGTAAAGTCCTGAGCTCTTCGCGATACTGAAATTGACGAAGGTAGAAATCAAGAAAGAACAT
Organism: Triticum urartu; assembly: GCF_056163025.1. Taxonomy (NCBI): domain Eukaryota; kingdom Viridiplantae; phylum Streptophyta; class Magnoliopsida; order Poales; family Poaceae; genus Triticum; species Triticum urartu. The sequence continues at coordinate 491,016,392 of NC_141878.1, forward strand.
CAAGTGTTGATGGTTGACAAGACCACTAGTTTCAAGAAAAGGGCAAAAGGGAAGAAGGGGAACTTCAAGAAGAACGGCAAGCAAGTTGCTGCTCAAGTGAAGAAGCCCAAGTCTGGTCCTAAGCCTGAGACTAAGTGCTTCTACTGCAAAGGGACTGGTCACTGGAAGCGGAACTGCCCCAAGTATTTGGCGGATAAGAAGGATGGCAAAGTGAACAAAAGTATATTTGATATACATGTTATTGATGTGTACTTTACTAGTGTTTATAGCAACCCCTCAGTATTTGATACTAGATCAGTTGCTAAGAGTAGTAACTCGAAACAGGAGTTGCAGAATAAACAGAGACTAGTTAAGGGTGAAGTGACGATGTGTGTTGGAAGTAGTTCCAAGATTGATATGATCATCATCGCACACTCCCCTATACTTTCGGGATTAGTGTTGAACCTAAATAAGTGTTATTTGGTTTTTGCGTTGAGCATGAATATGATTTGATCATGTTTATTGCAATACGGTTATTCATTAAAGTCAGAGAATAATTGTTGTTCTGTTTACATGAATAAAACCTTCGATGGTTACACACCCAATGAAAATAGTTCGTTGGATCTCGATCGTAGTGATACACATAATCATAATATTGAAACCAAAAGATGCAAAGTTAATAATGATAGTGCAACTTATTTGTGGCACTGCCGTTTAGGTCATATTGGTGTAAAGCGCATGAAGAAACTCCATGCTGATGGGCTTTTGGAATCACTTGATTATGAATCAGTTGATGCTTGCGAACCATGCCTCGTGGGCAAGATGACTAAGACTCCGTTCTTCGGAACAATGGAGCGAGCAACAGAGTTGTTGGAAATCATACATACTGATGTATGTGGTCCGATGAATATTGAGGCTCGCGACAGGTATCATTATTTTCTGATCTTCACAGATGATTTGAGCAGATATGAGTATATCTACTTGATGAAACATAAGTCTGAAACATTTGAAAAGTTCAAAGAATTTCAGAGTGAAATGGAAAATCATCATAACAAGAAAATAAAGTTTCTACGATCTGATCGTAGAGAAGAGTATTTGAGTTACGAGTTTGGCCTTCAGTTAAAAACAATGTGAAATAGTTTCACTACTCACGCCACCTGGAACACCACAATGTAATGGTGTGTCCAAACATCATAACCGTACTTTATTAGATATGGTGCGATCTATGATGTCTCTTACCGATCTACCACTATCGTTTTGGGGTTATGCAGTAGAGACAGTTGCATTCATGTTAAATAGGGCACCATCTAAATCCATTGAGACGACACCGTATGAACTATGGTTTGGCAAGAAACCTAAGCTGTCGTTTCTTAAAGTTTGAGGTTGCAATGCTTATGTGAAAAAGTTTCAACCTGATAAGCTCAAACCCAAATCGGAGAAGTGCGTCTTTATAGGATACCCAAAAGAAAGTGTTGGGTATACCTTCTATCACAGATCCGAAGGCAAGATATTCGTTGCTTTGAATGGATCCTTTCTAGAGAAGGAATTTCTCTCGAAAGAAGTGAGTGGGAGGAAAGTAGAACTTGATGAGGTAACTGTACCTGCTCCCTTATTGGAAAGTAGTTCATCACAGAAATCCGTTCCTGTGACTACTAGACCGATTAGTGAGGAAGCTAATGATGATGATCATGTAACTTCAGATCAAGTTACTACCGAACCTCGTAGGTAAAACCAGAGTGAGATCCGCACCAGAGTGGTATGGTAATCCAGTTCTGGAGGTCATGTTACTTGACCATGACGAGCCTACGAACTATGAGGAAGCGATGATGAGCCCAGATTCCGCGAAATGGCTTGAGGCCATGAAATCTGAGATGAGATCCATGTATGAAAACAAAGTATGGACTTTGATTGACTTGCCCAATGATCAGCGAGCCATCGAGATTAAATGGATCTTCAAGAGAAAGACGGACGCTGATAGTAGTGTTACTATCTACAAAGCTAGAATTGTCGCAAAAAGGTTTTCGACAAGTTCAAGGTGTTGACTACGATGAGAGTTTCTCACTCGTATCTATGCTTAAGTCTGTCCGAATCATGTTAGCAATTGCCGCATTTTATGAAATCCGGCAAATAGATAAACAAAACTGCATTCCTTAATGGATTTATTAAAGAAGAGTTGTATATGATACAACCAGAAGGTTTTGTCAATCCTAAAAGTGCTAACAAAATGTGCAAGCTCCAGCGATCCATCTAGGGACTGGTGCAAGCATCTCGGAGTTGGAATATGCGCTTTGATGAGATGATCAAAGCATATAGTTTTATACAGACTTGCGGTGAAGCCTGTATTTACAAGAAAGTGAGTGGGAGCACTACAACATTTCTGATAAGTATATGTGAATGACATATTGTTGGTTGGAAATAATGTAGAATTATTCTGCAAAGCATAAAGGAGTGTTTTGAAATAAGTTTTTTCAAAGAAAGACCTCGGTGAAGCTACTTACATATTGAGCATCAAGATCTATAGAGATAGATCAAAACGCTTGATAAGTTTTTTTCAAAGAGTACATACCTTGACAAGATTTTGAAGTAGTTCAAAATGGAACAATCAAAGAAAGAGTTCTTGCCTGTGTTACAAGGTGTGAAATTGAGTAAGACTCAAAGCCTGACCACGGCAGAAGATAGAAAGAGAATGAAAGTCATTCCCTATCCCTTGGCCATAGGTTCTATAAAGTATGCCATGCTGTGTACCAGATCTATTGTATACCCTACACTGTATTAAGCGAGGGAGTACAATAGTGATCTAGGAGTAGATCACTGGACAACGGTCAAAATTATCCTTAGTGGAATAAGGATATGTTTCTCAATTATGGAGGTGACAAAAAGGTTCGCCGTAAAGGGTTACGTCGATGCAAATTTTGACACTGATCTAGATGACTCCAAGTCTCAATCTGGATACGTATTGAAAGTGGGAGCAATTAGCTAAGAGTAGCTCCATGCAGAGCATCATTGACATAGAAATTTGCAAAATACATACGGATCTGAATATGGCAGACCCGTTGACTAAACTTCTCTCACAAGCAAAACATGATCACACCTTAGTACTCTTTGGGTGTAAATCACATAAGCGATGTGAACTAGATTACTGAATCTAGTATACCCTTTGGGTGTTGGTCACATGGCGATGTGAACTATGGGTGTTAATCACATGACGATGTGAACTATCAATGTTAATCACACGGTGATGTGATCTAGATTATTGACTCTAGTGCAAGTGGGAGACTGAAGGAAATATGCCCTAGAGGCAATAATAAAGTTATTATTTATTTCCTTATTTCATGATAAATGTTTATTATTCATGCTAGAATTGTATTAACCGGAAACATAATACATGTGTGAATACATAGACAAACAGAGTGTCACTAGTATGCCTTTACTTGACTAGCTCATTAATCAAAGATGGTTATGTTTCCTAACCATGGACAAAGAGTTGTTATTTGATTAACGGGATCACATCATTAGGTGAATGATCTGATTGACATGACCCATTCCATTAGCTTAGCACCCGATCATTTAGTATGTTGCTATTGCTTTCTTCATGACTTATACATGTTCCTATGACTATGAGATTATGCAACTCCCATTTGCCGGAGGAACACTTTGTGTGCTACCAAACATCACAACGTAACTGGGTGATTATAAAGGAGCTCTACAGGTGTCTCCAAAGGTACATGTTGGGTTGGCGTATTTCGAGATTAGGATTTGTCACTCCGATTGCCGGAGAGGTATCTCTGGGCCCTCTCGGTAATGCACATCACATAAGCCTTGCAAGCATTGCAACTAATGAGTTGGTTGCGAGACGATGTATTACGGAACGAGTAAAGAGACTTGCCAGTAACGAGATTGAACTAGGTATTGGATACCGACGATCGAATCTCGGGCAAGTAACATACCGATGACAAAGGGAACAACGTATGTTGTTATGCGGTCTGACCGATAAAGATCTTCGTAGAATATGTAGGAGCCAATATGGGCATCCAGGTCCCGATATTGGTTATTGACCGGAGACGTGTCTCGGTCATGTCTACATAGTTCTCAAACCCGTAAGGTCCGCACGCTTAAGGTTTCGATGACAGTTATATTATGAGTTTATACGTTTTGATGTACCGAAGGTTGTTCGGAGTCCTGGATGTGATCACGGACATGACGAGGAGTCTCGAAATGGTCGAGACATAAAGATTGATATATTGGAAGCCTATGTTAGGATATCGGAAGTGTTCCGGGTGAAATCGGGATTTTACCGGAGTACTGGGAGGTTACCGGAACCCCCCGGGAGCTATATGGGCCTTAGTGGGCCTTAGTGGAAGAAGAGGAGAGGCGGCCAGGGCTAGGCCGCGCGCCCCTCCCCCCTAGTCCGAATAGGACAAGGAGAGGGGGGGCGGCGCCCCCCTCCTTCTCTCTCCCTCTTTTCCCACCTCACGAATCCTATTCCAGCTAGGATTGGGGGAGAAGTCCTACTCCCGAAGGGAGTAGGACTCCTCCTGGCGCGCCCTATGATGGCCGGCCGGCCTCCCCCTCTTGAACCTTTATATACGGAGGCAGGGGCACCCCATAGACACACAAGTTGATCCACGTGATCATATTCTTAGTCGTGTGCGGCGCCCCCTGCCACCAAAGTCCTCGATAATATTATAGCGGTACTTAGGCGAAGCCCTGCGACAGTAGTACATCAAGACCGTCACCACGCCGTCGTGCTGACGGAACTCTTCCCCGACACTTTGCTGGATCGGAGTCCGGGGATCGTCATCGAGCTGAACGTGTGCTAGAACTCGGAGGTGCCGTAGTTTCGGTGCTTGATCGGTCGGGCCGTGGAGACGTACGACTACATCAACCAAACGCTTCCGTTGTCGATCTACAAGGGTACGTAGATCACACTCTCCCCTCTCGTTGCTGTGCATCACCATGATCTTGCGTGTGCGTAGGAATTTTTTTGAAATTACTACATTCCCCAACATTCGTACCCTACCATAATCTCTTCGTTCGTTCTCCGCTATTAGTGTCTTTGGAGTGACTCTTTGTTGCATGTTGAGGGATAGTTATGTCATCCAATTATGTTAGTATTGTTGAGGGAACTTACACTAGCGAAAGTATGAACCCTAGGCCTTATTTCCACGCATTGCAATACCATTTACGCTCACTTTTATCATTATTTACCTTGCTGTTTTATATTTTCAGATTACAAAAACCTTTATCTACCATCTATATACCACTTGTATCACCATCTCTTCGCCGAACTAGTGCACCTATACAATTTACCATTGTATTGGGTGTGTTGGGGACACAAGAGACTCTTTGTTATTTGGTTGCAGGGTTGCTTGAGAGAGACCATCTTCATCCTACGCCTCCCATGGATTGATAAACCTTAGGTCATCCACTTGAGGGAAATTTGCTACTGTCCTACAAACCTCTGCACTTGGATGCCCAACAACGTCTACAAGAAGAAGGTTGTGTAGTAGACATCAAGCTCTTTTCTGGCGCCGTTGCCGGGGAGGTGAGTGCTTGAAGGTATATCTTTAGATTATTTCAATCGAGTCTTTTAGTTTCTTGTTTTATCACTAGTTTAGTTTATAAAAGAAAACTATAAAAAAAATGGAATTGAGTTTGTCTCATACGCTTCACCTTTTTAATATCTTTCGTGAGTATGATGGAAAGGATAATTGTGCTCAAGTGCTAGAAGAAGAAATCTATAAAATGCTTGGCACTAAATATTTGAATGATGAGCATGATTGCAATGTTGTTAGTATGAATTCCTTGAATATCCGTGATGCTAATGATATGCAAAGCCACAAGCTTGGGGAAGCTATGTTTGATGAAGATGATATTTTTTGTCCCCCAAGTTTTGATGAGCAAATTTATTATGATGAAAGCATGCCTCCTATCTATGATGATTATTGTGATGACACGTATGCTTTAAATAATAATGATAACAATGAAACTTGTCATCTTGATTTCAATTTTCAATCACATGATAGTTATTTTGTTGAGTTTGCTCCCACTACTATTCATGAGAAGAAGTTTGCTTATGTGGAGAGTAATAAAAATTCTATGCTTGTAGATCATGAAAGGAATGCTTTAGGTGCTGGTTATATTGTTGAATTCATTCATGATTCTACTGAAAATTATTATGAGGGAGGAACATATGCTTTTAGGAGTTGCAATAATATCAAGTTTCCTCTCTATGTGCTTAAAATCTTGAAGTGTTGCTTGCTTTACCTTCCTATGCAAGTTGATTCTTGTTCCCATAAGTTGTTTGCTCACAAAATCCCTATGAATAGGAAGTGGGTTAGACTTAAATGTGCTAGTAATATTCTTCATGATGCTCTCTTTATGTTTCAATTCTTATCCTTTATGTGAGCATCATTGAAATCATCATGCCTAGCTAGGGGCGTTAAACGATAGCGCTTGTTGGGAGGCAACCCAACTTCATTTTTGTTCCTTAATTTTTGTTCCTGTTTAGTAATAAATAATTCATCTAGCCTCTGTTTAGATGTGTTTTTATGCTTTTAATTAGTATTTGTGCCAAGTAGAACCTTTGGGAAGACTTGGGGGAAGTCTTGTCGATCATGTTGTAAAAAACAGAAACTTTAGCGCTCACGAGAATTGCTGCCATTTTTATTTGGAGAGTGCTATTTAGTTAATTATTTTTTAAGATGATTAATAGATAAATTCCTCAGGTCCAGCAATTTATTTGAGAATTTTATGAGTTCCATAAGTATACGTTTGATCCAGATTACTACAGACTATTCTGTTTTTGACAGATTCTGTTTTTTCGTGTGTTGTTTGCTTATTTTGATGAATCTATGGCTAGTAAAATAGTTTATAAACCATATAGAAGTTGGAATACAGTAGGTTTAACACCATTATAAATAAAGAATGATTTCATTACAGTACCTTGAAGTGGTGATTTGTTTTCTTATACTAACGGAGCTTACGAGTTTTCTGTTAAGTTTTGTGTTGTGAAGTTTTCAAGTTTTGAGTAAGGATTCGATGGACTATGGAATAAGGAGTGGTAAGAGCCTAAGCTTGGGGATTCGCAAGGCACCCCAAGGTAATATTCAAGGATATCCAAGAGCCTAATCTTGGGGATGCCCCGGAAGGCATCCCCTCTTTCGTCTTCGTTCATCGGTAACTTTACTTGGAGCTATATTTTTATTCACCACATGATATGTGTTTTGCTTGGAGCATCAATTTATTTTGTTAGGATTTGCTTGCTGTTATTTAGAACAATGTTTTGCATCTTTTATTTCAATAAAACTGTCATTAATAGTCTTTACTATGCCTATGTTACAAGTATACATGTTGCTGTTTGAAAACAGAAAGTTTACCGCTGTTGCAATAATTCCCCAGAAAAGTCAGAATGTGATAAAATGTTGAAACCTTTTGCATATTAAGATATGATAAATTTACTACAGTGGGAATTTTCTTTAATAATTTTTGTAGCTAGGGAAGTATGGATGTTGCAGCATTCTTTACAGACTATCCTGTTTAGGCAGATTGCTGTTATGTTTGCATTGTTTGCATATGTTTGCTTCCTTAATGATTCTATTTGAGGATAGGACTATTAAATATGCAGAGGCATTTAGTAGGCAATGTTGAATAATAATTTTATTTATTTTCTACAGTAGAGTATGATAAGGTTTTTGCAATGGTTTATACTAACTTATCTCACGGGTCCTTGTTGAGTTTTGTGTGGATGAAGCTTTTGAGATTTAGGGAGACCTTGATATGAGAGGAATTAAGGAGACACAAAAGCTCAAGATTGGGGATGCCCAAGGCACCCCAAGATAATATCTCAAGAAGTCTCAAGCAGCTAAGCTTGGGGATGCCCCGGTTGGCATCCCACCTTTCTTCAACAACAATTATCGGTTAGTTTCGGTTGATCCTAAGTTTTTGCTTCTTCACATGATGTTTGCCATTCTTAGAATGTCATTTTATTTTTGCTTTGCTTTCTGTTTGAATAAAATACCAAGATCTAAAATTATTAAATGTTAGAGAGTCTTCACATAGTTGCATAATTATTCAACTACTCATTGACCTTCACTTATATCTTTTGGAGTAGTTTGTCATTTGCTCTAGTGCTTCACTTATACCTTTTAGAGCATGGTGGTAGTTTTATTTTGAAGAAATAGATGAACTCTCATGCTTCACTTATATTATTTTGAGAGTCTTAAATAGCATGGTAATTTTCTTAAAATCCTAATATGCTAGGTATTCAAGAATAATAAAATTCTCTTATGAGTGTGTTGAATACTAAGAGAAGTTTGATACTTGATGATTGTTTTGAGATATGGAGGTAATAATATCAAAGTCGTGCTAGTTGAGTAGTTGTGAAATTGAGAAATGCTTGTGTTGAAGTTTGCAAATCCCGTAGCATGCACGTATGGTAAACGTTGTGTAACAAATTTGAAACATGAGGTGTTATTTGATTGTCCTCCTTATGAGTGGCGGTCGGGGACGAGCGATGGTCTTTTCCTACCAATCTATCCCCCTAGGAGCATGCGCGTAGTGCCGAGGTTTTTGATGACTTGTAGATTTTTGCAATAAGTATGTGAGTTCTTTATGACTAATGTTGAGTCCATGGATTATACGCACTCTCACCCTTCCATCCTTGCTAGCCTCTTCGGTACCGTGCATTGCCCTTTCTCACATTGAGAGTTGGCGCAAACTTCGCCGGTGCATCCAAACCCCGTGATATGATACGCTCTGTCACACATAAACCTCCTTATATCTTCCTCAAAACAGCTACCATACCTACCTATTATGGCATTTCCATACCCATTCCGAGATATATTGCCATGAAACTTTCCACCATTCCGTTCATCATGACACATTCATCATTGTCATATTGCTTAGCATGATCATGTAGTTGACATAGTATTTATGGCAAAGCCACCGTTCATAATTCTTTCATACTTGTCACTCTTGATTCATTGCATATCCCGGTACACCGCCGGAGGCATTCATATAGAGTCATATTTTGTTCTAATATCGAGTTGTAATCATTGCGTTGTAAATAAGTAGAAGTGTGATGATCATCATTAATAGAGCATTGTCCCAAAAAAAGGCCAAAAAAGGGAAGGCCAAATAAAAAAAGGGGGGACAATGCTACTATCCTTTTTCCACACTTGTGCTTCAAAGTAGCACCATGATCTTTATGATAGAGAGTCTCTTGTTTTGTCACTTTCATATACTAGTGGGAATTTTTCATTATAGAACTTGGCTTGTATATTCCAACAATGGGTCTCCTCAAGTGCCCTAGGTCTTCGTGAGCAAGCAAGTTGGATGCACACCCACTAGTTTCTTTTGTTGAGCTTTCATGCATTTATAGCTCTAGTGCATCCGTTGCATGGCAATCCCTACTCCTCGCATTAACATCAATCGATGGGAATCTCCATAGCCCATTGATTAGCCTCGTTGATGTGAGACCTTCTCCTTTTTTGTCTTCTCCACATAACCCCCATCATCATATTCTATTCCACCCATAGTGCTATATCCATGGCTCACGCTCATGTATTGCATGAAGATTTATAAGTTTGAGATTACTAAAGTATGAAACAATTGCTTGGCTTGTCATCGGGGTTGTGCATGTTGAGAGCATTCTTGTGTGACGAAAATGGAGCATGACTAAACTATATGATTTTGTAGGGATGAACTTTCTTTGGCCATGTTATTTTGAGAAGACATAATTGCTTAGTTAGTATGCTTGAAGTATTATTATTTTTATGTCAATATGAACTTTTGTCTTGAATCTTTCGGATCTGAATATTCATATCACAAGTAAGAATAATTACATTGAAATTATGCCAACCAGCATTCCACATCAAAAATTATCTTTTTTATCATTTACCTACTCGAGGACGAGCAGGAATTAAGCTTGGGGATGCTTGATACGTCTCCAACGTATCTATAATTTTTGATTGCTCCATGCTATATTATCTACTGTTTTGGGCAATAATGGGCTTTATTATCCACTTTTATATTACTTTCAAGACTAACCTATTAACTGGAGGCCCAACCCAGATTTGTTGTTTTATGCCTATTTCAGTGTTTCGAAGAAAAGGAATATCAAACGGAGTCGAAACAGAACGAAATCAACTGGATAAGTTATTTTTGGAAGGAAACCTATCGGATAGACTTGGACCCTACGTCAGAAGATGAAGGAGGAGCTCACGAGTGTAGGGGGCACGCCCACCCCCCTGGGGCATGCCCCCCTGCCTCGTGGCCCCCCTTCGGTCCACCGACGTACCTCCTGCACCCATATATACCTACGTAACCTAAAGCTTCCAAAACGGAGATTAGATCGAGAGTTCCGCCGCCGCAAGCTTCTGTAGCCACCAAAAGTCCATCGGGACCCTATTCCGGCACCCTGCCGGAGGGGGGAACCCTCACCGGCGGCCATCTTCATCATCCCGGCGCTCTCCATGACGAGGAGGGAGTAGTTTACCCTCGGGGCTGAGGGTATGTACCAGTAGCTATGTGTTTGATCTCTCTCTCTCTCTCTCGTGTTCTTGATTTGGCACGATCTTGATGTATCGCAAGCTTTGCTATTATAGTTGGATCTTATGTTTCTCCTCCCCCTCTACTCTCTTGTAATGAATTGAGTTTCCCCTTTGGAGTTATCTTATCGGATTGAGTCTTTATAGATTTGAGAACACTTGATGTCTGTCTTGCGTGGGATAACCGTGGTGACAATGGGTTATTCTATTGATCCACTTGATGTATGTTTTGGTGATCAACTTGCGGGTTTCGTGACATTGGGAACCTATGCATAGGGGTTGGCACACGTTTTCGTTGTGATTCTCCGGTAGAAACTTTGGGGCACTCTTTGAGGTCCTTTGTGTTGGTTGAATAGATGAATCTGAGATTGTGTGATGCATATCATATAATCATACCCACGGATACTTGAGGTGACATTGGAGTATCTAGGTGACATTAGGGTTTTGGTTGATGTGTGTCTTAAGGTGTTATTCTAGTACGAACTCTAGGGTTGTTTGTGACACCTATAGGAATAGCCCAACGGATTGATTGGAAAGAATAACTTTGAGGTGGTTTCGTACCCTACCATAATCTCTTCGTTCATTCTCCGCTATTAGTGACTTTGGAGTGACTCTTTGTTGCATGTTGAGGGATAGTTATGTGATCCAATTATGTTAGTATTGTTGAGGGAACTTACACTAGCGAAAGTATGAACCCTAGGCCTTATTTCCATGCATTGCAATACCGTTTACGCTCACTTTTATCATTAGTTACCTTGCTGTTTTTATATTTTAAGATTACAAAAACCTTTATCTACCATCCATATACCACTCGTATCACCATCTCTTCGCCGAACTAGTTCACCTATACAATTTACCATTGTATTGGGTGTGTTGGGGACACAAGAGACTCTTTGTTATTTGGTTGCAGGGTTGCTTGAGAGAGACCATCTTCATCCTACGCCTCCCACGGATTGATAAACCTTAGGTCATCCACTTGAGGGAAATTTGCTACTGTCCTACAAACCTCTGCACTTGGAGGCCCAACAACGTCTACAAGAAGAAGGTTGTGTAGTAGACATCACTATCGTACATCCACGTTGATGGAGACTTCAACCCACGAAGGGTAACGGTTGCGCGAGTCCACGGAGGGCTCCACCCATGAAGGGTCCACGAAGAAGCAACCTTGTCTATCCCACCATGGCCGTCACCCACAAAGGACTTGCCTCACTCGGGTAGATCTTCATGAAGTAGGCGATCTCCTTGCCCTTACAAACTCCTTGGTTCAACTCCACAATCTTGACGGAGGCTCCCAAGTGACACCTAGCCAATCTAGGAGACACCACTCTCCAAGAGGTAACAAATGGTGTGTTGATGATGAACTCCTTGCTCTTGTGCTTCAAATGATAGTCTCCCCATCACTCAACTCTCTCTCATAGGATTGGATTTGGTGGAAAGATGATTTGAGTGGAAAGCAACTTGGGGAAGGCTAGAGATCAAGATTTATGTGTTTGGAATGGAATATCTTGACCTCAACACAAGTGTAGGTGGTTCTCTCTCAGAAAATATATGTTGAAAGTGTAGGCATGCTCTGATGGCTCTCTCCACGAATGAAGAGTGGGTGGACGGGTATATATAGCCACCACACAAAATCTAACCGTTACACACAATTTACCAAACTCGGTGGGACCGGATCGTGAAACTCGGTCAGACCGGTTTAGTTCATAATGTGGCCGTTAGGCATTTCGGTGGGACCGACACGTCAACTCGGTGAGACCGATTTCATTATGGTTAGGGCATAACGTAATCTCGGTGAGACCAATTTTGGTAATAGACAAACAGAGAGTTGGTCAGGCAAACTTGGTGGGACCGATTCGCTCATCTCGGTTGGACCGAAACATTACGAAAGGGAAACAGAGTGTTTGCATTGCAATCTCGATGGGACCGATCGCTCATCTCGGTTTGACCAAAATGTTACGAAGGGAAACAGAGAGATTACAATCCCATCTTGGTGAGACCGAGATCCCTATCGGTGAGACCGAAAAGACTAGGGTTTCTGGCAGTGGCTATGTCAACTGAACTTGGTGGCGCCTGATAGAAAGTTTCGGTGGGGCCGAGTTTGACTTTTGGTTTGGGACATATGTGGATATGAGAAAGTAGTTGAGGGTTTTCGGAGCATATCACTAAGCACTTTGAGCAAGAAACTCATTAAGCAACACCTCACCCCCTCTTGATAGTATTGGCTTTTCCTATGGACTGAATGTGATCTTGGATCACTTTAAAATGAAAAATGTAGAGTCCTAAGCTTTGAGCTTGAGCCAATCCTTTGTCCTATGATCTATACATTTTTTTTCTCTCCCTTTGGCAACAAGTTACCAAAAAGTTCAAAAATGCATAGTGTTAAATGACTCTCAGGCTTGGTCTTTGGGAGGTGGTGTAGAGAGAACTCCAAGGACGAAGGCATCTGTTGATGTAGCTGGAGCTGGTGGAGTGGCTGCTGGAGGTGGCACTGGAGCTGTAGCTGCATGTGCTGATGTTGTAGCTCGAGTATCTGTGACTGGCACTACAGCAGATCTCTGTCCTCTGGGCACTCTAGCAAAAGCATATGTAGTACACTTGCCCTTCTTCTCCTCTTCTTCCTCCTGTAGCTGCTCAACTATAGTTTGGATCTCAGTTACCTTGACATCAGGATCATTAAATTTTTGCTCAATGATCCTCTCCAAACTCTCCTGGTTTAGAGTCGCGGTGGCCAAGCCCTTCTCAATCCTCAAAGTGGATTGGATCAGATATGCAAGCTGGTCTTGCTTGCTCTTCAAGAACACTTGAGATGCGTCTTCAGCAGTTGGCATCTTTGCAGTTTTCTCTGCCCTTGCCTTCTCTCTCTTCTCATGTGCTTGAGTTGATGATGGTTCATTCTCATTCATGACAACAGTGTTGTCTTCAAATTCAGGGTAGATTGGCAGGTGCTCCTTATCCAATAGATATTTGTCTATGCCCATCTTGGAGTTGATGAGCTCCTGAATTTGTGGGGCATACCCACAACTTCTCTTCTGATCAGCTGTTGTCCTGTTGATTGTCTCCACAATCAGACTCATGACTTTGAACTTTTGAGGCACATCAAACAAATGTAGCAAGTTGATAGGATGTCCTCTGATCATCTTGTGATCACCTAACTTGGGTAGCAATGTGTGCCTGAGGATCCAGTTGATGGTAGGTAGACCAGACAACAAGAAGTGGACAGATCCAAACTTATGAGTCTCCAAAGCATCATCTGGGATCTCTCTATACATGTGTGCCATAGTGTTATGGTCTTTCTTCTTCTCAGCATAAACATCCAAGTCATCCTCACTTTCTTCTGGGGCATTAATCAACTGAGACCATTCTTAATAGTAGATTGGTACCTTGTACCTTCAGACATCCAAATGATCTTTCCATGTGGGTAGAAGTGGGCAGTGGAGTAAAACTGCATGATCAGCTCATCATTCCACTTGGTGAGCTTCTGGGCAACAAATGTATCAACTCCACATGCTTTGAAGCTGTCATATACACCTGGATAGTGATCTTCATTCTCCTTGATGTACTCCCAGACAACCCATCTCATGTCACACACTATGGCTTCTTGTCAAGCAAAATTGTCTCATAAAAGTCTTGCAGTTTCTTAGTGTGAAACCTGTAGTCAACAGCAGTTCTCCTCCTGACAGCATATGGATCAGACTGTCTCCATAATCTCAGTCCTGAATCCTTCCTGATTTTCATATTTTCTGCAACAGGATGTGCATCATTGTGGTCAGGGATCTTGGGCTTCAACTTTCTCAAAACAAGTGAGTCATCTTCCTCTTCTTCAGCAGCTTCAGGCACCGGGGCCTTGTTCTTCTCCTCAGCAGGAATACTCCTGGTGTTCCTCTTGGGTTTAGGCTTTTGAGCTGGAGCAAAGCCTTGGGAGCAGCTTTCGGGTTAGACGGAGCAGCCCCTGATATGATTGCATCTCCCATGAGTTTCTGAGCTTTGGGTGCTGGTGCAGTATCCTCTTGTTCTTCTTCTTCTTCTTCTTCTTCCGAATCTCTCTTCATTGATGGTTTGCCAAGAACTTTGGCAGTAGTGGTTCTTGCCCTCTTCCTCTTCTTCTTACCAACACCTGCTACTTCACCATCATCTGATTCAATGGTGAACTTCATAGTTTCACCTGTGGCAACTTTCTTTGGCTTGGAAGCTTCAGCAGTTGAGGTTCTGGCTTTTGACATTGGAACTCTTCTTGCTGAAGCCTTTGTTTTCATGCCAGGCTTTGTTGCAGCAGCAGTGCTGTACTCCTTCTTCAGCACCTTATTTGTTGAAGTGGCCTCATCCTCAACAGCCACATAATCCTCATCTTCAGAATCTAAGGTTTTATTCTTCCATGTCCTGGTAGCTGCCTTTGGCAAGTTGTTGGGTGTGCTCCTGCTGCCCTCATCATAGCTGCTGGAGGGACTAGTGCCCTCACTCATCTGAACATGTTCCTCTGACTTGTTCTGACTGTCACTTTGATCAGACATCTTGCAGGAAAACTGTCAGCAGACCCTGTGAATAGGTTGTAGATGAGGTAGAGTAGATGAGCATCACAAAGTACTGAGGTTTTGCAAAACAATTGAGTCAAAAAGCTTAGTTTTAGTGCTCTACAGAAGTGATCTCGGTGCTACCGAATTGACAAACTCGGTGATACTGAAGCAACACTTGGAACCTAAACTACTGAACTTGGTAGGGCCGAGTCACAGTTCGGTGGCATCGAGATTGCTAGGGTTTCACAGAATCTTGAACTCAGTCCCACCGATTTGCATGTTTCGGTCAAACCGAAAAGCGCATGTGCAATGGCCAAGGCCGAATCAGTGAGACCGATTTCTACAGTTTGGTCGGTCCGAGATGAGTTATGCGGTGAGCTAACCCTAAAATTTTCGAATCAATCTAGACCTAAGGAAGTTTTAGCTGGATGGATCAATCTCAATCGTGGCGAGAAACATGGCATTGTCATTGTGCTAGGAATCAGAGTGAAAAAGACAACACAAGGGTTCGAACACTTACCCTAGAGCAGCGAGTGTTCGCTACGGCGGCAACGGCGGAGCAGATTGCCGTTGACGGCGGCAGAGACCAGCGGCGGGAGGTCGCTGGCGGCGAGAAGACGATCCGGAGACCCGAAGAGGTAGAGCAGGTTACACGCGGGTGAATGGTTTCGGAAAATTTCCCAAAATTTGACCCGTCAGTATATATAACCTGACCCTGTCGGTGTGACCGAGTGGAACAACTCGGTGGCACTGAGATGCAAAACTGCAGGCAGTTACTACAACTCGGTGTGACCGAAAGGTTCTAATCGGTTGCACCGAGATTGAAAAACCTAGATCAACTAAGTGATCTCGGTAGGATCGAAAAGGATGAAACGGTCAGACCGAAATGCACAAAGAGGTTTTGGAAGTTTAAGTCTATGACGAATCGGGGACTCCGAGTGCTCCTCACATAGAGTGGTTTGAATCTGACTTGATCAAACTTTGTGATGTAGCATGAATAGAGTTTGAGACGAGGAAAGCATACATAGCTAGAGGGAGTTCTGATACGTCTCCAACGTATCTATAATTTTTTATTGCTCCACGCTATATTATTTACTGTTTTGAATGTTTATGGGATTTATTGTACACTTTTATATCATTTTTGGGACTAACCTATTAACCCAGAGCCCAGTGCCACTTTTTGTTTTTACCCTGTTTTAGGGTTGCGAAGAAAAGGAAAATCAAACGGAGTCCAATTGACCTGAAACTTCACGAAACTCTTTTTTGGAAGGAAAGAAGCCTAGAAGACTTGGAGTGCACGTCGGGGGATCTGCGAGGAGGTCACAAGGCAGGGGGGGCGCCCTCCACCCTCGTGAGCCCCTCGTGCCCCCCCCTGACGTACTTCTTCTGCCTATATATCTCCATATACCCTAAAAACATCCGTGAGCACAATAGATCGGGAGTTCCGCCGCCAGAAGCCTCCGTAGCCACCGAAAACCAATCTAGACCCATTCCGGCACCCTGCCGGAGGGGGAATCCTTCTCCGGTGGCCATCTTCATCATCCCGGTGCTCTCCATGACGAGGAGGGAGTAGTTCTCCCTCGGGGCTGAGGGTATGTACCAGTAGCTATGTGTTTAATCTCTCTCTCTCATGTTCTTGAGGTGATACGATCTTGATGTATCGCGAGCTTTGCTATTATATTTGGATCCTATGATGTTTCTTCCCCCCTCTACTCTCTTGTAATGAATTGAGTTTCCCCTTTGAAGTTATCTTATCGGATTGAGTCTTTATAGATTTGAGAACACTTGATGTATGTCTTGTCGTGCGTATCTGTGGTGACAATGGGATACCACGTGATTCACTTGATGTATGTTTTGGTGATCAACTTGCGGGTCCCGCCCATGAACCTACGCATAGGGGTTGGCACATGTTTTCGTCGTGATTCTCCGGTAGAAACTTCGGGGCACTCTTTGAGGTCCTTTGTGTTGGTTGAATAGATGAATCTGAGATTGTGTGATGCATATCATATAATCATACCCACGGATACTTGAGGTGACATTGGAGTATCTAGGTGACATTAGGGTTTTGGTTGATTTGTGTCTTAAGGTGTTATTCTAGTACGAACTCTAGGGCTGTTTGTGACACCTATAGGAATAGCCCAACGGATTGATTGGAAAGAATAACTTTGAGGTGGTTTCATACCCTACCATAACCTCTTCGTTCGTTCTCCGCTATTAGTGAGTTTGGAGTGACTCTTTGTTGCATGTTGAGGGATAGTTATGTCATCCAGTTATGTTAGTATTGTTGAGGGAACTTACACTAGTGAAAGTATGAACCCTAGGCCTTATTTCCTAGCATTGCAATACCGTTTACGCTCACTTTTATCATTATTTACCTTGCTGTTTTTATATTTTCAGATTACAAAAACCTTTATCTATTATCCATATACCACTTGTATCACCATCTCTTCGCCGAACTAGTGCACCTATACAATTTACCATTGTATTGGGTGTGTTGGGGACACAAGAGACTCTTTGTTATTTGGTTGCAGGGTTGCTTGAGAGAGACCATCTTCATCCTACGCCTCCTACGGATTGATAAACCTTAGGTCATCCACTTGAGGGAAATTTGCTACTGTCCTACAAACCTCTGCACTTGGAGGCCCAACAATGTCTACAAGAAGAAGGTTGTGTAGTAGACATCAAGTTCTTAGGCATTCTTGTCCATCCATTTGGCAAAAGAGAAAAGCCAAACAATCAAAACAAAAAATGGATGTCCTCGAATGAGAAAAATATGCATTCAACATGCTCACATAATTAAAATGGCAAATGAAATATGTGACAAAGCATGCACAAACACTCTAGCATCTATCAAGCAATTGGCGATGACTAGGTCATCTATATATGAGTATATTGACTTAGGAGTCAAATGAGAACATTTTATCATAGGTCATACTCATCATTTAAGCACAAGTGGGGTTACCACTTTTACATAAAGCATTGTTGTGCTCACACCATTAGAGTTGCTTTAGCTCAATTCTTAGAGTAAAGCTCCCCCTAGATGTGATATCCCCCTAAGAGGGATGAACTAACCTTGGGTTTTGTCGATGATGACTTCATGTAGGTGTTGAAGATGTGGATGCTCAATGTTGATGTAGATCATTCGGAGCAATCCATTGGAGTGAGTTGCACTTTCAATACCTACACGGGTTAGTCCCACAAGGAACAAGCAAGGATATCCATAGACATAGAGTGATGTATACACAAGATGTTTTCCATGAAAGCATTAGGTTACCTTGTCCCTTGTCTTACCAACAAGAGGGTTTGTGACTCCTTGAACTAGTGCAAGATATGGAAGTTGTTTGCACTTGTCCTCGCCAAAATGATAAGAGTGAAGTATGTTGGCGGAGTCACCCTCAAGAACTCTCTAGTTCTTCTTTTTCGGGATCCACGCCATCTTGATGGGAATCCTTGGAGTTGTAGTTGTACTTGATGAAGTAGAACTTGATGTAGTCTTGGGAACCCACTTGACCAAGACCTTAGGTGCTTCTTCAAATGCATCAATCTCCTCTTGAAGCTTGTCCTTGCCTTTTTGCTTGTGGTCTTATGGTGGAAGATCATCTTGAGCTTGTGTTCCTTGGAAAGAAGTAGGATCATACTTCTCTTGTTGAGGAACAAACTTCGTCTTGGGGCATTGATCTTCTTCCCACTCAACTCCATTGGCATTGAACTTTCGTTCAAAACCAACACCTTGATTCTTCCGGTGCCTTCCTTGCTTGCGTACAATTTCCTCAAAGTGCTTACTTCCAGCAAGGCTCTTGTAAACACCTTTCTCTATGATTCCCTTCAATAAGCTATTTTCTTGCTCAAGTGTAACTTGGCTAAGAGAATCATTAGTGGAATCAAGAGAACTACTAGAAGCGACAACATTGGATTTAGCATGATTGTTGTTACTACTAGATGAAGAATCTTTCTTGTTCTTGTTGTTAGATTTAACTTGTGGCATGTAAGTAGACAAGAGTAAACGCTTGGCAATGTAAGAAGAACTTTTCTTGTGACGATCATCATTGATTGCCTTTAAAAACTCATGCTCTTGCTCAAGGTTGAGCTTTTCAAAGCGTAGCTTCTCATGGATCTTTAAAAGTTCTCGATGATCTTCCAAGGTAGTTTCATGAGCTAACTTAAGAGTGTTTAGTTCTTTAGTTAGACGCTCAATCTCCTTCTTATCATCGTCATTTGTTTTATCTTGATTAGCATGATTAATAGCAAATTCATCAGAGTTTTCATAACTAGAGTTGTCAACAAGTAAATCATCATCTCCTAGCAAATCATCTTCATCACTATTGAAATCAACATACTCGGGGTGTGTTACCTTTGGACCTTTAGCCATGAAGCATCTCCCAATTCCTTCATTTGGTGAGTCAAATATGTCGTACGAGTTGGTTTTCACAAATGCTAGTCTGGCAACACCTTCATCTTCAGTATATTCGGAGTCGGAGTGATAACTTCTTTCGGAGTGATTGTCGGAGTCGGAGCCGGATACCCATTCACCAACATGAGCTTGATGTCTTCTTTTTGTGTAGCTCCTTGATGACTTATCCTTCCTTTCCGAATCCTTGCTTCCCCGAGAGGGTCTTCGTTCATAACGATCATCTCTACTCCTTCTTTCTCTTGGTGGTGATTCTTCTTTTCTACTCCTTCTTTTGGGAGAATCTTCTCTTCTTTTGTAGGGAGCCGTACACTCATTGGAATAGTGTCCGGGTCTTCCACAATTATAGCAATTATGCTCACGACTAGAAGATCTTTTGTCACTGTAGGACCTTGACTTGGAACTTCTTTCCTTGCTTCTACTTTTTTAAAACTGGTTGAAGTTTTTCACCATTAGGCTCAATTCTTCATTGAAGGTTTGTTTCTCACTTGATGATGTGGGAGCTTCACATGAGGCTTTGTAAGCACCACTTGACTTGTTGTGGAGCTATTCCTTATCCTTGAGTGACATCTCATGAGCAACAATTCTTCCAATGACTTTCGTTGGCTTGAGATCTTTGTAATTGGGCATCATTTGGGTCATTGTGCACACGGTATCATATTTTCCATCCAAGGCTCTTAGGATCTTCTTGATGATGAATTTTATCGGTCATCTCTTCACTTCCTAAGCCGGCAATCTCATTTGTGATGAGAGCAAGCCTAGAGTACATTTCAGCGACGCCTTCACCATCCTTCATTTTGAATTTATCAAGTTGACTTTGAAGCACATCCAATTTGGATTCCTTGACGGAGTCGGTACCTTCGTGCATATTGATACGTCCATTTTGCATCATGCTTTTATATCGATATTTATTGCATTATGGGCTGTTATTACACATTATGTCACAATACTTATGCCTATTCTCTCTTATTTTACAAGGTTTACATAAGGAGGGAGAATGCCGGCAGCTGGAATTCTGGGCTGGAAAAGGAGCAAATATTAGAGACCTATTCTGCACAACTCCAAAAGTCCTGAAACTCCATGAAAGTTATTTTTGGAAATAATAAAAAATACTGAGCGGAAGGAATACCAGAGGGGGCCCACACCCTGGCCATGAGGGTGGGGGCACGCCCTACCCCCCTGGGCGTGCTCCCCTACCTCATGGGCCCCCTATTGGCCCTCCGATGCCCATCTTCTGCTATATGAAGTCTTTCGTCCGAGAAAAAAATCATAAGCAAGCTTTCGGGACAAGACTCCGCAGCCACGAGGCGGAACCATGGCGGAACCAATCTAGGGCTCCGGCAGAGCTGTTCTTGTTGGGGAACGTAGCAGAAATTCAAAATTTTCCTACGTGTCACCAAGATCTATCTATGGAGAGACCAGCAACGAGGGGAAGGAGAGTGCATCTACATACCCTTGTAGATCGCTAAGCGAAAGCGTTCAAGAGAACGGGGTTGAAGGAGTCGTACTCGTCGTGATCCAAATCACCGGAGATCCTAGTGCCGAACGGACGGCACCTCCGCGTTCAACACACGTACAACCCGGCGACGTCTCCCATGCCTTGATCCAGCAAGGCGAGAGGGAGAGGTTGAGGAAGACTCCATCCAGCAGCAGCACAACGGCGTGGTGGTGGTGGAGGAGCATGGTACTCCAGCAGGGCTTCGCCAAGCACCGCAAGATATGAGGAGAAAGAGAGGGAGGGCTGCACCAACAGGGAGAGATCAAATCGCGTGTCTTGGGCAGCCCCTAGGCCTCACTATTTATAGGAGGAGGGGAGGAGGGTGCGCACCCTCTAGGGTTCCCACCCCTAGGGGGGCGGAAGCCCTAGATGGGTTTTGGGGGGGCGGCCAAGAGGGGAGGAGAGGGAGGCGCAGGGAGCATGGGCCTTAGGGCCCATCTGCCCTTAGGGTTTGCCCCCTCTCCCCTTCTAGGCGCATGGGCCATGGTGGGAGGCGCCCTAGCCCACCTAGGGGCTGGTGCCTTCTCATACTTGGCCCATGTATGCCTCTGGGGCCCATGGCCCCACCCCGGTGGACCCCCGGACCCCTCCGGTGGTCCCGGTACATTACCGATAACATCCGAAACTCTTCCGGTGACCAAAACAGGACTTCCCATATATAAATCTTTACCTCCGGACCATTCCGGAACTCCTCGTGATGTCCGGGATCTCATCCGGGACTCTGAAAAACATTCGGTAACCACATACAAACTTCCTTTATAACCCTAGCGTCATCGAACCTTAAGTGTGTAGACCCTACGGGTTCGGGAACCATGCAGACATGACCGAGACGTTCTCCGGTCAATGACCAACAGCGGGATCTGGATACCCATGTTGGTTCCCACATGTTCCACGATGATCTCATCGGATGAACCACGATGTCAAGGACTTAATCAATCCCGTATACAATTCCATTTGTCTATCGGTACGATCCTTGCCCGAGATTCGATCGTCGGTATCCCGATACCTTGTTCAATCTCGTTACCGGCAAGTCTCTTTACTCGTTCCGTAACACATCATCCCGTGATCAACTCCTTGATCACATTGTGCACATTATGATGATGTCCTACCGAGTGGGCCCAGAGATACCTCTTCGTTTACACGGAGTGACAAATCCCAGTCTCGATTCGTGCCAACCCAACAGACACTTTCGGAGATACCCGTAGTGCACCTTTATAGTCACCCAGTTACGTTGTGACGTTTGGCACACCCAAAGTATTCCTACGGTATCCGGGAGTTGCACAATCTCATGGTCTAAGGAAATGATACTTGACATGAGTAAAGCTTTAGCATACGAACTACATGATCTTTGTGCTACGCTTAGGATTGGGTCTTGTCCATCACATCATTCTCCTAATGATGTGATCCCGTTATCAACGACATCCAATGTCCATGGCCAGGAAACCGTAACCATCTATTGATCAACGAGCTAGTCAACTAGAGGCTTACTAGGGACATGGTGTTGTCTATGTATCCACACATGTATCTGAGTTTCCTATCAATACAATTCTAGCATGGATAATAAACGATTATCATGAACAAGGAAATATAATAATAACCAATTTATTATTGCCTCTAGGGCATATTTCCAACAGTCTCCCACTTGCACTAGAGTCAATAATCCAGTTCACATCGATATGTGATTAACACTTAAGGTCACATCCCCATGTGACTAACACCCAAAGAGTTCTAGGTTTGATCATGTTATGCTTGTGAGAGAGGTTATAGTCAACGGGTCTAAACCTTTCAGATCCGTGTGTGCTTTACAAATCTCTATGTCATCTCCTAGATGCAGCTACCACGTTCTATTTGGAGCTATTCCAAATAACTGTTCTACTATACGAATCCAGTTTACTACTCAGAATAATCTGGATTAGTGTCAAAGTTTGCATCGGCGTAACCCTTTACGACGAACTCTTTTACCACCTCCATAATCGAGAAAATTCCTTAGTCCACTAGTTACTAAGGATAACTTTGACCGTTGTCCTGTGATCCATTCTTGGATCACTCTTGTACCCCTTGACTGACTCATGGCAAGGCACACTTCAGGTGCGGTACACATCATAGCATACTGTAGAGCCTACGTCTTAAGCATAGGGGACGACCTTCGTCCTTTCTCTCTATTCTGCCGTGGTCGAGCTTTAAGTCTTAACTTCATACCTTACAACTCAGGCAAGAACTCCTTCTTTGACTGATCCATCTTGAACACCTTCAAGATCATGTCAAGGTATGTGCTCATTTGAAAGTACCATTAAGCATTTTGATCTATCCTTATAGATCTTGATGCTCAATGTTCAAGTAGCTTAATCCAGGCTTTCCATTGAAAAACACTTTCCAAATAACCCTATATGCTTTCTAGAAATTCTACGTCATTTCTGATCAACAATATGTCAACAACATATACTCATCAGAAATTCTATAGTGCTCCCACTCACTTCTTTGGAAATACAAGTTTCTCATAAACTTTGTATACACCCAAAATCTTTGATCATCTCATCAAAGCATACATTCCAACTCCGAGATGCTTACTCCAGTCCTTAGAAGGATTGCTGGAGCTTTGCATACTTATTAGCATCTTTCAGGATTGACAAAACCTTCCGGTTGTATTACATACAACCTTTCCTCAAGAAAAATCGTCGAGGAAACAATGTTTTGACATCCTATCTGCAAGATTTCATAAATAATGCAGTAATCGCTAATATAATTCCAACAGACTCTTAGCATCGCTACGAGTGAGAAAGTCTCACCGTAGTCAACTCCTTGAACTTGTCGGGAAACTTCTTAACGACAAATCGAGCTTTCTTAATGGTGACATTTACCATCATTGTCCATCTTCCCTTTTAAAATCCATCTGTACTCAACAGCCTTACGACCATCGAGCTGTTCTGCCAAAGTCTACACTTTGTTTTCATATATGGATCCTCTCTCGGATTATATGGCCTCGAGCCATTTTGGAATCCAGGCCCACCACCGCTTCTCCATAGCTCGTAGGTTCATTGTTGTCTAGCAACATGACTTCCAAGACAGGATTACGTACCACTCTGAAGTAGTACGCATCCTTGTCATCCTACGAGGTCTGGGAGTGACTTGATCCGAAGTCTCATGATCAATATCATAAGCTTCCACTTCAATTGGTGTAGGTGCCACAGGAACAACTCTTTGTGCTCTGCTATACACTAGTTGAAGTGAGGGTTCAATAACCTCCTCAAGTCTCTACCATCCTCCCACTCAATTCTTTCGAGAGAAACTTTTCCTCGTGAAAGGACCCGATTCTAGAAACAATCCCTTATTGCTTTCGGATCTGATACAGGAGGTATACCCAACTGTTTTGGGTGTCCTATGAAGATGCGTTTATCCGCTTTGGGTTCGAGCTTATCAGCCTGAAACTTTTCCACATAAGCGTCGCAGCCCCAAACTTTTAAGAAATGACAGCTTAGGTTTCTCTAAACCATAGTTCATACGGTGTCATCTCATCGGAATTACGTGGTGCCCTATTTAAAGTGAATGTGGTTGTCTCTAATGCCTAACCCATAAACTATTGTGGTAATTCGATAAGAGACATCATGGCATGCATCATATCCAATAGGGTGCAGTTATGATGTTCGGACACACCATCAACCTATGGTGTTCCAGGATGTATCGATTGTGAAACAATTTCCACAATGTCTTAATTCTGTGCCAAACTCGTAATTCAGATATTCATCTCTATGATCATATCATAGATATTTTATCCTCTTGTCACGACGATCTTTCAACTTCACCCTGAAATTACTTGAACCTTTCAATAATTCAGACTCGTGATTCATCAAGTAAATATACTCAACATCTACTCAAATCATCTGTGAAGTAAGAACATAACGATATCCACTACACGCCTCAGCACTCATTGGACATCAAAATGTATTACTTCCAACAAGTTGCTTTCTAGTTCCATTTTACTGAAACCGAGGCTTTCAGTCATCTTGCCCATGTGGTATGATTTGCATGTCCTAAGTGATTCAAAATCAAGTGAGTCCAAATGGTCCATTTTCATGGAGTTTCTTCATGCATATACACCAACAAACATGGTTCGCATGTCTCAATCCTTTCAAAAATGAGTGAGTCCAAAGATCCATCAACATGGAGCTTCTTCATGCGTTTTATACCGATATGACTTAAGTGGCAGTGCCACAAGTAGGTGGTACTATCATTACTATCCTATATCTTTTGGCATGAACATGTATATCACTACGATCGAGATTCAATAAACCATTCATTTTAGGCGTAAGACCATTGAAGGTATTATTCAAATAAACAGAATAACCATTATTCTCCTTAAATGAATAACCGTATTGCGATAGACATAATCCAATCATGTCTATGCTCAATGCAAACACCAATCTCGATGGTAGAGGGAGCGTACGATATTTGATCAACCTTGGAAATACTTCCAACACATATCGTCATCTCACCTTTTAGCTAGTCTCTGTTTATTCCGTAGCTTTTATTTCGAGTTACTAACACTTAGCAACCGAACCGGTATCTAATACCCTGGTGCTACTAGGAGAACTAGTAAAGTACACATCAACACAATGTTTATCCAATATACTTCTATCGACCTTGCCAGCCTTCTAATTTACCAAGTATCTAGGGTAATTCTGCTCCAGTGGCTGTTCCCCTTATTAC
The DNA here is from genome assembly GCF_056163025.1 of Triticum urartu. Taxonomy (NCBI): domain Eukaryota; kingdom Viridiplantae; phylum Streptophyta; class Magnoliopsida; order Poales; family Poaceae; genus Triticum; species Triticum urartu. The sequence continues at coordinate 491,042,042 of NC_141878.1, forward strand.
AGAAGCACTTAGTCTCGGGTTTGGGTTCAACCTTGGGTTTCTTCACTAGAGCTGCAGCTAAATTGCCGTTTCATGAAGTATCCCTTCTTGCCCTTGCCCTTCTTGAAACTAGTGGTTTCACCAACCATCAACAATTGATGCTCCTTCTTGATTTCTACTTTCGCGGTGTCAAACATCGCGAATATTTCAAGGATCATCATATCTATCCCTGATATGTTATAGTTCATCACGAAGCTCTAGCAGCTTGGTGGCAATGACTTTGGAGAAACATCACTATCTCATCTGGAAGATCAACTCCCACTTGATTCAAATGATTGTTGTACTCAGACAATCTGAGCACAAGCTCAACAATTGAGCTTTTCTCCCTTAGTTTGCAGGCTAAGAAAATCGTCGGAGGTCTTATACCTCTTGACGTGGGCACGAGCCTGAAATCCCAATTTCAGCCCTCAAAACATCTCATATGTTTCGCGACGTTTCAAAAATGTCTTCGGTGCCTCAACTCTAAACCGTTTAACTGAACTATCACGTAGTTATCAAAACGTGTATGTCAGATGTTCGCAACATCCACAGACGACGTTCGAGGTTTAGCACACTGAGCGGTGCATTAAGGACATAAGCCTTCTATGAAGCAATGAGGACAATCCTCAGTTTACGGACCTAGTCCGCATAATTGCTACTATCAACTTTCAACTAAATTTTCTCTAGGAACATATCTAAACAGTAGAACTGAAGCGCGAGCTACGACATAATTTGCGAAGATCTTTTGACTATGTTCAGGATAATTAAGTTCATATTATGAACTCCCACTTAGATAGACATCCCTCTAGTCATCTAAGTGATTACATGATCCGAGTCAACTAGGCCGTGTCCAATCATCACGTGAGACGGACTAGTCAACATCGGTGAACATCTTCATGTTGATCGTATCTACCATACGACTCATGCTCGACCTTTTGGTCTCTTGTGTTCCGAGGCCATGTCTGTACATGCTAGGCTCGTCAAGTCAACCTAAGTGTTTTGCATGTGTTCCGAGGCCATGTCTGTACATGCTAGGCTCGTCAACACCCGTTGTATTCAAACGTAAGAATCTATCACACCCGATCATCACGTGGTGCTTCAAAACACGAACTTTTAGCAACGGTGCACAGTTAGGGGGAACACTTTCTTGAAATTATTATGAGGGATCATCTTATTTACTACCGTTGTTCTAAGCAAATAAGATGTATAAACATGATAAACATCACATGCAATCAAAAAGTAGTGACATGATATGGCCAATATCATATAGCTCCTTTGATCTCCATCTTGGGGCTCCATGATCATCTTGTCACCGGCATGACACTATGATCTCCATCATCGTGTCTCCATGAAGTTGTTCGCCAACTATTACTTCTACTACTATGGCTACCGGTTAGCAATAAAGTAAAGTAATTACATGGCGTTGTTCAATGACACGCAGGTCATACAATAAATAAAGACAACTCCTATGGCTCCTGCCGGTTGTCATACTCATCGACATGCAAGTCGTGATTCCTATTACAAGAACATGATCAATCTCATACATCACATATCATTCATCACATTCTTCTTGGCCATATCACATCACATAGCATTCCCTGCAAAAACAAGTTAGACGTCCTCTAATTGTTGTTTGCATGTTTTACGTAGCTGCTATGGGTTTCTAGCAAGAACGTTTCTTACCTACGCAAAACCACAACGTGATATGCCAATTGCTATTTACCCTTCATAAGGACCCTTTTCATCGAATCTGTTCCGACTAAAGTGGGAGAGACAGACACCCGCTAGCCACCTTATGCAACTAGTGCATGTCAGTCGGTGGAACCAGTCTCACGTAAGAGTACGTGTAAGGTCGGTCCGGGCCGCTTCATCCCACAATGCCGCCGAATCAAGATTGGACTAGTAATGGTAAGCATATTGAACAAAATCAACGCCCACAACTACTTTGTGTTCTACTCGTGCATAGAATCTACGCAATAGACCTAGCTCATGATGCCACTGTTCGGGGAACGTAGCAGAAATTCAAAATTTTCCTACGTGTCACCAAGATCTATCTATGGAGAGACCAGCAACGAGGGGAAGGAGAGTGCATCTACATACCCTTGTAGATCGCTAAGCGGAAGCGTTCAAGAGAACGGGGTTGAAGGAGTCGTACTCGTCGTGATCCAAATCACCGGAGATCCTAGTGCCGAACGGACGGCACCTCCGCGTTCAACACACGTACAGCCCAGCGATGTCTCCCATGCCTTGATCCAGCAAGGCGAGAGGGAGAGGTTGAGGAAGACTCCATCCAGCAGCAGCACAACGGCATGGTGGTGGTGGAGGAGCGTGGTACTCCAGCAGGGCTTCGCCAAGCACCGCAAGATATGAGGAGAAAGAGAGGGAGGGTTGCACCAACAGGGAGAGATCAAATCGCGTCTCTTGGGCAGCCCCTAGGCCTCACTATTTATAGGAGGAGGGGAGGAGGGTGCGCACCCTCTAGGGTTCCCACCCCTAGGAGGGCGGCAGCCCTAGATGGGTTTTGGGGGGGCGGCCAAGAGGGGAGGAGAGGGAGGCGCAGGGAGCATGGGCCTTAGGGCCCATCTGCCCTTAGGGTTTGCCCCCTCTCCCCTTCTAGGCGCATGGGCCATGGTGGGAGGCGCCCTAGCCCACCTAGGGGCTGGTTCCTTCTCATACTTGGCCCATGTATGCCTCTGGGGCCCATGGCCCCACCCCGGTGGACCCCCGGACCCCTCCGGTGGTCCCGGTACATTACCGATAACATCCGAAACTCTTCCGGTGACCAAAACAGGACTTCCCATATATAAAGATTTACCTCCGGACCATTCCGGAACTCCTCGTGACGTCCGGGATCTCATCCGGGACTCCGAACAATATTCAGTAACCACATACAAACTTCCTTTATAACCCTAGCGTCATCGAACCTTAAGTGTGTAGACCCTACGGGTTCGGGAACCATGCAGACATGACCGAGACGTTCTCCGGTCAATGACCAACAGCGGGATTTGGATACCCATGTTGGTTCCCACATGTTCCACGATGATCTCATCGGATGAACCACGATGTCAAGGACTTAATCAATCCCGTATACAATTCCCTTTGTCTATCGGTACGATGCTTGCCCGAGATTCGATCGTCGGTATCCCGATACCTTGTTCAATCTCCTTACCGTCAAGTCTCTTTACTCGTTCCGTAACACATCATCCCGTGATCAACTCCTTGATCACATTGTGCACATTATGATGATGTCCTACCGAGTGGGCCCAGAGATACCTCTCCGTTTACACGGAGTGACAAATCCTAGTCTCGATTCGTGCCAACCCAACAGACACTTTCGGAGATACCCGTAGTGCACCTTTATAGTCACCCAGTTACATTGTGACGTTTGGCACACCCAAAGTATTCCTACGGTATCCGGGAGTTGCACAATCTCATGGTCTAAGGAAATGATACTTGACATGAGTAAAGCTTTAGCATATGAACTACACGATCTTTGTGCTAGGCTTAGGATTGGGTCTTGTCCATCACATCATTCTCCTAATGATGTGATCCCGTTATCAACGACATCCAATGTCCATGGTCAGGAAACCGTAACCATCTATTGATCAACGAGCTAGTCAACTAGAGGCTTACTAGGGACATGGTGTTGTCTATGTATCCACACATGTATCTGAGTTTCCTATCAATACAATTCTAGCATGGATAATAAACGATTATCATGAACAAGGAAATATAATAATAACCAATTTATTATTGCCTCTAGGGCATATTTCCAACAGTTCTGCCGAGGACACTTCCCTCCGGGAGGGGGAAATCATCGCTATCGTCATCACCAACGCTCCTCTCATCGGGAGAGGGCCAATCTCCATCAACATCTTCACCAGCACCATCTCCTCTCAAACCCTAGTTCATCTCTTGTATCCAATTCTTGTCTCTAAGTCTGGGATTGGTACCTGTAGGTTGCTAGTAGTGTTGATTACTCCTTGTAGTTGATGCTGGTTGGTTTATTTGGTGGAAGATCATATGTTCAGATCATATATGAATATTAATACCCCTCTGATTATGAACATGAATATGCTTTGTGAGTAGTTACGTTTGTTCCTGAGGACATGGGAGAAGTCTTGCTATTAGTAGTCATGTGAAATTGGTATTCGTTCGATATTTTGATGAGATGTATGTTGTCTCTCCTCTAGTGGTGTTATGTGAACGTCGACTACATGACACTTCACCATTATTTGGGCCTAGAGGAAGGCATTGGGAAGTAATAAGTAGATGATGGGTTGATAAAGTGACAGAAGCTTAAACCCTAGTTTATGCGTTGCTTCGTAAGGGGCTGATTTGGATCCACTTGTTTCATGCTATGGTTAGGTTTACCTTAATACTTTTCTTGTAGTTGCGGATGCTTGCAATAGGGGTTAATCATAAGTGGGATGCTTGTTAAAGTAAGAACAGCACCCAAGCACCGGTCCACCCACATATCAAATTATCAAAGTACCGAACGCGAATCATATGAACGTGACGAAAACTGGCTTGACGATAATTCCCATGTGTCCTCGGGAGCGCTTTTCTCTATATAAGAGTTTGTCCAGGCTTGTCCTTTGCTACAAAAAGGATTGGGCCACTTTGCTGCACTTTATTTACTTTTTTTACTTGTTGCTCGTTACAAATTATCTCGTCACAAAACTATCTGTTACCTATTATTTCAGTGCTTGCAGAGAATACCTTGCTGAAAACCGCTTATCATTTCCTTCTGCTCCTGTTGGGTTCGACACTCTTACTTATCGAAAGGACTACGATAGATCTGCTATACTTGTGGGTCATCAAGACTCTTTTCTGGCGCCGTTGCCGAGGAGTGAAGCGCCTTTGGTAGGTGGAATTTGCTAAGGATTTTTTTATAGTGTGCTGAAATTTAATGTCACTTGTTACTATGGAAAGTAATCCTCTGATGGGCTTGATCGGGGTATCTTCACCCAGACCAGTAGAGTAAAGAGTTGCTGCTCAACCTACTGAACCTAATAAAAATGAAAATGTCTACTTTGAAATTCCTTTGGGTATGATAGAGAAACGACTAGCTAATCCTTTTGAAGGAGATGGAACATTACATCCTGATGAGCATTTAATATATGTGGATGAAGTTTGTGGATTATTTAAGCTTGTAGGTATGCCCGATGATGTTATCAAGAAGAAGGTCTTCCCTTTATCTTTGAAGGGAGATGCATTGACATGGTATAGGCTATGTGATGATATGGGATCATGGAACTACAAGCGATTGAAATTGGAATTTCATCAGAAGTTTTATCCTATGCATCTTGTTCATCGTGATCAATTATATATATAATTTCTGGCCTCGCGAAGGAGAAAGCATCGCTCAAACTTGGGGGAGGCTTAAATCAATGTTATATTCATGCCCCAATCATGAGCTCTCAAGAGAAATGATTATTCATAATTTTTATGCTCGGCTTTCTGATAACAATCGCACCATGCTCGATACTTCTTGTGTTGGCTCTTTTACGATGAAGACTATTGAATTCAAATGAGATTTATTGGAAAGAATTAAACGCAACTCTGAAGATTGGGACCCCGACGAAGGTAAGGAGTCAGGTATGACACCTAAGTTTGATTGCGTTAAATCTTTTATGGATACCGATGTTTTCCGTAAATTTAGCACTAAATATGGACTTGACTCTGAGATAGTAGATTTTTTCTATGAATTCTTTGCTACTCATGTTGATCTCCCTAAATAAAAGTGGTTTAAATATCATCCTCTCATAGAAGTAAAAGTAGTTGCACCTATTAAAGTTGAAGAAAAGACTATCACTTATAATGATCCTATTGTTCCTACTGCTTATGTTGAGAAACCACATTTCCCTGTTAGAATAAAGGATCATGCTAAAGATTCAATTGTGGTTCGTAAAAGCAATATTAGAACCTATACACCTCCTGAGCAAGTTAAAGTTGAACCGAATATTCCTATTGTTAAAGATCTCTTGGCTGATAATATTGATGTCCATGTTATTTATTTCTGTGATGAGACTGCTAGAATAGCTAAACCTTGTGCTAAAGATAAACATAGACATGTGGTAGGCATGCCTGTTATTTCTGTTAAAACTAGCAGTGTGACCCGCGCATTTGCGCGGCTAGGTTCCGTGTGTACGACAAATTTCGTATGTAAGATACTATTATGTTAGTACATAGAGATTTAAAATTACAGTAAACCTTGAAGTTTTTTGTTGAGTGTCAATTTTTCAGTTTATGTTGAATTAATTTGCTACTTTCTCGAATGCCAACTTGAAAGTCACCATCAAGTATTATATCATGTCGATTAGGACATATTACAGACGTCATTGACCATTCAACATTCTTGTATGGTATGATTGGACTTTGGACTCCCTCATTTTTATTCTCGACGGCTCACTCACTTTTCAGTATAACTTGTCTTTATAATTGTACTCACATCCTACTCTGTTGGTGCAGACTTAATTTCATTAGTGCGTTGACATAAACGGTTGCTTATTTATTTTCTATTGCAATTACAACATCACTTTGCTCCTATCATTTAATAGCCTCAAAGTTCTAATAATTTAAGTAAGAATATATATACAAATTTTTATTTACAGTATGTATATGACATAAATTTGATTTGGTACCGATAGAATTTTTCTGTATCAATTCAAGGTTTATTTGGTATATAAGACATATTATAATTCTTTGTTTCTTCGTGTGATTGAAGGTATTTAGGAAAAGTGTAATATTTATTCTATAAATAACAAATGTGAATTTAGGTCGCATAGCCCACGTATAAAGCCTATACAGACCCGTCGCTTTGCTTATCAGCCCAACTTTCATGGAGATAGGGGAAGTTACCACTCCGTGTCATTTTTTCTCCAAGTAAAACAACCGGTACAGTTCATCTGCAAAGAAATCTCCTCTCGTTACCCTAAAAAAGAGAAAAATCCTCTCATGTCGAGCAATCCCCAGCAAGCTTCTCATCAACATGCCCATTTCTTCTGATTTGATGTCGGCGATGGAACATGCCACTGCCGAGCTGTACAACCCAACCATCCAGGTTTCAGTACTTATTGACGCAAGTTTACCTTTCTATGACTTATAAAAAATGATATATAGGCCTTCCGTTCCACGTTTCTTAAAGTAATTAAATTACTAATTTTCACAGGAAATTTATTGTAAGGTTTAGTATTATGGGGTTCATATATGTGCGTACAGAAAACCAAACTGTTATATGTATTTTATCTCTTATTTAAAATTTTATTTATAGAATAAACATGAAAATCTCTATAAACTGGCATGCGTCTAGTCTTCGAGTTATCCACTGTGTGTCTTATGTTGCTCGAGTTATCGTCTGCTCAGAATGCTTGGGTGTTCCGTGGAGTCTCATGCGTATACACATGAATATGCATTTGTGTGCTACATTTTAAAAAGAGATACCATATATTATATATGCATTATTTTGATGAAAACTCTCACAATGATTATTGAATTTTTGTAGTCTTAGTAACTTTTTGTAGCAGTACCCGTATTATAAATAAGACATACCTTATATTATAGATGCATTATATTTGATGAAACCTTTGCGATGATTATTACAAAAAAATATAGTTTTAGTGCTTTTTAGAGTCGATCCCTATTGTTACTCTCCAAAAAAAATGCCCAGTGTTATTTTTCTTAGTTTTGTAGTGCAAAATTCTTTTTTAGTGGCTAGTGTTACATTTTTCTTAGTGGTGGCTAGTATTACATTAAGCGATGGAATATACTTTTTTAGAACAGCGACAGGACAAATGTGAAAAGGCTTCTCCGGACCCATATTGGGCTCTGGGCCAACTGCATCGTATTTGTTTTTTCTAATCGGCTGTTGGCAGCTCGTAGGTGTTTTTCATGTACGTGGTTCCTGTACGTGTCCCCCAGTAGGACAGGAGTTGTTTTTTAATGCAAGGATATGACTTTTTCTTTGGTGTAGATGTACCGTGGTAAATTCCCCTTAAAAAAGTCAATGGTCAATTATTGTACCTGTCCGTTCCATGTCCGCCACGCACTTTTCCTTTGAAGATGCATGCCCGTGACCGTGACATAGTGATATACGTTTGTACATAATATTTGTATATAACACATGATATCTTTAAATCTCAGCCACTTATATCTAAAAAATTATGGTCAATATAATTTAATCTGTGTGTATGAATATGATGGCTTATTTACTATTGTTTTAATAATAAAATAATAGATTGGTATGAAATGATACTACATATTACAACTGGATTTCAATTTAGCTATTTATACACATTGCATAAAGTTTATACTGAAACCAAAGACTATTTGCTCGTAATAATATTTGTGTGAAATGTTACACATTTTAAATCCCAGCTTTTTAATACTACAACTGAACTCAAATTTAGCAATTTATAAATATTACATATATTTTATTCAAATACCAAAGTGCTAATTTTTTCTTGTTTCGAATTTTGTAGATAAAATATAATGTTTTAACTATTGATTTGCAGGAGCTACGTGTCGATATGGAACAGATATGTGTGTTTTCCACCTTTTAATCTTTTAATCCACCTCACTTTTTTTATTGCCACGATTATGTTGATCCATAGGTTTGTACAAATATTTGGTAGTGTGAACACGGCCCAATATTGTATGAAAAAAACTGGGCCGTGGCCGGTTGGCCAAGCGTACCACCGCTGGCTTCTTTTACATGTACCGTATTTCCACCTAAGGAAAACACACGTGATGGTAGTAAACTCTGTTTTCTTTTGACAAATCGTGATGGTGGTATACCGTTTTCCTTGACAAACCGTGATGTAGTACGTAATAGCCTTCGCACGCACGTGATGGCCTTGTCATGTGCAACACAATATAACCTATACACAATATTTGTACGTAACGCTATATATTTAAATCTTAGCCCTTTATTTTAAGAAGTTAATGGATGAGATAATTTAATCTCTGTGGGCGAATGTGATGGCTTGTTTGACTTCTATTTTATGTATATAATAGATAGAAGATCATTGTTATTATGGCTTATGTGACATGAGTGCTAGTGCTAGTGTAATACCTATTAATTTATATAAAGAAATTATGCATGATATTGCACCTGCTGAGTTAGAAGATATTGATGTCACTATTAAGCTTGCCAATAGAGATACTATATAACCAATTGGAATTGTTAGAGATATTGAAGTCTTGTGTGGAAAAAACAAAATATCCTGCTGGTTTTCTTGTTCTTGGTTCCCCACAGGATAGCTTTTGTCCCATTATATTTGGTAGCCCCTTCTTAAACACTGTTAATGCTAAGATAGACTGCGAAAAGTATGTTGTCACTATTAGTCTAGGTTATATGTCTCATGAGTTTAATTTCTCTAAATTTCGTAGACAACACCGTGAAGAGGAATTGCCTAGTAAAGATGAAATTATTGGTCTTGCTTCTATTGATGTACCTCCTAGTGATCCTTTAGAACAATATTTGCTAGACCATGAAAATGATATGTTTATGAATGAAAGAAGGAAAATAGATGAAGTGTTCTTTAAACAGGGACCTGTTCTGAAACACAACTTGCCTGTTGAAATCCTAGGAGATCCTCCTCCACCCAAGGGTGATCCCGTGTTTGAGCTTAAACCATTGCCTGATACTCTTAAATATGCTTATCTTGATGAAAAGAAGATATATCTTGTTATTATTAGCGCTAACCTTTTAGAGAAGAAGGAAGAAAAATTATTGAAAACTCTGAAGAAACACCGTGCTGCTATTGGATATACTCTTGATGATCTTAAGGGCATTAGTCCCACTCTATGTCAACACAAAATAAATTTGGAGAAAGATGCCAAACCAGTTATTGATCATCAAAGACGGATGAATCCTAAAATGAAAGAAGTGGTAAGAAAGGAAATACTAAAGCTCCTTGAGGCAGGTATAATTTATCTCGTTGCTGATAGTCAGTGGGTAAGTCCTGTCCATTGTGTCCCTAAGAAGGGAGGTATTACTATCGTTCCTAATGATAAAGATGAATTGATTTCGCAAAGAATTATTACAGGTCATAGGATGGTAATTGATTTCCGCAAATTAAATAAAGCTACTAAAAAGGATCATTACCCCTTACCTTTTATTGATCAAATGCTAGAAAGATTATCCAAACATACACATTTTTGCTTTCTAGATGGTCATTCTGGTTTCTCTCAAATACCTGTGTCAGCTGACGATAAAGCTAAGACCACTTTTACCTGTCCTTTCGGTACTTTTGCTTATAGACGTATGCCTTTTGGTTTATGTAATGCACCTGCTACCTTTCAAAGATGCATGATGGCTATATTCTCTGACTTTTGTGAAAAGATTTGTGAGGTTTTCATGGATGATTTCTCTGTTTATGGATCCTCTTTTGATGATTGCTTAAGCAACCCTGATCGAGTTTTGCAGAGATGTGAAGAAACTAATCTTGTCTTGAACTGGGAAAAGTGCCACTTTATGGTTAATGAAGGTATTGTCTTGGGGCATAAAATTTCTGAGAGAGGCATTGAAGTTAATAAGGCTAAGGTTGATGCTATTGAAAAGATGCCATGTCCCAAGGACATCAAAGGTATAAGAAGTTTCCTTGGTCATGCCGGTTTTTATAGGAGGTTCATTAAGGACTTCTCAAAAATCTCTCGGCCTCTGACTAATTTATTACAAAAAGATATACCATTTATCTTTGATGATGATTGTGTAGAAGCATTTGAAATACTTAAGAAAGCATTAATTTCTGCACCTATTGTTCAGCCACCTGATTGGAATTTACCCTTTGAAATTATGTGTGATGCTAGTGATTATGCTGTATGTGATGTTCTAGGGAAAAGAGTAGATACGAAATTAAATGTTATTCAATATGCTAGTAAAACTCTAGACAATGCCTAGAGAAATTATGCCAATATTGAAAAAGAATTCTTAGCAGTTGTAGTTGCTTGTGATAAGTTCAGACCTTATATTGTTGATTCTAAAGTAACTATTCACACTGATCATGCTGCTATTAAATATCTTATGGAAAAGAAAGATACTAAACCTAGACTTATTAGATGGGTTCTCTTGCTACAAGAATTTGATTTGCATATTATTGATAGAAAGGGAGCTGAGAACCCCGTTGCAGACAACTTGTCTAGGTTAGAAAATGTTCTTGAGGACCCACTACCTATTGATGATAGCTTCCCTGATGAGCAATTAAATGTCATAAATGCTTCTCGTACTGCTCCATGGTATGCTAATTATGCTAATTACATTGTTGCTAAATTTATACCACCTAGTTTCACATACCAGCAAAAGAAAAAGTTTTTCTATGATTTGAGACATTACTTTTGGGATGACCCACATCTTTATAAAGAAGGAGTAGATGGTGTTATTAGACATTGTGTACCTGAGCATGAATAGGAACAGATCCTACGCAAGTGTCACTCCGAGGCTTATGGAGGACACCACGCTGGAGATAGAACTGCACATAAGGTATTGCAATCCGGTTTTTATTGGCCTACTCTCTTCAAGGATGCCCGTAAGTTTGTCTTATCTTGTGATGAATGTCAAAGAATTGGTAATATTAGTAGACGTCAAGAAATGCCTATGAATTATTCACTTGTTATTGAACCATTCGATGTTTGGGGCTTTGATTATATGGGACCGTTTCCTGCCTCTAATGGATATACACATATTTTAGTTGTTGTTGATTACGTTACTAAGTGGGTAGAAGCTATTCCAACTAGTAGTGCTGATCATAACACTTCTATTAAGATGCTTAAAGAAGTTATTTTTCCGAGGTTTGGAGTCCCTAGATATTTAATGACAGATGGTGGTTCACACTTTATTCATGGTGCCTTTCGTAAAATGCTTGCCAAATTGCATCTCCTTATCACCCACAGTCTAGTGGTCAAGTAGAATTGAGTAATAGAGAACTCAAATTAATTTTGCAAAAGACTGTTAATAGATCTAGAAAGAATTGGTCCAAGAAACTTGATGATGCATTATGGGCCTATAGAACTGCATATAAAAATCCTATGGGTATGTCTCCGTATAAAATGGTTTATGGAAAAGTATGTCACCTACCTCTCGAACTAGAACATAAGGCATATTGGGCTATTAAAGAGCTCAATTATGATTTCAAACTTGCTGGAGAGAAAAGGTTATTCGACATTAGCTCACTTGATGAATGGAGAACCCAAGCCTATGAAAATGCCAAATTGTTTAAAGAAAAAGTTAAAAGATGGCATGACAAAAGAATACAAAAGCGTGAGTTTAATGTAGGTGATTATGTATTGCTATACAGCTCTCGTTTAAGATTTTTTGCAGGAAAACTTTTCTCTAAATGGGAAGGTCCTTACGTTATCGAGGAGGTCTATCGTTCCGGTGCCATAAAAGTCAACAACTTCGAAGGCACAAATCCGAAGGTGGTGAACGGTCAAAGAAGAAAACATTATATCTCAGGTAATCCCATAAATGTTGAAACCAATGTTATTGAAACCGTAACCCCGGAGGAATACATAAGAGACACTTTCCGAAACGTTTCAGACTCCGGAAAGGAATAGGTATGTGGTACGGTAAGTAAACCGACTCCAAAACAGTTCTAATGGCAATTTTTCTCCGTTTTGGAATATTTAGAAAAATAGAAAAATAAGAAGCAGTCCGGGAAGGACACGAGGGCTCCACGAGGGTGGAGGGCGCACCCCCTGCCTCGTGGGCACCTTGTGCGCTCTCCGGACTCCGTTTTCTTGCACGTTACGTATTTTGGTCAGTAAAAATTCATTATATATTCTCCCGAAGATTTTGACTCCTGTATCACGCAATTGTCCTCTGTTCTTGTTTCGAGCTGTTTTTCTGACAGATCTAGATCATCATGATGTCTCCAAGTGCCCCCAAGGACAAGTTCTTCGAGAAGGCCATCAACCCCTACCTCGCGGAGGTGCTGCAACACCCTCAAACCATTGAGCTGCATGAGGGGGTGCTGCACATCCGCGATGTTGAGGGACCAAGGAGGACCGGAAGCGTGGAGACAAGGCTCGAGGCAATGAAGCAACAAGTTTTCAAGTGCCAGGAGATGGTGGAGCATGGACTTGACTCCAATCACATGATGATCGCGGAGTTCACCAACAACAACAAGCTGGATGCCAAGGACATTGGGGAGGCCATCTTCAAGCTCCATGAGAAAATCGAGCACCTCCAAGCCCAAATCTATGACCTGCAAAACCAAAACTGTGAGTATGAATATAGATTCAAGAGGATGAGTTTGGCTGCTGATTTAAGGATCCCGGAGACTCGATCATCCTTCTATGATGGTGAGCCTATGCCTTGGAAGATGGACGACAAGCCTACATCATCAACAACCCCTTCACCAGCAAAGGAGATATAATCACCTGGGTATGGGCACTCCCCTTGGCAACTGCCAAGCTTGGGGGAGGTGCCCCGGTATCGTATCACCATCACACTCCTATCTTTACCGTTTTTCTTAGTTCGATCCTTTTAGTAGTATCTTGATCTAGTAGAATAAAGTTTTAGTATGATCTAGTTTTGAGTTTTGCTTTATGATCCCTCTATGTAATCGAGTCCGTGAGTTATATAATAAAGATTGGTGTTGAGTCAAGGGCTTGATTATCTTGCTATGATCTTGAGGGAATAAAAGAAAAGAGAAAAAGAATAAAAAGAAATAAAAGAGATCATATTGATCTTATGGAGAGTAATGACTTCACATAGAAAGAGTATAATGATTAAAATTTGTTGGGAGTTGACAAACATAGCTTTGGTCATCGTTGCGATTAATAAGAAGTAATAAAGAAAGAGAGGTTTCACATATAAATATACTATCTTGGTGTAGGACCTTGAAGTAGATGTGTCTAGAGGGGGGGTGATTAGACACTTAATGCTAAAGTTGCAGTTTTTAAGCTTTTTCGGTTTAAGTGGAGTTTAGGCACAATTTCAACATTCACAACACATATCAAGCAAGCATGCAAAGAGTATATAGGCAGCGGAAAGTAAAGCATGCAACTTGCAAGAATGTAAAGGGAAGGGTTTGAAGAATTCAAACGCAATTGAAGACACGGATGTTTTTCCCGTGGTTCGGATAGGTGGTGCTATCCTACATCCACGTTGATGGAGACTTCAACCCATGAAGGGTAACGGTTGCGCGAGTCCACGGAGGGCTCCACCCACGAAGGGTCCACAAAGAAGCAACCTTGTCTATCCCACCATGGCCATCGCCCACGAAGGACTTGCCTCACTAGCGGTAGATCTTCACGAAGTAGGCGATCTCCTTGCCCTTACAAACTCCTTGGTTCAACTCCACAATCTTGTCGGAGGCTCCCAAGTGACACCTAGCCAATCTAGGAGACACCACTCTCCAAGAAGTAACAAATGGTGTGTTGATGATGAACTCCTTGCTCTTGTGCTTCAAATGATAGTCTCCCCAACACTCAATTCTCTCTCACAGGATTTGGATTTGGTGGAAAGAAGATTTGAGTGGAAAGCAACTTGGGGAAGGCTAGAGATCAAGATTCATGTGGTAGGAATGGAATATCTTGGCCTCAACACATGAGTAGGTGGTTCTCTCTCAGAACATATGAGTTGGAAGTGTAGATGTGTTCTGATGGCTCTCTACACGAGTGAAGAGGAGGTGGAGGGGTATATATAGCCTCCACACAAAATCCAACCGTTACACACAATTTACCAATCTCGGTGGGACCGAATCAACAAACTCGGTCGGACCGAAATAGTAAACCTAGTGGCCGTTAGAGATTTTCGGTGGGACTAACATGCAACTCGGTAGGACCGATATGGTTAGGGTTAGGGCATAACGTAATCTCGGTGAGACCGATGTAACGCCCCAAGACCGGAGCTTCAGATGCCTTCCAGGGTTTCCGGATTTCGTCGTGTGATTTGTTTTGGTTCGTTGCATTTCATCCTTGCATCTTGTGCATTGCATCATGTCATCTTGCAACCCATTTTAAAACTCAACTAAATAAATTGCATGGATCTTCGGTCCATTTAAATCGAGGGATTTCACATGGTGATTCTCTTTACAACTTATCCTCTCGATATTTAGAGAGCTATAGTAATTATTCCAATTATGTGGAATTACCTTAACACACTTGCAAAAATCCCAATGCCTTTTATTATTTCAACTCTTGGCCTCTAACTTTGCCACTTGTCCTTTCATCATTTTCCGGAGCTCCACCTAATTTCTCAACATTTTTGAGCACTTCGAAAAACCTATCCTAGTTCAAACCTTTTGAATTAAATTCAAAGGAATTTGAATTTAATCTTTCAACTTGACCTTTTTCTATTTTCCCGGACCGTGCACATTTTTCTGAGTCCGTGAAAATTATCCCCGTGCCCAAATTCTTCCTCTAACCTTCTCTTCTCTCTTTTCCTTTCTCCTATTTTTTGTCTCTGTTTTTGTTAAGAGTAGAATCAAGAGAGGGAGAGAAGGGAGCCCAGCAGGCCATTTGGGCCCAGCTGCATCTAACCTAGCCGGCTCCAAGGCCCACTCCCCCGGCCCACCTAACCCTCTAACCTAGCCCGATCCCCTCGCATCTCCCCTCACTCCCTCGTTCGTCCACCACCGCCAGGGAGAAGCCCCGCACATCGATCTCTCCCTTGTCTCGCTCCTCCCTCGATCCCTCTCCTCCTCTGTTTCCTACCGCCGCCGTGCACACACACACACCCGCATAGCACCCCGCAGCCAGCGCCAGGAGCTCGCCTCTCCTTCGCCATGGCCTCACAGCCCAATCCCCATGGCGCCATGGTTGCCGCCAAGCTCTGCGCGCCAAGCCCTGCCCGACCTCCTCCTACGTCGTCGCCTCGCCATGGAGCAGCTTCGCTCGGGCCCCTTCTGCATCGTGCCCATGCCGCCGCGCCAAGTTCCCGCCGATGCCGCTGCAAGTCCCGTGGTCGTCGCCCTTGCATCGCGCCTCAAGCCATCGCCGCCTCCTACTGTGTTCTTCTCTCACCGGAGCCGCATCAAGTCACAGCGCTGCCCTGCTTCCTCGTCCTCGCCGTCGCTTCCCTACACCTCTAGGCGCCGCCCCCACAGCCCTCTCCATCGAGCAGGATCAGGAGCGCCATGAGGACGCCTGCCTCGACCGCGCCTGGGCTGCGTTCTCGCCCTTGCTGCTTACCCAGGGACCAAGCGGTCCGATGCCGGCCTCGCCAAGGCCCAGCTTCGCCAGCTCCTCCGGCCCAGCTCTCGCTGACCTCCTCGAGTTCACGACCTAGGACCTGAGACCCGTTGCCTTCGCTGCTAATTTTCCATGGACGTCAAGTACCAGTACCACAACCCTGGATGGCTGCGAGTCGTGTACCTCTACAGCTAGTGCGCTTTGCGTCAAGTCCGACTACAACGTGAACAAACTACCGTCTTCGAAGAACCGTACGTACCCGAACCGTCAAGCACCTTCTCCGAGGATTTTGCCAAGTACCATGACATGACGATCCTCGAACGCGTCAAGTACCACTACCGTCAAGTACCTCTTCGCAAGACCAAGTTCCTCTACGACATGTGTACGACTACCGCCGCCGTGATTTTTGACAAGACGTCGTGAGCCTCTACTTCCACTACGACCCGTGTACCACTACTTCCTTCGACAAACTCGAACCGCTCGAGTATGCACCCCTTCGAAGGTATAACCGCCGAGACGATGCCCGTAAATGAATGCATGTTGTATGAAATGCTCGTGTTTGCTCCGTGTCGGAGTTGTTCGGTGCACGTTGCCCCTCTTTCTCCTTGCCACCGACATGTGGGAACCCGGTAATTGGGAGCACCCCACCATCCTTGCATGACACGCTCCCGTCACTTCCTTTTGCACCGGTATCCCCGTGGGCTACTGGAGAACCGATATGTTGTCGTGGCATCATTTTCGGATTCGTCGTCGTGGCACCCTTTTCCTTTCCACCACGATGTCAAATGCTTCATAATAATGCTCTTGTCAAGTTTTAATAAAAATTGCACAAACTTGTTCATGTCATCTGCATCATGATAACAACTATTAAAATATTTAAATTGTTATTGCATTAAATTACTAAGGCATATGGGGATTTACCAGATTTGTTGTTTGTTATATCCGGCCCCATTTAAATTGTTTAAATGGTATAGTTTTGTTATGTTTCACCTCTTGCCATGTTAACCAACATTTAATATTGTTGAGTACTTAAACGGGAGAGAACTAAATATTGATGTGGTGTTTTGTCAATATGCATCCCGATGCATATTGAGCTCCACTTAATTTGTAGGATTACTTGTGCACTTGGATATGCCATCTATCATTAAACTGGACATGCATCATACTCGATTGTGCATCATGCCATGTCTATGTGGTGGTTGTTTACTATGTTGTGTGCTTCTTTTCCGGTGATTGCTTCTTCGGGTTGGTTCCGGTAACGTCGAGTTTCTGAGGAACCGTTCGACTATGTCCGTTTGTCTTCTTCATGGACTCGTTCTTCTTCCTTGCGGGATTTCAGGCAAGATGACCATACCCTCGAAATCACTACTATCTTTGCTATGCTAGTTTGCTCGCTCTTTTGCTATGCCAATGCTACGATGCCTACCATTTGCTTGTCAACCTCCCAAATTGCCATGTCAAACCTCTAACCCACCATGTCCTAGCAAACCGTTGTTTGGCTATGTTACCGCTTTGCTCAGCCCCTCTTATAGCGTTGTTAGTTGCAGGTGAAGATTGAAGTTTGTTCCTTGTTGGAACATGGAGATGTTGTTCCTTGTTGGAATATTTATTTACTTGTTGGGATATCACGTTATATCTTATTTAATTAATGCATCTATATACTTGGTGAAGGGTGGAAGGCTCGGCCTTATGCCTGGTGTTTTGTTCCACTCTTGCCGCCCTAGTTTCCGTCATATCGGTGTTATGTTCCCGGATTTTGCGTCCCTTACGCGGTTGGGCTATAATGGGAACCCCTTGACAGTTCGCCTTAAGTAAAGCTCTTCCAGCAATGCCCAACATTGGTTTTACCATTCGCCACCTAGCCTCTTTTTCCCTTGGGTTTCGCGGACTCAAGGGTCATCATTATTTTAACCCCCCCGGGCCAGTGCTCCTCTGAGTGTTGGTCCAACTGTCAGCTACCGGTGACCACCAGGGGAAACTCTGGGCTGGCCTACCCGTACCTAAGACAATCTGAGTGTGCCCTGAGAAAGAGATATGTGCAGCTCCTATCGGGATTTGTCGGCACATTCGGGCGGTGTTGCTGGTTTAGTTTTACCCTGTCGAAACGTCTTGTTGTACCGGGATACCGAGTCTGATCGGAACGTCTCGGGTGGAGGTCTATTCCTTCGTTGACCGTGAGAGCTTGTTATGGGCTAAGTTGGGACACCCCTGCAGGGATTTGAACTTTCGAAAGCCGTGCCCGCGGTTATGGGCAGATGGGAATTTGTTAATGTCCGGTTGTAGAAAACCTGAACTTGACCTTAATTAAAATGAATCAACAGCGTATGTAACCGTGATGGTCTCTTTCCGGCGGTGTCCGGGAAGTGAACACGGTTGTTGGAGTTATGCTTGACGTAGGTTGCTATAGGATCACTTCTTGATCATAGTTTTATCGACCGTGCTTTGCCTTCTCTTCTCGCTCTCATTTGCGCATGTTAGCCACCATATATGCTAGTCGCTTGCTGCAGCTCCACCTCATACCTTTACCTTACCCATAAGCTTAAATAGTTTTGATCGCGAGGGTGCGAGATTGCTGAGTCCCTGTGGCTCACAGATACTCCCAAAACCAGCTTGCAGGTGCCGATGAGTCCGTGCAGATGATGCAACCAAGCTCAGGAGGAGCTCAATGAAGATCTTGTCCTTTGTGTTGTTCCATTTCCAGTTGATCAGTAGTGGAGCCCAGTTGGGGTCGATCGGGGACCTTTGTCGCATTTGGGGTTCTTCTTTTATTTTGGTTCCGTAGTCGGACCATGAGTGTATTTGGATGATGTAATGTTTTATTCATGTAATTGTGTGAAGTGGCGATTGTAAGCCAACTATGTAATCTCTTGCCCTTATTATTACATGGGTTGTGTGAAGATTACCTCACTTGCGACATATGCCTTCAATGCGATTATGCCTCTAAGTCGTGCCTCGACACGTGGGAGATATAGTCGCATCGAGGGTGTTACAACCGATTACACAAACTTGGTGAGACCGATTTGGTAATAAGCTAACCAGAGAGTTGGTCAGGCAAACTCGGTGGGACCGATTTGCTCTTTCGGTGAGACCGAAAAGTTACAAAAAGGAAACAGAGAGTTTGCATTGCAATCTCGGTGGGACCGATCCGCTCTTTCGGTGAGACCGAAAAGTTACGAAAAGGAAACAGAGAAATTGCAATCCCATCTCGGTGAGACCGAGATCCCTATCGGTAGAACCGATTTGCTAGGGTTTGGCAGTGGCTTATGACAAGTGAAACTCGGTGGCGCCGGATAGAAATAATTGGTAGGTCCGAGTTTGGCTTAGGTTTAGGTCATATGTGGAAGTGGGAAAGTAGCTGAGGATTTTGGAGCATATCATTTGAAAGTGCGTTATATCGACTAGAGGGGGGGTGAATAGGCGATTTTTATGAAAGTCTTCAAAACGTGAGAGTTATGAAGACAAACAGTGAAGATTATGCCTATTACTATGCAGCGAAAGTTAGATTACACTAGGCCAGCCATGGTCATGTATTCAATAGAGTGAAAGCGCAATGACAAACAGCTTCAGTGTAATAAGGATCAGGTAGGAAGAAGTTATGAAGCCAAACAGATCATACATTCATGTTGTGAAGACAAACGGTAAAGCAGGCATGTAATGGCTTCACAATGAATAACTGTAAGTAAAAGGAAGTGAAGATGAAACCAGTGACACGTTGAAGACAATGATTTGTTGGACCAGTTCCAGTTGCTGTGACAACTGTACGTCTGGTTGGAGCGGCTAGGTATTTAAACCAAAGGACACACAGTCCCGGACACCCAGTCAAGGACACTTAGTCCAAGACACCCAGTCCTCACCGTTTTCTCCTTGAGCTAAGGTCACACAGACCTCGCCCAATCACTCTGGTAAGTCTTCAAGGTAGACTCCCAAACCTTCACAGACTTCGTTCACCGGCAATCCACAATTTCTCTTGGATGCTCAGAACGCGACGCCTAACCGTCTGGAGGATGCACAGTCCTCAAGTGTAATAAGTCTTCAGATCACACAGACACGAAGACTTAAGTGATGCCCAATTTACTCTGGCTCTGGGTGGTTAGGGCTTTTCTCCTCACTGGGAATTTTTCTTTCAAAGGCTTCGAGGTGGGTTGCTCTCAAACGACAAAAGCCGTGCACTGAAATCTGAGCAGCCAACCATTTAAGGTTGTGGGGGGTGGACTATTTATAGCCACTTGGCAACCCGACCTGATCTGTCCGAAATGACCCTGGGTCACTAAGGAATTGACACGTGTACCAACGGTCGGATTTCGAACTCACACGGCAACTTTACTTGGGCTACAAGTAAAGCTGACTTGTCTGACTCTGGACAAGATTTTCTCTCATAGGCTTCGCTCGAAGACATAGGATTTGAATTAGGCATCACTTCAGTCATTCTGACTGGTTCTCTTCGACCCCACTTAACAGTACGGTGGTTCCTATGACACAATATGAATGAAATAAAACTACGAAGGATCTAGGTCTTCAAGTTCCAAAAGATTCATAGGGAGTCTTCTCATGTCATTGTCTTCAATATGAATATCTTCATAAACCACCATTGTCTTCAATGTCTTCGTACATTTTTAGGGGTCATCTCTGGTAGTAAAACCGAATCAATGAGGGACTTCTACCTATGTTTTCCTGCAATTCTCACAAACACATTAGTCCCTCAACTAGGTTTGCCGTCAATACTCCAAAACCAACTAGGGGTGGCACTAGATGCACTTAAAATCTCCCCCTTTTTGGTGATTGATGACAAACTAGTTATAGTTTTCAAAGGGAAACATAATTTGTGAAATTGTAAAAGAATTGTCTTCATAAGTTGCAAGGGCTCCCCCTAAAGATGTGCATATAAGTAATTTGCCTTTTGAATGCAAATGCACATGGCAGGTTGTACTTGTGGAGATCCACTTCAACTTATGATGACAATCCACTATGCATGTGAAAGTATATGAAGATAATGACATGCATAATGGAAAATGGACGTCTGCAGAATGAGATGAGTGCGGAATTTATCGTCGCACATGCGGAATTTATCTTCGCATAACGGAGTGACAAGCAGGTAGCAGACGGCCATCAAGGCTAAGTGTTACAACTCAAAGAAGCAAATGAAGCAAAAACGGGAGTTGTAAGCACGAAGCAAAATGTAGCAAAAATATGAAGGCACCCGCCCATAGTGACCCGCTTGAAGACTATAACCATCATGTGCTTCTCCCCCTTTTGTCAGTGATGACCAAAAAGGTTTGAAGACATAGAGGTTTCTACGCGTTCCCAGGCGCAGCAGGCTCGGTGTAGTTGTTTGGCGGTGGTGCAGACGAGCTTGGTGCAGATTCGATGCGCGTTGAAGCAGGTGGAGATGATGTCGCGTCGTCTTCTTCTTCAATAATCCGGGCAGACACGGTGGCAGCAGAAGAAGAGAACTCTGACTCTTCAAGTGATGGTGTGCTGCGCATCACCGCTCTTCTTGGAGGCGTGGAGTCAAATTTGAAGTGCTCTGTGAAGCCATCCTCATGCAGTTCAGCTTCAGGGCACATCATGGTGAGGCCCTTCCAAGTGCGGCGACAGGTCTCGTGTGTGACAAATGCGTTCTTGGTTGCCATATTTCTGAGGCGATTGACGTCTTGCATGATGCTTCTCATCTGCCTCTTGAGCCAGTCGTGATGCCTATCTTGCTTTTGGTGAAGAGCCACAAGAAGCTCTCTGTCATTGAGTGCACGAGCGCGCTTCTTGGGTCTCTTTGCAGCTGTGCTGTTGGTGGCTTCAGTTGATGCAGGGGCACGTGTGGTGCCAGCCATTGGATACACGCGAGAGAGAGCTTCAACACCTTCAATATTTTGAGTGAAGCTCTGGTGTTCTGCATTCTGAAGACTTAGTGGTTGCTTGGCCGGCTCTGGATATATTGCTTCAGCAGATGTGTCCACATCTGGCAAAAATATCCTATGATTGCGGGCTGAGGGTTGATAGGAGATTGCAGAGTGAAGCTTGATCAGCCTCATAACCCAAGGAGCATAAAACTTTAATCCAAACAGTTCTGAAGCAGACGCTGCAAATTGACGGATGAAGAGATCCTGTGCATTGAAGCATTTGCCATGAAGAATGCAGAAGATGAGAGTCTTCATTGCACCATCAATCGTTGCATATCGAGAGTGTCCCTTGACTGGCCAGAGAGTCCGCCTTATGATGTGATATATTGTTCTGGGCAGGTACTCTAAGTCTTCAACGAAGAACCTAGTTGGATAGGGTGCATTTGGAGGAAATGGCTTCATCATTGAGAGCATCTGACTCATATCTGGCTCAGGACGCTGGAATATGCTCTCAATTGCTTCAGCATGGAGTTGGCACCCTTCTTCAAAGAATTCGCTAGGAGTGGGAAGGCCGGTAAGCTCAATTAGGTCGAAAGCATTGGCTTCATGATGGATATTGCCTGTCATCCACTCCAGGATCCATGTCTTCGGATCTCTGTTATAGCCTTTGATATGCAAAGTGGCATAGAACTGGAGCAGAAGCTCTTCGTTCCAGTGCTCTTCGTCAGTGATAAATGGCAGCAAACCCACTTGCTTGAAGCAATCCAGTGCTTCTTCCAGACCAGGCAGACCTGCAACAGCTTCAACCTCAAGGCGCTTGTGAGGAAAGATGCGGCCTTGGTTGTAGAGGATGCATGAATAATAGCTGCGCTGTTGATGGCTCCAGAACCTATCTGATACAATCCGTTCCCTTGAATAAGGGTTCTTGGAGCGGTCGAAAAACGTGTTATCTGCCCTGAAGCCATTGATGTTGAAGGAACCAGGAGCTGATGCAGGACCTGGGAACCTTGGTAGTCGTGGGATCGGCTTCTGGACCTGGGGCCTGTGCGCAATATGATAGTTGAATTGTGGTCCGGCAGCAGACTCAGGCACAGAATGTTCAAGAGCAGTAGCTTCGGTGTCTTCTGAAGCTGTTGTTGGGGAGGGCTCCACATTTGCTTCGGCGTTGTTTGTGGCAGCCTCAACATTTTCAGCTTCAGGCACGTTCTCCTTGAGAACTGCTTCTTGTTGGTGCGGGGGAGTTGGAGCTTGTGGTATTTCTGCTTGCTCTTCGGCTGATGCAGCCGAAATGTCTTCAGCAGCCTGAGCCCTTGGCCCTCTGCGAAGCCTATGGAGTGTAGGCGCCGGTGGAGTTGCAGTGGGTTGGGGCTCATCTTCCTCCTATGGGCGATCTGCCCACGACGCATCTTGTGTGATTGGCGTCAATGGACGACCAATACTGATCTGTTCGCTTGTCTCAAGCTGAGGAAGGGCTGCATCACCTTGCACATTGTCTTGGGGACTAATGTCTTCAGCAGCATTGGGGTTGGCTGCTGGAATGTCTTCAGCGTGCGGAGCCTCTATGTAAGCAGGCTCATGCACTGTCATCTGACGATCTGCGTCAGGATAGCGGACGCAGAGTGGTTCAACTATCAGGGGTTCTGTGGGAGCAGCCCGAGATTTCTTGGTCTTGCGCTTCTTGATAATGGGTTTAGAAGGAGAGGCTTCAGAATGTTTTCTCTTCTTAGCTTTAGCCTCTGCAGTCCGTGTCTTCTTGTGCTGTGAGGCGGTTGATTGACTCTTTGGCTTCGAGCTAGTCGTTGCAGCGGGGAAGACAATCGGAGCATCAGGTTCTGACCTTGGCGCTTCAGGTTCGGGCACAGCCGCCTTCTTTTTCTTCTTCGCGGCCATCCTGGGGTCAATGCCGGGACGCCCAAGCGCCTTGCGCTTTTCTGCCTCATTGTAGGCTTGCACGCAGCGATCAGCCAAAGTCTTCATGCGTTCTCGCGAGCCTTGAGCTTCGGCACGCGTCTTCAGGAAGTTTTCTTTCAGCTCGTGCAACATGATCTTGAAGTTTTTCACTTCTTGCACACTGAGCTTGGCCACGTGCTTCTTGAACTGAGCCTTTTCATGATCAATTTTCTGCTTCAGTTCTACAATTCGCTGGGCTATTGCAAGTTCTGAAGCGATTGCACCTTGAAAGGCAACGCTGAGGCCTATGGGTAGCTGCAGATCGTTGAAGCTTATGTCTGGTGTGTTAAACCATTCATCGATGAAGTTGTGGATGATGGCGACATCAAACAGAGGAAGATTGTTGAAGATTTCAGCCTCTTCCTTGCTCTTGATGAGCTGCTCAAGAGCATCATCTCCAAGATCTTCATCGCTTGAGAGATCAATGGCTTTGCAGCGCAGAATGTCAACAGCTGTGAGCTCTTTGCCTGTGTGTGGCTGAGGCTTCTTGGCTTTTTGGGGCTTGGACACTCGTGATAAGCCTTCTGACTGCACACTGGCTTCAGGAGGTGCAGTTGCTAAAGGCTTCACTCTTGCGATCTTGGGAGAAGCGGCTGGCTTTGAAGCTTTTGGCTTCTTCTGCTTTGGCTTCAGAGCAGCAGGGGCGTCATCTGACTCAGTATCTGCTAGAGGGTCATTCACAGCAGTCCCTTGGACTAGGATGCGAGTGATGAGGCCTGCAAGATTGGCATACGGCCCGATGATATTGGGATCGGCGTTGCGTGTGCCATCTGCCCTTGGTGAGGAGGGACCAGCGTTGAAGTCAAGCCCAAATTTCTTCTTGTTTATCTTCGCTGACTGTTGTGCAAACTGAAAGTTGCGCTTGAAGAGATTATCATCGCGACACCAGAGAAGTGATGACGGATGTGCCTCAGCTGGCTGTGGTCCTCTCACCATGCATGGATAGAATCCTTGAGCAATGGCTTCGTCTCTGGACCTGGGTACGAGATTTTTGTATAATACATCTCCCCACGGTCTCTTGATGGCGCACTTCTCCGCATATTCCTGAGTGACGAAGCGGTAGTGGAACCATTGCTCTGCCCAATATCTTCGAATCCATTGGATTCGTGTCTTGCGCTGACCATAGCTTTCTTCAGGATCAGTTTTGTACATCTCTGCCAATTCATCAGGCAGATCTTTGGATGTTTCACCACGTCGCTGTCTGCCTCCCTTCCTTACTGCTGTTTCTGAAGCCATGAATAACTTGGAAGGCTTCAAGATGTTCAAAGGCTTCAAAGGCTTCCTTTTGCAAGAACTGGCTTCAGGCGAGTTGATGTGATGCTGCAAGTACTCTGCAAATGAATGCAGACTGTGAGAACCAAAGGATTCTCCCACGGACATGTACCTGTGACAGCATTAAGGTGCAAGGGAAGGGGAAGAGGTCATATGCATTCTCAGAAGATTTTGAAGATAAATCGGTTTAGAAGACATTGACCTCATTATGCAAAGACATTCACTTATAGATAAGAAGTTGGTTCCAGATTTGTACGAACCCATAGATCAGTACAAGTGAGGAATCTAACTTCTTTATGAAGCACAAGTGAATATACTAGGCATGTTATGAGATGCAGCGAGAGATTTTAACTGGTGTGAAGAGAAACTTCTTATGGCAGAAAGTGACTGAACTGTAGGATCAAAAGAAGCTGTAAAAAGAGGTTTTATTTACCACACTTGGAACTGCTAGACGAAGTGAGAGTTGAGGCCGAGCAGTTCGATCCTCCGTGCCCTAACTTGGCAACAGAAGACACCTACGGCGACGGCGGAGAGAGTGATGTCCGCTGTCGGCGTGAAAACGGCGTCGGAGAGGTTGCGGCAGTGAAGCGCTTCGTCGCCGGCGTCGTCGAGTGCTAGCGGTGGCGCTAGGGTTCGTGCGAGGGTGGAAGAAGGAGATAATGACCGCAGTGAATCGTGTATTTATAGGGATAGAGGCGGCACTGCGCTATTACGCAGGTACCCCTGGCAGTTCGCATTTGAGGCACGCGTGGCCAGTTAGAGGAAGATTGGGATTTGTTCCATGTCCCACGCACGCCTAAATTGTCGGACGGTCGTTCCTGCTTCTCCGGATCTTATGTGGAGGAATGAGCATTAAAAACGGACTTTTATGGTTGTCTCAATGTCTTCGGCTGACAAGGACACAGTGAAGACATTCGACAGTTTCAACAGAATGCATATGACTTGGAGAGATAGAGTTTGAGATAGAAAGCATAGAGAGGTTAGGGTCCGATCACATTCACTTAGTTCAAAAGATTCAACCAAGAAGACATAGCTATAAGTGAATGCTGTAGAGGACAGAACATCAGTACATATATATCCATATAATCAACGCAGTGAAGATAATCATGAAGACATATTGAGAATGAAACCAAACCACTTGTGAAGATATTGAGAGGTAACGCCATGAGAGAAAATCTTCAAAATGGAACGTTGGTGGTGGCGTTACCCACCGTATAGGAAGTATTAGACCCAGACACGGCGCACAATTATCGTGGCGCTCCGAAGTCAAATTCCACATTAATGTATTCACACTTAGAATGTATGTCTTCATTGTTTGAAGATATACGCTACTTCGTGTGTTGCACATCTAAGTCATCAATATGCTTAAGTGTTAGGATGTGTGCCTGATCACAGGACATTTGAGGATTCCAAGATATTTAGCTCACACCGTAACTTGCAAAATCTCTTCTCATCCAAGGGCTTTGTGAAGATATCTGCCAATTGCTCTTCAGTGTTGACGTGTATGATATCAATGTCTTCCTTCACAACATGATCTCTGAGAAAGTGATGACGAATTTCAATGTGCTTTGTCTTCGAGTGCTGAACTGGGTTGTTGGCAATCTTGATGGCGCTTTCATTGTCGCAGTAAAGTGGCACTTGCTTCAGATGAATGCCATAATCCTTGAGTGTTTGCTTCATCCACAGAAGCTGAGCGCAGCAAGATCCAGCAGCAATGTATTCAGATTCAGCAGTGGAGAGTGATACACAGTTCTGCTTCTTTGAAGACCAACGTACAAGTGATCGTCCCAGAAAGTGACATGTGCCTGATGTAGACTTGCGATCAACTTTGTCACCAGCATAATCAGCATCCGAAAATCCAACCAGATCAAACTCTGAGCCCTTTGGATACCATAATCCTAGAGTTGGGGTGTGAGCCAAATATCGAAGAATTCACTTCACAGCTAAGTGATGCGACTCCTTTGGTGCCGCTTGAAATCGAGCACACATGCAAACACTAAGCATGATATCTGGCCTAGATGCACATAAATAAAGCAAAGACCCAATCATGGAGCGGTATACCTTTTGATCGAACTCTTTACCATTGTCGTCGGGACCCAGATGATGCTTGGCTGGCATTGGTGTTGTGAAGCCTTTGCAGTCTTGCATACCGAACTTCTTCAGGCACTCTTTAAGATATTTCTCTTGAGATATGAAGATGCCGTTGTGTTGTTGCCGTATTTGAAGACCGAGAAAGAACTTCAGCTCCCCCATCATGGACATCTGATATTGCTCTTGCATCATGTATCCAAACTCTGCACTATACTTCTGATTGGTGCAGCCGAAGATAATGTCATCCACATATATTTGGCACACAAACAGTTCACCATCATATGTCTTCGTGAAAAGAGTGGGATCCAGGGAACCAGGTATGAAGCCTTTGCTTTTCAGAAAGTACTTGAGTGTATCATACCAGGCCCTAGGGGCTTGTTTGAGGCCATACAGTGCCTTGTTGAGCTTGTATACCATATCAGGATGTTTTGGATTTTCAAAGCCAGGTGGTTGTGCAACATACACTTCTTCTTCAATCTTGCCATTGAGAAAGGCACTTTTCACATCCATCTGATAGAGAAGTATGTTATGATGATTTGCATAGGCCAGCAGTATGCGTATGGCTTCAAGCCTAGCCACAGGAGCAAATGTTTCATCGAAGTCAATGCCCTCCACTTGAGTATATCCTTGAGCAACTAGACGAGCTTTGTTTCTGACAACTTGACCATGCTCATCTTGCTTGTTGCGGTATATCCATTTGGTGCCTATTATGTTGTGCTTCCGTGGATCAGGACGCTTAACCAGTTCCCATACATTATTCAGCTCAAACTGTTGAAGCTCTTCTTGCATAGCTTGAATCCATTCAGGTTCCATGAAGGCTTCTTCAACTTTCTTGGGTTCTGATATTGAGACGAATGCGAAATGCCCACAGAAGTTTGTTAGCTGAGTTGCCCTTGAACGAGTGAGTGGACCAGGTGCATTGATGCTGTCCAGTATTTTGTCAATTTGTACTTCATTTGCAACACGAGGGTGTGTGGGGCGAAGACTTTGCTCTTGCTGATCTATGTGGTCATTTGAAGGTATATCTTCAGTCTGAGCATTGTCTTCATGTGGATCAGGTGCTGAGATGATAAGTTCTTCTTCAGGTTGAGCTTCAGAGGGTACAATTTCTCCAGTTCCCATAAGCTTGATTGATTCATTTGCTGGAATTTCATCTAGCACATTTGGCAATTGCTCTCTTTGTGATCCATTGGTTTCATCAAATCGCACATCCACTGTTTCAACCACTTTGTAGTGGAAGAGATTGAAGACTCTGTAGGAGTGCGAATCCTTTCCATATCCAAGCATGAAGCCTTCATGTGCTTTTGGAGCAAACTTTGAGGTGTGGTGTGGGTCCTTGATCCAGCATTTAGCGCCAAATACTCTGAAATAACTGACATTGGGCTTCTTGCCAGTTAGGAGTTCATAGGATGTCTTGTTCAGAAGCTTGTGAAGATAAACACGATTGATTATATGGCATGCAGTATCAATGGCTTCAGTCCAGAATTTTCTTGGAGTCTTGTATTCATCTAGCATTGTTCTGGCCATCTCAATGAGTGTTCTGTTCTTGCGTTCGACGACGCCATTCTGCTGTGGCGTGTATGGAGCTGAGAATTCATGTGTGATGCCCAAGGTATCCAGATATGTATCAAGGCCAGTGTTCTTGAATTCAGTGCCATTGTCACTTCTGATGTGCTTTATCTTGGCGCCAAAATTGTTCATAGCTCGATTTGCGAAGCGTCTGAAGACATCCTGCACTTCAGTCTTGTAAAGGATTATGTGCACCCAAGTATATCTAGAATAATCATCAACAATTACGAAGCCATAGAGGCATGCAGAAGTAGTAAAAGTTGAGTAGTGAGTGGGACCGAAAAGATCCATGTGAAGCAATTCGAAGGGTTGAGTAGTGGTCATGATTGTCTTCGAAGGATGTTTCGCCCTTGTCATCTTTCCTGCTTCACAGGCACCGCATAAGTGATCTTTCTTGAACTTGACGCCTTCGATGCCTATGACGTGCTTTTTCTTTGCTAGGGTGTGGAGGTTCCTCATGCCAGCATGCCCAAGCCTTCGATGCCAAAGCCAGCATTCTGAAGCTTTTGCAAGAAGACATACTGCAAGTTGTGGTCCTGCTGAGAAATCTACCACATACAAATCACCTTTCCTATACCCTTCAAACACTAGAGATTTGTCAGATTCCATTAGCACCAGGTAGCGATATTTGCCAAACATTACAATCATATTCAAATCGCAAAGCATCGAGACAGACATTAAGTTGAAGCCAAGGGATTCAACAAGCATGACTTTATCCATGTGTTGATCCTTTGAGATTGCAACTCTACCTAGACCCAATACCTTACTTTTACCAGTGTCAGCGAATGTAATGTGGCTCTTGTCGGATGGACGTAAAGTTGAGTCCATAAGAAGGCTTCTTCTGCCAGTCATGTGATTTGTACACCCACTGTCAATAATCCATTCTGAAGACTTTGAAGTCGCTGGTATCGTACCCTACAGTGCAGTTAGGGGGATAGGCTTCATGAAGAGTGTTGTGAAGCATAAACATTTGACGAACCAGTGGGTTATGAAAACTTAGATCCAGATTAGGACTAATGGGGAGAGTAGCATGCGATTCAGGAACAAAGTACATAATGATGCCATTTGGGCATTTTATCTTGCGCCCCACAAGATTTTTATGGTCCCCAGCAATAGCATCAGAAGATTTTGTTTTTGTGCTGGAGACCTTTCCCTGCAAAAAAAGTTAAGCTTTCTTAACCACCCACATCAAGGGTGGCTTAGAAGCTATGAGTCTAAGAGCAGCATCTGAGAATTTTGGCTTTGAAACCTTAGCAAACAGTCTAGCAGGTGGACAATAATACTCATAGGAATAAGCAGAATAATTTTTGGTCATATGAACATGACGGTTCGATGAACCACTCTCATATTCATATGCCTGAGTATGGTTCCCCTGCAAAACATTTGCGTTAGTGCGACTCAGGTGAGTCCCCTGTTTGTATGAAGCATTTGGACCATATGAAGCCTTTGGTCTGAGGTTTGTCTTCTTCAAGTGAGGTGTCATGAAGACATTCACAGGAAGATTTTCCAGACATGTTTTCGGAACCCAGATCTTCTTCATAGGCGGTCCATTCCTGCAGTTAGTACCAATGTACCTGGCAAACACTTCATCATTCTGATTCTTAAACAGTTTATAGTTTGCATCAAAGGATTCATCAATGATAATTGGGTTAGCACAAGTGAAGCCAGACAGATTGGATGGATCTGCTGAGGATTCCTTTGCAGCAACCCATGTGGTTTTGGGGTACTGCTCAGGTTTCCAGTAAGACCCATCTGCATTAATTTTCCTCACGAACCCAACACCCTCTTTCCTAGGGTTTCGGTTCAGAATCTGCTTCTTAAGGACATCACATAATGTCTGATGCCCTTTCAGACTTTTGTACATCCTTCTTTCAAGCAATGTCTTCAACCTAGCATTCTCATCAGCAATAGCAGTGGTATCCTCAGCAGAGGGGTTAGTTACCACATCAACAGTTGAAGATATTGAAACAGTAGTAGCAGTGGAACATTCAGCAACAGAAGCAGCATTATCACGCTCAATGCATTTAAGACATGGTGGTTCAAATCCTTCCTGAGCGGGACTGATCTGTTCAGCGCGAAGTGACTCGTTTTCCTTTTGAAGATCTTCATGAGCCACCCTCAATTTCTCAAGTTCTTGCTTCCTTTGAAGATAATCATAGGAGAGCTTTTCATGAGTTGTTGAGAGAGTATCATGACGATCTTCAAGTTCCTGATACTTAACGTGAAGGTTTTTTATGTCTTCAATTAAGGATTCAGATCGAGTCATTTCAGCACCCAACAGATCATCGCTTCTGTCTAACAATTTTTGAATGTGTTCCATTGCTTTCTGTTGTTCAGTTGCAATTTTAGCAAGTGTTTTGTAGCTAGGTTTTGAATCACATTCAGAGTCATCGTCACTAGATGTTTCATAGCGAGTTGTGCGTGTGTTTACCTTGGCACCGCGTGCCATGAAGCAGTAGGTAGGAGTGGAGTCGTTCTTGTCATTTGCGTCGGTGTCGGTGATGCAGTCATTGTCTTCAGTATTGAAGATGGACTTGGCGACGTATGCTGTAGCCAGACTCGCAATGCCAGAATCAGACTCCTCCTCAGACTCCACCTCTGCCTCCTCAGATGCAGACTCCTCCTCTGAATCCATCTCCTTTCCAACAAACGCACGTGCCTTGCCAGATGAGCTCTTCTTGTGTGATGAAGACCTTGATGAAGTTTTGGAAGAAGACTTTGAGTATTTCTTCTTCTTCTTGTTGTCAGAATCATATTCCTTGCTCTTCTTCTTCCTTCTGTTCTCATTGTCCCACTGTGGACACTCAGAGATGAAGTGCCCAATTTTCTTGCACTTGTGACATGTTTTCTTCTTGTAGTCATGAGCAGAAGCTTCATCATTCCTTGAGCTTGATCTTGAAGATTTTCTGAAGCCTTTCTTCTTGGTGAATTTTTGAAACTTCTTCACTAGCATTGCAAGTTCTCTTCCAATGTCTTCAGGATCATCAGAACTGCAGTCAGATTCTTCTTCAGATGAGGAGACAGCTTTTGCCTTCAAGGCACGAGTTCGCCCATAGTTTGGACCGTAGATATCTCTTTTCTCAGAAAGCTGAAACTCATGTGTGTTGAGCCTCTCAAGTATGTCAGACGGATAGAGTGTCTTGAAATCAGGACGTTCTTGAATCATCAGGGCCAGAATGTCAAACGAACTATCAAGTGATCTCAGCAGCGTCTTGACGATTTCATGTTTGGTGATCTCAGTAGCGCCGAGGGCTTGAAGCTCATTTGTGATGTCAGTGAGCCGATCAAAGGTGTGCTGGACATTCTCATTGTCATTTCGTTTGAAGCGGTTGAAGAGATTGCGAAGGACACTGATTCTTTGATCTCTCTGGGTTGATATGCCTTCATTAACTTTGGAGAGCCAATCCCAGACCAGTTTGGATGTCTTCAAGGCACTCACACGGCCATACTGTCCTTTGGTTAGATGACCACAAATGATATTCTTGGCAGTAGAGTCCAGTTGAACGAACTTCTTGACATCAGCAGCAGTGACACCTTCTCCAGCCTTGGGAACGCCGTTTTCGACGACATACCATAGGTCGACGTCAATGGCTTCAAGATGCATGCGCATCTTATTCTTCCAGTAGGGATATTCAGTTCCATCGAAGACGGGACAAGCAGCGGAGACTTTGATTATCCCTGCAGTCGACATAACTAAAACTCCAGGTGGTTAAACCGAATCACACAGAACAAGCGAGCACCTTGCTCTGATACCAATTGAAAGTGCGTTATATCGACTAGAGGGGGGGTGAATAGGCGATTTTTATGAAAGTCTTCAAAACGTGAGAGTTATGAAGACAAACAGTGAAGATTATGCCTATTACTATGCAGCGGAAGTTAGATTACACTAGGCCAGCCATGGTCATGTATTCAATAGAGTGAAAGCGCAATGACAAACAGCTTCAGTGTAATAAGGATCAGGTAGGAAGAAGTTATGAAGCCAAACAGATCATACATTCATGTTGTGAAGACAAATGGTAAAGCAGGCATGTAATGGCTTCACAATGAATAACTGTAAGTAAAAGGAAGTGAAGATGAAACCAGTGACACGTTGAAGACAATGATTTGTTGGACCAGTTCCAGTTGCTGTGACAACTGTACGTCTGGTTGGAGCGGCTAGGTATTTAAACCAAAGGACACACAGCCCCGGACACCCAGTCAAGGACACTTAGTCCAAGACACCCAGTCCTCACCGTTTTCTCCTTGAGCTAAGGTCACACAGACCTCGCCCAATCACTCTGGTAAGTCTTCAAGGTAGACTCCCAAACCTTCACAGACTTCGTTCACCGGCAATCCACAATTTCTCTTGGATGCTCAGAACGCGACGCCTAACCGTCTGGAGGATGCACAGTCCTCAAGTGTAATAAGTCTTCAGATCACACAGACACGAAGACTTAAGTGATGCCCAATTTACTCTGGCTCTGGGTGGTTAGGGCTTTTCTCCTCACTGGGAATTTTTCTTTCAAAGGCTTCGAGGTGGGTTGCTCTCAAACGACAAAAGCCGTGCACTGAAATCTGAGCAGCCAACCATTTAAGGTTGTGGGGGGTGGACTATTTATATCCACTTGGCAACCCGACCTGATCTGTCTGAAATGACCCTGGGTCACTAAGGAATTGACACGTGTACCAACGGTCGGATTTCGAACTCACACGGCAACTTTACTTGGGCTACAAGTAAAGCTGACTTGTCTGACTCTGGACAAGATTTTCTCTCATAGGCTTCGCTCGAAGACATAGGATTTGAATTAGGCATCACTTCAGTCATTCTGACTGGTTCTCTTCGACCCCACTTAACAGTACGGTGGTTCCTATGACACAATATGAATGAAATAAAACTACGAAGGATCTAGGTCTTCAAGTTCCAAAAGCTTCATAGGGAGTCTTCTCATGTCATTGTCTTCAATATGAATATCTTCATAAACCACCATTGTCTTCAATGTCTTCGTACATTTTTAGGGGTCATCTCTGGTAGTAAAACCGAATCAATGAGGGACTTCTACCTGTGTTTTCCTGCAATTCTCACAAACACATTAGTCCCTCAACTAGGTTTGCCGTCAATACTCCAAAACCAACTAGGGGTGGCACTAGATGCACTTACATCATTAAGCACTTGAAGCAAGAGGCTCATTAAGCAACACCTCATCCCTCCTTGATAGTATTGGCTTTTCCTATGGACTCAATGTGATCTTGGATCACTAAAATGTAAAATGAAGAGTCTTGAGCTTTAAGCTTTAGCCAATCCTTTGTCCTTAGCATCTTGGAGAATTTCCCACAACCTTTAGTCCATGCCACTCCATTGTTGAACTTATCTGAAACATACTAGATAGAAACGTTAGTCCAACAAGAGATATGTTGTCATTAATTACCAAAACCACCTAGGGAGCACTTGTGCTTTCAATCTCCCCCTTTTTGGTAATTGATGGCAACATACATCAAAGCTTTAGATAAAGATATAAAGAACAGCAAGTAAAGCTTTGGAAGGACATGTAACAAGCATAGGCTCCCCCTACATGTATGCACTCATGTAAATGTGAAATTTAGAGGCATGTGAGAGCATAACCATGACAGAGTAGGCAATGTGTTACATGTATCTTGGCCATATGCATTAGAGCAAAAGATTATCAAGGAAAATACCTTCATGCTCATGAGTCCTTCTTGTAAACAGTATGTACGTAAGCAAGAATTCCTCATACTCATGATTTTGATGCATACACTTACCTTGTAGTCTTTAGCTGGCTTAGGATGGAATGAACCTGCACAAACAAGGTTAGATAACACATGTACCTCCACTAGCCAGAGCAAACCAAAGAAGCCACAAGAGTACCAAGACTGGGATGGCATGTAGAGAGTGAGTACAGGGTACCACAATGGATTCAACATGTCCCCAAGAGTAAAGACATGCAATGAATTTGACTGGTTTCTTTCCCTTAGGTGTCTTGCTCCCCCTGAATCTTACATGGGATATTTGGAGAAGATAGGGAATAGAAAATCAGAGCTGAAGGATACAAATGGATAGAACTTAATGCAAATAAGCACATATGAACATGTCTTTCCCCCAAAAAGACATGTGACATCTCTCCTCTTGAACATCAAGCATCTGGGATCCTTGAGTATTCTCTCCCCATGGAAATCTCTTTCTCCCCCTTAATACTTTCTCCCTTGTAGGTGATAAGCTTTGATGTGATCTCTCTCTCACCCTTTGACATCAATTTCCAAGAAGGGCTTTCTGAAATCCATCGTATAGGTTTGGTCCTTGAGACTCAGCACAAAGAAATGGATAAAACTGTGATGCTTGTAGAGGAAAAGATTCATTGAGTAGAGCTGGATCAGAAGAAATATAGAACAAGTGGCAAACTGTTTTTCCTGTTGTGAAGTCGGTGGCACCGAGTGGCATGTTTCGGTGGGGCCGAAAAGATTCGGTTGGACCGAAAACTACAAGTCGGTGAAACCGAGTTCAACACAGGGAAAAACACTTGTCACCTCAACTCACTAAACATGTAGGATCTCACAAAGATTTGCAATGAATTATCTGAAGGATTTGCAAGGAATTGAATGCAGAAAATGCAGAACAAAAACAAAAAGAAAAGAGAAGAAACTGAAAGATCTAGATGAAGTTTTTTTTGAAAAAGAGAAAGAAAATAAATATGCATGAGACAAATGCAATAACACAGAAAAGAACACAAGAGAACTTCATCTAGAGTTGGGCGGTGACATAGTCACCTATGTTAGAGTATATTGACTTAGGAGTCAAGTGAGAACACTTGATCATAGGTCATACTCATCGTTTAAGCTCAAAATGGGGTTACCATTTTTCGTTTAAGCATCTTGATGTATTCACATCTTGTTGAGTTGCTTTGACTCATGTGTTGGAGTAAAGCTTCTCTAAGATGGAATAACATACCTTGGGTGGTGGTGTGGTTCTTGCTCATGTAGTTGAACTTGTGTGGGTGCTCAAGGATGATGTAGCTCATCAAGAGTTGGGAGCACCACTTGGAGTTTGAGTTCATCTACCTACATGGGTTAGTTCTTGCAAGGAAGAGCACTTGTGTATCCAAAAATGACAATCATGAAGCTCAACATAGAATTTGTCAAAGGATATGTTTGAATGGTTTTGTGCTTCCTTGTCTTCAACCACCATTGTGTAGAGACTTGGTGATGTAGAGATTGCTCAAGATGTGAGTGAGTCGCAATCTCATGGAATTAGATTCAACCAAGCACCTACATGGGTTAGACAACATGCAAGGTACAAATATATCCAAGACATAAGATAGTCATCATAAGAGATATATCATGGATTAGTCATAAGCTCATGTCTTGCATGTATCCAATGGAGTTCCTACTCCAAGTTCGAAGCATCAATAATGTTCAATTCACCTCTCGACCTACAAAATACTTTCTCATCAAGAGGTTTAGTAAATATATCCGCTAATTGCTTATCGGTGCGAACATGCTTAAGATCAATGTCACCCTTAGCAACATGGTCTCGAATGAAATGATGACGAACTTCAATATGCTTAGTTCGAGAATGTTGTATAGGATTATGACCAATTTTGATAGCACTTTCATTGTCACAAAGCAGTGGAACATGTTTCACATAGATCCCATAATCTTTAAGAGTTTGGGTCATCCAAAGTAATTGAGCACAACATGAACCAGCGGCAATGTATTCCGCTTCGGCGGTGGATAAGGATACCGAGTTTTGTTTCTTGGAAGACCAAGACACAAGAGATCTACCAAGAAATTGACAAGTACCCGAAGTGGACTTTCTATCAACCTTGTCTCCGACATAATCCGAGTCGGAATAGCCAACAAGATCAAAAGAAGACCTCTTAGGATACCAAATGCCAAAGTTTGGTGTATGAATTAAGTATCTCACTATCCTTTTCACGGCCTTAAGATGACATTCTTTAGGAGCAGCTTGATAACGTGCACACATGCACACACTTAGCATAATGCCGGGACGTGAAGCACATAGGTATAACAAAGAACCAATCATAGAGCGATAAACCTTTTGATCAACCGGTTCACCATCTTTGGTCAAATCAAGATGTCCACTAGTAGGCACGGGTGTAGGCATACCTTTGCATTCTTGCATATTGAACTTCTTGAATAAGTCCTTGGTGTACTTCGTTTGAGAGACAAATGTACCTTCCTTAGTTTGCTTGATTTGCAAACCGAGAAAGAATTTGAGTTC
The DNA here is from genome assembly GCF_056163025.1 of Triticum urartu. Classification (NCBI taxonomy): domain Eukaryota; kingdom Viridiplantae; phylum Streptophyta; class Magnoliopsida; order Poales; family Poaceae; genus Triticum; species Triticum urartu. The sequence continues at coordinate 491,079,149 of NC_141878.1, forward strand.
ACTCATCATAGACATCTCAAACTTCTCTGACATTAGCTTTCCAAACTTTTCACTAAAGAGAGGGTTAGTTGAACCAAATATGATATCATCAACATAAATTTGGCATACAAATAGTTCTCCATTAACCCTTTTAGTAAAAAGAGTAGAATCAATTTTACCAATTTCAAAACCAGTTGCAATAAGGAACTTGGTCAAGCATTTATACCATGCTCTAAGAGCTTATTTAGGACCATAAAGAGCTTTGTGAAGTTTGTAAACATGATTTGGTTTCTTAGGATTGATAAAGCCGGGAGGTTGTTTGACATAAACTTCCTCCTCTATTTCACCATTTAGAAAAGCACTTTTAATGTCCATTTGGTACAAGGTGATATTATGGTGATTAGCATAGGCAAGTAAGATGCGAATGGACTCAAGTCTAGCAACGGGAGCATATGTCTCACCATAGTCCATACCTTCGACTTGTGTGTACCCTTGGGTGACGAGACGTGCTTTGTTGCGAACCACTTGTCCATCTTCATCTTGCTTGTTGCGAAACACCCATTTGGTACCAATGATGTTGTGGTTGTTGTCGGGCTTCTCAACCAATGTCCAAAGTTGGTTTCTCTCAAAGTTGTGTAGCTCTTCATGCATAGCGTTTATCCAATCCGGATCTTCCAATGCTTCTTCAACCTTCATAGGTTCAATGCTAGAGATGAATGAATAGTTTTCACAAAAGTTAGCTAAACGAGTTTTTGAGCGAGTGATTCTCCCGGTTTGAATATCATTGTAGATTTGCTCGACGGGATGATCTTTGGCAATTCTTGCTCGAACTCGTGAGAGCTTTTGCTTGGGTCTTCGTTGAACATCTTCTTCATCTTGTTCTTCTTCTTGGCCTTCTTCATTGTTGACGTTGTCGTTCTCTTGTCGTGGTGGAGAAGGAGGTTGTTGATGTTCGTCTTGATGCATTTCCTCGTCTTCTTCATCTTGGTGTGTCCCACTTGTGGATGCTTCCGTATCAATTCTTGGTTCACCTTGTCGTGAAGTAGAAGCTTCCACTTGGACGGACGAGGTACTCTCCTTCACCTCCGTTGGACGAATTTTGCCAATAGACAAGTCTTGGATTGCTTCTGAAGGGTCTTTGTCTCCTACATCGATTGGCAATTGCTCTACTTGCGAGCCATTAGATTCATCAAACTTCACATCTACCGTCTCTTCAACCTTTCGGGTGAAATTGTTGTAGACACGGTAAGTGTGAGAGTTTGAGCCATAACCAAGTAGAAAACCTTCATGAGATTTAGGAGCAAACTTTGAACGACGATGCTTGTCAAGAATGTAGCACTTTGAGCCGAATACTCGAAAGTATCCAACTTGGGGTTTGTTACCGGTGAGGAGCTCGTATGCCGTCTTGCCGAGTAGCTTGTGAAGATACAAGCGATTTGTTGCATGACAAGCTGTCTCAACTGCTTCTGCCCAAAAGTGCTTCGGCATCTTGTACTCATCAAGCATCATTCTCGCCATTTCGATGAGCGTCCGGTTTTTCCTCTCAACAACTCCATTTTGTTGAGGTGTGTACGTAGCCGAGAACTCGTGTGAAATCCCTTCTTCGTCAAGAAAGGTGTCCACATTTGCATTCTTGAACTCCGTTCCATTGTCACTCCGAACCTTCTTGATCTTCACGTCAAATTGATTTTGGGCCTTCCTAGCGAAGTTTTTGAAGATCTTCTGGACCTGCGACTTGTCATCAAGAAAGAACACCCACATAAATCTTGAAAAATCATCAACTATAACTATACCAAAAGAATTTCCACCGAGACTCTTGTAGGCGTTGGGACCAAAAAGATCCATATGAAGTAGCTCGAGTGGCCTCCTTGTGGTCATGATGTTCTTCACGGGATGCCTTCCTCCAACCTGTTTACCTGCTTGACAAGCACTGCAAAGTCTATCCTTATCAAATATGACATCGTTAACTCCAAGGATATGATTTCCTTTAATAAGCTTGTCAAGGTTTCTCATGCCAACGTGACCTAGTTGTCTATGCCACAACCAACCTTTTGAGGATTTAGCAATAAATCAAGTTTTAGGTTTTACCTTTTTAGAGAAATCGACAATGTAAAGATCACCTCTACGCATACCGGTAAAGACCATTTTATGATTGTCTCGACGAAACACTTGGCAATCTACCTCAGTAAATAGGACATTCAAACCGAAATCAGGAAGTCTAGATACTGAAAGTAAGTTGTAACCGAGAGATTCAACGAGCATGACATTTTGAATGGAACTATCATGTGAGATGGCCACCTTACCAAGGCCAACCACTTTACCCTTTGAATTATCACCAAAGGTGACATATTTTCGAGGGCCGTCATTTTCAGCAAGCTCACGGAACATCTCTTCATCTCCGGTCATATGATCAGTACATCCACTATCAGGAACCCATTCCTTTCCTCCTGACACATATCCCCGAAGATTTGCCATAAGACCAAAATGTCTCATTGCATCTTCAAGATCGAAGTCACTATCATCATCATCATAGTATCCATGTTCACCATGATCTTGTGACTCATCATTTCCTAGAGAGGGTAATTCATTAGATAAATGATCATCAAAGTGGTCACCTTTATGAATTATTATAGCTTCGGATATAATGATTCCAACATCTCCTTTAGCACGCTTGAGATTGGTAAGCTCAAATAGACAATCACCAAAACTAGGATCACTAGAGTTCATCTTACTCAAGGCAATAGATTTATGGAGAATTTCATCCAAATTTTTCAAGGAATAATCGGGAAATCGTTCCTCAAGAAATTTCCATATAGTATAGGCACAATTAAGAGTAGGCAAACTAGCAATCAAATTTTTGGGCAATCCTCTAATGATGAGCTCAATAGTTCTAAGATTGCAAATTATGTCGATATCTTCATCTAGGGTAGGATGCAAAGGATCAATATGAGGTGCACAAGGGCTAGCAATATACTTGTTCAAATGATATTGGTTGAAAATTACAAGCATCTCATTTTTCCACTCATGAAAATACTCTCCATCAAGAATAGGCACTCTATGTCTAAGACTCCCTAAAGTAGACACATCCATCTTCCTCCAATGGTGATTAAACCAAGGCAATGGAGACCAAAGCTCTGATACCACTTGTAGGACCTTGAAGTAGATGTGTCTAGAGGGGGGTGATTAGACACTTAATGCTAAAGTTGCAGTTTTTAAGCTTTTTCGGTTTAAGTGGAGTTTAGGCACAATTCCAACATTCACAACACATATCAAGCAAGCATGCAAAGAGTATATAGGCAGCGGAAAGTAAAGCATGCAACTTGCAAGAATGTAAAGGGAAGGGTTTGGAGAATTCAAACGCAATTGGAGACACGGATGTTTTTCCCGTGGTTCGGATAGGTGGTGCTATCCTACATACACGTTGATGGAGACTTCAACCCACGAAGGGTAACGGTTGCGTGAGTCCACGGAGGGCTCCACCCACGAAGGGTCCACGAAGAAGCAACCTTGTCTATCCCACCATGGCCATCGCCCACGAAGGACTTGCCTCACTAGCGGTAGATCTTCACAAAGTAGGCGATCTCCTTGCCCTTACAAACTCCTTGGTTCAACTCCACAATCTTGTCGGAGGCTCCCAAGTGACACCTAGCCAATCTAGGAGACACCACTCTCCAAGAAGTAACAAATGGTGTGTTGATGATGAACTCCTTGCTCTTGTGCTTCAAATGATAGTCTCCCCAACACTCAATTCTCTCTCACAGGATTTGGATTTGGTGGAAAGAAGATTTGAGTGGAAAGCAACTTGGGGAAGGCTAGAGATCAAGATTCATGTGGTAGGAATGAATATCTTGGCCTCAACACATGAGTAGGTGGTTCTCTCTCAGAACATATGAGTTGGAAGTGTATATGTGTTCTGATGGCTCTCTCCACGAGTGAAGAGGAGGTGGAGGGGTATATATAGCCTCCACACAAAATCCAACCGTTACACACAATTTACCAATCTCGGTGGGACCGAATCAACAAACTCGGTCGGACCGACATAGTAAACCTAGTGACCGTTAGAGATTTTTGATGGGACTGACATGCAACTCGGTAGGACCGATATGGTTAGGGTTAGGGCATAACGTAATCTCGGTGAGACGATTACACAAACTTGGTGAGACCGATTAGGTAATAAGCTAACCAGAGAGTTGGTCAGGCAAACTCGGTGGGACCGATTTGCTCTTTCGGTGAGACCGAAAAGTTACAAAAAGGAAACAGAGAGTTTGCATTGCAATCTCGGTGGGACCGATCCGCTCTTTCGGTGAGACCGAAAAGTTACGGAGAGGAAACAGAGAAATTGCAATCCCATATCGGTGAGACCGAGATCCCTATCGGTAGAACCGATTTGCTAGGGTTTGGCAGTGGCTTATGACAAGTGAAACTCGGTGGTGCCGGATACAAATAATCGGTAGGTCCGAGTTTGGCTTAGGTTTAGGTCATATGTGGAAGTGGGAAAGTAGCTGAGGATTTTGGAGCATATCATTAAGCACTTGAAGCAAGAGGCTCATTAAGCAACACCTCATCCCTCCTTGATAGTATTGGCTTTTCCTATGGACTCAATGTGATCTTGGATCACTAAAATGTAAAATGAAGAGTCTTGAGCTTTAAGCTTTAGCCAATCCTTTGTCCTTAGCATCTTGGAGAATTTCCCACAAGCTTTAGTCCATGCCACTCCATTGTTGAACTTATCTGAAACATACTAGATAGAAACGTTAGTCCAACAAGAGATATGTTGTCATTAATTACCAAAACCACCTAGGGAGCACTTGTGCTTTCACTTGGACATCTTTTATGATTGGGAGCACTCATTAAAATATGACATGCTAAAGAGTTGAAGTTGGACAAGGAAGACAACGTAATGGGTTGTTATTACACATTATGTCACAATACTTATGCCTATTCTCTCTTATTTTACAAAGTTTACATAAGGAGGGAGAATGCCGGCAGCTGGAATTCCGGGCTGGAAAAGGAGCAAATATTAGAGACCTATTCTGCACAACTCCAAAAGTCCTGAAACTCCACGAAAGTTATTTTTGGAAATAATAAAAAATACTAAGCGGAAGAAATACCAGAGGGGGCCCACACCCTGGCCACGAGGGTGGGGGCGCGCCCTACCCCTTGGGCGCGCCCCCTGCCTCGTGGGCCCCCTGTTGGCCCTCCGGTGCCCATCTTCTGCTATATGAAGTCTTTCGTCCGAGAAAAAATCATAAGCAAGCTTTCAGGACGAGACTCCACCGCCACGAGGCGGAACCTTGGCGGAACCAATCTAGGGCTCCGGCAGAGCTGTTCTGTTGGGGACACTTCCCTCCGGGAGGGGGAAATCATCGCAATCGTCATCACCAACGCTCCTCTCATCGGGAGAGGGCCAATCTCCATCAACATCTTCACCAGCACCATCTCCTCTCAAACCCTAGTTCATTTCTTGTATCCAATTCTTGTCTCTAAGTCTGGGATTGGTACCTGTAGGTTGCTAGTAGTGTTGATTACTCCTTGTAGTTGATGCTAGTTGGTTTATTTGGTGGAAGATCATATGTTCAGATCCTATATGAATATTAATACCCCTCTGATTATGAACATGAATATGCTTTGTGAGTAGTTATGTTTGTTCCTGAGGACATGGGAGAAGTCTTGCTATTAGTAGTCATGTGAATTTGGTATTCATTCGATATTTTGATGAGATGTATGTTGTCTCTCCTCTAGTGGTGTTATGTGAACGTCGACTACATGACACTTCACCATTATTTGGGCCTAGAGGAAGGCATTGGGAAGTAATAAGTAGATGATGGGTTGATAGAGTGACAGAAGCTTAAACCCTAGTTTATGCGTTGCTTCGTAAGGGGCTGATTTGGATCCACTTGTTTCATGCTATGCTTAGGTTTACCTTAATACTTCTTTTGTAGTTGCGGATGCTTGCAATAGGGGTTAATCATAAGTGGGATGCTTGTTCAAGTAAGAACAGCACCCAAGCACCGGTCCACCCACATATCAAATTAACAAAGTACCGAACGCGAATCATATGAACGTGATGAAAACTAGCTTGATGATAATTCCCATGTGTCCTCTGTTGGAAATATGCCCTAGAGGAAATAATAAATTGGTTATTATTATATTTCCTTGTTCATGATAATCGTTTATTATCCATGCTAGAATTGTATTGATAGGAAACTCAGATGCATGTGTGGATACATAGACAACACCATGTCCCTAGTAAGCCTCTAGTTGACTAGCTCGTTGATCAATAGATGGTTACGGTTTCCTGACCATGGACATTGGATGTCATTGATAACGGGATCACATCATTAGGAGAATGATGTGATGGACAGGACCCAATCCTAAGCCTAGCACAAAGATCGTGTAGTTCGTATGCTAAAGCTTTTCTAATGTCAAGTATCATTTCCTTAGACCATGAGATTGTGCAACTCCCGGATACCGTAGGAATACTTTGGGTGTGCCAAACGTCACAACGTAACTGGGTGGCTATAAAGGTACACTACGGGTATCTCCGAAAGTGTCTGTTGGGTTGGCGCGAATCGAGACTGGAATTTGTCACTCCGTGTGACGGAGAGGTATCTCTGGGCCCACTCGGTAGGACATCATCACAATGTGCACAATGTGACCAAGGAGTTGATCATGGGATGATGTGTTACGGAACGAGTAAAGAGACTTGCCGGTAACGAGATTGAACAAGGTATCGGGATACCGACGGTCGAATCTCGGGCAAGTATCATACCGCTAGACAAAGGGAATTGTATACGGGATTGATTGAGTCCTTGACATCGTAGTTCATCCGATGAGATCATCGTGGAACATGTGGGAGCCAACATGGGTATCCAGATCCCGCTGTTGGTTATTGACCGGAGAACGTCTCGGTCATGTCTGCATGTCTCCCGAACCCGTATGGTCTACACACTTAAGGTTCGATGACGCTAGGGTTATAAAGGAAGTTTGTATGTGGTTACCGAATGTTGTTCGGAGTCCCGGATGATATCCCGGACATCACGAGGAGTTCCGGAATGGTCCGGAGGTAAAGATTTATATATGGGAAGTCCTGTTTTGGTCACCGGAAAAGTTTCGGGGTTTATCGGTAACGTACCGGGACCACCGGGAGGGTCCCGGGGGTCCACCAAGTGGGGCCACCAACCCTGGAGGGCTGCATGGGCCAAGTGTGGGAGGGGACCAGCCCCAGGTGGGCTGGTGCGCCCCCCCACCAAGGCCCAAGGCTCAGCAAAGGAGGAGAAAGGGGAAACCCTAGGCTTAGATGGGCCCTAAGGCCCACCCTAGGGGGCACCCCCCTCTCCCCTCTTGGCCGCCCCCCTAGGGGTGGGAACCCTAGAGGGGGCGCACCCTCCTCCCCTCCTCCTATAAATAGTGAGGCCTAGGGGCTGCCCAATACGCGATTTGATCTCTCCCTGTTGGTGCAGCCCTCCCTCTCTTTCTCCTCATATCTCGCAGTGCTTGGCGAAGCCCTGATGGATCACCACGCTCCTCCATCACCACCACGCCGTTGTGCTGCTGCTGGATGGAGTCTTCCTCAACCTCTCCCTCTCTCCTTGCTGGATCAAGGCATGGGAGACGTCGTCGGGCTGTACGTGTGTTGAACGCGGAGGTGCCGTCCGTTCGGCACTAGGATCTCCGGTGATTTGGATCACGATGAGTACGACTCCTTCAACCCCGTTCTCTTGAACGCTTCCGCATAGCGATCTACAAGGGTATGTAGATGCACTCTCCTTTCCCTCGTTGCTGGTTTCTCCATAGATGGATCTTGGTGACACGTAGGAAAATTTTGAATTTCTGCTACGTTCCCCAACAGTGGCATCATGAGCTAGGTCTATTGCGTAGATTCTATGCACGAGTAGAACACAAAGTAGTTGTGGGCGTTGATTTTGTTCAATATGCTTACCGTTACTAGTCCAATCTTGATTCGACAGCATTGTGGGATGAAGCGGCCCGGACCAACCTTACACGTACGCTTACGTGAGACCGGTTCCACCGACAAACATGCACTAGTTGCATAAGGTGGCTGGCGGGTGTCTGTCTCTCCCACTTTAGTCGGATCGGATTCGATGAAAAGGGTCGTTATGAAGGGTAAATAGCAATTGGCATATCACGTTGTGGTCTTTGCGTAGGTAAGAAACGTTCTTGCTAGAAACCCATAGCAGCCACGTAAAACATGCAAACAACAATTAGAGGACGTCTAACTTGCTTTTGCAGGGTATGCTATGTGATGTGATATGGCCAAGAAGAATGTGATGAATGATATGTGATGTATGAGATTGATCATGTTCTTGTAATAGGAATCACGGCTTGCATGTCGATGAGTATGACAACCGGCAGGAGCCATAGGAGTTGTCTTTATTTATTTATGACCTGCGTGTCAACTTAAACATCATGTAATTACTTTACTTTATTGCTAACCGTTAGCTGTAGTAGTAGAAGTAATAGTTGGCGAGACAACTTCATGAAGACACAATGATGGAGATCATGATGATGGAGATCATGGTGTCATGCCGGTGACGATGATGATCATGGAGCCCCGAAGATGGAGATCAAAAGGAGCAATATGATATTGGCCATATCATGTCACTATTTGATTGCATGTGATGTTTATCATGTTTATACATCTTATTTGCTTAGAATGACGGTAGTAAATAAGATGATCCCTCATTAAAATTTCAAGAAAGTGTTCCCCCTAACTGTGCACCGTTGCGACAGTTCGTTGTTTCGAAGCACCACGTGATGATCGGGTGTGATAGATTCTAACATTCACATACAACGGGTGTAAGACAGATTTACACACGCGAAACACTTAGGTTGACTTGACGAGCCTAGCATGTGTACAGACATGGCCTCGGAACACAGAAGACCGAAAGGTCGAGCATGAGTCGTATAGAAGATACGATCAACATGAAGATGTTCACCGACGTTGACTAGTCCGTCTCACGTGATGATCGGACACGGCCTAGTTGACTCGGATCATGTAGTCACTTAGATGACTAGAGGGATGTCTATCTGAGTGGGAGTTCATAAGATGAACTTAATTATCCTGAACATAGTCAAAAGGTCTTCGCAAATTATGTCGTAGCTCGCGCTTCAGTTTTACTGTTTAGATATAATCCTAGAGAAAATTTAGTTGAAAGTTGATTGTGGCAATTATGCGGACTAGGTCCGTAAACTGAGGATTGTCCTCATTGCTTCATAGAAGGCTTATGTCCTTAATGCACCGCTCAGTGTGCTGAACCTCGAACATTGTCTATGGATGTTGCGAACATCTGACATACACATTTTGATAACTACGTGATAGTTCAGTTAAACGGTTTAGAGTTGAGGCACCGAAGACGTTTTGAAACGTCGCGAAACATATGAGATGTTTCGAGGACTGAAATTGGGATTTCAGGCTCGTGCCCACGTCAAGAGGTATAAGACCTCCGACGATTTTCTTAGCCTGCAAACTAAGGGAGAAAAGCTCAATTGTTGAGCTTGTGCTCAGATTGTCTGAATACAACAATCATTTGAATCGAGTGGGAGTTGATCTTCCAGATGAGATAGTGATGTTTCTCCAAAGTCATTGCCACCAAGCTGCTAGAGCTTCGTAATGAACTATAACATATCAGGGATAGATATGATGATCCTTGAAATATTCGTGATGTTTGACACCACAAAAGTAGAAATCAAGAAGGAGCATCAATTGTTGATGGTTGGTGAAACCACTAGTTTCAAGAAGGGCAAGGGCAAGAAGGGATACTTCATGAAACGGCAATTCAGCTGCTGCTCTAGTGAAGAAACCCAAGGTTGAACCCAAACCCGAGACTAAGTGCTTCTGTAATAAGGGGAACAGCCACTAGAGTAGAATTACCCTAGATACTTGGTAGATTAGAAGGCTGGCAAGGTCGATAGAAGTATATTGGATATACATTGTGTTGATGTGTACTTTACTAGTACTCCTAGTAGCACCAGGGTATTAGATACCGGTTCGGTTGCTAAGTGTTAATAACTCGAAACAAAAGGCTACGGAATAAACGGAGACTAGCTGAAAGGTGAGATGACGATATGTGTTGGAAGTATTTCCAAGGTTGATCAAATATCGTACGCTCCCTCTACTATCGAGATTGGTGTTTGCGTTGAGCATAGACATGATTGGATTACGTCTATCGCAATACGGTTATTCATTTAAGGAGAATAATGGTTACTCTGTTTATTTGGATAATACCTTCAATGGTCTTACACCTAAAATGAATGGTTTATTGAATCTTGATCGTAGTGATACACTTGTTCATGCCAAAAGATATAAGATATTAATGATAGTACCACCTACTTGTGGCACTGCCACTTAAGTCATATCGGTATAAAATGCATGAAGAAGCTCCATGTTGATCGATCTTTGGGCTCACTCATTTTGAAAAGTTTGAGACATGCGAACCATGTCTATTGGTGTATATGCATGAAGAAACTCCATGAAAATGGACCATTTGGACTCACTTGATTTTGAATCACTTGGGACATGCAAATCATACCACATGGGCAAGATGACTGAAAGCCTCGGTTTCAGTAAAATGGAACTAGAAAGCAACTCGTTGGAAGTAATACATTTTGATGTGTGCAGTCCAATGAGTGCTGAGGCGTGTAGTGGATATCGTTATGTTCTTACTTCACAGATGATTTGAGTAGATGTTGAATATATTTACTTGATGAATCACGTGTCTGAATTATTGAAAGGTTCAAGTAATTTCAGGGTGAAGTTGAAAGATCGTCGTGACAAGAGGATAAAAGATCTATGATATGATCATAGAGATGAATATCTGAATTACGAGTTTGGCACAGAATTAAGACATTGTGGAAATTGTTTCACAACTAATACAGCCTGGAACACCATAGTGTGATGGTGTGTCCGAACATCATAACTGCACCCTATTAGATATGATGCATACCATGATGTCTCTTATCGAATTACCACGATAGTTTATGGGTTAGGCATTAGAGACAACCGCATTCACTTTAAATAGGGCACCACGTAATTCCGATGAGATGACACCGTATGAACTATGGTTTAGAGAAACCTAAGCTGTCATTTCTTAGAAGTTTGGGGCTGCGACGCTTATGTGAAAAGGTTTCAGGCTGATAAGCTCGAACCCAAAGCGGATAAATGCATCTTCATAGGACACCCAAAATAGTTGGGTATACCTCCTGTCTCAGATCCGAAAGCAATAAGGGATTGTTTCTAGAATTGGGTCCTTTCTCGAGGAAAAGTTTCTCTCATAAGAATTGAGTGGGAGGATGGTGGAGACTTGATGAGGTCATTGAACCGTCTCTTCAACTAGTGTGTGACAGGGCACAGGGAGTTGTGTTACGCCCTCGATGCGGCTATAGCTCCCACGTGTCGAGGCATGACTTAGAGGCATAACCGCATTGAAAGCAATGTCGCAAGTCAGGCAATCATTACAACATCCCATGTATAATATAATAAAAGGGGGAGATACATAGTTGGCTTACACTCGCCACATCACATCAGAGTACATAAATAACATCCATCATACAAACACTCATGGCCCGTCTACGGCGCCAAAATAGAAGAAAACCCAACATGCGACAAGGCCCTGAATCGAACCCCAACTAGGCACCACTACTGATCATCGGGAAAGGAAACATAATAACACTGAGAGTCCTCGTCGAACTCCCACTTGAGCTCGTACTCGTCACCTGGAGCGGAATCACCTGGACCTGCATCAGGAGTTATAGTATCTGTGAGCCACGGGGACTCAGCAATCTCGCACCCTCGCGATCAAGACTATTTAAGCTTATAGGAAGGGTAAGGCAATTATAAGTGGAGCTGCAGCAAGCGACTAGCATATGTGGTGGCTAACTTATTCGCAAAAGAGAGCGAGAAGAGGAGGCAAAGCACGAGCGGGAATCTAGAAGAACAACCTGCGCAAGCATAACTCCAACACTGTGTCCACTTCCCGGACTCCGCCGAGAAGAGGCCATCACGGTAACACACTCAGTTGATTCATTTTAATTAATTAAGGTTCAAGTTCTCTACAACCGGACATTAACAAATTCCCATCTGCCCATAACCGTGGGCACGGCTTTCGAAAGTTCAATCCCTGCAGGGGGGTCCCAACTTAGCCCATGACAAGCTCTCATGGTCAACGAAGGAATAGACCTCCACCCGAGATACACCGATCAGACTCGGTAACCCGGTACAACAAGACAATTCGACAGGTTAAAACAAGACCAGCAACACCGCCCGAATGTGCCGACAAATCCCGATAGGAGCTGCACATATCTATTTCTCAGGGCACACTCAGATAGGTCAAGCTACGAGTAAAACCAACCCTCAAGTTTCCCTGAGGTGGCCCCGCAGGCTACCCAGTTCGGACCAACACTCAGAGGGAGCACTGGCCCGGGGGGGTAAAATAAGATGACCCTTGAGTCTGCAGAACCCAAGGGAAAGAAAAGGCTAGGTGGCAAATGGTAAAACCAAGGTTGGGCATTGCTGGAAAAGCTTTAATCAAGGCGAAATATCAAGGGGTTCCCATTATAACCCAACCGCGTAAGGAACGCAAAAATCCGGGAACATAACACCGATATGACGGATACTAGGGCGGCAAGAGTGGAACAAAACACTAGGCGAGAGGCCAAGCCTTCCACCCTTTACCAAGTATATAGATGCATTAATATAACATAGCAATATAATGATATCCCAACAATAAAATAAAAGATGTCCCAACAAGGAACGGCCTCCAATCTTCACCTGCAACTAGCAACGCTATAAGAGGGGCTGAGCAAAGCGGTAACATAGCCAATCAACGGTTTGCTAGGACATGGTGGGTTAGAGGTTGACATGGCAATTGGGAGGCTGAAAAGCAAAAGGTAGGCATCGTAGCATTGGCATAGCAAGAGCGAGCAAACTAGCATAGCAAAGATAGTAGTGATTTCGAGGGTATGATCATCTTGCCTGCACAGTTGTCAGAGTTGACTGGATCCTCACAAGAAAACTCAACGGGCTCCTCGGTAGTGAACTCGTCTCCCGGCTCTACCCAACAAGACAAACAAGCAACAAGGATACAATCAACCACGTGCAAGACCAAGCAATAAGATGAAATGATGATATGCTATGCGGGATGCGATGCGGGATGCAAAATGCAAGATATGACAGGAAATGCATGAACCTGGCCTCAACTTGGAATTTCAAGGGTTCCAATGGATAGAGGGGATGAAATCGCTTGAAAACGATATAAAGATCATCGGAATCATAGTTACGGTTTGGAAATGGCAAGCGTTTTAAGATATGACACCGGTCTGCGATTCACAGCTAGTAGGCATCTAAATGCAACGAAATGAACATGCTACAGCCACCAATCATGACAACAAAATACATGGCAGGGATGCATACAAGATGCTTAACAAAAGACTGGCACTGAGCCACGGCCAATTCATCCCTTAAGAGGTTCAAACAAGCATGGCAAAAACGCAAATGCAAAACAGATTCCAGACTTAGTGAAATTAACACTTGTCTGAAATTTCAGATCACGAAGCCCTCTTCGGAGCAGCAAAACAACATGATACATGACCTGATTAAGACAAGTAAGAACATGGCTTGGAGCTACTCAACAAGCTTAACAAAAGACCCAAAGTGACCTGGGGCCAAAAGGGTTCACAAAATATCTAAACGAGCACACGAACATAGCTAAAACACAATCAGTTTTCAGACTTAGTGAAAACTGGGACATGCTGAAATATAACTCACGAAGGCATGTAAACAAGCTCGATGCACTCACTACGGTGCAAGTCATGGAAAGGCAAGCATACATCCACTAAGAAGGCACAAAATACAAGCTATAGATGGCAAGAACAATGGCATAGCATGCACGGATCAACTACAATAACAACGGCAAAATCGCAAACGAGTTGACGATCTGCCCAGATTCACCACGAAGCAAAAGTAGAGCTCGATTGACTCAAGCTAGAGTGCTCCATAATTGCAAACAAATACATGGATGGATAGAGCATAACATGAATAACAAAACTCCTTTACTGATCATCCTCAAAAGAGGCACGGATCACCAGGAAACAAGCTGATGGCATCATGAACTAAAATATCCCAGACTTAGTAAGTCCCTGAAAACAGATTTCCCGGGTGCCTCTCTTTGCAAGCTTGCACAAGTCACCACACACATCCTAAAAATGCATGAGTTGCACCTCTGTAAATAAGACAAAATGCTTAACAAAACATATGAAGGACTCACAGGCATAGCATGCACACAATAATCATGGCAAAAATGACAAAAGTCTAAGATGAACTAGCAGATCTGACAATTAACTCACGAAGCCTCCTTCTAACAGCATTTTGGGCATCAAGATGAACTCAAATGAAAATGATGCAATGGAATGAAATGATGCACTCGTCGAGAAGAACATTTTGATATATTATATGCATGAATCGGAGCTACGGATGCAAAGTTACGGGCCTCGAACATAGCAACTTGGACTAAAAATTTTAGAGACTTGGTGAAAAATAACCCCTCTCTCAGATTAGATCTAGGGTTTCTTTATCCCGCGCACGAACCGACGTGGCCGGAGCGGCGCTCACCGGCGACGGGCAGGGCGGCGGCCGGCGTGAGGAGGAGAGGCGGGGCCGGCGATGGCGGCAGGCGGCGGAGCGGCGTGGGGGCGGCGCTCGGGGCCGGGAGGAGGCGGCGAGGCGGCGCGGCACTGGAGCTCCGGCGGCTTGGCGGCGAGGTCCGGCCGGCTCCGGGTGGCGGAGATGGCGGGGCGGCGGCGCGGCCGGTCGGCTCGGGGGAAGAAGGACAGGCGGCGGCGGCGGAGTGGCCCGGTCGGGCGGCGGGCGGGCCGGCGCTGGGCCTGCGGGCCCGCGTCGGTGGGAGGCGGCGGTGATGTGGGCACGCTGCCACGTGGCGATGCCCGGTTGGGCGCGGGCGGCGGCGGACGCTGTCCGGCCGGGGGCGGACACGTCCGTCGGTGCGGGGAGGTGTGTTTTTTTTAAACTAGGGTTTCGAGGGGGAGGAGAGATCCGAAAATGGAGGGGGCTATATATAGGCATAGAGGGAGCTAGGAGACTCCAAATGAGGTGCGGTTTTCGGCTACGCGATCGTGATCGAACGCTCTAGGACATGGAGCAGAGTTTGGTGGGTTTTGGGCCAAAAAGAAGGGGTGTTGGGCTGCAACACACACGAGGCCTTTTCGGTCCCTCGGTTAACCGTTGGGGTATCAAACGAAGTCCAAATGATACGAAACTTGACAGGCGGTCTACCGGTAGTAAACCAAGGCCGCTTGGCAAGTCTCGGTCCAATCCGGAAATGTTTAATCCCCACACACGAAAGAAAGCTAGAAATGACCACCGGAGGAGAACGAAGCGCCGGAATGCAAAACGGACAACGGGGAAAATGCTTGAATGCATGAGACGAACACGTATGCAAATGCAATGCACATGATGACATGATATGAGATGCATGAAAACGAAAACAACACACGGAGACAAAGACCCGAACCCGAGGAATAAATATAACTTAACGCCGGAAACGGCAAGAGTTGGAGTACAAATTGGGAAAGTTACATCCGGGGTGTTACAAGTTGTTCCTGTGGCACCTACACCAATTGAAGTGGAAGCTTATGATAGTGATCATGAAACTTCAGATCAAGTCACTACCAAACCTCGTGGGATGACAAGGATGCGTACTTCAGAGTGGTACGTAATCCTGTCTTGGAAGTCATGTTGCTAGACAACAATGAACCTACGAGTTATGGAGAAGCGGTGGTGGGCCCGGATTCCGATAAATGACTCGAGGCCATAAAATCCGGGAGAGGATCCATGTATGAAAAACAAAGTGTAGACTTTGGAAGAACTACTTGATGGTCGTAAGGCTGTTAGGTACATATGGATTTTAAAAGGAAGACGGACAATGATGGTAAGTATCACCATTAAGAAAGCTCGACTTGTCGTTAAGATGTTTTCCGACAAGTTCAAGGAGTTGACTACGATGAGACTTTCTCACCCGTAGCGATGCTAAGAGTCTGTTGGAATTATATTAGCGATTACTGCATTATTTATGAAATCTTGCAGATAGGATGTCAAAACATTGTTTCCTCGACGATTTTTCTTGAGGAAAGGTTGTATGTAATACAACCGGAAGGTTTTGTCAATCCTGAAAGATGCTAATAAGTATGCAAAGCTCCAGCTATCCTTCTAAGGACTGGAGTAAGCATCTCGGAGTTGGAATGTATGCTTTGATGAGATGATCAAAGATTTTGGGTGTATACAAAGTTTGTGAGAAACTTGTATTTCCAAAGAAGTGAGTGAGAACACTATAGAATTTCTGATGAGTATATGTTGTTGACATATTGTTGATCAGAAATGACGTAGAATTTTCTGGAAAGCATATAGGGTTATTTGGAAAGTGTTTTTCAATGGAAAGCCTGGATTAAGCTGCTTGAACATTGAGCATCAACATCTATAAGATAGATCAAAAAACGCTTGATGGTACTTTCAAACGAGCACATACCTTGACATGATCTTGAAGGTGTTCAAGATGGATCAGTCAAAGAAGGAGTTCTTGCCTGAGTTGTAAGGTATGAAGTTAAGACTTAAAGCTCGACCACGGCAGAATAGAGAGAAAGGACGAAGGTCGTCCCCTATGCTTTAGACGTAGGATCTACAGTATTCTACGTTGTGTACCGCACCTGAAGTGTGCCTTGCCATGAATCAGTCAAGGGGTACAAGAGTGATTCAAGAATGGATCACAGGACAGCGGTCAAAGTTATCCTTAGTAACTAGTGGACTAAGGAGTTTTCTCGATTATGGAGGTGGTAAAAGAGTTCGTCGTAAAGGGTTACGCCGATGCAAACTTTGACACTAATCCAGATTATTATGAGTAGTAAAATGGATTCGTATAGTAGAACAATTATTTGGAATAGCTCCAAATGTAGTGTAGTAGTTGCATCTACAAGATGACATAGAAATTTGCGAAGTACACACGGATCTGAAAGGTTCAGACCCGTTGACTATAACATCTCTCACAAGCGTAACATGATCAAACCCAGAACTCATCGAGTGTTAATCACATGGTAATGTGAACTAGATTATTGACTCTAGTAAACTCTTTGGGTGTTAGTCACATGGGGATGTGACCTTGAGTGTTAATCACATATCGATGTGAACTGGATTATTGACTCTAGTGCAAGTGGGAGACTGTTGGAAATATGCCCTAGAGGCAATAATAAATTGGTTATTATTATATTTCCTTGTTCATGATAATCTTTTATTATCCATGCTAGAATTGTATTGATAGGAAACTCAGATGCATGTGTGGATACATAAACAACACCATGTCCCTAGTAAGCCTCTAGTTGACTAGCTCGTTGATCAATAGATGGTTACGGTTTACTGACCATGGACATTGGATGTCATTGATAACGGGATCACATCATTAGGAGAATGATGTGATGGACAAGACCCAATCCTAAGCCTAGCACAAAGATCGTGTAGTTCGTATGCTAAAGCTTTTCTAATGTCAAGTATCATTTCCTTAGACCATGAGATTGTGCAACTCCCGGATACCGTAGGAATACTTTGGATGTGCCAAACGTCACAACATAACTGGGTGGCTATCACTACTGGAATCAGCTAATTTGCCATCTGCCAGCTCTTTGCCGTCTGCTAGCTGACGGCAAAGAACCTCTTTGCCATCAGCTACCCAAAAGCAGACGGCAAAGAAATGGCAGACGGCAAAGAAGCTCTTTGCCGTCCCCGAGCTCTTTGTCGTCCGCTGGCAGACGGCAAAGAGAAAGGTGGCCCCCACCCCCGCCCGTTTGGAAAAAAACTTAACGGCCCACCTCTTTGCCGTCTACCAGCAGACGGCAAAGAGGCAAAAGGGCGGACGGCAAAGAGAGGCGGACGGCAAAGAGGACACTACCTAACGGCCCGTACCCCCCCCCCCCCCGCCCGTTACTCTCTGTTCTCTCCTCGCCGACGCGCCCCGCCACCACTTCCCACCCCACCGCCGCCGCCCGCCGCGCGCCGCCGCCCCCACCACTTGCCGCCGCCCGGTCGCCCCACCACCCGCCGCCCCACCGGCCCCCGCCCCGTCGCCACTGCCGCCCGGCGCCGTCGCCCCACCACCTGTCGCCCCGTCGCCCCCGCCACCCGTCGCCCCACCGCCCCGGCCCCCCGCCGCCCCACCGCCCCGTCGCCCCCCCCCCCCCGCCGCCCCGGCCCCCCGCCGCCCCAGGCCGCCCCCGCGCCCCGGCCAGATCCTCCACCAGGGGCCTCCTCCACCGCCCTGCCCCCCTCCTCCACCGGCCCTGCCCCAGGTGAGCCCCCCTCCTTTTTCTGTTTTTTTTTCTGTTTTTTTCATTTTAGTTTTAGTTTAGATTTAGTTTTAGTTTTAGTTTTAGTTTAGTTTAGTTTTAGGTTTAGATTTATTTTTTTTCCTTTTTTTCTGTTTTATTAGTTTTAGGTTTATGTTTAGTTTAGATTTAGTTTTAGTTTTAGGTTTTGTTTAGTTTGAGGAAAGAAGAAGAAGAAGAGAAAAAGAGGAGAGGAGGAGAAGAAGAAGAGGAAAAAGGAAAGGAAGAAGAAGAAGAGGAGGAGGAGAAGAAAAAAGAAGAAGAGGAAGAAGAAGAAAAGGAAAAAAAGGAAGAAAAGGAAAAAAAAGGAAGAAAAGGAAGAAAAGGAAGAAGAAGAAAAGGAAAAAAGAGGAAAAAACCCCGACCCGACACGGCACCCCGACCCCGACCCGGCACCCCGACACGACACCCTGACCCCTAGACCCCGACCCCGACACCCCGACCCTGACCCCGACCCCGACACCCCGACCCCGACCCCGACCCCGACACCCCGACCCCGAGCCTGACCCGACACCCCGACCCCGACACCGACACGGCACCCCGACCCCGACCCGGCACCCCGACCCGACACCCCAACCCCGAGACCCCGACCCCGACACCGACACGACACCCCGGCACCGACACCCTGACACCACACCCACCCTTACCCCGACACCGACACGGCACCCCGACCCCGACCCGGCACCCCGACCAGACACCCCGACATCAACGGGTATCGCTTTCGTACCTATGGCAAAGAGCTATCTATGGCCGACCGAAAGTCTACAAATTGTTGTGTATCTGCTATCAGCGAAGGAGGTACCGAGTATTATGGGAGAGTTGAAGCAATTTATGAACTTCTATTCTATGGTGAAAACCCACCGAATGTCGTAGTCTTCAAATGTTATTGGTTTCAGCCGAAGGAGACTAGAAGGACTCATGAACATATAGGGCTAGTTGAAATCAACCAAAGCACCCATTTAGATGTTCCTGATGTCTATATTACGGCTCAATAGGCGACCCAAGTATTCTATCTACCGTGGGCCTGCCAAACTAATCCAAATCTGAAAGGTTGGGATGTCGTTTATGAAGTGCCGCCCAATGCTAGACTATCTCCCCCAAAGGAAGAGGATTATGAACCTCACATTAACCCAGACACATATGAAGGAGAATTCTTCCAAGAGACACGTCTTTCCAAAAAGCGTTTCAAGAACCGCTATACTTCACCCCAAAACATTGAAGTAGACAGCGACAGTGAATCCGACATCACCCCAGAGGAGGAACAAGAAGAGCCGGAACAAGAAGAGGTTACTGCTGCGGATGACCTGTCATTGCTTGACCGATTACGTCAAGGTGGCCTTCCACATGTTGATGCCACTGAACCCTATGAGCCCGTCATTGATTATAGTGATGATGATGATTATGCATTTATTGATGATACTGATCGAGATTATTAGTAGTGTCAGGTATTAAATTTTTTTTATGTTGTACTTGATGATGATACACTTAAGTGATACACATATTATTATTCATGTCGGTCTTTTTTTATGTTGTACTAATTTCGTTTACTGTTTGTCATGGCAGGTGTTGAAAGATGGTGGGCGCTGGTCGGGAGCGCGCCAAGGCCCCTTCTTCGTCGGCGCGTGGTCTGAGGTCTTCCATTTCAGACGCACCTCTCCGCCGAGCGTTGCTGGACAGTATGGCCACACCGCCGGGCCCTTCTTCGTCAACCGCGGTGCCCAGCAGGGGACGAGGTAGGAAGAGAGGAGGTGGGGCACGTGGTCGTGGGAGAGGAGGTAGGGTGACTGCTACGGCGCCTTCCTCGCCGCCACCCCCAGCTGTTTCACCCGAGCACGTGACTGCTAGGGTGGACTCGTCCGAGGAGGAGGCTACACGGACTCCGGTCCACGAGCCTCCGGTCCACCGGTCTTGGGCCCACGAGCCTCGGGTCGACTGGCCTTCGGCCCACGAGACCCCGGAGGAGCACACGTCCGGATGGGGTACCTGGCCGGATCAGCCCGAGGAGCCGAGTGGCCATGCTGATGATGGCGGGGAGCCGACTGATCTTGAGGAGGAGGGGGGCACCGTCTACCAGCGTGGTGCTACACGGCTCCCGTCCGTGCCGACGACCCGCGAGCAGAGGTGGTTGATTTTCCCTGATGGGGAGAGGTACGTAAGTGCATTTAATATTTCTGTACCTTGTGCATTCACGTTTCTTCAAATAACTAATGCGTTGGCCTTGTCATGCTGCAGGGGTTGGGACCACCATCACAGTGTCCGCCGGGCCAACTCCGTCCTTGGAGTACTTTGCCGGCAAAACTTCCCGGGGTTTGTCATGTTGCCTGGTGAGGGTCGGCTTCCAGAGCTTGGATTGAGCTGGGAGCACTACGTGCGCCTCCGAGATGGTGTGCGGATCGGATGGATTGTTGGGAGGTGTTGGTCGATGAGTGGTGCTCAAAAGAATGGCTAGCCCTCCACAACGAGGCCAAGGAAAAACGTGCCCAAATGGAAGGTGTGCCACACCATCAAGGCAGCTCCAACTTATATCAGTTCGGGCGCAACTGGGTATGTGGTTTGCTTCATGATTCATGCAATTCATTCATCATGCTAGCTTCAGCCCTTTAATTACTAATTTTCATTGTTTCTCTCTTTCAGGCACGCCACAATAAGGTGGATAAGGTGCCAGAGGTGTACGACCTGTATGCCATGGCCCACACTGCCTCTTTCAAGAAAGTCAAGGCTTTCTCTCAGTCTGACCTCGATGATGCAAACAACTTCACCAACATCTCCTCCCACAACAAGCTCATGAGATATAGAGATGAGGGGAAGGCGAGGAAAGGGGAGGACTTTAACCCGAGCCAGGGTCCCATTGATCCAGAGCTGGTGATGATATCTGGTGGCGGGAGGTCCCATGGCTCCATAGCCATTGGAGATGGACTTATCCGTTGTCCTAGCACTCTCCCGGAGATCAAGGCGCGCCAGTCGAGCTCCGCTCCTGAGATAAGGCCTCGTGAACGGCCAGTGCAACTCGCCATCAAGGTTAGTGATACGTACTCAGTTATCTTTCTCCATTACATTGTGTGCGCTTCCATCAATGATTACAAATGGTCATGTGAGTGGTGTTGCAGGCTGCTATACAGAGTGAGAGAGATAGAATGGAGAAACTTCTGGTGGAGGCGGCAGAGAGGCAGCGGGAGTTGGAGGAGAGGACGACAAAGATGATGGAGGAGGAGAGGGCACGGAATGACATGCAGGCAAGGGCCATGTACGAGCTCCTTGTGGTAAGTTTCTTCTGCAGATTAGCCAAAAAATTCATGTAGTGTTTGTCTCATTACTAACTAGTATGACTGAGTCGTCAAAACCAAATGTGCAGTCTGTGTGCGAGAAGACAGGTCAGACCGCTCCGCCGATGCCAGTGATTGCTCCTGGGACCACGGTGAGTTTTATTTGAATGGACATTACTTGCTAGTCTTAACATTTGAGTGTCATCATGCTAACAAGACATTGGAAATGATCTTTGGTGCAGCGTAACTCCAGACAGGCATCGCACGATCCTTCTCCAGCTACCGACACGAGCCACCCCGCTCCTACACCTCCTGGATCTTGGTAAGTTTATCTAGTGTTTTGCTTAACACATGCATAAAGACCTAGACTTAGCTTTATTTCCTCCAATGCTTACCATAATGACCTAGACTTAGCTTCTTCTCCTCCAAAATGACTTAATAAGCTTACTGACCTCCAAAACCATCCATTTTACCTAAGTTAGCTCTAAAACGATCTGTACTTAGCTTACTTATGTCAAAAATTGCATAATTAGCTTAGTTAGCTCATAGACGATCCATTTTACTTAAGTTAGCTCTAAAATGACCCATTTTACCTAGGTTAGCTTATAAATGATCCAGTTCATCCAAGTTAGCTCAAAAATGACCCATTTTACCTAGATTAGCTCCTAAATGATCCATTTTACCTACGTTAGCTTTAAAATGACCCATTTCAACTAGGTTAACTCCAAAATGACCCATCTTACCTAGGTTATCTCATAAACGATCCATTTCAACTAATTTAGCTCATAAACGATCCATTTCACCAAGTTAGCTAAAAAACGATCCATTTCACCTAAATTAGCTCTTAAATGATCCATTTCACCTAAGTTAGCTCAAAAAGATCCATTTCAACTAAATTAGCTCATAAATGATCCATTTCACCTAAGTTAGCTCAAAAACGATCCATTTCAACTAAGTTAGCTCATAAATGATCCATTTCACCTAAGTTTGCTAAAAAACGATCCATTTCACCTTAGTTACCTAAAAAAACGATCCATTTGACCTTAGTTAGCTCATAAACGACCCATTTCAACTAAGTTAGCACATAAATGATCCATTTCACCTTAGCTAGCTCATAAATGACCCATTTCAACTTAGTTAGCTCATATATGATCCATTTCACGTAAGTTAGCTCATAAATGACATACTCTTCTTGTTCTAGTCTTCTTCTTGTTCTACTCTTCTTGTTCTAGTCTTCTTCTTGTTCTACTCTTCTTATTCTAGTCACCTATTTCTAACTTTCTTATTTTTCATTTTGCAGATTTCATTCACTTGACGAAAGCTTGCATAGATGGAGTGCTCCTTATCCCTTTCTCTGTTTCTTTTGTATCGTTGAACTATGCATGTATCGTTGGATGAAACTATTGTAATATATATGGTTGGATGCCTCTATGTTGAACTTGCTATGTATGATGGAACTATGCATGGAACTTGGTAGTTGGATGGAACTATGCATGGAACTTGGTAGTTGGATGGAACATATGTGATGAAGTTATGTGATGGAACTATGTATGATGGAACTATGCATGTTGGATATCTTATATGTTTGCTCTGTAATTGCCTTGTGAAATATATCTATATATGTCATATATATTTTCTGTGAAAATTGTTGGATTTAATAAAAAACAGAAAAAAGACCCAATATACAGTCTCTTTGCTGTCTGCCACCGACAGCAAAGGGCTCTTTGCCGTCTGCCGCGGACGGCAAAGAGGACACGTGGCATCCAGCTGTGATTCCTGGGAGCTGACCCATTTGGTCAGTTTGCCTACAGTGGCAGACGGCAAAGAGTTTGCCGTAGCGGCGGACGGCAAAGGCCTGCCATGTAGTGACGTGTAGATGACATCATACGGCGGACGGCAAAGATAGTAGAAAGTTTGCCGTCCGCTGGCAGACGGCAAAGGCACTAGAAAGTTTGCCGTCCGCGGCGGACGGGAAAGGCCTGCCGTTAGCCACTTAATGGACTGAGAGCACAATTATTGTCGTCCGCCCTCTTTGCCGTCTGCGGCAGACGGCACAGGGCCTTTGCCGTCCGCCGCCAGGAAGCAGACGGCAAAGTAGCTATTTACCATAGCCTACTTTGCTGAAGCCTTTTGCCGTCCGCGGAAGACAGCAAAGTCCTTTGCCGTCCGCCATTCATGCCTTTGCCGTCCGCCATGGCAGACGGCAAAATAGCTGATTCCTGTAGTGTATAAAGGTACACTACGGGTATCTCCGAAAGTGTCTGTTGGGTTGGCACGAATCGAGACTGGAATTTGTCACTCCGTGTGACGGAGAGGTATCTCTGGGCCCACTCAGTAGGACATCATCACAATGTGCACAATGTGACCAAGGAGTTGATCACGGGATGATGTGTTACGAAACGAGTAAAGAGACTTGCCGGTAACGAGATTGAACAAGGTATCGGGATACCGACGATCGAATCTCGGGCAAGTATCGTACTGCTAGACAAAGGGAATTGTATACGGGATTGATTGGGTCCTTGACATCGTAGTTCATCCGATGAGATCATCGTGGAACATGTGGGAGCCAACATGGGTATCCAGATCCCGCTGTTGGTTATTGACCGGAGAACGTCTCGGTCATGTCTGCATGTCTCCCAAACCCGTAGGGTCTACACACTTAAGGTTCGATGACGCTAGGGTTATAAAGGAAGTTTGTATGTGGTTACCGAATGTTGTTCGGAGTCCCGGATGAGATCCCGGACGTCACGAGGAGTTCCGGAATGGTCCGGAGGTAAAGATTTATATATGGGAAGTCCTGTTTTGGCCACCAGAAAAGTTTTGGGGTTTATCGGTAACGTACCGGGACCACCGGGAGGGTCCCGGGGGTCCACCAAGTGGGGCCACCAACCCCGGAGGGCTGAATGGGCCAAGTGTGGGAGGGGACCAGCCCCAGGTGGGTTGGTGCGCCCCCCCCCCCCCACCAAGGCCCAAGGCTCAGCAAAGGAGGAGAAAGGGGAAACCCTAGGCTTAGATGGGCCCTAAGGCCCACCCTAGGGGGCGCCCCCCTCTCCCCTCTTGGCCGCCCCCTTTTTCCCATCTAGGGCTGCCGCCCCCCCTAGGGGTGGGAACCCTAGAGGGGGCGCACCCTCCTCCCCTCCTCCTATAAATAGTGAGGCCTAGGGGCTGCCCAATACGCGATTTGATCTCTCCCTGTTGGTGCAGCCCTCCCTCTCTTTCTCCTCATATCTCGCAGTGCTTGGCGAAGCCCTGATGGATCACCACGCTCCTCCATCACCACCACGCCATTGTGCTGCTGCTGGATGGAGTCTTCCTCAACCTCTCCCTCTCTCCTTGCTGGATCAAGGCATGGGAGACGTCGTCGGGCTGTACGTGTGTTGAACGCGGAGGTGCCGTCCGTTCGGCACTAGGATCTCCGGTGATTTGGATCACGACGAGTACGACTCCTTCAACCCCGTTCTCTTGAACGCTTCCGCATAGCGATCTACAAGGGTATGTAGATGCACTCTCCTTCCCCTCGTTGCTGGTTTCTCCATAGATGGATCTTGGTGACACGTAGGAAAATTTTGAATTTCTGGTACGTTCCCCAACATCCTCGGGAGCGCTTTTCTCTATATAAGAGTTTGTCCAGGCTTGTCCTTTGCTACAAAAAGGATTAGGCCACCTTGCTGCACTTTATTTACTTTTGTTACTTGTTGCTCGTTACAAATTATCTTATCACAAAACTATCTGTTACCTATTATTTCAGTGCTTGCAGAGAATACCTTGCTGGAAACCGCTTATCATTTCCTTCTGCTCCTCGTTCGTTTGACACTCTTACTTATCGAAAGGACTACGATAGATCTCCTATACTTGTGGGTCATCACATATCAATCAAAGTATCCCGAATTTCCTTTGCATTCTCAAGACGGCTGATTTTGTTGAATTCTTCGGGGCACAATCCGTTGAAGAGAATATCACAAGCTTGAGCATTGTATTGCAGCATCTTCAACTCTTCCGCGGTAGCTTCACGGTTAGGTTCTCTCCCATCAAAGAATTCACATTGCAAGCCAATACACACAATAGCCCAAACGGCCGGGTTATGTCCAAGAATATGCATTTTCATCTTATGCTTCCAACTAGCAAAATTTGTACCATCAAAGTAATGACCTCTACGGTGGTAATTTCCCTCGCTAGACGCCATACTCTCCTAGATTGTGAAACCAAGGCTATGACCACCAAAAGCTATGGAAATCAAAGCAAATGGAGACCAAAGCTCTGATACCACTTGTAGGATCGAAAGTATGTTTAGAGGGGGTGACTAGACTACTTGACAAAATAAAAATCTAGCCTTTTCCCAATTTTAGTTTTTGGCAGATTTTAGCAACTTAGCACAAGTCAAGCAATCAACCTACACATTCAATTCTAAGAGTGTGGCAGCGGAATGTAAAACAATTGCATATGAAGGTAAAGGGAGGAGTTTGAGGGAGCAAACGCAATGTTGACACGGAGATATTTTATCCGTGGTTCCGATAGGTGGTGCTATCGTACATCCACGTTGATGGAGACTTCAACCCACGAAGGGTAACGGTTACGCGAGTCCACGGAGGGCTCCACCCACGTAGGGTCCATGAAGAAGCAACCTTGTCTATCCCACCTTGGCCGTCGCCCACGAAGGACTTGCCTCACTCGGGTAGATCTTCACGAAGTAGGCGATCTCCTAGCCCTTACAAACTCCTTGGTTCAACTCCACAATCTTGACGGAGGCTCCCAAGTGACACCTAGACAATCTAGGAGACACCACTCTCCAAGAGGTAACAAATGGTGTGTTGATGATGAACTCCTTGCTCTTGTGCTTAAAATGATAGTCTCCCCAACACTCAACTCTCTCTCATAGGATTGGATTTGGTGGAAAGATGATTTGAGTGGAAAGCAACTTGGGGAAGGCTAGAGATAAAGATTTATGTGGTTGGAATGGAATATCTTGACCTCAACACAAGTGTAGGTGGTTCTCTCTTAGAAAATATATGTTGGAAGTGTAGGCATGTTCTGATGGCTCTCTCCACGAATGAAGAGTGGGTGGAGGGGTATATATAGCCTCCACACAAAATCTAACCGTTACACACAATTTACCAAACTCGGTGGGACCGGATCATGAAACTCGGTCAGACCGGTTTAGTTCATAATGTGATCGTTAGGCATTTCGGTGGGACCGACACGTCAACTCAGTGAGACCGATTTCATTAGGGTTAGGGCATAACGTAATCTCGGTGAGACCGATTACTCAAACTCGGTGAGACCGATTTTGGTAATAGACAAACAGAGAGTTGGTCAGGCAAACTCGGTAGGACCGATTCACTCATCTCGATTGGACCGAAATGTTACGAAAGGGAAACAGAGTGTTTGCATTGCAATCTCGGTGGGACCGATCGCTCATCTCGGTTTGACCGAAACGTTACGAAGGGAAACAGAGAGGTTACAATCCCATCTCGGTGAGACCGAGATCCCTATCGGTGAGACCGAAAAGACTAGGGTTTGTGGCAGTGGCTATGTCAACTGAACTCGGTGGCGCCGGATAGAAAGTTTCGGTGGGGCCGAGTTTGACTTTTGGTTTGGGACATATGTGGATATGAGAAAGTAGTTGAGGGTTTTTGGAGCATATCACTAAGCACTTTGAGCAAGAAACTCATCAAGCAACACCTCACCCCCTCTTGATAGTATTGGCTTTTCCTATGGACTCAATGTGATCTTGGATCACTTTAAAACGAAAAATGTAGAGTCCTGAGCTTTGAGCTTGAACCAATCCTTTTTCCTTAGCATTTTGAGGGGTCCACTTTTCTCATCCATGTCATGCCAATCATTGAGCTTTCCTGAAATGTTTATCTTGAAATAGCATTAGCTCAATGAGCTATATGTTGTTAGGAATTACCAAAACCACCCAGGGATAGTCGCACTTTCACACATCACGAGATGCTTCAATTCCATCCGCGATCAAGTCAAGGAGGGAGACATAGAGATTTGCAAGATGCATATGGATCTGAATGTTGCAGACCTGTTGACTAAGCCTCTCTCACGAGCAAAACATGATCAGCACCAAGACTCCATGGGTGTTAGAATCATTACTGTGTAATCTAGATTATTGACTCTAGTGCAAGTGGGATACTGAAGGAAATATGCCCTAGAGGCAATAATAAAGTTGTTATTTATATTTCCTTATATCATGATAAATTTTTATTATTCATGCTAGAATTGTATTAACCGGAAACTCAGTACATGTGTGAATACATAGACAAACAGAGTGTCACTGGTATGCCTCTACTTGACTAGCTCGTTAATCAAAGATGGTTAAGTTTCCTAGCCATAGACATAAGTTGTCATTTGATGAACGGGATCACATCATTAGAGAATGATGTGATTAACTTGACCCATTCCGTTAGCTTAGCACTTGATCGTTTAGTATGTTGCTGTTGTTTTCTTCATGACTTATACATGTTCCTACGACTATGAGATTGTGCAACTCCCGAATACCGGAATAACACTTTGTGTGCTAACAAACATCACAACGTAACTGGGTGATTATAAAGGTGCTCTACAGGTGTCTCCGATGGGGCTTGTTGAGTTGGCATAGATCGAGATTACAATTTGTCACTCCGATTGTCGGAGAGGTATCTCTGGGCCCTCTCGGTAATGCACATGACTATAAGCCTTGCAAGCAATGTGACTAATGAGTTAGTTGCGGGATGATGCATTAGGGAACGAGTAAAGAGACTTACCGGTAATGAGATTGAACTAGGTATTGAGATACCGACGATCGAATCTCGGGCAAGTAACATACCGATGACAAAGGGAACAACGTATGTTGTTATGCGGTTTGACCGATAAAGATCTTCATAGAATATGTAGGAACCAATTGAGCATCCAGGTTCTGCTATTGGTTATTTATTGGAGATGCGTCTCGGTCATGTCTACATAGTTCTCGGACCCGTAGGGTCCGCACGCTTAACGTTCAGTGATGATCGGTATTATGAGTTTATGTGTTTTGATGTACCGAAGGTAGTTCGGAGTCCCAAATGTGATCACGGACATGACGAGGAGTCTCAAAATGGTCAAGACATAAAGATTGATATATTGGACGGCTATATTCAAACACTGGAAGTGTTCCGGGTGATTTCGGAGAAAACCGGAGTGCCGGAGGGTTACCGGAACCCCCCCCCGGGGGGAACTATTGGGCCTAGATGGGCCTTAGTGGAGAGAGAGAGAGGGGTGGCTAGGGCAGGCCGCACGCCCCCTCCCCCTTGAGTCCGAATTGGACTAGGGGGAGGGTGGCGCCCCCCCCCCCTTTCCTTCCTTCCCCCTCCTAGTAGGACTAGGAAAGTAGGAATCCTACTCCTACTAGGAGGAGGATTCCTTCCCTCCTTGGAGCGCCCTAGGGCCGGCCGGCCTCCCCCGTTGCTCCTTTATATACGGGGGCGGGGGGCACCCTAGAACACACAAGTTGACATTGTTTAGCCGTGTGCGGTGCCCCTCTCCACCATATTACACCTCGGTCATATCATCGTAGTTCTTATGAGAAGCCCTGCGCCGGTAACTTCATCATCACCGTCGCCACGCCGTCGTGCCGAAAATACTCTCCCTCGACCTCAGTTGGATCTAGAGTTTGTGGGATGTCACCGAGCTGAACGTGTGCAGATCGCGGAGGTGCCGTGCTTTCGGTACTTGATCGGTTGGATCGCGAAGACGTTCGACTACATCAATCGCGTCACTTGACGCTTCCGTCTAAGATCTACAAGGGTACGTGGACAACACTCTCCCGCTCGTTGTTATGCATCACATAGATCTTGCGCGATTGTAGGATATTTTTTTTCAAATTACTGCGTTCCCCAACAGCAGGTGGAAACATGAGAATGTGGAGGAGCGCCGGGCAGAACCAGTTGAACTATGCGCAAGTGATAATGAGATAGGAGATGGTGATGATGATTTGTATGCAGATAATGTAGATGAGGATGAACCTGAGCAGAGAGATGAAAATAAATCAAATGAGAAAGCAAAACAAAAAGGGAAAGAGAATGTAGTTCCTACCAATCAACAGAAAGGGAAACAAGCATACCACTCTAATGAAGACATGTCAGAGACTGATGATTTGTGGGCTCCTGATTCAGATGATGAAGAGCTCAATTTGAAGTTCAAATCCTTCAGAGAAGAACATCTTCATAGGCCAAAGTTTCATGTTGGGCAGGTGTTTGAGAGTGTAGAGCTGTTGAGGACTGCCATCAAAGAGTACTCATGTCAGAACAAAGTTCATATCAAGTTGCATGTGAATGACAGGAAGCGATTGAAAGCAAGTGATGAAGACTTCACATGGTACTTGTGGGCATCATATGATAATAGGACTATGGCTTTCGTGGTGAAAAGATATGTGAGTGAGCACACATGCGACAAGAAGTGGAAGATTAGGGCTTTCATAGCTAAATTCCTAGCACATAAGTACCTAGAGATGTTCAGGGCTGATCAAGACATGAACCTTATGAATTTTTTAGGGTTGTTCAGAAAGAATGGCATATGACACCAGGCAGGATGAAGTTGCAGAGAGCTAGAAGGATGGCAATGAAAATAGTATATGGTGATGAAGAAGGCCAGTATAAGCTTCTTTGGAATTATGCTAATGAAGTCAGGAGAAGCAACCCCGGCTCATCATTTTATGTCTCACTTGATGAGAATGCAAGGTTCAGCAAGCTATATATGTGTCTGGATGCTTGCAAGGCAGGATTCCTTTTGGGTTGCAGGCCAGTGATCTTTGTTGATAGCTGCCACATAAAAACAAGGTACAGAGGTCAACTACTTGCAGCTGTTGGTGTAGATCCAAATAATTGCATCTTTCCAATAGTAATTGTTGTTGTTGAAGTGGAGGACACCCCTAACTGGGTGTGGTTCCTTGACACACTGAAAAGGGATCTTGGCATCATCAACACTGAACCCTGGACTATCATGTCAGACAAGAAAAGGTAACACTTGTTAATGTTGATCTTTATCTTGTACTTGTTTCATGCACTTGTTTCTGTTGGTTGTTTGTCCCTATAGTTAAAGCCTTTGATTCATGCAATATGCAGGGTCTCATTAGTGCAGTTGAACAACTATTCCCTCAGTTAGAACATATATTTTGTGTGAGGCACATGTGGCAGAACTTCCAGCAGCCTTTCAAAGGGAATATTTTGAGGAACCAACTATGGAAGATAGCAAGGAGCAACACAGTTCAGTTATATGAGATGGGGATGGAGGAAATGAAGCTACTTAATGCATATGCCCACAAGTGGCTTCATGAGCAGGAACCCAACACTTGGATGAAAGCTTTTCAGAGTGATTTACCAAAATATGATATACTATTGAACAAATATGTCAAGTTTTTAACAGGTTAGCTCACAATATTTTGATGCTTTGGTTATTTTCTACCAATCTTACCAAAATATTGTCATTCTTAGGTTGTTCTAACACAAGTGACATTTGCAGGTATATTTTGGAGGCTAGGGAGCTGCCAATACTTACCATGGTTGATAGAATATATATAGGCAGCTTATGACCATGCATTACAACAAGAAGATTGAATCAGACAAGTGGCCAGGTAATATATGCCCTAAAACCAAGAAACAAGTTGAGAAAGCATGTGAGTTTGCAAACACGTGTTATCTGGATTGCTCAGGTGATGGTATTTTCCTAGTAGGTGACATAGGGGTAGATTACATAGTTGACTTGCATAAGAGAACATGCACTTGTAGAAGAATTCAGAAATCAGGGGTGCCATGTTCTCATGTGGTAGCCTGCTGTAGGAATGAAAGAATTGATCCTCTTGAACTGGTAGACCCTTGCTACTCCAAGCAAATATTCAAGAAGGCATATGAAAACATTATCTACCCTTGCAAAGATAGGAGAGAGTGGGAGGACATGTGTGGGCCCCCAATATTTCCACCATTGTACCAGAAGCATGTAGGAAGGCCTTCCATTGCAAGGAGACAAACACCTGGAGAGGTTGACTATAGAAAGGGAGGGGGAAAATCACAAGGCAT
Source organism: Triticum urartu (assembly GCF_056163025.1). NCBI lineage: Eukaryota > Viridiplantae > Streptophyta > Magnoliopsida > Poales > Poaceae > Triticum > Triticum urartu. The sequence continues at coordinate 491,110,830 of NC_141878.1, forward strand.
GGTGTCATCATGCACTGTTCATATTGTGGTGAGCCAGATCACAACAAGTCTGGATTCAAATACTTGAAGGCTAGACTTCCACCACCAAGTGCAAATAGTAGAGGCAATGTGGCAGCTCTAGATGAAGTCAATGGTGCACCTAGTGTGCCACCCACAGCTCCAGATGCATCACATCAAGATGACCCAGTCTTAAATCAGGTAATAAAGAGTTACAGCTCCTCAAAACCAAATGCATTATCTTCATGATTGCAATACAACTAACACAAAGTGTTTCTGTCGAATTGCAGTGACAAGAAGAACCAAGTGTTGTATTTGAAGATCTTATGGTGGATAACATGATTGCCCAGGTATAAATTACTCCAGAATCACTCACTTTTATTTCCTTCCTGTTTTTCTTGTATCATATATTTGATAATTCTGCAGATGCCAACACCAAGGGTTGTTCAACAGAGGCCATTACCTAGTTCTAGGTTTCTCAGTGCTGCCTAAGTGATGCTCAACTAGACTAATGCTAGTCAAGGTAGTCAAGCTAGCTCAAGCACTATTAGGCCAGGTGAGTTAGCACAGAAGCTGGAGGCAATGAAAAATCAGAAAGATAGGGAGCTAGAGGAGAGGAAGCAAGGCATCCTTGCATCTAGGAGGGAAGAAGAATTGAAAAAAGCTGAAGACATAGCAAGGAAGAAACATGAGGTAGCATAGAAGAAAGTAGAACTGGCTGAGAGAAGAAGATTGGCTGCACTGGAGAGGAGTGCCAAAAGAAGAGAAGAAGCAGAGATAAACAAGAAAGCTCAAGTTGAGACCAAACAAATTATTGCAGAAACAATGAAGACTATGGCTGCAGAGAAAAAGGCAAAGCAAGAAGCTAAGAGAAGAGCTGTTGCTGAGAAGAAGGAGGCACAAAAAAAGCAGACAGGGAAGCGGTTGCTGCAAAGAAATAAGAGGAGAAGAGAAAATCTGCTGCACAAAGAGAAGAAGAGAAGAAACAAGCTGCTGCTAGGAAAGAAGAAGAGAAGAAACAAGCTGCTGCTAGGAAAGAAGAAGAGAAGAAGTTGGCTGGTGCTAAGAAAGAAGAGGAGAAGAAGCTTGCTGCTGCTAAGAAACAGCTAGAGAAGAGGCCTGCTACAACAAGAAAACCAACCTGGTTTGGCAATGAAGCTGATTATCCCAACAAATCAGCAAGATCATCAATGTTTGATGTCTTTAGGTAGTTTCAAAGATATGGTTGTTTATGATCATGTAGGAGCTGTTGAAATGAGCATGTATGGCACTTGTGTAGTCATTTTGGTGGATGATGATGTTTACTACTCTTCATGAATGATGATGTTAGTTATTTCGGTGGATGATCATGTTTGGTCTTCTTCTCATGCCAATTTTATTCCAAATGAGTAGTTTAATGCCATTTTCTCTTGTATTCTGCTGATAAAAAATTGGCACTTCACATTGAAAACTGGTACTGCTTATTATGGACAGAAACTCTTGATGATCATTAGCATTGAAAACTTTTGATCATGTAAGTATGGACAGAAACTGGTAATTCTGGACACAAACTATGACTGATAATGTAAGTCCTAGATCAAAAATTGGCACTTTAAAAGGACTGACCAATTGAGAATATCATGCAAGTCCTTTGGCATAAACTAGGATTGGACAGAAGCATTGAGAATATCAAGCATTGCAGATTCATCATACATAGGACAACACAGAGTATTGCGAACAGGCCTGTAGCCTAGTGGTTGCAGCGACCTTAGTAGCACCCCAGGTCCTGGGGTTGACTCCCGGTGGGAGCGGATTTAAACAGGCCTGGGCAAAATTTCTGAAATAAAAAGGACTGTGGGGCAATTGCTCTATAGTAAATAGTCAAAAAAACAACACATAGTATTATCATTGCCACTCAATATTCCATTGCATCATGCTGAAACAAAAGAGTTCACCACCACCGTTGCATCAGGGTTCACCACCACCATTACAAGACAGGGTTCACCACAAAACATTCAACTAACACAGGGTTCACCACCACCATTACAAGACACAAATTAACTAACAGCAAAGACCTAGCAACACTAGAACCTAGCAGCAAAGACCAAGCAACACCAGAACATCAACAATCATCTTCACTTCTTCAGCATGATCACCACAAGTGCTGGAAGACCTAGCACCACCACAACACCAACCAGCATCTTCATGAGCATCACCAGCTCTCTCCCAAGCATCATCGGTGCAACAGCTTGCTGCCTGGTCATCAGATTGGCACTGTCATTCTTCAAAACCTTCTTACCCAAGCTGACAGATCCATTCATATAGAACAGTTCTTCTGCTTTCAGAAGTTCCTTCCTGCGTTCCTCCGCCACACCAATAGCATCCAGAGCCGCATCGCCGGTGAGATAATGTCGACAAGGTACTCAACATACTCCAACTCCCACCGACAGAAATCACAAGTCACCTATCCCAAACTAGAGACGAATGTGGCAAAAAAAAGGTTCAATCTTTGGATCCAGAACATCAAGAATGTAAATCGAACATCATAACTTAACCCATGCTTCTGGCACTTGTAAAAGACCCATCCGTCGTGCTTCTCTGTTGTGGAGACGTACATGCGCACCTTCTCCTTGCAAGTCGGGCAATGGGCCAGCGGCAGCGCCATTGCACGGCGGCGGACAGAGACGGACGAGCTGGCGGCAGACATGAGCACCAGAGGGCAAGGAACTGCCCTTCTCAATGGCGACGGCGAGGGGAGGTGGGGCAGAGTGAGGGGAGGCAGAGCAGAGCGACGGGAGGGAGGCGGAGCAGACTGAGGTTAGGGGTTTGACGGGGAGCTGCGGGTTAGGGATTTGAGAGGATAGGGAATTTTGCTCTTTTACAAAAAAACCTCCATGCAAGATTGGTTGAATCAAGATGAACTACGTGGCGGTCAACAGTTGGTCAAACCCACCGTGTATGTGCTAAAGTGACCGTATTTTCTCAACAGTTGGTCAAACCCAGTACGTGCTACAGTGACCATATTTTCATGTCATATCGTATTCAGTGACCGAGCATATTCCAAAGTTCAAAGTTTAGTGACCATATCGTGCTTCATCGCAACTATAGTGACCATGAGTGTATTTATCTCTTCTGCAAAAGCTCAGATTCAGTCTTCGAAATCATACATTGAAACATACGACTGATTTTTGTTCTAGTTTAGGCCGAATTTTTGCTCCAACCAGCTTCCAGCACGTGTCCCCACGTGAGGCCCATCCCACCACTCCCAGGAAAACTAACGGGTTTGAAAAATATACTAGCTCGTTTCCACTGGCCCGTTTTTGCTGTTCTACTCCTTGTTTGTCAGACCCATTTTGAACAGCAAAACGAACATGGGAGAACAATCTTAATTAACGCAACAATTAGGAGAAAGGGCCAACATGATCTGGTGGAAATACTAACCCGAAGAGGAACATCAGGTCAGATATCTAACAAATTAAACCAACCTGATGATCAACAAACATGTTCACGGGAGCTTCGACAAAAGAAAAGGATCCGATGAAACCAACACATGCACTGCAAGTTTTGCCGTCTGACCATAGATAGCAAAACATGACAATCTGACCTTCAAAAACTGACATAACTGAACTACAGGACAACAATCCCCATACTTAGGCGGCAAAAGGTGTTTGATAGTCATGGAAAGCCATGAGCATGACAAGCCCTATCTAGAGATGAGCCTCTGCGAATTATTTCTTCCATCAGGATTTGAAGTATACCCAACTACAAGTAGCTTATTTAGCCCTCCTGTATTGACCTCCCACCATCACCAGCGTGAGTAAACCACTCCTGCATATGTCGAGCCACAGTTACTATTTCCCGGATTTTCTAACACGAGAGTGAATAGACAGAAAAATTAGTGAAAAGAATTTTACAATATTTTTTATCTGTCATTTTCGGTTAGGCAATGAGTAAATGGAAACCCCAATCCCTTTGTCCCCGGTCTAGCAGACACCCATATGGATATGGAAACTATCAAGCACAACAAATTTAAGAATCAAATATACCTGGGAACCAAATGATTTGCTTGACAACCCCTCGCTGGCTCATGTTCACAATCTGCAAAACTGGGTTGAGGACGCCCACCTCCAACAGAATCTTGTTGCATGATCACATATGAAATTTTCCCAATCATGTTGGTGGGAAAAGAAACATAGTAACACAAAAACTTGGGCAAAATGTGTAAAAATAAAAGGATAGATAGACTTAAATGTTGGAAAATTCAAAAGCTACGCTGAAACCTGCAAAAATTATTTAGCTCAGAACCAAGTTCATTTGGAAACTTATGCGACACAATAAACAGATGCAAAACATGTTACAAAATGTAACACAAAAAGCTTCATGACCAGAAGCTAAAAAAAGGAAGTAAAAAGGCATCATGACAAGTATATTACCATGGAGGACAACTCTATTTTAGTTTTGGTTAAGCAATGCACAAAAATGGCGCCCCCCATGCCCTCATCTTAAGCATGCAGGTTCTCGCAAAAAGGTGCCCACACTGAGTGTTCTCCAGAGCAACTTATGGCTATAAGCAAAATAAATGAAGAACATCTAAAGTATATACCTACTAATAAAATAAATAGGTATTCTTAGTCCGTTTTGCTATTTTATAGAAAACCCCCTAATATTTCTGACATTAAACCCGCACTACATATCAAATGTTTTTTAAAATACTCATATCTTCTAAACCATAACTCCAAATTTAATATGTTATATATGGAATTTGATTAGAAAAATATGTAGAATCTGAATATGATATGCTTTTATAGGTTAAGACCATCTTTTTTTGGCAATAGCTGCAAATTCACAGATTATCGACCATTTTTTGTAAATGAAGAGCATGTGGTATTTTTTTCTCCCATTGCAACGCACGGGCCTTTTTGCTAGTAGTGTTTGACAGATTATAGCACATTACAAGCCAAATATCAACCATAAAAAGGGCCTTTAATGGTTCAGAGAGAAAAATAATGTGACAGAAACAACATTAGTAGGTGAGTGGTTGTATGAAGTGGTTGGGTAAAATCAAAGTTTTATGAGTTGATTGAGTACTTAAAAATGTTTGCATTATTGTGAATTTGATACTTGTAGAAGAGAAAAAAAATACAGAAGTTCTATTGTCCAAAGAAAGAGAGAATGAGGACAGAGGAACTGAAGAAACAAAAACAAGAGTAAGACTGAAAATTAGATGGTACAATTTTCCCAACTAGACGAGTTCAAACATACCATGCTAGAGTGAATTGCATGACACCACTAGCTCGCCAATGGAAGACAAGAAAGATACTGATCTCGTTGGCCAAAGTACCAAATTTACTAGTCCTCGAATTCAGGATTGTACATCGACCCGTAGAATCACACTCTACAACCACAAACAACCTGGAGAGTGAAAACAGAGAGAAAAGACTGAAGAAGCACACACTAATTCCTGGTGAGATAAAACACACTGAATACTCAAGAAATGGTCAATAAAGGTTGAGGACTTAACAAAAGCCATGGACCAAAAAATAACGACCATAGTTAAACCATAGTAAGTAATGTAACTAACATCGTTTCTGAATAGCTAACAAAAATAGGGTACTGGGACCATCAGCACAAGTGTGCTTTGTGCCTATGGCTGCTACAATACAATTTCCATTCATCATGTACAAAATCAAGAGAGGTGACTGATTTATAGTTTGGTTGCGCTCGAAATTCACCATCAATGCAAAATCAACCATGCAAATGAAAATCATCACATCTACAAACAATATCAAATGATAGTAGATGACAAGACAATTAAGAATGGGCACTGAAGAAAACTTACTCAAACCCGAAAACTGAAGAGTGCCCGATAAAAGACAAATGAGACCACAACCCTAATCTTAAAGAAAGATTGTGTGATTCAAAATTCGACTACAAGTCAATTAAAAAACAATCGACTAAAATGTAGTGAACATGTAAAAGTAACAACACAAAACCACTATAAAAGAAAAACAAAGAGATAGACACTAAAAAAATAGGACTGATCAGTAAACTAGCAATCAACAATAGACTCAGAATGAGAAATGATAAGAGAATGAAATAAAATATTTTTTCTAGTAGGTACCACTAACAAGTCTATATAAGTATCACTTAGAACACCTAGCATTTACATTTCAGATATGTAAAGCCATTGTTCTTTCAGAAAATACTGACTAAGGCGCAAATGATGACAAGTCATTTGATGCGCTTCTTATTCATCACTTCCAAGGTAGGACATACTGCTTTCAGAATCATCACCTCAATATGGATATGCACTGCAAGGCGCCATGGAAAAACAAATCCTTGACCTATAATGCACTGAGGGCCTAATAAACAAGAAGTGCCACATTCCTGAATTGGCAAAAGGCTTTACAATGTATAAGAGATCATGTGGGGGATAAAAAAATCTATCTTCTATTAAAGCCACACCAAAATTTTGAGGGAAACGTCGTACCCTCGCTCTGGGCGACGCCTGCGTGTTATATAGTCAGTGGCGCGACTCCCTGAGATAGCGTACAGATGGTTGAGATTACAGACTTGGGAAAGAAGAGATGGATGTCTAAGAAGAGATGGATATCTAGTTACAAGAGATAACAAAGAATATAAACCACCTATCTCTATCCCTGTCTATCTAGCTTCAGTTACAAGGAAGGCCGGCTAGGCTGTCACGATACACATATGCAACATCTCGTTTGACACCCTCCCTTAATCACAACTTGGTCAAGTTGAGATTACGTTTGAATTCTTCAAGATTCCTTGTAGGCAATGCCTTTGTGAAACCATCTGCAACCTGATCTCGTGAATGCACAATACGGATGTCCAATTGCTTGTTAGCAACCCTTTCTCTGACAAAGTGAAAATCTATTTCAATGTGTTTTGTCCTGGCATGAAACACTGGGTTAGCAGATAAATAGGTAGCACCAAGATTATCACACCATAGACACGGGACTTGCGTGTGTTTCACACCAAGCTCTCTCAACATGGACTGAACCCAAATGATCTCTGCTGTGGCATTCGCTAGTGCTTTATACTCAGCTTCTGTACTGGACCTTGACACAGTGGCCTGTTTCTTTGCACACCAGGATATCAGATTTGGCCCAAAGAATATCGCAAAACCACCAGTGGAGCGTCTGTCATCTAGACATCCTGCCCAGTCAGAGTCAGAAAAAGCACTAACAAGAGTGGAGGAGGACTTGCTGAAAGTAAGACCAAGATTCAAAGTATCTTTCACATATCTCACTATGCGTTTTGCAGCAGTCCAATGAGTTTTGGTGGGAGCATGAAGGAACTGGCAAACTTTGTTAACAGCAAAGGAAATGTCAGGCCTTGTTAATGTTAAATACTGAAGTGCTCCCACTAAGCTTCTGTATCTGGTACTTTCATCCTGACTCAAAGGTTCTCCTTCGGCAAGTGACAGTTTTTCTGTGCTAGATAGCGGTGTTGGTGAAGGCTTACATCCTTGCAACCCAACTCTCCTTACCAGATCAGTAGCATATTTTTCCTGAGAGAGATGAAGACTGTCTCCATGTTTCTTGACTTCAATCCCCAAGAAGAAATGTAGGTCTCCTAGATCCTTAAGGGCAAACTCAGCACTCAAGTCTTTTAATAATCCTGACACAGCTTCATCAGATGAACTCGTGACAATTATATCATCAACATAAATAAGAACAAATATAGCGGTATTTGACTTATTGTAAATGAACAAGGATGTGTCAGACTTTGAAGCAGCAAAACCAAGAGCTTGCAGTTTCTGACTGAGTCGTGAGTACCATGCCCTGGGAGCCTGTTTCAATCCATACAGAGCTTTGTCAAGTTTGCATACATAGGATGGTTTAGTTTTACTTTCGAACCCAGGAGGTTGCTTCATGTATACTTCCTCTTCCAGAACACCATGAAGGAACGCATTCTGTACATCTAGCTGTCTAAGGCTCCATCCCCTGGAAATAGCAATAGATAATACAAGGCGGATAGTGGCAGCTTTAACAACGGGACTAAATGTGTCCTCATAATCAATGCCATATCGCTGTTTAAAACCCTTCGCCACAAGTCTGGCCTTGTAGCGATCTATGGTTCCATCAGCTCTCCTTTTAATTCTGAAAACCCACTTGCAATCAATTAAGTTTTTACCTCGCCGTGGGGGAACCAGATGCCATGTTTTATTTTTGCGGAGTGCCATGTACTCTTCTTCCATGGCCTTCTTCCATCGTGGATCACTAAGCGCCTCATCAGAAGTAGCAGGTTCACCTGTAGAACATGCTAAACCAAACTTCACAACTTGTTTGTAATTGATAGGCTTAGTTATCCCTCTTTGGAGACGTGTACGCGGTGGAATAATGGCTGTAGAAGATCCTGCGGGCACATGTGCAGAAGGCGATCCCGAGATGGATCCTGCCGGCGCGCCTATATCAGCAGTGGGCGCACTGGTGGGATCTTCTGCGGCTCCAGGAAACGCTCTAGAGGACGCCGCGGCCGTTGCATGCGGAGCAGAAAATCCTGCACCGTGTTGCGGATCCGTCAGCGACCCATCATGACACAATGATGGTGTGGACCCAGGTGAATCCGTGCCGGATCGCGCGCCACCAGGCCGCGCACCAGGCGACACGGCAGGATCGGCGCCAGGATCCGCATCTGACCCCCGCCCACTTGGAGGAGGACTCGTCCGCTGTCGCCGTACGTAGTGGAGAGGCCCGCTTGTGGCCCAGCGAGTCTCAGTGGCCCGCGTGTCATCGCCTGATTGAGGCGGGCTGGAGGCCGTGTCGGAGCCGATGGAGGGACACCGCGTGCCGCGCGTGGATTCGCTGGCGCCACGCCTGGCGGGCGACGCAGGTTCCAGCGCGCTGTCGCCCTGCCGTTCCACTGATCCCGAGGGAGATCGGCTACTGCGTTGCTGTAGTGCCAATCCCGATTATGATTTGTCTCCCAACGCTGGATACATAAAATGTGACGCGTTTTGGATAATTTCTTCACTGTTTTCTTCACAATTTTCAGTTGCATCATCACAAAGCTCATGCACACGGTTATGAGAGTTAGTCAACAGTTGATCATCAGAATTATTTCCCCCTTGATCAAAACCAATGAGACTTGGTGGTAAAAGGAGAATTTCTTTGCGAAGGAGTGCACCGGCATTTGGATGAAGCTTAGAGAATGGAAATTGTGTTTCATCAAAGACAACGTCGCGAGAGATATACACAGGACCAGTAGGAATATCAAGACACTTGACACCTTTATGTTGAGCACTGTATCCAATGAACACGCATTGCTTAGAGCGAAACATAAGCTTGCGGTTGTTGTAAGGGCGAAGATTGGGCCAGCATGCACACCCAAAGACGCGAAGAGTTGTGTAGTCTGGTTTTGTGTGGAGGAGTCTTTCCATGGGAGTTTCATTGTTTATGACACGACTAGGTAGCATGTTGATGATGTGTACTGCGGCAAGAAAAGCCTCATCCCAGAATTTGAGAGGCATGGAGGCGCCAGCTAAGAGTGCTAAGCCAACTTCAACGATGTGTCTGTGTTTACGCTCAGCAGACCCATTCTGTTGATGGGCATGAGGGCAGGACACGTGATGAGATATTCCAAGTTTTTGAAAGAAAGAGTTTAATTTTTCATATTCGCCTCCCCAGTCAGACTGGAGAGCAATGATTTTGCTGTCAAATTTTCGCTCAACCAAAGCTTGAAAATGGAGGAAAACTTGGAATACATCGGATCGTTTCTTGAGAAGATAAATCCAAGAGAACTTGCTATAGTCGTCAATGAAACTCACGTAGTATGTATGTCTACCAACAGAAGAGGGTGCAGGCCCCCATACATCAGAAAAGATAAGTTGCAAAGGCTTGGTAGAAATACTAGTAGAAATTGGATACGGTAATTGATGGCTTTTAGCCTTTTGGCATGAATCACAAATTGTTTCAACATCACGCTCACCAACATACGGAAGCTTATTTTTCCTAAGCAATCTCTCAACTAAAGAAAATGATGCATGTCCTAATCGATCGTGCCATCGTGTTGAAGACACTTTAGTGGCACTGAAAACTTGTTTATTCAACCTTCTAATCTCCGAAATCAAAGGGTAAAGCCCGCGAACGCATCTACCTCGATAGAGCACCTTCTTCGTTGCCTGATCCTTGATCAAAAAGAAGAAGGGGTGAAATTCAAGAAAGACATGGTTGTCAATGGCAATGCGATGAACAGAGAGAAGATTCTTAGAAGCACTAGGTACATGCAAAATTCTTCGGAGATGGATTTTTCTATGAGGGGTTTTAATAACTGAATGACCAATGTGACTAATTTTCATACCTTCTCCACTGGCAGTGTGGATGTGATCTTTGCCACGGTATTTCTCTCGCATGGTCACCTTCTCCAATTCGCTGGTGATGTGATTTGTGGCGCCGCTGTCGACGTACCAGTTGGTGTCGACGCCATAGGAACCATCAGCAGCTCCGGCCACTTTCTCATCTTGGGACGAGTCATCCTCGTCTTCATCAAACCGGTACCAGCAGTCCTTGGCGGAGTGCCCTGGTTTTCCACAGATTTGACATCTGATTGTGTCGGGGCGGGACCTGTTGTTAGAGGAGGTGCCGTTGAGCCGGCCCCTGTTGTTGGTGAAGGAGGGCCGGCCGCCACCGCTGCTGCGTGTAGAGTTGTTGCCGCTGCTGTTTCCTCCGCCGCCGCCCCTGCCCTTGCTGCTCCGGGGAGGACCACGATGACGTGCGCCCCCTCCACGGCCGCGGGTGGCGGCGTTTGCAGAAGATTTGAAACCGCCTCCTGCGCCTGCTCCTTGGAAGAGGGCCACCCTTTGATCAAAATTTCTCATCATGGAGAACAACTCATCAAGGGTGACCGGGACGATCCGGGCATCGAGGGCGGAGACGAGCGGTTGATACTCCATGTCCAATCCATTGAGGATATAGGAGATCAACTCACCATCTTGTAGGGGCTTGCCTGCTGCAGCAAGCTCGTCGACGAAACCCCGCATGTATGCGAAGTAGGAGGCCACCGACTGCTATCCTTTCTGCGCGTTCGTGAGCGACGCGCGGATGTTGTTGACGCGAGACAGCGATGTGGACGAGAACATGCCCTTCAACGCTGTCCAGAGTTCGTGCGCGTGGGCGATCGAGGTCACCTGCACAAGCACTTCTTTGGAGAGGTTATTCAGAAGGTAACCAAGCACCTGTTGATCCTCTCGGATCCAAACCGAGTGAATCGGGTTGGGGATGGTCTCCTCCTTGCCATTCTTGTCCTTGCTGACGACGACCTTGGCTGGCTCCGGCATGCTCCCGTCCACATAGCCGAAGAACCCGCCCCCCCGAAGCTGCGGTGTGATCTGAGTACGCCATAGGATGTAATTGGTTCGGGTGAGGCATTCGGTGATCTGGCCAGAGAGGGTGGAGTTGGCTGCGCTCGAGGAGGCCATGGCAGGAGGTTCGGTGGTGGGAGGAGGAGATTGCTAGATGGGAAGAGTTAGGCTCTGATTACCATGAGGGAAACGTTGTACCCTCGCTCTGGGCGACTCCTGCGTGTTATACAGTCAGGGGCGCGACTCCCTGAGATAGCGTACAGATGGTTGAGATTACAGACTTGGGAAAGAAGAGATGGATATCTAAGAAGAGATGGATATCTAGTTACAAGAGATAACAAAGAATATAAACCACCTATCTCTATCCCTGTCTACCTAGCTTCGGTTACAAGGAAGGCCGGCTAGGCTGTCACGATACACATATGCAACATCTCGTTTGACAGATTTTACTTCGATATATAAACAAACAAAAAAATAGCTAAGAAAAATGTACTGATACTATACAAAATCTTACAAACATGAACAAAAACGTCCATTAGTTTAAGACAAGGGCTTAATCCTATAAAGATGAGACTAAAGAGAATCAAGACAAACTGGTACAATGCCTTTGCTGCTGAACACAACTCATGAACAGTTGTTGCCGTTGAACACAACTCATGAACAGTTGTTGCCGTTGAACACAACTCATGAACAGTTGCGGGAATGTATTCAGTTCCAAAAAAAAAGTCAGGACCAGAAAGACCAAAAACAGACACTAACACTTGGGGAATCACTCACTAAAAATACAATAGTGTCAATCAAATCAAACAATGAGACAAACAAATGGATCCAGACTTATTATTCATTGGAACCGAAGCAAAAGGAGATCACTGAAATCAACAGGAAATAAATTTTACCAAATGCTCTGTAAACCAAACATGGAGATCTCAACAGGTGGGCAAGAAATATGAGCTCCATCCGGACTCTCCAAAGCCTGCCCCAAACAATCTGTAGCTCTCCGGTGTTCCACTGGAGCGACGTGACGGCCGGCTGCGGAGATCGTACTAGCACGAGGGGTCGAAGAAAAAAAAACAAAGAAAACACCCGCCTGTGACAGACATCGGAAGAAGAAGCGGGTACGACAAAGGCTAACGGGCTTACATCCAACACGAAATCCGAAAAAGGGCTCGATAGAGAAACAAATGAGGAGACAACACCAATCTTAAACAAAAAGGACGCGTCTAGGGAGCGGCTGGCTGCTCCCTAGCGTTCCCGAGCAGCCGCCAGAAAAGGAAAAGATTTGGTCCCCACCGATCCCAGAAAAGGAAAGCGCTCCACGAGTAGCAACAGATGCGCTCTAACCCAACAAACCACGCACCGTACGCGGTCCCCAGGCCATCACGTGCCCTCCTGGCCACCAACTTCTTCTCCCCATGCCCCCTACCTGCTCCCACCTTCTTCCCCACTAAAGTAGGGGTTCCCAGGTCTAGATCTCCATCGCCAGAGCTGCCATGGCAGATGAATCAAGGTGTAATAACAATTGCTACAAAAAAGAAAGAAAGAAAGAACGAGCACAAACATATCAGAAAGTACCAGGCAGAACCAACAAGGGTGAAAAAAAGAAGTGATCACTTCCGCCTCCTGTTCAGATCCTCCCTCCTTAACTTTCCCTTTCCCCTCACCAAATTTCTCCTTGCAAAAATAACTTCTTCATAGTTGAAGAGAGCATAAACAGAGATAAAAAATAGGGAGATCTGGTACATGTGCAACTGATTTTCATGCAACTTCATCATGGGACTAGCCAACTTTTGCAACAATGTGTGCAACAAAACGCAGAAAATGTGCCAACATATAGGAGAGAGGACATAGAGAGTCTTATTTCACACATAATTCAGAAGAACCAATGTCTATATAGCAAAAAAAAGAAAAGAAAAGAAAAGTATATTGTAGGTACTATGAAAACATAACTACCAACTAGACAAGAATCTGGTTTGCATGTGTTTTTTTTCTTTGATCTTTCCACACAGTAGTATACATGACTTTGTAGTTTAGAATTGTGAGCAAAAATCTACAGCACTCATCCACCCCCATACCCTGTAAAACCTGCATCTGATACAAAAAAGAAGCCTGAGAAGAAATAAACCAACTTTCACTTGTGTTTGTGCAACTTAACCAGTACAAGTGTGCAAATTGACAACACTCCCATATCCATCTACTTGTGGGGTTTGGATTTCAGTAGTTGACATCTTCAACTCATATAAAAGTAGAAGATTCCAACTCATATAATTTCATATTCATTTTAGTTTTAGCTAAACTTCTGTATGCAGAATTCCGAAAACACTCTATTTTGTGCAATTGTAAGTACTCCTGGATGCAATTCATGCTGCAGGTTTCTGCAACTATCTATCTATATCTATATACTCTAATAAAAGGCAGAGTTGGTGATGATGGTGTGCCTGCCATCCTGCAATATAGGCCGTCCGATCTATATCTAACGGATAGGAAGGAAACTATGACAATTTACCCGCACTCCTCTCCACATTTGCAGATAAGGACTTCCCTCGTTCATCCTTTTCTCCCACGAGATCTTGATGTTCCGTGCAACGCACGGGCATCTTGCTAGTATGCAATGAATTTTCAACTGATGAACATGAATTTAGCCTGTCTGAACACAAAATGAAAAATATTGAATTTTAAAAGATTATAATCTACCAAATAAGTAGTGCAACTACATTCAAGTGCATCTGCAAACCTAGAAAATCAGATTCATGTGAACACATGAGGATGCCAACTACTGAATGGTTCTTGTGCAACTAAAGAAGTTGAAGATGCCAACTCATGTGGCATTGCCGTGCAACTATTAAAAAAGGTTGGGGGTGCCAACTCCTGATTGGTTCTTGTGCAACTAAAATAGTTGTGGATGCCAACTCATGTGATATTGTTGTGGGACTATATAAAAAGTTGAGACTGCCAACTCCCAAATGGTTCTGGTGCATCTATGAAAGTCTAGGATGCCAACTCGTACGTTATTGTTGTGCAACTATTTGAAAAGTCGAGGATACCAACTCCTAATTCATTCTTGTGCAACTATAAAAGTTCAGGATGCCAACCCAACACCTAGCTGGTTCTTGTGCAACTGTGTAAAAAAACACATCCTAGTTTTCTTTGTGTAGAAAAAAATAAAAGAAAAAATCCTAATGCAATTTCATGTTACCTCAGCAGCTGCTGCAGACGATGTGCCAGCTCCATATACAACTCCAACCTGCGTGGTTGCCTTCCGTTTACACCATTTCACAAAGCAGAATTGGTAAGCAACCTAAAGGATGCATGGAGAAAGTTACTTCTCTGTGTGTGTGCGCGCGCGCAAAAAAGTGAAATGCACCCACACTGGTTGCTCGATACTTGCCTCATCATCCTCTGCCTCCTCGTCGATATCAACACGACGCGTCTGCCGCTCGGTGGGTCGTTTCGAGTTCCACCTAGAAGAATGGTTTGCAGATCCCTGCATAGAACAAACAAAACCCAGAACATGGTCAGGAAAACCCTCCAAAAATAGTTATTATAATTGCAAAACAAAACTTCTACAAGGATAAATGAAAAACGATGAAAAAGCAAACATACCCCTCCTTCACTAGGAGCTGCATCTCCTTCCACAACCATTTTTGGTCTGATAAAAAAGCAAACGGACAAATTAGTCAAAGCAACCATATGTATAAAAGAGAAAAATGAGGGAAAAATTGGTATCAAAATAATGCCATGATTTAAACAAGTAATGTTGATTTTTCAAAGCACACCTACAAAACAAAACAAAATGTGTGCAACTTGATGCACTGTATGGCCAACAGGACACACATGAGTGTGCAACCAAAAAATCTGCATATATTAATCATGATTTAGGCATCTGAGTCATAACTAAACTAGCCTCCGGCCATGCAACTACATGGCCCTTTGCTGTACAACTGCATAAGTGTGACTAAGCCAACTAGGATATGTACTGCTTTGATTTTGCAAACTCCTGTATGAACGCATACCCTTAAAAACAGACATACTGTTTGAACATGGTTTGAATACCATCGATTGTGCAATTGGTTAGCCATCACTGTGCAACTCCATAAGTTGGCTAGCCAACTGAGATATGTATATGTGTGATCCAACTACATTTGCGTTTCTGTGCAACTAGGAGAACAAACTAGCCAACTGGTTACATATATGCACGCAACTTATGAGAAAACAGAGAAACCACACGGATGCATTTTGAGATGGTTCAGCAAAAACATCAGAACTATCCTATCAGTAGTCTTATGTACTCCCTTCCTTGTATTCCAACTCAAATTGCCGCAAAAAAATTCAAAAAAATCGCAATGCCAGATCAGACGGTTTGGCCGGAGGCAACACGCCGGAATACCTCGCCGAATCTGCGTGATATGGAGGTGAATCGCCATGAAACCCGTATCCCCTAGAACACGCACCCTCAACTCCCCCTGACGAAACAGGAACTCCCAAAATCACCGGAGTTGACCTGGTAGTCGCGGGTGATGCCTTTCGTGAAAGCTACCTCGTACTCGCTGGACATCCACCGGAAAACCTAGAACCCCTATAGGATCGAAAGTATGTCTAGAGGGGGGGGGTGATTAGACTACTTGACCAAATAAAAACTTAACATTTTGCCAATTTTAGTTCTTGGCAGATTTTAGCTATCTTAGGACAAGTCAAGCAATCATCACACAATTCAAGCAACCATGCAAAGAGTATATTGGCAGCGGGAAGTAAAGCATGCAACTTGCAAGAATATAAAGGGAAGGGTTTGGAGAATTCAAACGCAATTGGAGACACGGATGTTTTTCCCGTGGTTCGGATAGGTGGTGCTATCCTACATCCACGTTGATGGAGACTTCAACCCACGAAGGGTAACGGTCGCGCGAGTCCATGGAGGGCTCAACCCACGAAGGTCCACGAAGAAGCAACCTTGTCTATCCCACCATGGCCATCGCCCACGAAGGACTTGCCTCACTAGCGGTAGATCTTCACAAAGTAGGCGATCTCCTTGCCCTTACAAACTCCTTGGTTCAACTCCACAATCTTGTCGGAGGCTCCCAAGTGACACCTAGACAATCTAGGAGACACCACTCTCCAAGAAGTAACAAATGGTGTGTTGATGATGAACTCCTTGCTCTTGTGCTTCAAATGATAGTCTCCCCAACACTCAACTCTCTCTCATAGGGTTTGGATCTGGTGGAAAGAAGATTTGAGTGGAAAGCAACTTGGGGAAGGCTAGAGATCAAGATTCATATGGTTGGAATGGAATATCTTGGTCTCAACACATGAGTAGGTGGTTCTCTCTCAGAACATATGAGTTGGAATGGTGTATGTGTTCTGATGGCTCTCTCCACGAGTGAAGAGGAGGTGGAGGGATATTTATAGCCTCCACACAAAATCCAACCGTTACACACAATTTACCAATCTCGGTGGGACCGAATCAGAAAACTCGGTCGGACCGAAATAGTAAACCTAGTGACCGTTAGGAATTTCGGTGGGACTGACATGCAACTTGGTAGGACCGATTCTGTTAGGGTTTGGGCATAACGTAATCTCGGTGAGACCGATTACACAAACTCGGTGAGACCGAGTTTGGTAATAAGCTAACCAGAGAGTTGGTCAGGTGAACTCGGTGGGACCGATTTGCTCTTTCGGTGAGACCGAAAAGTTACAAAAAGGAAACAGAGAGTTTACATTGCAATCTCGGTGGGACCGATTCGCTCTTTCGGTGAGACCGAAAAGTTACGAAAGGGAAACAGAGAGTTTGCAATCCCATCTCGGTGAGACCGAGATCCCTATCGGTAGGACCGAATTGCTAGGGTTTGGCAGTGGCAAATGACAAGTGAAACTCGGTGGCGCCGGATTGAAAGAATCGGTAAGACCGAGTTTGGCTTAGAGTTTAGGTCATTTGTGGCTATGGAAAAGTGGTTGAGGATTTTGGAGCATATCACCAAGCACATAAAGCAAGAGGCTCATTAAGCAACACCTCATCCCTCCTTGATAGTATTGGCTTTTCCTAAAGACTCAATGTGATCTTGGATCACTAAAATATAAAATGAAGAGTCTTGATCTTTTGAGCTTGAGCCAATCCTTTGTCCTTAGCATTTTGAGGGTTCCACTTTCACATCCATGCCATGCCAATCATTGAGCTTTCCTGAAATAATCATCTTGGAATAGCATTAGCTCAATGAGCTATATGTTGTTATGAATTACCAAAACCACCTAGGGATAGTTGCACTTTCAATCTCCCCCTTTTTGGTAATTGATGACAACATATAGATCAAAGCTTCAACAAATTATAATAATCATGAAGTACATCGTCGCTTTGAGAAGTATGTGACAAGTAAGAGCTCCCCCTAAATTTGTGCATATTTAGAATTTGCTTTGGACTGCAAATGCACAAGGAATGAGAGTCATGGGTTACTCTTCCATGTCACATACATCTTGGTGGAGCGCTTAAAATGATAAGAATGAAACACATGCACTCATCACCAAGAATAGTGAATGATCACAGGATAGATAGGATAATGATAATATTAAGCAAACATTAAGTGTAGCTTATGATCAAACACATGATCATCGATGTCTCACACAGATAAGGGCATAGTATCTCACACACAAGCAAATAAAGTTCGAAAAACCACCAAATAAAACAAGAGAGAATAAAAGCAACACTCTCTCTCGAAGCCTATGATCTATACATTTTCTCCCCCTTTGGCAACAAGTTACCAAAAAGTTCCTAGAAAATGCATAGTGCTAAGTCGACACTCAGGCTTGATCTTCAGGTGGTGGTGGAGTCCGGAGCACTCCAAGGACGAAGCCTTTAGTAGACGTGGTCGGAGTCGAGGCTGAAGTGGATGCTGGAGCTGGTGGAACTGAGGCTGTAGCTGGTGGAACTGAGGCTGTAGCTGGTGCAGACGTGGTGGCTCTGGTGTCAGCAACTGGCACTGCAGACGACCTCGGACCTCGTGGCACCCTGGCAAAGGCATCAGTCGTAGTCCTGCCTCTCCTCCCATTCATGTCATCCTGGAGCTGCTCCACGGCAGTCTGTATCTCTGTCACCTTGATATCCAAGTCATAGAACCTTTGTTCCATGATCCTCTCTAAGCTTGCCTGGTTCTGAGTCAGGGTGGCTAGTCCTTGCTCAATCCGCAGGGTGGACGCAATCAGGTAACCAAGCTGCTCTTGTTTGGTTTTCAGGAAGTATTCAGATGCCTCCTCTTGAGTGGGCATCCTGGCAGCTTTCTCCTTCTTCGCCTTCTCCTTCTTGGCTTGTGCTTGGGCAGATGATGGCTCATTCTCAGTCATGACCACTTGATTATCTTCGAAGTCTGGACGGATGGGCAGGTGTTCCTTATCCAATAAATATACGCCCGTGCCCATCTTGGAGTTGATGAGCTCCTGAATCAAAGGGGCATATCCACAGCTCCTCTTCTGATCTGCTGCAGTCCTCTTGATTGTTTCCACTATGAGGCTCATGACTTTGAACTTCTGAGGCACATCAAACACATGAAGCAAATTTATCGCGTGGCCTCTGGTCATCTTGTGATCTCCAGACTTGGGCAGTAGGGTGTGCCTCAGTATCCAGTTGATAGTGGGCAGTCCTGATAGAAGATAATGCACTGAGCCAAACTTGAACGTGTCAAGTGCTTCATTCGGAATCTCCTTGTACATGTTGGACATAGAGTTGTGGTCCATCTTTTTCTTGGCATAGATGTCCAAGTCATCATCCTGCTCTTCTGGAGCGTTGATCAGCTGAGCCCATTCAGCAACTGTGGACTGGTACCTCGTACCGTCTGACATCCAAGTTATCCTACCATCTGGATAAAAGTGGGCTGTGGAGTAGAACTGCATGATGAGTTCCTCGTTCCACTTTGTGAGCTTCTGCCCAACAAAGTCCTCTACTCCACACGCCTTAAAGCTGTCCTGCACTCCAGGGTAGTACTCTTCATTGTCCTTGATATACTGCCAATCAACCCATCTCATATCGCAGACAATGGGCTTCTTGTCTAGCAGCACTGTCTCATAAAAGTCTTGCTGCTCCTTGGTGTGAAATCTATAGTCAACTGCTGTCCTTCTCCTTGAAGCATACGGATCTGCTTCTCTCCACTCCCTCAGCCCTGAGTCTCTCCTGAGCTTCATATCCTCAGCCACAGGATGAGCATCGTTGTGGTCTGGGATCTTGGGCTTGAGCTTTCGAAGGACACTCTCTTCCTCTTCTTCTGCAACTTCAGGCACTGGGGTCTTGTTCTTCTCAGTGGCTGGGATGCTTCTTGTGTTCCTCTTTGGCTTTGGCTTTGGAGCTGGCTTGGCCTTGGAAGCAGCTCCCCCTGATTTTATGGCATCACCCATTAGCTTGGGTGCCTTAGGTGCTGGTGCAGCTACCTCTTCTTCTTCCTCCTCATCTTCCATGATGGAGGCCTTGCCAAGCACTCTGGCTACAGTTTTCTTTACTCTTTCTTTCCTCTTTTTGCCTTCAGCAGCAACTGGCTCTGTGGGTGCAGGCTTCTCAGTTGAAGCTCTAGCCTTTGACATAGGCTGCCTGCCTGCTGGCCTTTTGATCTTCAGCCCTGGCTTTGCGCCTTGAGCTGGCTCAACTCTTTTGGAGGTGGCTTCCTCCTCTGCCACATAATCCTCATCTTCTGAGTCTGAGGTTCTCTTATTTCTCTGACGTGTGGCAGCTTTAGGCAGATTGCTGGGGGTGCTCCTGCTGCCATCATCTGAGGAACTTGAGGGACTAGTGCCCTCACTCAACTGTACTTGCCGCTCTGACAAGTTCTGGCTGTCACTTTGGTCTGACATGATGCAAACTCTGACTGCTGACCCTGTGAATAGATTATAGATGAGATAGAGGGGATGAGCATCACAAAATGCAGAGATTTTTGCAAAAGAATAATTCAAAAACTTAGTTTTAGTTTCCCACTGAAATCATCTCGGATCTACCGATTTTCAAACTCGGTGACACCGAAGCAGTTTTGGCACCAGAACTAGTGAACTCGGTCAGATCGAGTCACAGTTCGGTGGCACCGAGACTGCTAGGGTTTCACAGAGTTCCAAAATCGGTCACACCGATAAGTAATTCTCGGTCAGACCGAGTCTCACTTGTGCAATGGCATAAGCCAAATCGGTGGGACCGAGTTTTTCAACTCGGTGGGTCCGAGATGGTTTCGGCGGAAACCTAACCCTAAAATTTTCGAATTAAACCTAATCTACGAGTTCATTGACTGGATAGGAGTTTATCAAACGTGGCAAGAATCATGATGATCACAATGTGCTAGGAATTGGATTGGAGAATAGCACAAAGATCGAGTCCATACCCTAGTTCGGCGGAGACTCGCTACGGCGGCAACGGCGGGGTAGAATTCCCGTTGACGGCGACGGAGACCAGCGACTGGAGGCGGCTGGCGGCGAGGAGACGATCCGGAGACCACGAAGGCAGAGCAGGCTATCGCGCGGGCGAAGGGGTTCGGAGAAATTTCCAAATTTTGCCCGTCACTATATATAGCCCGACCCTGTCGGTGTGACCGAGTGGAACAACTCGGTGGCACCGAGATGCAAAACTGTATACAGTTATTGCAACTCGGTGTGACCGAAATGTTCAAATCGGTTGCACCGAGATCGAAAACCTAGATCAACTTAATGATCTCGGTAGGAACGAAAGTAGGGTATCGGTCAGACCGAGAATCACAAAGAGGTTTTGGAAGTTTAAGTCTATGACGAATCAGGGACTCCGAGCGCTCCTCACACAGAGTGGTTCGAATCTGACTTGATCAAATTTTGTGATGCAGCATGAATAGAGTTTGAGACGAGAAAAGCATAAATAGCTAGAGGAGGTTCTTAGGCATTCTTGTCCATCCACTTGGCAAAAGGAAATAAAACCAAACAATCAAAACAACAAGTGGATGTTCTCGAATGAGTAAAATATGCAACCAACATGCTCACACAATAAGATGGCAAATGAAATATGTAGCAAAGCATGCACAACCAATTCTAGCATCTATCAAGCAATTTGCGATGACTAGGTCATCTATATATGAGTATATTGACTTAGGAGTCAAGTGAGAACACTTGATCGTAGGTCATACTCATCGTTTAAGCTCAAGTGGGGTTACCACTTTTACATAAAGCATTGTTGTATTCACATCTTTAGAGTTGCTCTAGCTCAAGTTTTAGAGTAAAGCTCCCCCTAGATGTGATATCCCCCCCTAAGAGGGATGAACTAACCTTGGGTTTTGTCGATGATGACTTCATGTAGATGTTGAAGATGTGGATGCTCAATGTCGATGTAGATCACTTGGAGCTATCCATTTGAGTGAATTGCACTTTCAATACCTACATGGGTTAGTCCCACAAGGAACAAACAAGGATATCCATAGACATAGAGTGATGCACACACAAGATGATGTCCATGAAAACTTTTAGGTTACCTTGTCCCTTGTCTTACCAACACGAGGGTTTGTGACTCCTTGAACTAGTGCAAGATGTGGAAGTTGATTGCACTTGTTCTTGCCAAAATGATAAGAGTGAAGTATGTTGGCGGAGTCACCCTCAAGAACTCTCTAGTTCTTCTTCTTTTGGATCCACACCATCTTGATGGGAATCCTTGGAGTTGTAGTTGTACTTGATGAAGTGGAACTTGAAGTAGTCTTGGGAATCCACTTGACTAAGGTCTTAGGAGCTTCTTCAAATGCATCAATCTCCTCTTGAAGCTTGTCCTTGCCTTTTTGCTTGTAGTCTTGTGGTGGAAGATCATCTTGAGCTTGTGTTCCCTTGAAGGAAGTATCATACTTCTCTTGTTGAGGAACAAACTTTGTCTTGGGGTATTGATCTTCTTCCACTCAACTCCATTGGCATTGAACTTTCGTTCAAAACCAACACCTTGATTCTTCCGGTGCATTCCTTGCTTGCGCACAATTTCCTCGAACTGCTTACTCCCAGCAAGGCTTTTGTACACTCCTTTCTCTATAATTCCCTTCAATAAGCTATTTTCTTGCTCAAGTGTAGCTTGGCTAAGAGAATCATTAGTGGAATCAAGAGAACTACTAGAAGCAACAATATTGGATTTAGCATGATCATTGTTACTACTAGAGGAAGAATCTTTCTTGTTCTTGTTACTAGACTTGACTTGAGGCATGTAAGTGGATAAAAGTAAACGCTTGGCAATGTGAGAAGAACTTTTCTTGCGGAGATCATCATTGATTGCTTTTAAGAACTCATGCTCTTGCTCAAGATTAAGCTTTTCAAAGCGTAATTTCTCATGAGCTCTTAAAAGTTCTCGATGATCTTCGAAGATAGTTTCATGAGCTAACTTAAGAGTGTTTAGTTCTTTAGTTAGAGCCTCAATCTTCTCCTTATCATTGTCATTCGTTTTAGCATGATTAATTGATGTTTCACCATAGTACTCATCACTAGAGTTGTCAACAAGCAAATCATCATCACCTAACAAGTCATCTTCATCACTATTAAAATCAACATACTCGGGGTGTGTTACCTTAGGACCTTTGGCCATGAAGCATCTTCCAATTCCTTCATTTGGTGAGTCAAATATGTCGTAGGAGTTGGTTGACACAAGTGCTAGACCGGCAACACCTTCATCTTGATTATATTCGGAGTCGGAGTGATAAATTCTCTCGGAGTGGCTGTCGGAGTCGGAGCTGGATACCCATTCACCAACATGAGCTTGATGTCTTCGTTTTGTGTAGCTCCTTGATGATTTTTCCTTCCTTTCTGAATCCTTGCTTCTCCGTGAGTATCTTCGTTCATAACGATCATCTCTACTCCTTCTCTCTCTTGGTGGTGATTGTTTGCTTCTTCTTTTTGGAGAATCTTCTCTTCTCTTGTAGGGAGCCGTACACTCATTGGAATAGTGTCCGGGTCTTTCACAATTGTAGCAGTTTCGCTCTCGACTAGAGGATCTTTTGTCATTGTAGGACCTTGACTTGAAGCTTCTATCTTTGCTTCTACTCTTGTAGAATTTGTTGAAGTTCTTCACCATTAAGCTCAATTCTTCATTGAAGTTTTGTTTCTCACTTGATGATGTAGGGGCTTCACATGAGGCTTTCTAGGCACCACTTGATTTGTTGTGAAGTTCCTCTTTATCCTTAAGTGACATCTCATGAGCAACAATTCTTCCAATCACCTCCGTTGGCTTGAGATCTTTGTAATTGGGCATCATTTGAATCAATGTGCACACAGTATCATATTTTCCATCCAAGGCTCTTAGGATTTTCTTGATTATGAATCTATCGGTCATCTCTTCACTTCCTAAGCCGGCAATCTCATTTGTGATGAGAGCAAGCCTAGAGTACATTTCAGCGACACCTTCACCATCCTTCATTTTGAACTTGTCGAGTTGACTTTGAAGCACATCCAACTTGGATTCCTTGACGGAGTCGGTACCTTCGTGCATATCAATCAAAGTGTCCCAAATTTCCTTTGCATTCTCAAGACGGCTGATTTTGTTGAATTCTTCGGGGCACAATCCGTTGAAGAGAATATCACAAGCTTGAGCATTGTATTGCAACATCTTCAACTCATCCGTGGTAGCTTCATGGTTTGGTTCTCTCCCATCAAAGAAGTCACCTTGCAAACCAACACACACAATAGCCCAAACGGCGGGGTTATGTCCAAGAATATGCATTTTCATTTTATGCTTCCAACTAGCAAAATTAGTGCCATCAAAGTAAGGACCTCTACGGTGATAATTTCCCTCGCTAGACGCCATACTCTCCTAGGTTGTGAAACCAAGGCTATGACCACCAAAAGCTATGGAGATCAAAGCAAGTGGAGACCAAAGCTCTGATACCACTTGTAGGATCGAAAGTATGTCTAGAGGGGGGGGGGTGATTAGACTACTTGACCAAATAAAAACTTAACCTTTTCCCAATTTTAGTTCTTGGCAGATTTTAGCTATCTTAGGACAAGTCAAGCAATCATCACACAATTCAAGCAACCATGCAAAGAGTATATTGGCAGCGGGAAGTAAAGCATGCAACTTGCAAGAATATAAAGGGAAGGGTTTGGAGAATTCAAACGCTATTGGAGACACGGATGTTTTTCCCGTGGTTCGGATAGGTGGTGCTATCCTACATCCACGTTGATGGAGACTTCAACCCACGAAGGGTAATGGTCGCGCGAGTCCACAGAGGGCTCAACCCACGAAGGGTCCACAAAGAAGCAACCTTGTCTATCCCACCATGGCCATCGCCCACGAAGGACTTGCCTCACTAGCGGTAGATCTTCACGAAGTAGGCGATCTCCTTGCCCTTACAAACTCCTTGGTTCAACTCCACAATCTTGTCGGAGGCTCCCAAGTGACACCTAGCCAATCTAGGAGACACCACGCTCCAAGAAGTAACAAATGGTGTGTTGATGATGAACTCCTTGCTCTTGTGCTTCAAATGATAGTCTCCCCAACACTCAACTCTCTCTCATAGGGTTTGGATCTGGTGGAAAGAAGATTTGAGTGGAAAGCAACTTGGGGAAGGCTAGAGATCAAGATTCATATGGTTGGAATGGAATATCTTGGTCTCAACACATGAGTGGGTGGTTCTCTCTCAGAACATATGAGTTGGAATGGTGTATGTGTTCTGATGGCTCTCTCCACGAGTGAAGAGGAGGTGGAGGGGTATTTATAGCCTCCACACAAAATCCAACCGTTACACACAATTTACCAATCTCGGTGGGACCGAATCAGAAAACTCGGTCGGACCGAAATAGTAAACCTAGTGACCGTTAGGAATTTCGGTGGGACTGACATGCAACTTGGTAGGACCGATTCTGTTAGGGTTTGGGCATAACGTAATCTCGGTGAGACCGATTACACAAACTCGGTGAGACCGAGTTTGGTAATAAGCTAACCAGAGAGTTGGTCAGGTGAACTCGGTGGGACCGATTTGCTCTTTCGGTGAGACCGAAAAGTTACAAAAAGGAAACAGAGAGTTTACATTGCAATCTCGGTGGGACCGATTCGCTCTTTCGGTGAGACCGAAAAGTTACGAAAGGGAAACAGAGAGTTTGCAATCCCATCTCGGTGAGACCGAGATCCCTATCGGTAGGACCGAATTGCTAGGGTTTGGCAGTGGCAAATGACAAGTGAAACTCGGTGGCGCCGGATTGAAAGAATCGGTAAGACCGAGTTTGGCTTAGAGTTTAGGTCATTTGTGGCTATGGAAAAGTGGTTGAGGATTTTGGAGCATATCACCAAGCACATAAAGCAAGAGGCTCATTAAGCAACACCTCATCCCTCCTTGATAGTATTGGCTTTTCCTAAAGACTCAATGTGATCTTGGATCACTAAAATATAAAATGAAGAGTCTTGATCTTTTGAGCTTGAGCCAATCCTTTGTCCTTAGCATTTTGAGGGTTCCACTTTCACATCCATGCCATGCCAATCATTGAGCTTTCCCGAAATAATCATCTTGGAATAGCATTAGCTCAATGAGCTATATGTTGTTATGAATTACCAAAACCACCTAGGGATAGTTGCACTTTCAACCCCTCTCCGGCGAGCCAATTACGGAGGATCCCGACCACGGCCTGGGAAAATGGGGAAGCAGGAGATGCGAGGCAAAAAAGGCGGGCGTACTATACCTGCGCCGGTGACGAGATGCGGATCCCGCGCTCCCGCCCTTCGCGGTGGCCTCTCCCTGCCAGATTTGGGAAAGAAAAGAAACGAACATGGCTAGAAGAAAGGAAAATGGATAAGGGAAGGAGAAAGAGGCGTGGCGATGCGAACCGGCTGGACCTGGAGAGCGGTGCTTGCGGGCGGGCCCAGCCATGTGCGCGTTCGGTCGCCTCCCCGACCGGGTACCACCTGACGCCGATGACCGCACGATCTGGGCTGATCGAGCGGCTCATGCTCGGCCGCTCGTTTCACCAAGATAGTGCGCGTGCGCTCTGAAGTAGTAGTAGTATTTAGGAAACAAAAAAATTGGGTTACCAGAAATTCGACCTGAAGTGAATTGATAAACATTCGACTGAAAATCACTAAAAGTGCTTCTATATTCATACAGAGTGCATCCTACAGTTAGTCTTTTCAGATCAGCGGGATTTCTACTGCACGATTATTCCATCAGGTTCCATTTTAGTTATCTGCTTAGATTTTTTTTAGATGAAAGGGAGGAGCTCCCCGGCTCCCTTTTATAGAAAGAAGCCACAAACCCAAGTACCACAAAGCCTCCCGCAGAGGTAGTTCAAACTCCACACAACACAAGCAGAGACTACTAACGCCTCATTTAGGAAAAGGGGCTATCCCCCCAAAAGAGAAAGAGCACAGTTTTACAGATCCAGGGGACATAACACATTCCAGCGCTAGATCAACTACAACAAGCTAGGACCAGGATCATCTTTTTCAGCGACCGATTGGCGACAGGAGGTTCCCGAAGTCTAGGGTAGAGATCGGGCTGGGCGCCGCAGCAATTTCCATCCTTGGACGTGCCGCTTTCTCCATCACCTCCATGCCAGCCGGGCGGGTTCCTTGATCAGTTGGAGGAGCTGGGTCTCGAAGTCTTTCATCTGCTGGAGCATATGTTCCTTGAAGATCACTCGCCATTTTCTGACGAGCCTTAAGACCATCGACCAGATCTGTTTGACAGAGATCCAAGGCACAGCATTAAAGATCATGTTATTGCTATGTTTCCACAAAGCCCAGAGGACAGCAGAACAAACAGTATTAACATGATCTAATTTTTTGCCCGCCACCCACAGAGAGGCAATGGACTCTAGATTAGCCCCCAGAGGTCGATGGAGCAGGTCCGAAGCAACAGACCAGATTTCTTTGGCCACCACACAATCAAAGAATAGGTAGGTAGCTGTTTCCTTACAGGCACAGAAGACACATTCTTCTGGTTTTTCAGATTTCTCTTCAAGAGGTTATCTCTAGTCATTAGCTTATTGTAAAACAGGAGCCAGAGGAAGATATGCACCCTAGGAGGGATGATAATCTTCCAGACTGCTGGCAAGAAAACTGGTGTCACCCCCCTAAAATTAATAATTGCATATAGGGAAGTGGAGGAGTATTGCCCAGAGGATTCATATTGCCATACCAGTGAGTCGCACTCATCAGTAAAGGCAATACTCTTAGCAATCTCTATCAGCTCGTACCACCTAATCATCATCCGATCATCAAACGCTCTTCTAAAGGTCAGCTTAAGGTCACGCCCATCCCAGACTTGCTGGATAGTACAACATTGTTCCCTACATATACAGAACAGGTCCCAGAATTGGATGGCGAGGGGGGAAGAGCCGAACCAAGAGTCCTCCCAGAACCTGATTTGCTCTCCATTCCCCACCACCCACCTGGATCCCATTTTAACTGCTTTTGCAGCCCAAACGACACCCTTCCAGAATTGTGAGCCCCCGACAGAATCACCACAAAATATGTTAGGGGCGTTGCTAAGATATTTGTAATCAATGAGGTTTTCCAAATTTTCCCCTCTCCGGCCATATATCTCTTAACCCAGGAGCCTAACAAGCAAATATTCAGGTCATGGAGATTTGGGATTCCCAAACCCCCAAACTCCTGTTTCATGCACACAAGTTGCCAGTTTGCCAAGTGGATTTTCCTATGCCCTTCATAGTCATTCCAGAGGCAATTAGCCATCTGGGAGTTGATGAGATCTAAAGCCCATTTGGGGAATTTAAAAAAGGAGAGCAGGTAAATAGGAATGCTGGACAGGCAGGTTTTAATCAAAATCACCCTCCCCTTGTAGGAAAGGAGTTTTCCTCTCCACCCGGCAATCCTCTTGAGGATTTTATCCAGCAAAGGTTGGACATCCTCCCTCGAAAGCTTATCCACATGCAGAGGTACCCCTAGGTACTTGATAGGGAATTTACCTATTGGGCAGCCAAAAATCTCAGCTAGGTTGGCTGTTTCCTCTACAGTGATGTTTATGGGGATCAATTCACTTTTATCAAAGTTAATTCGCATCCCAGAGACTTGCTCGAAGCAAGTCAAGACCCACTTCAAGTTAGCAGCCATGCACGGATCGCTGTCAGCAAACATGATCGTATCATCTGCTTACTAGAGGCTAATCAGACCTCCAGGGCAACTATCGTAGCACAGACCTCTAATCAGCCCCTCATCTGAGGCTTTAATCAGCATTTTAGTGAGAACGTCTATCACTAAATTGAAGAGTAAGGGGGACGCGGGATCACCTTGGCGCAACCCTTTTCCCGTGAGGAAGTAATTACTCTCAAGGTTATTAAGCTTGACCCCTACGGATCCCCCACAGGTGATCTTGTTGATCCAGCCGATCCACTTTTTGCCAAACCCCCTTTTGTGAAGGAGATCCTCTAGGAAGTCTAGATTTACTTTGTCAAAAGCTTTCTCATAGTCTAGCTTTAGGACAATTCCATTTTCCCCGGTTTTAGACAAAGAATGGATGGCTTCGTGTGCTACCACCACGCTTTCCAGTATATATCTGCCCTTGATAAAGGCAGGTTGATTGCTAGAAATCAGTTTATCCATGATGCTAGACAGCCTATTCGTAAGGACTTTACTGAAAATTTTAAAAATGCAATTCAATAAGCTAATTGGCCTAAATTTCTTCATAACCGTGGCATTAGGCTCTTTAGGGATGAGGGTGAGCATGGCAAAATTTAATCTATAAATGTCCGGATTCCCTTCATAGAAATCTTTGAACATAGCGAGGATGTCGTGCTTAATTAGCTCCCAAAATTTCTGGTAAAACAGAAACGGAATGCCGTCTGGGCCGGGAGCACCATCAGCATAGGAGTCAAAAACAGCCTTCTTGACTTCCTCTTCACTAAAAGGAGACTCTAGCATGCTATTATCCGTATCTGAGACACAATCTTTCCTATTAAAGAAATCATCAGCTAGGGCAAAATCTCCTCTGTCCTCTTTACTGAATAGTTCTTTATAGTAGTTGGCACCTAGAGCAAGCATACCCCCATGATCAGAGATGGGCCCATCTGGGCCCTCCAAGGAATGGACCAGGGTCTTCCTCCTTCTCTGATTGGCAACAGCCTGGAAATATGCGGTGTTTTTATCCCCCTCTACAATATCCCTATCTCTAGACCTTTGCCTAGCTTTGGTCTCTTCTTGGAGCCAGATTCTATTCATTACTTCCCTAATTTCATGTAATCTAGCCATTTCTACGTTGGTCAGTTCAGCAGTTTCAGCTTTAATATCTAGTGATTCATATTCCTCAATCAAATTATTCTTGAGTCTCCTGAGGTCTGCCTCAAAATTGGCACTCCAGCCTTTGGTGGCTTTTCTTAGGTTTCTCATTTTCTTCTGCCAGGAATCCACTGAATATCTCCCTACAACTGGGGTAGTCCAGGCCTTGACTATTATGCTAGGAAAGTCTTTTTCCAACAACCACCACTTCTCAAACTTGTAGGAAGTTTGTCTGGGGATGTGGCCAACTCCAGAGTCCCAATAAATGGGCGTGTGGTCGCTCCCCAACCTAGGTAAGGCTTGGATGGTGGCTAGAGGAAAAAGCCTGTCAAGATCCGTGGAACAAAAGACTCTGTCAATGGTGGTCATGACCAAATCATCCTGGTTATTAGCCCAGGTGAAAAGTCTATTCCCCATTTTAATTTCTAGGAGACCCCAGAGATCTACCCAGGAATTGAACAGGTCACACCATTTATGATTGACATTACCATTGCTCTTATCTGAGCTATACCTGACTAGATTGAAATCCCCACCTATAAGGGTAGGGGTTTCACAGTCCACAAACAGGGAGTGTAATTCAGAAATGAACTGCTATTTCCCTTGCTCGTAGGCTGAACCATAGACTACAACTACTCTAAAGTTGACCCCAGTGATTTTGGATTTGACATGACAGGAAACTGAGAACTTAAGAATTTCCTAGTTTAAAACTTCGTACATGTCAGAGTCAACCCCTACCAAGATGCCTCCTGCAGAGCCATTGGCAGGTGGCGAATTCCAAGCAAAATTCCTGTTACTAACGATGGATTTCAGGAAGGAATCATAAATGATTTCTTTCTTAGTCTCCTGGAGTCCAATAGTGGTAGGGTTGGTCTTGTTAATAAGGTTAGTCAAGCTCTTCTTTCTACCAGGGACATTAATCCCTCTTGCATTCCAAAAGAGGCAATTCATTTTTTCCTCTTGTTATCAGGGTGCTTGCCCTGTCTATGTCTTACAACAGTAGTCCACATCCCACCATTACTATCAGATCCACCCCTCTTCCCTTCAGGAGTGAGGAGGGACAAAGGAGGAAAAAACAGCTATTAGTAAGGTCTAACTCAGGTGGTTTCTGAACTCTTTTGTCAGTTGGAGCAGCCCAGCCCACAGCTAGCTGTCCATCTCTTTGAAGTTCAGACTGGTGAATATTATCATCTAAAGGATTAAGGATATTAACAGAAATGCCAGGGGAGACATGTCCACAACAGTTCCCCTTGGAGAGGTGGGAGGCTCGGTGATTGAGATCCCCACCTGTTTAGCTTTTGAAATAAAATCAGCTCTACTACTCGTATTAAAAGGTTTGTTGGAAATAATACCTTGGAGGCGATTGAGCATTGTGGCAGGGACCTCCAGGTTCTTTCTCTCTTGCAGCTTTTGTGCAATCTCCAGCATGGTTTTCCCACCTGTGTCCACCCTAGCACTTTTCCTAGTCCCTTGAACAGGTCCCCAGTGTTTCTTTTTCTTGCCTTCTTCTTGAGGGTTTGCTAGTAAGGCTTTTTTGTAGGGTTCTTCAGGGATAACTGCCTCTGCCCCCTCAGTTGTATCTGTTGTGAGGTCTAGATCATAGCCTTCCAGTTCCTCATCATCTTCTAGCTCCATTTGCCTTAAAAGGTTGAAGCAGTTTGCTGGGTCTCCTTGTTCCGGGTCCATCCACGCCATCAGATCAATTTTCACCTCTTCCACAGCTGCATTCACATTATCCTGGACAGACACCTCCTTATGCATTCCCTTGCTCCCATCTAGGTTGTTCGATTTGCCACCTGATGGATTTTTGGCATTGCTTTGGGTGCTTCCAGCTACCCCTGGGCCAATGAGGTTTTTTCCATTCGGTCCATGTTGACCAGTCCCTTCTTCGGTCTGCATTGCATTTTGGCCACTGTCATTGTGAGTTTTCCCACTTTCCTGGACAGTGTCTGTCTCGACTTTTATTTTAATCTGAAATAGGTTGCAGCCGATTCCAAACATTTTTTCAGCAGGGATTTTGGTGGTGTCTCTGCACCTGACTTTCACTCTAACCACTTCATACAAGTTCTAGAACATTCCTACCCAGTCTACATCTAATAGCAGCCCAAAAGGTGAAGAAAACTGGTCCAAGGTCTTCCATTCACACCAATCTGGCTATAGTCCTCTCAGCTGTAACCACACCTCCTGAAGTGGTGCAGCAGCATCAAGTTTTCCATTCCAAACTTCCACATTGACCGACACTCCTTCTTTGGTGAGCCCAAAACAAGGGTATCCTGCTACTCCAGCAACTTTAATGTGTGGGGGGAACTTAACCAGAAAGCTCCACTCATCAAGCTGCCTGATTTGCCAAGGCCAGTTGGTTTTATATATGATCCCAAACTCTTTAGCCAGCTCCTCTTTGGTGACCTCTCCAGCTTCAACATAGACAATCCCCACATTCTGTACAGCTAGCTTCTTGACCTTCGAGGTGGCTCCTAACTCAATATGATGAAATCCCAGTCCTGTCGCAGCACTGCCCACATACTTGGCCAGGTTGTGAGGCAGTTTTCGATCAGGGCAGTCCGGGACCTCATGGTCTTTTTTCTTACAGATGAAACAAACTTTCTCCACTGAGCAGTTGCTTTTGTGGTGACCTGGATCACCACAGTTGTAACAGATAACCTCTGCATACCCATAAGGATCATCTTCTTGATTTTTGTCCTCTCCTCCTAGATCAACCTTGGCCTGGGCAACAGTACCTGTTCCTTTCTTTTGCTGCTTTTGAAAGTTCTTTCCCCCTTGTTTCTTGGGGATCTGCTGCTGATTATGAGCCGCAAACTGCTGTCGTCCAGCATCTTGCTGCACCCATTGACCAGTGTTGGGGGGAATTGGCCACGGCCCTCCCCCTCCAGGCTGAAATGCTGGAAAAGGGCCTGGGAATTGTTGGAACTGTGCCCAAGGTGGGGGTGCCCCTTGAAATCCAAACCCCTGCATGGGTTGGAATCCAAATTGGGGCATTCCTCCTCCCATCTGCTGTCCAAACTGGCCTTGCATTGGCATTTGCGATTGCCCCTGATTGTTACGATCGGCATTGTTTCTCCCCCTCCCTCTTCCTCTTCCCTCCATGGCTTCAAGGAATAGGTCGAGATTTACAGCGCCAGAGAAGATTTCTGCCAGGCGGATCCTGGTGCAGGGTAGATTTCTTTTTGAGAAGGAAGCAGGCCAGCAATCGTCAAGCGTGAACGATCTGGTGAGGACCAAGTTCTTCTGGATCCAGACTAGGGTTTCTGCCGATCTGGAGGCGGCGGCTGGAGGGGGGGAAGGGGAGGGGGCGTATTTGTAGGCCCAGGCTGCCCCCAAACCCTTTCCTCAAACTCCCCCCCCCCCCCACTCCTCAACCCTAGCGGAGGCGTAAAATTGGAACCCGCCAATGTCGTCAGCACTTTTCTCCAAAGCTTTTTGTGCTTTTTCTCCAGATTTTCCCTCTGCTTGATTTTCGGGTCTGAAGAGCGCTCTCCTCGCTCCTCTCCGCTGGAACTGCTCTTCCGGAGTGCCCTTCACGCCAGGGATGTCAATAATCAGCAGTGGTGAAATTTGAGATGGGACGAGATCAATAGTCACTTCCTCCCTAGTTGCTCTTCTAGGAACAGCCCTGCAGCAGACGCGCCCAATGAGAACATGATCAGGATCTCCAGCGCTTGGTGAAGCAATCTCCCTTCCTGATCTCATTGGAGTGGTCACACATCGACTGGAATTTCTCTTAGCAGCCTCAGCGGGGCCTAGGACCAAAGATGATCCAACTCCCCCAATCTGCTTCCGCTGTATTGTCAATCCTTTTCTCCGGCCATGTTTCTCATGATTCAGAGAAATCCTCCATTCCCCGTCCTGGAAAATATGAGGACATGGTGAAGTTGGAATCGACTTGGCCGCTGTCATCAATCTTCTCCTTCCTCTCCCCCCATGGATAGGAGGGGTGAGGTGGCTGTGCTCGGGTGTTCCATCACCCAACCCCATGGAATCCTCAATTTGGATCAATCCAGCCGACAGCGCGGTCGGCGTTGCAGATCCTCGGATCTCACCGCGTGGTTCGCCTATCTGATCGACCTCCCCCTTGCGTCGCTCTCGAGATGGATTCGCCGGGCAAGGTGGAGAGGTTTCTAATCTGCTCTGAACTTGCGCATCTGGACGAACCTCGATTGCCTTGCTGATAAGAAGCTTACAAGTGACGGATAGATATTTGCACCCGCCGGAAGATGGAGGCCGACACCCCGCCGCCCCGCCTGCGCTCCCCCCAACCCACTCCTACCACCACCGCCGCCGCCGCCGCCGTTGACACGCCCGGCCCTCCGCATTATTGCTAACTTAGCTGTTGGACTAGCTAATGCGCCCCAACACATCTTGCATACGGTCACCCTGTTTGGGAAGGAACATTTACAATGCAGACAGCAAACAGCCTGCAAACACAAACACAGGGATTTTCCGACTGCAAACATAGGCACACATAGCATGAATTTTCTGATTGCACACAGCAATCAGCTTGCAAACGGAGGTACATACAACATGAACTTTCGGAATGCACAGAGCAATCAGCACCTGCTCTAACTGCAGGATTTATTCAGTCATTTATAATTTCATCATTTCCTAAACGGCTGAATCTCTAACGGAATGTAAGTTGCTAACCACTGACCTCTTGTTCCACCACGGGGCTTGGGCTTGGACGTCGGCGGTGAGCTCTCCCTTCTGTCCTCCGCCGTCTCCTTCCCCAAGAAGATTTGTGCCTCGCCGCTCTCCACCGTCCGATGCTCCGCTGCCTCGCCCTCCGCCTGCCGTGCCACCTCAAAATCCCAGAGCCATTCGCAGCCGCAGGAGCCGGCACCAAACTCTCCCCTGCCTCCTCAAGCAGAGTGGACCTGAAACTTGGGAAAAAACAATCCTATGGATCAGCTAAACCAGAGGCCTACGCCGGGAAAGCAGAGATCAACGTACCTGTCGATGGGGGGTCGATGGGCTGCATCAGAGGCCAACGCGGCCGGACGCACTCCACACCGATCTCGGCCACGCGCGCCACTGCCTCGGGTGCCTCCACCTCGTGCCCCCGCGGCACCGGCACCCGGCTGTCGAGGATCTTGCCGGCGGACGGTCGTTCGGAGCGCTTGATGGCGACCTCCCGCCCGTCGGGGAGCTCCGCTCAGCAGAGCAGCTGCGGCCTCCCCTTGCCCGGCAGAGCAGCAGCGACAGCGGCGCGCAGGAGCTCCTCCATGGCGCGCCCCCCTGGCAGCGCGCGTTCGCCAGCCGCATGCAGAGAAGAGTGGTCCTTCTTTCTTAGCCGTGGAGAGCGTCGAGCGCCAGCACCAAGCTGCCACCCGCCTCTCCAGTTCCCCGCCCCATCCGGCGGTGCTGCCCTCCCCGCCGCTGTCGCACAACTCGGCGGCGGCGGCGGCGAACGCGCGCTGGACGCCGACCAAGGAGCAGATCGGCGTGCTGGAGGTGCTGTACCGGCAGGGGCCGCGCACCCCAACAGCCGAGCAGATATAGCAGGTGACGGCGCGGCTGTAGAAGCACGTCCCCATCGAGGGCAATAACGTCTTCTACGGGTTCCAGAACCACAAGGCCCGGCAGCGCCAGCGGCAGAAAATCCGGCAGAAGCAGCAGGACGCAGACGCCGATGTTGTGCCCGAGAGTGGAGACGGTGGCGCATGACAAGGTCCCGACGCAAGCACCGGCCACCGTGTACTACCGGGCAGCAGCTCCGAACAACGCCGGCACTCAACAACCACGCGCGATCCAGTTCCCTCCGGCCGCCGGCACCCACGGGGCGCCGGACACCAGCTCCCGCCGTCCCGAGACCCTGAACCCAGGGGGCAGCGCAGCAGCGGCGGCCTCGGCGAGGTGGCCACGGCGGCGCTCAGCAGAGGAGCTGCGGCCTCCCATCGCCGAGCGCCACAACCAGCGCCTTCTTCTTCTTCTTCCCATCACCACCGTCGTCACCAAGTTGGGCCGTCCTCCCATTGCCGACGACGATCCTGGACGTGTCCGGTAGCTGCCTGCACGGGCTGCGCGCGGCGAGTTCTTCGCCGGTCAATCTGCCGCCGGTGCCGCAGAGCGTCCCTGAGCAGGGTACGATGTCGCAGGAGCAGTTACTCTTAGACGCGCAGGCCCACGGCATGGTGTTGTTGTAGACGAGGTGCCTCCCGTCGAAGCGGCCGGCCGTCGCCCCCAGCACACGACGGAGTACTTGCTCATCATGACTGCACACACCGTGTCGCCGTCGGCCTCGATGGACACGAAGGTGGTGTGCCTGTGCTCCTCCGGCACCTTCACGCCCCAGCACCTCACCGTGCCGTTCCCAGCGAGTATGCACGTGGTGTTGCGGTCGAGCGCCATGGCCATCATGTCGGCGGCATGCCACCGGCGTAGCACCTCATGGCGGTGTCGTTGCCTTTCACGATGCCGCAGAGGAAGTCTTGGCCGAGTGCGGTGAGGGAGAAGTCGAGGCCCTTGGGGAGGGCAAGGCCGGGCCACTCCCAGCAAGTGGGGTCATGGTCGTCGGAGAGGCCGCAGACGTGCGGGTCGCCGCCGGACATGGAGCGGAGCGAGGGGCCCCAGTAGATGCGGCGGCCTACGGGGCAGGACCAATTGGCCGCCTCCTCCTCGGATAAGGACCACCAGCGCATGGCGGCGCCGACGGGTGCCATGAGGCCGCAGAGGAAGTCGTTGCCGCGGCGATGGCGTTGAAGGGGATGTCGGCGGAGGGGTAGGACGTGAGGCGGCCGTCGGGCAGCGACTTGCACTGGAGCTTGGAGCTGCCGCCGCCATCCTCGTTGACCCTGTCGACGATGAGGGCGCAGACGAGCGTGCTGTTGGCGGTGTGGGAGATGACGACGGTGGAGAGCTGGCGCGGCGATGGCGGTGCGGCGTGCGCGACGCCCGCGGAGACGGCGAGGAGGAGGGCCGTTGTGCTGGTGGCGAGGCTGAGGCCGAAATATGAGCATTGGGAATGAGAGGGAGAAGACCACATGGAGCTTCGCTTTGGTTTGGTTTTGCTTGGATTTGATTTCTGGTTGGTGGCTTGTCTTTCTGTTTTTGTTTCGGCGTTGTATAGGTATAAAAACGCAGTTTAACTGCACATCAGCCAGCTGATGCGAATTCGACGTCAATCGATTTCTGAATGAATAAAGGAAGAGAATGTGTCTAGAGATTGAAGAAGATTGTGGACCATTGATTTTCCATCCAACGATGCAAAAATGGACTGATCTCAAATAAAAAACTCAGCTGACTGATTTCTAGCCATTCCCGTAAAAACGATAACAGAAAATAAATTTAATGGAATTTGATCGAACACTTGCCGGGCATGGTGCCCGTCATAGAGGTCAACTACTATCTGGTACAAACGGCTTCAGATGGACAACGCCGTTGTAAAAGGTGAGCAGGTGCATCAGTGCTGGTTGCGAACATCCAGTAATGCGTGTGGCGGCCGGAGAGGTACAACGACGGCGGTGGAGCAGAAAGCTCTTTTTACCGGTGCAGAGAGATACCGACAAACCATCTACCGTTCACATGATTTGTGATATGTGTTTAATTGGGACTCATTCATATGTATAATCATGTATTGTGGCCGTTAATTTTTTGTATATAGTCAAATCAATGTCAGATTAATATGACCCATGTCAGAAGAAGCAGTACTTTTTGCAAAGTGATGTACGCATGCATGGAGCATCTTACCTCTCTCTCAAACAAATCCATGCATTTTATTTTATTTTACATTTTTAGAGAGCCAATATCTTCTACAACATTGTTCTATCATTGAAATTTTTCATATATATTCAAATTCTTGAACATAAGATCTTTAGAACGAGACCAGCCTTGAGTATATTTAAACTAGTGGAGGCGGTGCGGGGTTGCTGATAGGTGGGACTAGACCGAACACGAGCGGGCGATGGGAGAGTCCGCTTTTGTCCGCCGCGGACTCATTTATGACTCAAATTTGGTCTCAGTTTGGATCGGGGCGGGCAACAAACAGACAACAGTCGAAAGCTTTGTCTGTTTGGGTTGATTCATTGGACTAACTTTTCTATTTGGATGATTCAAACGGACAAAATGGGTCACTAGGTTGAAGTTGCTCGAAGTACTTATGTTCTAGGGCAACATTGTTTGTGCTTTATTTGATATATCAAATAAATCATTTGCAGACTTGTACGCTTTCTTCATTAGGGTTAAGCCATATTTACTGATTTTTTCCTAGAGCTATTTCCCATAGCCTTGACAATGAATTTTAGAAGCTATTTTTCTCTAACTTGATTCGAAACTTTAGGTATGCTCGGGTTCAACTCAAACATGCCAATCTTCTTTTTATAAAGTACTTCCTTTGTTTCTAAATATAAGTTTTTTTTAGATATTTTAAATGTACTATAACATAGAATGTATGTAGACATATTTTAAAGTATACATTCACTAATTTTGCTTAATATACAGTGATTTGTTGTTTTTTTTGCATGGATATGTTGGAATATCTAGAAAGACTTATATTTGACGGAGAGAGTAAGTAAATACTAGGAGAAGTAGATAAGCTTCGTTCTCAGATAATTTTCAGTTTCGCTACATCAATCTCAGATAATGGGGCGCATAAGCCACCGAACCACTCCTTTAACTCCAAAACAATTGACAAGCGCAATACATGTCGGGACACTCAGGGCACATGCCGATAAACTACTCTTTGACTGCAAAATCACTAGCGCTGGAACTGAAAGGACACATAAGGAACATTATCCCGTTCATCAGAAGGAAAAAGTGAAGAGTAGAGTGCCTCTTCATCAGGATTCAGCACCAGACCTCCTGACGTGTCCGGAACTTGCTCAAGGATTGCTCTCGTCTGTTCCTCATGCCCCGGCGGAACACAGACAACAATGGACTGCATGGGGCAATAAAAAAGTCAGAAATCTTTGAATCGCAACCTGATTATGATAGGAACTTGGTTATGTATCAATAAAAGGGAGAACCAATTTCGTACCATGAACTTCTTGCGAGTACCATAGGACATCGCGCTTTCTGCAGCCTGTCTGAGCATGAGAAGATGGTATCTCTGCGTCTGAACCTGCAAGCCAACATGTCTAGCATTTATTAGGGGCCTTTCCAGATTCCAATGAATGCAAATGAATCATAGAAATATATATATATATATATATATATATATATATATATATATATATATATATATATATATATATATACTTCATGCTCCCTTTTCTGACACCACTCATGCAAGTCCTCTTCTAACGTGTCCTTCTTCTCCATGAGGGCCTTGAGCTCGTTACGCTTGGTTTTGTGCTCTTCTTCAGTGGCATCAAACGGACGCACCTGCCCATACATTGCAAAAGTAGTCGGTGTTACACACGGCTAGCACTACTCCTCGAGAAAGAAACGAAATAGGCGAGACAATAATTTACCATGCATCCTAGCTCACTGGCCTTGGCGGTGAAGGCGGGGACAGCGTCAGCAGTGAGAAGCACAATTCTGTGCAGTGTGTGATGCATATCTTCGCGTAGCAGGTAATCGGAGTGTTTCAACTACATAATTTACAGACACCCATGGCTTAAGAAATTTAAGAGTGCAGAACACGGACAAGGGAGTTGGCACTGTACGTACCACATTGGTGTGAAAAGACTGATAGGTTTCAGTGAAAATTTCCTCTTTTGACCGCGGGACAACCACGGCCACTGTGCGCAGATGCTCGCTTCTTACCACAACCTCTGCCTTCATCATTAACCTCAGGTCACCGGTCATCAAGCTGCATGCAGTATCAAGTATATGTTAGTACTACTACTGGTACACAGAATATTGCACAGAAAGAGTGAGACAAGTGTTTACAAAGAATAGAAAAAAAAAGTACCTTCGTGTGCTTTCGACTAGCACCTGAATGTTGCTCCTCGCGATACGAAGGGAACGAAGCTTTGCCTGCATGCATGCAGAGGAATGTCAGCGCTTTGTTCATCCAATATACGAGAGAAACAAATGTTAGGCAAGGACCTGGAGCTGATTCAAGTTGTCATCTACGATTGCGGCAACCTTGGGTATCACTTCTTGAGCGTCCATAGGGTCATCGACCGGGTACAGCTTGGCATTCCAGTTGAACCTAACGGGTAAAGACGACAAGACGTAAAAGAGGATCAATTGCTGGTCATCAAACATGTGGACAATAGGTGTGACAGACGAGAAAACCTACTACTAGCACAACTACATCTATGTAGTACTGTATGAGACATCAATCAGGACAAGTACTGAGAAAGGGAGAAGCAGAGGCTGTATCTTTAACGATGCACGTACCAGACGGCCATCTGGAGGGGTTCAGACTTGGAAGCTTCCGAGGGAGGGCCGGACCTTTTGATAGTATGCGCCAGGATCTTGTTCTGCAACTCCTCCACTCTTGGCAGCAGACTTGTCGTCCCATCAGTCAGCTTCCACAGCGTGTCGGACGAGAAACTTAGGACATCCGGAAGAGTCACCTTCCAAAAGAGAGAATGGGATCAGTTCAAGCATAAATAGTCCAACAAGATCCATATAAGCAAAAAAAGAAAAGACCTTCTCAACAGCAGTCCGAGTGCGCATACGAGGAAGAACGTACCTTGCAGATTGCAGCATGGATCTTGCCAAGCTGCTGCTGCAGCTTAGCCAGAAGTTCCTGCTCATCGTCGCCGGGTGCTTCCAAGGGAAGGGAGGCGATGATCATCGTTTGCTTAGTTGCCATCTCTCTCTCTCTCTCTCTCTCTGTGGCTCTCTCTCTGGTTCTCTTTATTCCGGTCCAATATATTTTTGGGCCCGGGACGATGTAAAATAA
The DNA here is from genome assembly GCF_056163025.1 of Triticum urartu. Classification (NCBI taxonomy): domain Eukaryota; kingdom Viridiplantae; phylum Streptophyta; class Magnoliopsida; order Poales; family Poaceae; genus Triticum; species Triticum urartu. The sequence continues at coordinate 491,151,099 of NC_141878.1, forward strand.
TTGTTTTCATATTAAACTTTTATACTTATTTTAAACCTAGTGTACCATATTACAATTCTAATTAATATTTTTTATTACTTAGCCACATAAAATGTTTTCAAATAACATTTATATTATTAATTGGTATGCATCTGTAATGTATATAATTGAAAATTTTAATTCTACAAAATGAAAAATTTATGATGTACCAAAACTTTTCTTTATTGTTAAGACAATCTTTCATATTTATTTCACTAATATTTCATAAACGGTGTAGTGTATACACATTTGCATATACATGCATGTGTTCATATATCTTTTCATGTTATATTGAATATTATGATAGAGATTTATAAATTATAGACATACTAATAAATATTTTTACAGCAATTTCTAGTGTATATTAGGCGGTCATATTCATGGAAACTTCTAGGGCATAGAAAATGTGGCTTGCATGATAGGTTCAGTAATTCGAAGAACCAAAAATGTTGTTGATTATACTTTTACGCATGATTCGATTACCTAACATGCTCGTCCAGATTCACTTGGTTTGGTTTGGTGCAAATAAGATGCCTAGATGTTTATCGAATTAAAAATTGTGCATTGGTTTAAACATTGAAATCGAGATATCATAATTTTCATTATGATACTAAGACATGCATCGTAAAAGAGAGACTAATGTATTTGAACTCAACTCCGTCAGTCGGATTGGTTTGCCTAAGCGTGGTATAACTTATCAGTATGTGGTGTGAACTTATACTTATGCTAAATGAGGCTCTATTTTATCCATTTAATAATATTTCAGATGTAATGTATACTCAATAGATCTTACTAGTGTAAGTTTTAGTTGGGCCCCTCCCCTCTTGGGGCCCGGGGCGGTCGCCTCTTTTGCCCGGCCTACGGGCCGGCCCTGATTGTGGTGACGTCCCCACTGTTGTGTAACACCCACAATGCGGCTATATCTCCCATGTGTCAGGGCACGACTTAGAGGCATAGTCGCATGATAGGCTTGTCGCAAGAGGGGTAATCTTCACACATTCCATGTACTGAATAAGAAAGGGATAGAGAGTTGGCTTACACTCGCCACTTCACACAATACATAAATAATCCATACATCATCCAAGGTACAATCAAAGGTCCGACTATGGAACCAAAATAAAGGAAGACAACCCCAAATGCTAGATCCCCGAACGTCCCAACTGGGCCCCACTACTGATCATTAGGAAAAGAAACATAGTAACGGTCCTAATCCTCATCGAACTCCCACTTGAGTTCGGTATTGTCACCTGCACTGGTATCCTCGGCACCTACAACTGTTTGGAAGTATCCGTGAGTCATGAGAACTCAGCAATCTCACACCCACGAGATCAAGACTATTTAAGCTTATGGGTAGGAAAGGGTAGTGAGGTGGAGCTGCAGCAAGCACTAGTATATATGGTGACTAACATACACAAATAAGAGCGAGAAGAGAAGTAACGCAACGGTCGAGAAGCTAGGGGTGATCAAGAAGTGATCCTGAAACTACTTACGTTCAAGCATAACACAAGACCATGTTCTCTTCCCGGACTCCGCCGAAAAGAGACCATCATGGCTACACACACGGTTGATTCATTTTAATTAAGTTAGGCGTCAAGTTCTCTACAACCGAATATTAACAAATTCCCATCTGCCACATAACCGCAGGCACGGCTCCCGAAAGTTTATACCCTGCACGGGTGTCCCAACTTAGCCTATCACAAGCTCTCACGGTCAACGAAGGATATTCCTTCTCCCGGAAAGACCCGATCAGTCTCGGAATCCAGGTTACAAGACATTTTGACAATGATAAAACAAGACCAGCAAAGCCACCCGATGTGCCGACAAATCTCGATAGGAGTCGCACGTATCTCGTTCTCAGGGCACACCGGATGGGCAAGACGTCGGGTTGGCATAGACCCTGGTTGCCCAGGGGGCGCCAGACATCGCCCAGTTCGGACCAACACTCAGAGGAGCACTTGCCCCGGGGTTTGAAATAAAGATGACCCTTGAATCCGTGGAACCCAAGGGAAAAGGCTTAGGTGGCAAATGTAAAACCAAGGTTGGGCCTTGCTGGAGGAGTTTTATTCAAAGCGAACTGTCAAGGGGTTCCCATAACACCCAACCGCGTAAGGAACGCAAAATCAAGGAACATAACGCCGGTATGATGGAAACTAGGGCGGCAAGAGTGGAACAAAACACCAGGCATAAGGCCAAGCCTTCCACCCTTTACCAAGTATATAGATGCATTAAAGTAAATAAGAGATAATACGGATATCTCAACAATATCCATGTTCCAACATGGAACAAACTTCATCTTCACCTGCAACTAGCAACGCTATAAGAGGGGCTGAACAAAAGCGATAACATAGCCAAACAACAGTTTGCTAGGAAAGGTGGGTTAAAGGCTTAACAAGGCAACATGGGAGGCATGATATAGCAAGTGGTAGGTAGCACGACATAGCAATAGAGCCAACAACTAGCAAAGCAAAGATGGAAGTGATTTTGAGGGTGTGCTCATCATGCCTGCACCGTTCTTAGAGTTGTCGAAAGCTTGATCCTCGTAAGCGTACTCAACAGGTTCCTCGGTCACGTACTCATCTCCCAGCTCTACCCAAAGCAAGAACACAAGCAAAGGACCAACAATCAATCACGGTGCAATGCACAAGCAACATGATGCAATACATGGCATGATATGCAAGTCATGATATGCAATGCATATGCATGCTCCGGAAGAGAAAGAAATATCAAGGCATCAACTTGGCAAACCAAGTATGCCACTGGAAAGATGAGATGATTTTGGTCGAAATCGATATAAAGATCACCGGAAACGGATGCACGGTTTGCAAATGGCAAGCAAAACAAGGATGGCGCAAAACTGCGATTAACAGCACCATGCCACTTAGAATGCAACAAGAAACTAAGATAATGCACTCCAACATAGCAACAAAGCATATGACAGTGATGTACAAGAGATGCTTGACAAAACATGAACAATGAACTACGGCTAAATCATAGCAGAACAGGTTCAAACAAGCATGACAAAAGTGCAAAAGATATCAGTTTCACAGACTTAGAGAAATTGCCAACATGTCAAAAGCAACATCAGGAAGCAACGTTTAGAGCAAGCAAACAACATGCTACAGGAACATATCATAGCAAACAAAGGCATTGACTGAATCTACTAAAAGCATAGATCAAAAGTCCCTTACTAATCATGAGCCAAAAAGACACATAATATATGATGGCGCCCATGTAATCATAGCAAGTTTTATTAACAGTTTCAGACTTAGCAGAAAAACAGAGCATGGCATAAACAGATTCACGAAGGCAACTTTGCGAGCTCATGTCACTCACCACAAAGCATTGCATGACAATATAGGCATACCAACAGCAAGATGACATGTTCGTGAAGCCAACCATGGCAAGAGCAAGTTCATAGGATGCATGGATCACTAGCAACAACCACGGCAAAATTGATTAACAAGTTAACATTCTGCCAGGAACATTTTATAGCAAAAGTAGAGCAAGAACAAGACATGCTAGGGCACTCCATAATTGCAAACAGGGGCATGGATGCATAGAGCATAACCACATTTTTAAAACTTCCTTACTGAAGTATCTCAAAATAAGCATGGATATCGATGTAGCATCAAGTTTACATGGCATCAAAATAATAGCAGGCAAAGACTTAGCAAAATCCTAAGTCCCTGAAAACAGCAACATCACGAAGCCTAGTTTGCATGATTGTGCTAGTCACCACATAGATCACAAAAATACAAGACAAGCACCTCTAAAAAGATGGCATGATTTAGTTCAAAACACATGTAGACCTCAAGCTCATACGATGCACACATCAAATACGACAAAAATGACAAAACCTCATGATCTGATAAGTAATAGCAGTTAACATTTTGTAGCACTCTTGCATCAATGAAAAAGGCATCATAATGTATAGTATCATGCATGGAAATGCTCCTAACGTGAAGAGGTCATCGAGACGAACAATTCGACATATCATATGCATGAAACGGAGCTACGGTCACCGAAATGTGATGCAAAGAACATGGCCTGAAAATGTTAGGGATATTCGGGACTTAGAAGAATTTCATCACCTCCCAGAAAATAGATCTAGGGTTCGGGGCACGCGAAATGAGGTTCGCCGGGGAGCTCGCCGGATCTTCACCGGAGTTGGTCGCCGCGTGGTGGAAGATGGCCGGAGAGGAGGGGGATGTGCTGGGACGTGCGGGCGGCAAGGCGATGACCTCGGGCGACGGGGAGGCGGCGGGCTTGACGTCGGCCAGCGAGGGCGGTTGCGGCGGTGCGGCGAAGCCACGGCGGTGCCGGGCGTCGAGGAGGAGGCGCGGGCGCGCGAGAGCGAAGCAGGCGCGGGGCGGCGGCGGATGGGCTCGGCGGGCCCGCCGCGGGCTCGCCGGGCGGCGGCGGTGGGCGTGTCGGAGTAATGGGCCACGGGTAGCCTAACCCGAGTCCCTAAGCCTTTCAAGACATCGGGGCCGGCTGCACCCCTCAAGACATCAAGATGAAGCGCCGCCTTCTGGTGGCCGGCTGTCCGAGCGGCCGACTGCCAGAAGGCGGCCAGGCTCCAGAGGGCGGCACCGATATGGGCCGACTCCTAGCAGGCGACCTCTAGAGAGGCCGACTCCTAGCAGGCAGCCCACGGTGCCCTCAAAGTCTGCGCCCCCCATTAAGAAGACAAGTCAGGGTGAGGCTACAATGAAGCTCCTCACCCCCGTATCCAGGGCCAGGCGCGGCCATAGTGCTCCGTACAGGCGGAGATCTCCGCACGACGCGACACTGTGGCCACTCCGACCTTGACGTCACCTGTGACAGGCGGAGCCCTGCTCCCACGACGGCCTGTCGGTACGGCCTGCGGGCAGCGGGCCCTACCGGGCAGCGAGAGCCCGGAGGACGGCGGATGCCTGACCAGTCGAACCCGAGGGAGACCGGCCTCTAGCAGGCAGCCCTCTCCTCCCTCGGGGTCCGTGCGTCATTAACCAGATGAGACAGGAAGTTGCTACAATGATCTTCCACCAGTCGGCGGGACTGTTGCCACGCTTTCCTGACCAAGTATGCGCCAGTAGCATCACGACTACAGTAACCAGTAGCTGGTAAGACCCGCAAGTGGCGGGAGCAGCCTGTCGGCTCCGTCCAAGACCAGTCGGCGGGGCCCATCAGGCGGCGGGCCCCAGCAGCCGGCGGAGAAGCCGGCGACCAGAGACACTGACAGCCGGGTCCTACACCCGACCAGATTACTATTGTACCCCCGGGAGGTAGGCCTATATAAACCCCCCAGGACACCCATGCAAAGGGTTCCCAACCTGTTAGAACTAGACTCATACCTAGAGGAAGGAGAGAGCGTGCCTGCCTTCTTCTACCTCTAGCATACAGCTCGAGGAGCACGATTGTATCCACTAGTGCCTTAGTGATCATGCGGAGACCCCGTAGAGCAGGACTAGGGTTGTTATCTCCTAGGAGAGCCCCGAACCTGGGTAAAGTACGCTGACGTTCATGTCTACGCCTCATCCCGCTTCCAGACACCGGCGACGTTCTACTCGCTCCCACCATGATAAGTCATCCGTTGGCATATGTCGCACCCAACCTGTTGGGAATATGACTACCAGGTATGACCCGCCCAAGATGGGCCGGGTCAATCTTCATGGCGGGTTATTAAAAGAAGCCCAGCGAATATACAAGGCAATGGGTTATTATAAGACTTGTAGTAGGCCCAAACCCAGAGGCGGCTTAAGGCCTGTAATTGTAAACCGCCATGTATAGTTAAGACTTGTAAAGAAAGGCATGTAAAATAAGTCACCGAGCCGGACACGTTGTATGAGCCGGCCGGGACTCTGTAGGCCGCCAGGCATCTACCCGTGTATATAAGGGGACGACCCGGCGGCGGCTTAGGGCAAGAAACAACAGATCGAGAGCCAAGTAAGCATGTTTCGCTCCTTGGCCATCGAAACCTAGCAATACCACAACAACTGGACTAGGCTTTACCTTCACCGCAAGGGGACGGACCAGTATAAAACCTCTCGTGTCCTTTGTCCCGATTAACCCCTTTAAGCTTCCTAGTTGCGATGGCTCCACGACTAAGTACTTTCACTAGGACATCTACCGTGACTATTCCACGACAGTTGGCGCCCACCGTGGGGCCAGCGCATGATGGATTTGAGTTCTTGAAGGGCAACTTCGAAGGGCTCAAGGGATACGTTGTGGGCTGGATGACCAAGATTCGTCGCGGCAAGCTCTACATCGACGATGAAGGCTGGGGCCCCGATGCCGGCTCAGTTGAGTACGGGTACTGGGTCCCCTTCGGCGGAATCCACGTCTTCATCGCCCGGATTGGCGAGTCAGGCCCTGAGCCAGAAATCCGTGCCGACCTCATCGAGACGGCTCAGCGTGCGAGACCCGCCCGGACTCAGCCCTCCATGAAGCGTGCCTTCGTGGGTTGCATCCATGGAGGGGAGTTCTCTGAAGGATCTGTGGATGGCAGTGAGATGGCCATCTAATCTGACGATGAGTCATTTACAGGCGAGACGGATTCATTGTATCAACTACCAGATGGCGGGCTTGGGGGCTGTTCCGATGGTAGCAGTATTCCCGACCCCTTTGAGCCGCCGAACAGAGCGGGGGTCTTCGTGACTGGTACACAGCCCACGCAAAACTCTACAGTTGCGGCAGCAATAACCTCCGGGACGGCCGCGACCGGGTCAGGTGACCCTGCGTGCTCGCCGGCTCAAGTACTGATGGATCTTATGGATAAGATGATGGCCCTGTTAACTGCCATGGTTGAGCTGGCGGATAAAGCTCAACATGATGCGGAGGTGGCACGGTTACGGGAGGAGATAGCTCAAGCCAAGGAGAACTTGGCAGCAGAGGACATCCGGATGGCTGCGGAGTGGGCGGCTTTGGACGCTCGGGCTCAACAACTTCAATCATAGGCTTTTCAGCTTTCAATGAATCTAAACACGTCAAATGAGGTCATGAGAAGAAGGCACCAGAAGACTCAATCATGTTTGCCCCTAACTTATGATCCTAGGAATCTCTTCCACACACCCGGGGCTGGGCCTAGTAACCCGCCGGAGACCAACCGGATTGCAACACCTGGGGCTGGAGCGCCGGGTCAGCCGCGAGCTATGGAACCCCCTCGGGTGACTACGGCTCCGCCTCGCCATACACTGCTAGATCTTGAGCACTGCGTTGGATTTCCCCGAAAAGGAAAGGATGATGCAGCAAAGTAGCGTAAGTATTTTCCTCAATTTTTGAGAACCAAGGTATCAATCCAGTAGGAGGTTACACACGCATCCCTAGTACCTGCACAAAGCAAATAACTCCTCGCAACCAACGCGATAAGGGGTTGTCAATCCCTTCACGGTCACTTACGAGAGTGAGATCTGATAGATATGATAAGATAATATTTTTGGTATTTTTATGATAAAGATGCAAAGTAAAATAAAAGCAAAGTAAAAAAGCAAAGGAAATAACTAAGTATTGGAATATTAATATGATGAAGATAGACCCGGGGGCCATAGGTTTCACTAGTGGCTTCTCTCAAGAGCATAAATTTTTTACGGTGGGTGAACGAATTACTGTTGAGCAATTGACAGAATTGAGCATAGTTATGAGAATATCTAGGTATGATCATGTATATAGGCATCACGTTCAAGACAAGTAGACCGACTCCTGCCTGCATCTACTATTATTACTCCACTCATCGACCGCTATCCAGCATGCACCTAGAGTATTAAGTTCATGGAAACAGAGTAATGCCTTAAGCAAGATGACATGATGTAGAGGGATAAATTCATGCAATATGATAAAAAAACCCATCTTGTTATCCTCGATGGCAACAATACAATACATGCCTTGCTGCCCCTACTGTCACTTGGAAAGGACACTTCAAGATTGAACCCAAAGCTAAGCACTTCTCCCATTGCAAGAAAGATCAATCTAGTAGGCCAAACCAAACTGATAATTCGAAGAGACTTGCAAAGATAACCAATCATACATAAAAGAATTCAGAGAAGATTCAAATATTGTTCATATATAATCTTGATCATAAACCCACAATTCATCGGTCTCAACAAACACACCGCAAAAAGAAGATTACATCGAATAGATCTCCACAAGAGAGGGGGAGAACATTGTATTGAGATCCAAAAAGAGAGAAGAAGCCATCTAGCTAATAATTATGGACTCGAAGGTCTGAAGTAAACTACTCACACTTCATCGGAGAGACGATGGTGTTGATGTAGAAGCCCTCCGTGATGGATGCCCCCTCCGGCGGAGCTCCGGAACAGGCCCAAGATGGGACCTCGTGGATACAGAAAGTTGCGGCGGTGGAATTAGGGTTTTGGCTCCGTATCTGATCGTTTGGGGGTTCGTAGGTATATATAGGAGGAAGGAGTACGTCGGTGGAGCAACAGGGGGCCCATGAGGGTGGAGGGCGCGCCTGGGGGGGGGGGGGTAGGCGCGCCCCTACCTCGTGGCCTCCTCCTTTGTTTTTGACGTAGGATCCAAGTCTCCTGGATCATGTTCGGTGAGAGAATCACGTTCCCGAAGGTCTCATTCCGTTTGATATTCCTTTTCTTCGAAACCCTAAAATAGGTAAAAACAACAATTCTGGGCTGGGCCTCCGGTTAATAGGTTAGTCCCAAAAATAATATAAAAGTGGATAATAAAGCCCAATAATGTCCAAAATAGTAGATAATATAGCATGGAGCAATCAAAAATTATAGATACGTTGGAGACGTATCAAACATCCCCAAGCTTAATTCCTGCTCGTCCTCGAGTAGGTAAATGATAAAAACAGAATTTTTGATGTGGAATGCTACTTGGCATAATTTTAATGTAACTCTTCTTAATTGTGGTATGAATATTCAGATCCGAAAGATTCAAAATAAAAGTTTAATATTGACATAAAAATAATAATACTTCAAGCATACTAACAAAGCAATCATGTCTTCTCAAAATAACATGGCAAAAGAAAGTTATCCCTACAAAATCATATAGTCTGGCTATGCCCTATCTTCACTACACAAAATATTTAAATCATGCATAACCCCGATGACAAGCCAAGCAATTGTTTCATACTTTTGACATTCTCAAAACTTTTTCAATCTTCATGCAATACATGAGCGTGAGCCATGTATATAGCACTATAGGTGGAATAGAATGATGGTTGTGGAGAAGACAAAAAGGGAGAAGATAGTCTCACATCAACTAGGCGTATCAACGGGCTATGGAGATGCCCATCAATAGATATCAATGTGAGTGAGTAGGGATTGCCATGCAACAGATGCACTAGAGCTATAAGTATATGAAAGCTCAAAAAGAAACTAAGTGGGTGTGCATCCAACTCACTTGCTCACGAAGACCTAGGACATTTTGAGGAAGCCCATCATTGGAATATACAAGCCAAGTTCTATAATGAAAATTTCCCACTAGTATATGAAGTGACAACATAGGAGACTCTCTATCATGAAGATCATGGTGCTACTTTGAAGCACAAGTGTGGTAAAAGGATAGTAGCATTGTCACTTCTCTCTTTTTTCTCTCATTTTTCATTTTTTTATTTGGGCCTTTTCTCCTTTTTTTTATGGCCTCTTTTTTTTCTTTTTTTTTTCATCCGGAGTCTCATCCCGACTTGTGGGGGAATCATAGTCTCCATCATCCTTTCCTCACTTGGGACAATGCTCAAATAATGATGATCATCACACTTTTATTTTCTTACAACTCAACAATTACAATGCGATACTTAGAACAAAATATGACTCTATATGAATGCCTCCGGCGATGTACCAGGATATGCAATGAAGCAAGAGTGACATGTATGAAAGAATTATGAATGGTGGCTTTGCCACAAATACGATGTTAACTGCATGATCATGCTAAGCAATATGACAATGATGGAGTGTGTCATAATACACAGAATGGTGGAAAGTTGCATGTCAATATATCTCGAAATGGCTATGGAAATGCCATAATAGGTAGGTATGGTGGCTGTTTTGAGGAAGGTGTATGGTGGATGTATGATACCGACGAAAGGTGCGCGGTATTAGAGAGGCTAGCAATGGTGGAAGGAAGAAAAGTGCGTATAATCCATGGACTCAACATTAATCATAAAGAACTCATATACTTATTGCAAAAATCTACAAGTTATCAAAGCAAAGTGCATGCTCCTAGGGGGATAGATTGGTAGGAAAAGACCATCGCTCGTCCCCGACCGCCACTCATAAGGAAGACAATAAATAAATAAATCATGCTCCGACTTCATCACATAACGGTTCACCATACGTGCATGCTACGGGAATTACAAACTTTAACACAAGTATTTGTCAAATTCACAACCACTCAACTAGCATGGCTCTAATATCACCATCTCCATATCTCGAAACAATTATTAAGCATCAAACTTCTCATAGTATTCAGCACACTCATAAGAAAGTTTTTACTATTCTTGAATACCAAGCATATTAGGATTATTTAAGCAAATTACCATGCTATTTAAGACTCTCAAAATAATCTAAGTGAAGCATGAGAGACCAATAGTTTCTATAAAACAAATCCACCACCGTGCTCTAAAAGATATAAGTGAAGTACTAGAGCAAAACTATATAACTCAAAAGATATAAGTGAAGCACATAGATTATTCTAATAATTTCCAAATCATGTATGGCTCTCTCAAAAGGTGTGTACAACAAAGATGATTGTTGTAAACTAAAAAATAAAGATTCAAATAATACAAGACGCTTCAAGCAAAACACATATCATGTGGTGAATAAAAATATAGCTCCAAGTAAAGTTACCGATAGAAGTAGACGAAAGAGGGGATGCCTTCCAGGGCATCCCCAAGCTTTGGCTTTTAGGTGTCCTTAGATTATCTTGGGGGTGCCATGGGCATCCCTAATCTTAGGCTCTTGCAACTCCTTGTTCCATAATCCATCAAATCTTTAACCAAAACTTGAAAACTTCACAACACAAAACTCAAAGTAGAAAATCTCGTGAGCTCCGTTAGCGAAAGAAAACAAATGACCACTTCAAGGTACTGTAATGAACTCATTCTTTATTTATATTGGTGTTAAACATACTGTATTCCAACTTCTCTATGGTTTATAAACTACTAGAACATGATAGCGCGCATTGCCGCACCCGCCTTTGTAAGAGAAGGAATAGCAGAAATATTTGAGAAATGGTTGATATAACTTAAACAGTTATTTGTTTGGATGTTTGGATACATGTTCATCGTCTCACATGAAAATGCTTTGTTTGCATACAGTATGTTTTTCTAGCAAGGATGTAACATAGCCACAATATTATCATCAATTTTAATACAAATGTGCAAGTATGTTCATAAATAAATGTCGATATTTATTTGCATTTTTTAAGTACGTAGTTGATCGTGTGCGACATAGTAAAAACTTTAGTAGATTAAGAATGTTGAAATGGGATGATCAAATTGCAGTTCATCTAAGAAATTCTTCACAGACCTTAAAGCTCATTACTACAAAAGTACAGAAAATAAAGGCCTAAGTCCCACACACCAGTATCCATAAGCAAGAACATCAATGGAGATCACATGATTGTAACATAACTCACGCATTACATCAGTTACATCCTCATGGCATATAACTACTGTCACGGAAAATCATACATGAATAAAAATCATATCACCACTTGATGCAATTTCTTGATATACTCTAATTGCAAGTTTATGGTCACCACATGATGGTAAATCAAACTTCACCTGACCTGGCCCGTGACTTCTAAAATAGTACATTGCCCAAATGTGATTGTAAACAAAATAATCACCTAATTGAAGTGATCTAAAAAGTCTTATATTTCTTTACAGAGGGAGTATATGTATTGTAAACCCATATTGCATAAGCTATATTCCATGTAGTTATAACAATGAAAAATAAATAGACTCTTCATTTGAATGGCACAGTACGTAGTTTTTTGAAGCACAATTTTTATCTGACATGATTCAACTTTCAAGTCTTCACGGAGTCTATAGAAAATGCAAGCAATGAGTACTGAAAAGAACTTGGTCCAACTGATTCTCAAATAGATATTGGTGGGATCAAGTGGCTAACACACCACCAACCATTGCAAGGATATCTCTAACATGAGGAATTAGATAACTTGGTCTAGCAAAAAACGTACGGAAGTATAATAGTTGTGTACACTATATAAAATGAGATTTTTATGTCAGGATACATATCATTTGAGGAACTACTTCATATCCTTTCAGAAATGATTGGCGAATGGCAACTGCTAACGAAAAGCAGTGGAGAGAAACTAACCATTACAATATCACGTGCCAAATCTAGAGCATCTAATGCTTGGAAACAAATATTCAAAGCTCTTCTGACATATATACTTGCCAATTTCTTTGATACCTGTAGGAGAATAGCGCTCAACACATGGAGCAGCCATCAAATAAGAATTGAGAGAGACAAAACACCTAATCTTCACCCTTGGTGTCCCTAGATAGGCTGAGGCTGCGGCAATACTCGGAACATGAAAATGACAGGAAAAACTCGAATTGATCTTTAAGAATTAGTAAAGGAAATACCTCCACCAAATCGAAGAGAATACTTCTACTCTGCATCATTCCCGTGGTGTAGTAACCACCTAGGAAAAAAAATACACATACCCTTGATTGAAGTTGAGAAGAAGCAAAAGGAAAGGGGAGAATAAGATCTGGGCGGATGGTTGTGGTGGGAAGGGCTACGGGACAGAAATAGGTGGTGGTCGGCTGGCCGCACCCGCACAAGGGTCTCTCCTTCCATCCCTACCTTTTTTTCCGCGATCCGCAAGAAATCCACCGTCATGCTAGAGAGCTCGCTTCCAAAGTCACTGGTAAGAATTGAATCCAATACGTGGAAGTAACTGACGGGAGATGAAGTCCAGAAGGCGGCGGCGACGGCGGCATCTCTCCTTGGCAGACTATTCCCGCTACTGCCTGCCACCGGGAGGTTAACCGCTGTCGGATTGGGGGTGGATGAGATGCCACAGTCAGCACTATGGTCTATGGTTTTGGGACGCCTTGCGGCGGCAAGAGGAGGCCGTCGCCACCAGCTCCGCTTGCACGAAGAGTTTCTTTTTCTAAAATCGGAGACGAACAGCACGTCGCACAGAAGCGTCCCAAAGACATGCGGCCCACGTGTGATGCCCTAGCCCCGCGCCGATCGCAGCCATCAATTCAGGATCGAACGATACACCGGATTAGTGAATGAGAAGGAGTTCAGGTCGGTCGTCGGAGCAGCAGCCCAGTAACGTTGGGCCGGCCAGGGACACACAGGCTGAGAGGTAGAAAAGGCCTTGGATTGCCTAAAAAAGGTTGTGGTGGATGCCAGATGATCAGGAACGTCAAATGAGATGACCGGACCCAGAATGTCAAATCGCTGTGAGTGCCCCTCGCTAGCTCAGTTTTACTGTTTAGCAATTTTACTAGTCATAGATTCATCAAAATAAGCAAACAACACACGAAAAACAGAATCTGTCAAAAATAGAATAGTCTGTAGTAATCTGTAGCTAGCCAAGATCTGGAACCCCAAAAATTCTAAAATAAATTGCTTGATGTGAGGATTTTTCTATTAATCATATGCAAAAATAATTAACTAAATAACACTTTTCAAATAAAAATGGTAGCAGTTCTCGTGTGCGCTAAAGTTTCTGTTTTTTACAGCAAGAGATCAAGACTTTCCCCAAGTCTTCCCAACGGTTCTACTTGGCACAAATACTAATTAAACACAAAAAACACAACCAAAATAGAGGCTAGGTAAATTATTTATTACTAAACAGGAGCAAAAAGCAAGGAATAAAAATGAAATTGGGTTGCCTCCCAACAAGCGCTATCGTTTAACGCCCCTAGCTAGGCATAAAAAGTAAGGATAGATCTAGGTATTGCCATCTTTGGTTGGTAATTCTTCAATGAGGCATCTAACATCCTTAGGAATTTCTTTCTTTTTAGTTATCATCAAACTTTTAGGCACAAGATCGAAAAATTCATTTGTAATAAATGGTTCCTTAATGATAGCAACAAGATTGGGATGAATACTTATAGATTTGAGATCCGCAGTTTCCTTACTAGAGGATTCACCCTTATTTTTAGGAACGTACATAAGCTTGGCAATTTTAGTCGGAGGACTTGGAGTATTCTTTACGGAAGAAAAAACGGTTCCCAAGTTGGTAATGATACCCTCAAGTTTATCGATTCTCGTGGAATCATGATTTATTTTCTCATTAACTATGGGTTCCTTCTCTTTAATATTTTTCAAAATGACTCCTACTTTAGATCCATATTGAGAGATTCGGTTTTGGATCTTTTTATCCAAATTTTCAATTGACTCTACGATAGCAACCTTATTTTCAATAATTTCGAGCCTTTGCATTACATGCTCCAAAGTTAATACAGTTCCATTAACCAAAAGAGGTGGTGAGCCAAATAAATCTATCATAGCATTATAAGAGTCAAAAGTGTGGCTACCCAAGAAATTCCCTCCGATAATGGTATCAAGGACATATCTATACCAAGGAGCAACGCCTACATAAAAATTGCGAAGAAGAACGGAAGTAGATTGCTTCCTGGTAGATCTATTTTGAGCATTGCAAATTCTATACCAAGCATCTTTTAGATTTTCTCCCTCCCGTTGCTTAAAATTTAGAACTTCATGCTCGGGAGACAACGGAGAATATAGAGGACTTGCCTTAACGACAAGCAAACGGAAAAGAGGCAAACGGAAAAGAAAGGGAGGATAGAGAGAGAGGGCGAATAAAACGACAAGGGTGAAGTGGGGGAGAGGAAAATGAGAGGCAAATGGCAAATAATGTAATGCGGGAGATAAGGGTTGTGATGGGTACTTGGTATGTTGACTTTTGCATAGACGCCAGAAATGGCTCGTTGTCGGAAGTCAAATCTTGACTTGTGCGAACCTCCCCAGCAACGGCGCCAGAAATTCTTCTTGCTACCTCTTGAGCACTGCGTTGGATTTTCCCGAAGAGGAAAGGATGATGCAGCAAAGTAGCGTAAGTATTTCCCTCAGTTTTTGAGAACCAAGGTATCAATCCAGTAGGAGGTTGTGCGCGCGTCCCTAGTACCTGCACAAAGCAAATAACTCCTTGCAACCAGCGCGATAAGGGGTTTTCAATCCCTTCACGGTCACTTACGAAAGTGAGATCTGATAGATATGATAAGATAATATTTTTGGTATTTTTATGATAAAGATGCAAAGTAAAATAAAAGCAAAGTAAAAAGCAAAGGAAATAATTAAGTATTGGAAGATTAATATAATGAAGATAGACCTCGGGGGCCATATGTTTCACTAGTTGCTTCTCTCAAGAGCATAAGTATTTTATGGTGGGTGAACGAATTATTGTTGAGCAATTGACAGAATTGAGCATAGTTATGAGAATATCTAGGTATGATCATGTATATAGGCATCACGTCCAAGACAAGTAGACCAACTCCTGCCTGCATCTACTACTATTACTCCACTCATCGACGCTATCCAGCATGCATCTAGAGTATTAAGTTCATGGAAACAAAGTAACGCCTTAAGCAAGATGACATGATGTAGAGGGATAAATTCATGCAATATGATAAAAACCCCATCTTGTTATCCTCGATGGCAACAATACAATACATGCCTTGCTGCCCCTACTGTCACTTGGAAAGGACATCACAAGATTGAACCCAAAGCTAAGCACTTCTCCCATTGCAAGAAAGATCAATCTAGTAGGCCAAACCAAACTGATAATTCGAAGAGACTTGCAAAGATAACCAATCATACATAAAAGAATTCAGAGAAGATTCAAATATTTTTCATAGATAATCTTGATCATAAACCCACAATTCATCGGTCTCAACAAACACATCGCAAAAAGAAGATTACATGAATAGATCTCCACAAGAGAGGGGGAGAACATTGTATTGAGATCCAAAAAGAGAGAAGAAGCCATCTAGCTAATAACTTTGGACCCGAAGGTCTGAAGTAAACTACTCACACTTCATCGGAGAGGCTATGTTGTTGATGTAGAAGCCCTCCGTGATGGATGCCCCCTCCGGCGGACCTCTAGAACAGGCCCCAAGATGGGATCTTGTGGATACAGAAAGTTACGGCGGTGGAATTGGGGTTTTGGCTCCGTATCTGATCGTTTGGGGGTACGTAGGTATATATAGGAGGAAGGAGTATGTCGGTGGAGCAACAGGGGGCCCACGAGGGTGGAGGGCACGCCTGGCGAGGGGGGGAGGGTAGGCGCGCCCCCTACCATGTGGCCTCCTCCTTTGTTTCTTGACGTAGGGTCCAAGTCTCCTGGATCGTGTTCGGTGAGAAAATCACGTTCCCGAAGGTTTCATTCCGTTTGGACTTCGTTTGATATTCCTTTTCTTCGAAACCCTAAAATAGGCAAAAACAACAATTCTGGGTTGGGCCTCCGGTTAATAGGTTAGTCCCAAAAATAATATAAAAGTGGATAATAAAGCCCAATAATGTCCAAAACAGTAGATAATATAGCATGGAGCAATCAAAAATTATAGATACGTTGGATATGTATCATACACCAACACCGCCGGGTCACTTTTCCAACCCTTTGGAGAACCTAATTGCTGCATCAGCACGCATGGCGGCTCTCCCAATGGAAGGTGATTCCACGACGGCGATCGAAACACGAAGAGTCAGAGATCTTCTTCAGACAGCTCTGGCACAGCAGGAGTCATACTCTTATAGTGGAGACCGGATCCATTCAACCCCTCGCCCGAGCCGGAGCCCAAGCTATAGCAGGCATATGGATTCAGTAGCCATGTCAAGCAATGCTCGGCGCCATAACCAGCCACGCAGGTATAACCCGATGCAGGATGGAGCCCTTAATTTGGCGGATCAGGAGAGGATCCGTCAAGAGGCCGAGCGGGCGGTTCAACAGGCGGCTGAGCTGGCGGCTCACCATGCTTTTCCGGTTTGTCCAACGACCTCTGTTGAAGCAGGTGTAGCCACAATGACAGGGGGAGTCCCTTGCTTGGTGTCGGCTCTACGTAATGAGCGTTTGCCAAAGGATTTCATGGGGCCTCGGAATGTGCCTAATTACACTGCTGACTTACAACCCGAGGCATGGATCGAAAGTTATGAGATGGCCATGGAGTTGCTGGAGGTGAGTGACGCGGCAATGGCTAAGTACTTCACCATGATGTTGGATGGAATAGCTTGCACTTGGTTAAAGGGGCTGCCACCCAACTCCATCGGCTCATGGGCGGAGTTAAAAGCCCGGTTCATTCAGAACTTCAAGGATACCTATAAGCAACCCATGTCGATCATGGACTTGACTAACTGCAAACAAGAGGAAGGTGAATCCACAACCCATTGGGTGCGCCGCGTCAAGGAAATAATACATTCATCTGATAAGATGGACGCTGGCTCCGCAGTCTTAATGTTGGAGAAAAATTACCGTTTTGAACCTCTGAAACAGAAGCTGGGGCGGCTCAAGCGTGATTGTAATGACATGGGCCAGCTGATGGCGGCTCTGGTCAAGTACGCCGATTCTGACAGTACCAAGGACCCCGCATCTGATGAAGAGAAGACAGGGAAGGGAAAGAAGAACGGCAACGACAAAGGTCACCAGCACAATGGGCGGTACTCGACACAAAGTCGGTCCGTGCCATCCTTCTTCTGGACAAAAAGAACACCACAACCCCATGGAGATGAACTCGGTCTGATCCGACCCAGACGATCTTGTTCATCGAGTTGTTTCTTCAATTCCTTTGGTCCAAGCTTGTAAGGACACTTGCAAATAGGTTCCGTGCCAGGCTCAAGATCTATAACAAATTCAACTGGCCGGTGAGGAGGCATTCCCGGAAGCTCTTTTGGAAAGACGTCTTGATATTCACAAATGACTGGAATCTGAGAGATGTCATCCAACTCGCCCTTCTCATTGAGAGAAAACAGTCGAATGGTTTCGTCTCGAGCGGCATAGATGATCACCTCCTCAGAAGAGTGTGTCAATTGAATCTGTCTAGCAGCACAATCAAGCTGAGCTTTGTGCTTAGAAAGCCAGTCCATCCCAAGAATTAGATCAATATCCGAGTCACTAAGAACAATTGGAGAAGACAGAAATTTATAGTCTCCCAACTGGATAGAGACATCGGGAGCAACCAAACTAGAAGTCATAAGCTTTCCCGGAGAAACAACTTGCATAACTTTGGACAAAACTTCTGTGTCAACATTGTGCTCCGATGCAAATGGGTATGACATGAAAGAAAGCGATGCACCAGTATCAAATAAGACTTTAGCAGGAATGGAGTTAACTGGAAGGTTACCCATGATCACATCAGAAGAATCCTCTGCCTGAGATGCATTCATCATGTTCACCTTAGCATGCTTGGGATTATGCTTGACCACTGCATTGCTGGCAGATCTCCCAGGAGGAGGAGGCGGAAGGTGCCTTTGGTTGAAGCACTTGTTTGCATAGTGCCCTTTCTGCTGACACTTGTTGCAAGTAACCTCTGAGAGCAGACGATGGTAAGGAGCACTTGACCTTGGAGTCTAAGACTGAGCTTTGTTCTGATAGACTGGGTTGGGTGGGTGGGAAGATCCATTGCTACCTTTTCTCTTCTGCTGGTAGGGCTGGCGAAACGGAGGAGGAGGCAACCAGAACTTCTGTTGCTTAGCTGCCACTTGTGAGGAAGAAGGCTGAACTGCGTCTTTGAATCTCTTCTTAGATGCCTCACATTTGAGCTGAGCAGCTTCTTACTTTAGTGCCATGTTATAGAACTGATCGAACTTGGTCGGCTCAAGAAGCACGAGAGCTAACTGCAGATCTTCTATGAAGAAACCTCTGAATTGATAGATCATACTCTTTTCATCAGGAACGTCTTGTTTAGCGAAGCGAGCAAGTTTCTGAAACTGGATATTGTATTGATACACGGACATGCTGCCTTGCTTGAGATTGCGGAACTCCTCACGCTTGCTCTCAGCTACACTTGGTGGAATGTGATGAGCTTTGAAGTCTCGGCGAAAATCATCCCAGGTAATCACACGACCTCCTCTGGAATCTCTGTATTGTTGATACCACTCAGCAGCTTGGTCCTTGAGTTGAAACGAAGCAAACTTGACAAAGTCCTCAGGTCTGACATTGCTACATTCAGAATGTTTGCAGATGTCCACGAGCCAGTCGTCGGCGTCTGTGCCTCGGCACACTTGCTGAAGGACTTCGGCTGGTTTGCGAGGAACTGGTTGAGGGTAGCCAACTGAGACTGATTGTTGCCTTGGCCTTGATTTCCTTGGTTTTCTTGCCCTTGGTTGCGCTCTTGCAAGAGTTGCAAAAGCATGTGAGTGTTGGCATTGGTGGCTGCCATGACAACTTGGCATGCCTCCGGAGGTGGAGGTGGTGGCGGAGGGTTCGACTGATCCCCATCATTGCGGTCCGGATTCTGGCGCGTTGAAGGAGCCATCCCGAAAAGGGTGACATCCATTAGAATCTTTGAAAGACAGATATTCAAGATGAATCAATAGATCAAAATTGCAACATGCAGTCTTACAATAAACATTCGAACAAGGATGAACGAATGAATTCCAAAGTAAATCATCACACGTCCATTAAGTTGAGAAGCCACTTAGATAAAGGTAGATGAATGAAACAACAAGGTACATATATGAACAAATAATTGGTAAGGATTACCCAATCACAAACCAAATATCAGCGGGAAGAAATACTAGAGCTACATGAATTCCCACCTACAAACTCCCGAAACTTTCTGGTTATGCAATCAGGTGTTTGTGGTCAGGACCGGTCCAATGTATTTTTGGGCCCGGGGCGATGTAACATAATTGTTTTTCATATTAAAATTTTATACTTATTTTAAACTAAGTGTACCATATTACAATTGTAATTAATATTTTTTATTACTTAGCCACATAAAATGTTTTCAACTAACATTTATATTATTAATTGGTATGCATCTGTAATGTATATAATTGAAAATTTTAATTCTACAAAATGAAAAATTTATGATGTACCAAAACTTTTCTTTATTGTTAAGACAATCTTTCATATTTATTTTTCTAATATTTCATAAACGATGTAGTGTATACACATTTGCATATACATGCGTGTGTTCATATATCTTTTCATGTTATATTGAATATTATGATAGAGATTTATAAATTATAGACATACTAATAAATATTTTTACAGCAATTTCTAGTGTATATTAGGCGGTCATATTCATGGAAACTTCTAGGGCATAGAAAATGTGGCTTGCATGATAGTTTCAGTAATTCTAAGAACCAAAAATGTTGTTGATTATACTTTTATGCATGATTCGATTACCTAACATGCTCGTCCAGATTCACTTGGTTTGGTTTGGTGCAAATGAGATACCTAGATGTTTATCGATTTAAAAATTGTGCATTGGTTTAACCATTGAAATCGAGATATCATAATTTTCATTATAATACTAAGACATGCATCGTAAAAGAGAGACTAATGTATTTGAACTCAGCTTCGCCAGTCAGATTGGTTTGCCTAAGCGTGGTATAACTTATCAGTATGTGGTGTGAACTTATACTTATGCTAATTGAGGCTCTATTTTATCCATTTAATAATCTTTCAGATGTAATGTATACTCAATAGATGTTACTAGTGTAAGTTTTAGTTGGGCCCCTCCCCTCTTGGGGCCCGGGGCGGTCGCCCCTTTTGCCCGACCTATGGGCCAGCCCTAATTGTGATGACGTTGCCACTGTTGTGTAACACCCACAATGCGGCTATATCTCTCACGTGTCGGGCACGACTTAGAGGCATAGCCGCATGGTAGGCTTGTCACAAGAGGGGTAATCTTCACACACCCCATGTACTGAATAAGAAAGGGATAGAGAGTTGGCTTACACTCGCCACTTCACACAATACATAAATAATCCATACATCATCCAAGGTACAATCAAAGGTCCGACTACGGAACCAAAATAAAGGAAGACAACCCCAAATGCTAGATCCCCGAACGTCCCAACTGGGCCTCACTACTGATCATTAGGAAAAGAAACATAGTAACGGCCCGAATCCTCGTCGAACTCCCACTTGATTTCGGTATCGTCACCTGCACTGGTATCCTCGGCACCTGCAACTGTTTGGAAGTATCCGTGAGTCACGAGGACTCATCAATCTCACACCCGCGAGATCAAGACTATTTAAGCTTATGGGTAGGAAAGGGTAGTGAGGTGGAGCTGCAGCAAGCACTGGTATATATGGTGGCTAGCATAAGCAAATAGGAGCGAGAAGAGAAGCAACGCAACAGTCGAGAAGCTAGGGGTGATCAAGAAGTGATCCTGAAACTACTTAAGTTCAAGCATAACACAAGACCGTGTTCTTTTCCCAGACTCCGCCGAAAAGAGACCATCACGGCTACACACACGGTTGATTCATTTTAATTAAGTTAGGTGTCAAGTTCTCTACAACCGGATATTAACAAATTCCCATCTGCCACATAACCGCGGGCACGACTCTCGAAAGTTTATACCCTGCAGGGGTGTCCCAACTTAGCCCATCACAAGCTCTCACGGTCAACGAAGGATATTCCTTCTCCCGAAAAGACCCGAGCAGTCTCGGAATCCCGGTTACAAGACATTTCGACAATGGTAAAACTAGACCAGCAAAGCCACCCGATGTGCCGACAAATCCCGATAGGAGTTGCACGTATCTCGTTCTCAGGGCACATCAGATGGGCAAGACGTCGGGTTGGCATAGACCCTGGTTTCCCAGGGGGCACCGGACATCGCCCAGTTTGGACCAACACTCACAGGAGCACTGGCCCGGGGGTTTAAAATAAAGATGACCCTTGAGTCCGCGGAACCCAAGGGAAAAGGCTTAGGTGGCAAATGCAAAACCAAGGTTGGGCCTTGCTGGAGGAGTTTTATTCAAAGCGAACTGTCAAGGGGTTCCCATGACACACAACCGCGTAAGGAACGCAAAATCAAGGAACATAACACCAGTATGACGAAAACTAGGGCGGCAAGAGTGGAACAAAACACCAGGCATAAGGCCGAGCCTTCCACCCTTTACCAAGTATATAGATACATTAAAGTAAATAAGAGATAATACTGATATCCCAACAATATCCATGTTCCAACATGGAAAGACTTCATCTTCACCTTCAACTAGCAACGCTATAAGAGGGGTTGAGCAAAAGCGGTAACATAGCCAAACAACAGTTTGCTAGGAAAGGTGGGTTAGAGGCTTGACAAGGCAACATGGGAGGCATGATATAGAAAGTGGTAGGTAGCGCGACATAGCAATAGAGCGAACAACTAGCAAAGCAAAGATGGAAGTGATTTCGAGGGTGTGGTCATCTTGCCTGCACTATTCTCAGAGTTGTTGAAATCTTGATCCTCGTAAGCGTACTCAATAGGTTCCTCGGTCACGTACTCGTCTCTCGGCTCTACCCAAAGCAAGAACACAAGCAAAGGACCAACAATCAATCACGGTGCAATGCACAAGCAACATGATGCAATACATGGCATGATATGCAAGTCATGATATGCAATGCATATGCGTGCTCTGGAAGAGAAAGAAAGATCAAGGCATCAACTTGGCAAACCAAGTATGCCGCTGGAAAGATGAGATGATTTCGGTCTAAATCGATATAAAGATCACCGGAAACAGATGCACGGTTTGCAAATGGCAAGCAAAACAAGGATGGCGCAAAACTGCGATTAACAGCACGATGCCACTTAGAATGCAACAAGAAACTAAGATAATGCCCTCCAACATAGCAACAAAGCATATGACAATGATGACAAGAGATGCTTTACAAAACATGAACACTGAGCTACGGCTAAATCACAGCAGAACAGGTTCAAACAAGGATGGCAAAAGTGCAAAAGATATCAGCTTCACAGACTTAGAGAAATTGCTAACATGTCAAAAACAACATCAGGAAGCAACGTTTAGAGCAAGCAAACAACATGCTACAGGAACATATCATAGCAAACAAAGGCATGTCATGAATCTACTAAAAGCATAGATCAAAAGTCCCTTACTGATCATGAGCCAAAAAGGCACAGAAGATATGATGGCACCCATGTAAGCATAGCAAGTTTTATTAACAGTTTCAGACTTATTCATGAAGTATTGAATGACAATATAGGCATTGAATGACAATATAGGCATACAAACAGCAAGATGACATGTTCATGAAGCTAACCATGGCAAGATCAAGTTCATAGGATGCATGGATCACTAGCAACAACCATGGCAAAATTGATTAACAAGTTAACATTCCGCCAGGAACATTTTATAGCAAACGTAGAGCAAAAACAAGACATGCTAGGGCACTCCATAATTGCAAACAGGGGCATGGATGGATAGAGCATAACCACATTTTCAAAACATCCTTACTAAAGTATCTCAAAATAAGCATGGATATCGTTGTAGCATCAAGTTCACATGGCATCAGAATAACAACAGGCAAAGACTTAGCAAAATCCCAAGTCCCTAAAAACAGCATCATCACGAAGCCTAGTTTGCATGCTTATGCTAATCACCACATAGATTACAAAAATACAAGACAAGAACCTCTGAAAAGATGGCATGATGTAGTTCAAAACACATTAAATGCAATAGAAATGACAAAACCTCATGATCTGATAAGTAACAACAGTTAACATTTTATAGCAATCTTGCATCAATGAAAAATGCATCATAATGTACAGTATCATGCATGGAAATGCTTCTAACGTGAAGAGGTCATCGAGACGAACAATTCGACATATCATATGCATGAAACGGAGCTACGGTCACCGAGATGTGATGCAAAGAACATGGCCTGAAAATGTTAGGGATATTCGGGACTTAGAAGAATTTCATCTCCTCCCAGAAAATAGATCTAGGGTTCGGGGCACGCGAAACGAGGTTCGTCAGGGAGCTCGCCGGATCTTTGTCGGAGTTGGTCGCCGCGTGGTGGAAGATGGCCGGAGAGGAGGGGGAGGTGTTGGGACGTGCGGGCGGTGAGGCGGCGACCTCGGGCGACGGGGAGGCGGCGAGCTCGACGTCGGCCGGCGAGGGCGGTTGTGGCAGTGCGACGAAGCCACGGCGGCGCCGGGCGGCGAGGAGGAGGCGCGGCCGCGCGAGGGCGAAGCAGGCGCGGGGCGGCGGCGGATGGGCTCGGCGGGCCCGCCGCGGGCTCGCGGGGCGGCGGCGGTGGGCAGCGGCGGGGTGACGTGGCGGCGGGTGATTCATCGAGGGGACGGCGGCGGACGTGTCCGGCGCCGGGCGGACGTGTCCGGCGTGCGGAGGAAGGGGAAGACTAGGGTTTCGCGTGAATTTTCGGAGGATGAAGCCTTTTTATAGGTAGAGGGAGTTTGGAGTGTCCAAATGAGGTGTAGTTTTCGCCCACACGATCGTGATCCAACGGCGGAGGACATGGAAGTGGTTTAGATGGGTTATTGGGCTGTTTTGGAGGGGTGTTGGACTGCAACACACAAGAGGCCTTTGTGGTTATCCGGTTAACCGTTGGACTATCAAACGGCCTCCAAATGGAACGAAATTTGACAGGCGGTCTACCGGTGGTGTACCGAGGCCACTTGACAAATCTCGGTCCATTCCGAGAACGTTTAACACCCGCTCACGAAAAGAGACAAGAGGGGTGCGCCGGTGCA
This sequence comes from Triticum urartu, assembly GCF_056163025.1. Classification (NCBI taxonomy): domain Eukaryota; kingdom Viridiplantae; phylum Streptophyta; class Magnoliopsida; order Poales; family Poaceae; genus Triticum; species Triticum urartu. The sequence continues at coordinate 491,175,758 of NC_141878.1, forward strand.
TGTGCGAGTGTCGGATTGCGAAACGGACAACGGGGAAAATGCTCGGATGCATGAGATGAACACGAATGCAAATGCGATGCACATGATGACATGATATGAAATGCATGATATGAACAAAAAGCAAAACAAAGACAAAAACCCAACCACGAAGGGAATCTCATAACTTAAAGCCGAAAATGGCAAGAGTCGAAGTTACAAATATGGCAAGTTACATCCGGGGTGTTACATGTTGTCCCGATAAATGCCGGGAGTTGGGGCAGGGTTGCCTCCGGCGGCCATGAACAACGCAGCAGGTCACATATCTTGTAGATGCAGTCGGCAGTAAGCTATTTTCCTCTGCGCAAATCATCCAGGACAGGGTCAAGGAGGCCATCGGTGTTGGAGCACTTCGCGGCCTTCTGCAAAGCGGTCCTGGTCTTGGCAGCATCCGGCTGTAGCAGTGGAACGGGAACCACCTCGGAGCCCCCACCATGATGAGGCGGACGGCGAGGGGGAGGTGGTGGCCGGCCATGTTGAGGCATTTCTTCGCCTGATCCTACATGAGGTTGCGGAAGTAGCACAACAAGAACTTGATGAGGCCGGTGCGGGAGTCGCGAGCGCCGACGGCGAAGGTGGACTTCTTGCTAGTTTTCTCTAGCGCGTCGTCTAGCTTTACGGGCACGACGTAGGATGGTCTCTTGGCAAAAGCGTTGATGATGGTGAGGACGATGTTGGTGATGGGGTCGGCGAGGCCTACGGCGAAGCCGCTGATGGAGATGCAGTCCGAGAGGTACGGGATGTCGGCGATGGGGAGGCGGCGGGCCGCCTCGAGGTAGAACTCGGCGAGGTCGTGGTAGTACCCCGGGGCGTGAGCATCCGTGGGCCTGGGGCACCATTTGCCGCCCACGGAGGTCCAGATGGAGTAGCCCTCGTTCTTCGTGGTGGCCGAGAGGACCCAGTTGGTGGAGGTCGAGGCGGCTGAGAGGCCCCGGTTCCTCTACATGTTCCAGAAGGGCCAGCCGTCACGGGATCGGTCGCCGTCGCCGGCGACGGCCGGATCTGCCGTCACGAACATGATTTGGGGACGAGGGTTTCAATGGGTGGTGCTGTGTATCGCTCGTGGCGAGCTCGCTCACGCACGCGATAAGACGCGCGTCTTCCACCAGCCCAGGCTTCTTCTTTTTCTCTTGGTTTATTTTAATTTAAAAAATGTTCGTGGATTTGAAAGAAGTTTAAGAAGTCAAAAAATGTTCATGAATTTGAAAAAATGATCACAAATTCAGAAAATGTTCGTGGATTTAAAAAAATGTTCACAAATTCAAAATGAGTTCACGGATTTTATTTTGCAAATTCAAAAAATCTGAATCCAAAGGAAGTTCATGCAAATCAAAATGTTCATTGATTCATTACTTTTGTAAATTTCAAAATTATTCATGAATTTATAAAATATCCATGAGTCCTCTTTTTAAAGGGTGACTATTTTTTTTGGAAAAACAAGATTTTTTAAGCGCGAACATTTTTGAAGACGTGAACATTTTTAAATGAATTTTGCAAACGTGAGCACCTTTAAAACTAATTTGGAACTATTTTTTGAAAGTACCAACAACATTTTCAAGAAACATGAACATTTATAAAAATTGTGAGCAATTTTTAAAATTTCTAATTTTTTAGATGCGAACAGTTTTTGAAGAAGAAAACATTTTTTAACATTTCAAATAAATTGTGAAGATTTTTATTTTTTCAAAATTATGAAACATACAAAAGATAGTAAAAGAAAAACATAAAACCCAGAAAAACATGTAAAAAACGGTTTCAGGAACCTTCACGAAGGTTCCCACCGGGCAGGAACCTTCCAGGAAGTTCCAAAGTCGGTCACCACGTCTCTTGCGGTTCACTCCACTCCCTACTATAATGGGCCGGCCTGATAATAATTGTAACATGGGCAATTGACGCGATATGTATATCATTTTTTTTAGAGGAACACCTGAAACCCCATCAAAACATTCTTTACATTTTGGGGGGGGGGGAGGGGGGGGGGGCTGTCGAAAGGCCACACATGACCGCTAGGATCTAAGTCTAAAGAGTTCTTAGCTATGTTATGATCATCCACATTTGCCTCTCTACATTCGTAATAGAATGTAATATACCATTTGTTGCAAGCAACTTCCTAATTTTCACAATAATCTTAGCGTTTGCTCTCCAGAGATGTCCCACCATTGACGAATCACATGCAATGACCACCAATGCAATATGAAGACCTTGCCCCAAGAACAAGGCTTCCTAGCACGCCATGGCCTCACCACAGGCTGGATCAATGACGCCTTTTAAGTTGATGGTTTGGTTGATGTGGATGATCTAAACAACTTTGTTTGTGGCTAGTTATTTTTTGTTGGAGTGTGAAAGTGGGATGGGGTATAGATATCCCCCATATAGGAATGCAAACCAATGACTTTCACGAACATTTGTATAATGAGAATAAAGCCTAGTGTTATTATTAATAAAGTAACAAAGGTTAGTGTGTTTTGGGCCACGTAGACGGTGTGGACATGTAGAATGTAGTTACAGATGTAAAAAAAGTCAATATCTCGTTCTCTTGGTCCATAGATGGGGCGTCCTATCCGATGGATGAATGAGGAGCCTCGGTCTGCACCCGTACCCCATGTAATATGTAATAATTCAGCGTTTTGTTGAAAATTTTGCTTTCCTAGGTGGAGGATTAGCCTTAGGAGGCGGCACATTCAGCCTTTAGTTGTACCATGATGTTTTTTTCATGTTTATGTGTTGTTACTTTTTCATGGTGGAATCCGACCCTGTTCTAGAATTGTATGAAAAAAGGACACCAATAGCCAGTTGATGTTTCCTGAAGGGTGACCCGAGCAAACGAGTGTGCGCTTTGGATGGCTCTCACGAGGGAACAAATTGTTCCCTTAAAAACACATCTTCCCTCCTCGTCCACACCCTCTTTGCCATGCTATAGAAGAGAAATTGCAATGCTATGACAATGTTATCAACAGAAAAATTGACATGTTGCCATGCTTGCGACATGGAAGAATTGTCGTGCTACTATTCAGTAATTGTCATGCTGTCACAGTAGGATTGTCATGCTTGCGATATAGAAGAATTGTCATGCTACAGTTCAGTAATTGCCATGCTGTCAGAATAGGATTGCCATGGTACAGGAAAAAAAAGAATTGCCATGCTACAAGATAGAGATTAGTCATCCTACAATATAGAAAACTCCCATGCCACAAGATAAAGATTTGCCATGCTACAATATAAAGAATTGTCATGCTACAAGATAGAAATTTGCCATGCGGCTGCTAGAGAATTGCGGTGGGACAATGTAAAATGTTGCCATGCCATGTTTAAATAAAAAAGTTGTCATGCTATAACAAATATAGCTGCTATGTCCAAAAAACAATAACGCACTTTGCCAGGCTATAGCACTGGCAGTGTGTAAAAACTAAAAAACACAGAATTGTCATGTTGTAGCTGACATAGTTGTCACGGCTAAAAAGCCTAAAAAGTAAGATTTGTTGTGCTCTATATAACCACTTGTTCAAGTTTTAGAAATAAATTCGGCATTTGTTCTAAGGGGGTTTCTGCGGTTAACCATTCAGTCATTCTCAGTCGTTCCTGTGGAGGGTGGCAGGAGCCAACGGTTTGAGATTCGCGTGCGGGATCCGATGTAATAGTTGAAGGCGTTCGCTCGAAATCGGTCGTTATCTGACGTCAGGTCAATAGCCTTTAGAAACAAAAAAAAAATCACATATATTTCGCTGATAACATGTACTCCTGGTGGTGCCGGCATGGGAGTCGATCTCGCCAGAAATAGCTTGAGCAGTACAAATCAATCCGACCGAGAGATGTATAATCCTGGTTGTTGGAGGTAAAATCCAGACACGGTCTTATGTCAGAGCAGTGCAGTTTGCGGCTCTGCCATCGCCGACGCGTTATACAATCCTCTGAGCAGCGCCTGGGCGATGAACCTGTTGGCAGCGTCGGTGAAGTGGATGCCGTCCCACGAGAGGAACTCGGACGGGTCAGAGCTCCCCGTCGAGTCCGGCGTGCCGCAGAACGCCGCCATGTCGAAGTGGTACGGCCCAGCGCCGCCGCCGCAGAACGCGGCCAACGGCCTGTCGCCGAAACCTCCACGCCCCAAGTAAAACCAGTAAAACCAGTAAAATCAGTGATGTCAGGATGAATGAACTACAAAAGGCGGTGGTTGTCAGTTATATTGCGCGTGCAGGCACCGTATTTGCCGGGCGAGGCGACGAGGTTGGCGATGGGGCTGTAGATGTCGGCGTAGAAGAGGGTGGTGCCGGGGTGGCTCCGCCGGAGCTCGCGGAGCATGCGGTTCAGCGCGCGGTTGTGCAGCTGAGCGACCTCGTTGAAGCCCGTGATGCAGCCGGACTCCCCGTGCGCGTCGCCGGGGAAGAGGGCGAGCAGCTCCGGCTCGCACCCCAGCGGGATCATCCCCGTCACCAGCACCGTCCTCGCACCGGCGGCGATCACGGCCTGCGTAAACGATGCACAGTTGGTCCGCGCTTCTGTTATGCTGGTGGTTGGGTCGAAAGGGTTCACTGCTTACGTTCAGCGCCGAGCGGGTGACGCCGACGATGTCCGGCACCAAGCTCGCCGCGAACTCGGCTGTGCGGTTGCTGAATAGCGCGAAGATGTAGTCGTTTACTCCGATCTCTCCGAAGTAGAAGACGGAGCTCGCCATGATATTGCTCTCTTCTTCTGTAGCATGCACAAAAGGTAGCAGTAACAGGATTAAACGGAGGGTCAAAATAGTTTCCACCATTTTTTTATTACTTTTCGCAGTGAAATGCATCCAACTATCACCTCCCCACCTCACTTCGTGTATAAATCCGACAGTAGAATTCACAGTTGTCTTTTCTTGAAAGAGAGGCAAAAAGAATATTGGAGGACGACTTCCATGGAGGACTTTAAAAAAATAAATCACAAATCAAAATTTTGAAGTTTCAAAAAATTCTGCAAAAATAATTCTACGTGTTCATATGGATGTATTTTTTATGTGTATACAGTCTAACGATGAACTACATTATGATAAGAGCTACACAAAAAGGACAAACACGTGCAATTTTCTTAATAGTGAACAGTACATGTACTGTTCACTAATTTCAAAATCACGAATTTGTCTTTTTAGTGTAGCTCTCACCATAATGTATAGCATCTTCAAATTTTGTACACATGCAGTATGCATCCATATAAACATGTGTGATTTTTTTTTAGATTTTTTTGAAACTTCAAAAATGTGATTTTTTTTTAAAAAAAGAGTCCCTCATGGCGGTCGTCCGTCAATGACATTTAGCGATTGAATCTTGGCCTCTACATCAGCTGATGCATACATCCAATTTGATTAGAGCCGATGCAAGATATTGAGCCCAAAGTCATTAACAAGTAAGGTACATAGCAAAAGCAACTATGTCAAAACCATTACAAAATATGAATGTAACACCTAGAACTAAGCCGACTTTTTCCGGAGCAACGCCTTCAGGAAGGATAAGCGCCCTGCTACCGCCATCGTCACAAACCCAACACCTTCATCAAGATAACAACACAAGTTCGCCGCTGGTGAGCCCAACCAGCAAAGGCCGGAACAAGGGTTTTCACCTAGGACATGAAGTGCGTTCCAAACACCATATTGACAACGGTTCTTCTGACAACCACAACTGTTTGTGCTCCACGCTTGGCCAAAAAAATGGCCTCTCAACAAGAAAATTCTACTATCGTAACATGAAAGAACTCAAGTGTTTTGCCCCTGTGAGGACCCAATTCCTAAGCATTCGTCTTGATGTTTGTGATGATGATTGTGGGAAATGTCGATTTATTGCGGAAGACCCATGCATTCCTTTATTCCATAACTCCTATGTGACAAGCATAACGAGCGAGGCGCTGACCTTCCTCGTATGGCCAGGTTATAGGAGCGTGAACCTCCACCACTTATGGACCGAAGCCAAGCGTCCCCAGTATGAAATAGCTAGTTCAGGTGCATTGAGAAAACAACGGTCCAAATTCTTAGCGACTATCAACACTTGAAGAAGATTTGCGTTGCAGACTCCGGCTCCATCTTTCAAAGCTAGCAGAGACCACATTTTGGCCATCCGGACCTTTGTAGGCGGTCAGCAGTCCAGACCATATTATTAATGAGATGCCATACAAAGAACTTACACTTGGGTGGCGCTGAGTTATTCCAAATAGTCAACACGATGATGGTGGAGACCGCCCCCTCAAACTGCGCATTTGTACAGTTGGTAGTGAAGTTCCAGGTGATGTCGCCCTTAACTCCGTCCTGAAGGTGCACAACATGAAGTTGGGCCAGCAGAGTGTAGAATTTTTGGATATGGGCAACGGAGAGGCCATCATACATGTCTATCCAGGGGATACTAGCAAGGTCATGTAAAGCGTCTTGATCAGAGGCATTGTTCTTCTTAGAAGTGTGGAAAATGGCAAGGCATTGACTTTGGTCTTGGTGCCATCGAGCCATGGGAAGTGCCAAAATTTGGCCATACATCTGTTACCAATAGTGATGGTGGTTGCTAAGGTCCATGCCGGTGCTATCATATGGTGTGCACAAGCCAACCCATGCCCTATCGGGCTCCTTCCATTCATACCAAGGCCGCCGTAAACAAAGTGCCCTCGCATACCTACGAGATTGATAACACCAAGGGACCCAACCGCTTAGTTATGCACACCACCTTCAAATTCCAATTTACTTTGCACTGGCCCCGGAAACCTTGTCCAAGCCCACCCAAAAAAGCATGCTCAATCTTCTCGAAGGCACTCACGATTTCCTCCGGAGGCCCCAACGCAGTAATATGGTAGGTTGCAATTGAAGTGAGCACTACCTTGACCAAGGCCATTATGCCAGCTGCCGGGATGAGCTACCCCTAAGAAAGCACAAGCTTCTCGGTCTCCTTATCAACCAGGTGTTGGAGGTCCACCTTCCTAAGGCGGTGAATCGACAAGGGTAGGCCTAGATATCTGAGTGCGAAGGTTGAACGTCTAGCCGGAAAGATCTCGAGGACGGAGTCGAGGTCAATGTCCCCACATCTAGTCGGAGCTACAAGGCTCTTCTCAAGGTTGGTAACTATGACAACCTCCCTGAAGCCGACAAGTATGGAGGTGAGGTGTCGGATATCCTCCTTAATGGGGGCGACAAAAATGGTGGCAGCATTAACATATAGGGAAGTGCGGATGAAAGCAAATGTCCCACCAATGGAGTGCGAAAGGCCACACCGATTGGCAATGTCGAGGTGGTTATGGATTAAATCAATTGTCAGGACAAAAAGAAGCGTCGACAGAAGGTCTGCCAAAGGCCCCGGCCGTGTTGAATGGGACCTCTCAGCACGCCCTTGAGCATGACCTCAAGGTGGTAGAGCAAAGAAGGCAGCAAGCATGTTCGTGATTCTGGTGGCAAAACTTCGTCGACAGAGGAGCTGAACTCAAGAGTCCCAATGAACTGAGTCGAAGGTCTTCTTCATGTCGATCTTAAAAAGGAGAGAGGCCTTTTTGTTGCGGTGCATTTTTTCCTTGCCAGGTTACACACATAGATGAAATTATCATGGGTACTTCTAGACTTTATGAAAGCACTTTGAGACTGGGAGATGAGCGTATGGACGAAGGGACAAGCTATGAAGCCATAATCTTCGCCACAATCTTTGCAACTACATGAACAGGGCTGATGGGTCTGAAATCAGAGATGCTTTCGGCCCCGTCCTTCTTAGGGAGCAACACAATGTTGATGGTATTAACTCACTAAAAGTGTTCGACACGGAGGTTAGAGAAGCTATGAGTAACCGCATGGCATTAGATTTTATTGTCTCCTAACATGACCTAAATAAGGCACCGGTGAAACCATCCGGACGCGGCGCCTAGTTTGTTAAAATTTGCACACTTTTAAGGTTGTAAAAAGTAAATGGTGTGCATTTTTTGGTGGAGGGATGTACAAAAGGTTGAGACTAGCAAGAATGCAAAAACAGAATACATTTCTACACCATCAAGAAAATGTCTGTCATTTTCATAGAAGTACTTCTACCCGCTAATATCTATGGTCGTATGCATCGTTCTGATGCAGAGGCCAAAGGTTATCCTCCCTTTCAAAAAAAACTTCTACCTGCAGCATATAAATATCTGATTTATCCCAAAACATCTCCTCATGATGAATGTGAGGGATTATAAGGGCATCTTCAACGCCGACCTGTAAACCTCCCACAACTGTCCGGACCGCGAAAGCCATCCAACGCGGTCCTGTATCGGTCCGCAGAGCGGTCCATACATGATTTCTCCCGCAAACCGGAGATAAAAGTGGGGGAGGTTTGTGGGAGTCCGGATCAATCCCAGGCCCGTTTCTGACCACCTTGGCCCACCAAATACCCCTCACCCCTCCCGCGTGTTTTCGATCGGCACCGCTCCAGAGCATCTGGGCCCGCATTCATGCCCGCCTAGAGCGGACGCGACCGCTCATGGCGCCGGCATTGAAGCGGCATGCCGGTCGAGAGAGCGCCGCCCGCTCCGCTTCCCAGTGCAGGCGACTGCCGCACATTCAAATGACACAATGGTCGCCTGTCCATCCGTCTGTTGTCCCCATTGATGGCATGAGGTTGCCTAGGCATCTCCTCCGGTGCCACTCGTCCGTTTATCTGCCGTCCATCAGTGCTATATAAACAGCTGCCCCGGTGCCTCGGCCATAGCCACAGTTATCCCTCTCCACACTACTCCCCATCATGGATCCATCCGTGGCCAAAGCTCTTTGGGATGGACTGATGTCGGAGCAGAAGAAGGCCATGGCCGCCATTGCTGCCGACTGGCAGGCAAAGGACATGCAAATGGGGGACGCCTTCGATGACGAGCCAACTAAAGGAAATATGCCCTGGAGGCAATAATAAAGTTATTTATTTATTTCCTTATTTCATGATAAATGTTTATTATTCATGCTAGAATTGTATTAACCGGAAACATAATACATGTGTGAATACATAGACAAACATAGTGTCACTAGTGTGCCTCTACTTGACTAGCTCATTGATCAAAGATGGTTAAGTTTCCTAAACCATAGACATGAGTTGTCATTTGATCAATGGGATCACATCATTAGGAGAATGATGTTATTGACTTGACCCATTCCGTTAGCTTAGCACTTGATCGTTTTTGTTTACTGCTATTGCTTTCTTCATGACTTATACATGTTCTTATGACTATGAGATTATGCAACTCCTGAATACCAGAGGAACACTTTGTGTGCTACCAAACATCACAACATAACTGGATGATTGTAAAGGTGCTCTACAAGTGTCTCCGATGGTACTTGTTGAGTTGGCATAGATCAAGATTAGGATTTGTCACTCCGACTGTCGGAGAGGTATCTCTGGGCCCTCTCGGTAATACACATCACTATAAGCCTTGCAAGCAATACAACTAATGAGTTAGTTGAGGGATAGTGCATTACGGAACGAGTAAAGAGACTTGCCGGTAACGAGATTGAACTAGGTATTGGGATACCGATGATCGAATCTCAGGCAAGTACCATACCGATGACAAAAAGAACAACGTATAGTGTTATGCGGTTTGACCGATAAAGATCTTCATAGAATATGTAGGAAACAATATGAGCATCCAGGTTCCAATATTGGTTATTGACCGGAGACATGTCTCGGTCATGTCTACATAGTTTTCGAACCCGTAGGGTCCGCACGCTTAAAGTCTTGTGACGATCGGTTTTATGAGTTTATATGTTTCGATGTACCGAAGGTAGTTCAGAGTCCCAGATATGATCACGGACATGACAAGGAGTCTCGAAATGGCCGAGACATCAAGATTGATATATTGGCAGCCTACATTTGGACATCCGAAGAGTTCCGGGTAAAATCGGGATTTTACCGGAGTACCGGAGGGGTTACTGGAACCCTCTGGTGGCTAATGGGCCTTGTTGGGGCATAAGGGAAAGAGAGAGGGGCCGGCATAGGGCAGGCAGCGCGCCCCCTCCCTCTGGTCCGAATTGGACTAGGAGAGGGGGGCGCCCCCCTTTCCTTCTCTTTCTTCCCCTTCCTTTCCCCCTCCTAGTAGGAGTATGAAAGGGAGGAATCCTACTCCTACTAGGTGGAGGATTCCTCCTCCTGGCGCACCAACAAGGGCCGGCCGGCCTCCCCCTTGCTCCTTTATATACAGGGGCAGGGGGCACCTCTAGACACACAAGTTGATCACAAAGATCTCTCCCAGCCGTGTGTGGTGCCCCCTCCACCATAATCCACCTCGGTCATACTGTAGCGGTGTTTAGGTGAAGCCCTGCTATGGTAGCTTCATCAACATCGTCACCACGCCGTCGTGCTAACTAAACTCTTCCCCGAGCTCTACTGGATCGTGAGTTCGCGGGACGTCACCGAGCTGAATGTGTGCTGAACGCGGAGGTGCCGTACGTTCGATACTGAGGATCGGTCGATCGTGAAGACGTACGACTACATCAACCGCGTTGTCATAACGCTTCCGCTTAACGGTCTACGAGGGTACGTGGACGACACTCTCCCCTCTCGTTGCTATACATCACCATGATCCTGCGTGTGCGTAGGAAAATTTTGAAATTACTACGTTCCCCAACAGTGGCATCCGAGCCAGGTTTTATGCGTAGATGTTATATGCACGAGTAGAACACAAGTGAGTTGTGGGCGATACAAGTCATACTGCTTACCAACATGTCATACTTTGGTCCGGCGGTATTGCTGGATGAAGCGGCCCGGACCGACATTACGCGTACGCTTACGCGAGACTGGTTCTACCGACGTGCTTTGCACATAGATGGCTGGCAGGTGTCAGTTTCTCCAACTTTAGTTGAACCGAGTGTGGCTACGCCCGGTCCTTGATAAGGTTAAAACATCATTAACTTGATGAACTATTGTTGTGATTTTGATGCGTAGGTAAGAACGGTTCTTGCTCAGCCCGTAGCAGCCAGGTAAAACTTGCAACAACAAAGTAGAGGACGTCTAACTTGTTTTTGCAGGGCATGTTGTGATGTGATATGGTCAAGACATGATGCTATATTTATTGTATGAGATGATCATGTTTTGTAACGGAGTTATCGGCAACTAGCAGGAGCCATATGGTTGTCGCTTTATTGTATGCAATGCAATCGCCCAATAATTGCTTTACTTTATCACTAAGCGATAGCGATAGTGGTAGAAGCAATAGTTGGCGAGACGACAACGATGCTACGATGGAGATTAAGGTGTCGCACCGGTGACGGTGGTGATCATAACGGTGCTTCGGAGATGGAGATCACAAGCATAAGATGATGATGGCCATATCATATCACTTATATTGATTGCATGCGATGTTTATCCTTTATCTATCTTATTCTGCTTTGTTTGACGGTAGCATTATAAGATGATCTCTCACTAAATTTCAAGATAAAAGTGTTCTCCCTGAGTATGCACCGTTGCCAAAGTTCGTCGTGCCGAGACACCACGTGATGATCGGGTGTGATAAGTTCTACGTCCATCTACAACGGGTGCAAGCCAGTTTTGCACACGCAGAATACTCGGGGTTAAACTTGACGAGTCTAGCATATGCATATATGGCTTCGGAACACTGAGACCGAAAGGTCGAACGTGAATCATATAGTAGATATGATCAACATAGTGATGTTCTCCATTGAAAACTACTCCATTTCACGTGATGATCGGTTATGGTTTAGTTGATATGGATCACGTGATCACTTAGATGATTAGAGGGATGTCTATCTAAGTGGGAGTTCTTAAGTAATATGATTAATTGAACTTAAATTTATCATGAACTTAGTACCTGATAGTATTTTGCTTATCTATGTTGTTGTAGATAGATGGCCCGTGCTGTTGTTCCATTGAATTTTAATGCGTTCCTTGAGAAAGCAAAGTTGAAAGATGATGGTAGAAATTACACAGACTGGGTCTCTAACTTGAGGATTATCCTCATTGCTGCACAAAAAAATTACGTTTTGGAAGCACCGCTAGGTGCCAGGCCTGCTGCAGATGCTGCTGATGACGTTAAGAACGTCTGGCAGAGTAAAGCTGATGACTACTCGATAGTTCAGTGTGAAGGAAATATGCCCTAGAGGCAATAATAAAGTTATTATTTATTTCCTTATATCATGATAAATGTTTATTATTCATGCTAGAATTGTATTAACCGGAAACATAATACATGTGTGAATACATAGACAAACAGAGTGTCACTAGTATGCCTCTACTTGACTAGCTCGTTAATCAAAGATGGTTATGTTTCCTAACCATGGACAAAGAGTTGTTATTTGATTAACGGGATCACATCATTAGTTGAATGATCTGATTGACATGACCCATTCCATTAGCTTAGCACCCGATCGTTTAGTATGTTGCTATTGCTTTCTTCATGACTTATACATGTTCCCATGACTATGAGATTATGTAACTCCCGTGTGCCGGAGGAACACTTTGTGTGCTACCAAACGTCACAACGTAACTGGGTGATTATAAAGGTGCTCTACAGGTGTCTCCAAAGGTACATGTTGGGTTGACGTATTTCGAGATTAGGATTTGTCACTCCGATCGTCGAAGAGGTATCTCTGGGCCCTCTCGGTAATGCACATCACTTAAGCCTTGCAACTAATGAGTTAGTTGCGGGATGATGTATTACAGAACGAGTAAAGAGACTTGCCGGTAACGAGATTGAACTAGGTATTGGATACCGACGATCGAATCTCGGGCAAGTAACATACCGATGACAAAGGGAACAACGTATGTTGTTATGCGGTCTGACCGATAAAGATCTTCGTAGAATATGTAGGAGTCAATATGGGCATCCAAGTCCCGCTATTGGTTATTGACCGGAGACGTGTCTCGGTCATGTCTACATTGTTCTCGAACCGTAGGGTCCGCACGCTTAAAGTTACGATGACAGTTTCATTATGAGTTTATGTATTTTGATGTACCGAAGGTTGTTCGGAGTCCCGGATGTGATCACGGACATGACGAGGAGTCTCGAAATGGTCGAAACATAAAGATCGGTATATTGGAAGCTTATATTTGGACATCGGAATCGTTCCGGGTGAAATCGGCATTTTACCGGAGTACCGGGGGGTTACCGGAACCCCCCGGGGGATTATTGGGCCTACATAGGCCTTGAGGGAGAAGAGAGAGGGAGGCAAGAGGTGGCCGCGCGCCCCTCCCCTTCCTAGTCTGAATAGGACAAGGGAAGGGGGGCGGCGCCCCCCCTTTCCTTCCCCTCTTCCTCCTCTTTCCCCCCTTCTCCTTCTCCAACTAGGAAAGAAGGGAGTCCTACTCCCGGTAGGAGCAGGACTCCCCCTGGCGCGCCCCGCCATGGCCGGCCGCCCCCTCCCCTTGGCTCCTTTATATACGGGGGCAGGGGGGCACCCTAGAACACACAAGTTGATTTTCGTGATCGTTCCTTAGCCGTGTGCGGTGCCCCCCTCCACGATATTACACCTCGATCATATTGTAGCGGTGCTTAGGTGAAGCCCTACGACGGTTAAACATCAAGATCGTCACCATGCCGTCGTGCTGACGAAACTTCTCCCCGAAGCTTTGCTGGATCGGAGCCCGGGGTGCGTCATCGAGCTGTACGTGTGTCAAGAACTCGGAGGTGCCGGAGTAACGGTGCTTGGATCGGTTGGACCGGGAAGACGTAAGACTAGTTCCTCTACGTTGCGTCAACGCTTCCGCTTCGGTCTACGAGGGTACGTAGACAACACTCTCCCTTCTCGTTGCTGTGCATCACCATGATCTTGCGTGTGCGTAGGAAATTTTTTGAAATTACTACGTTCCCCAACAGTGGCATCCGAGCCTAGGTTTTATGTGTTGATGTTATATGCACGAGTAGAACACAAGTGAGTTGTGGGCGATATAAGTCATACTGCTTACCAGCATGTCATACTTTGGTTCGGCGGTATTGTTGGACGAAGCGGCCCGGACCGACATTACGTGTACGCTTACGCAAGACCGGTTCTCCCGACGTGCTTTGCACATAGGTGGCTTGCGGGTGACAGTTTCTCCAACTTTAGTTGAACCGAGTGTGGCTACGCCCGGTCCTTGCGAAGGTTAAAACAGCACCAACTTGACAAACTATCATTGTGGTTTTGATGCGTAGGTAAGAATGGTTCTTGCTTAAGCCCGTAGCAGCCATGTAAAACTTGCAACAAACAAAGTAGAGGACGTCTAACTTGTTTTTGCAGGGCATGTTGTGATATGATATGGTCAAGACATGATGCTAAATTTTATTGTATGAGATGATCATGTTTTGTAACCGAGTTATCGGCAACTGGCAGGAGCCATATGGTTGTCGCTTTATTGTATGCAATGCAATCGCGCTGTAATGCTTTACTTTATCACTAAGCGGTAGCGATAGTCGTGGAAGCATAAGATTGGCAAGACGACAACGATGCTACGATGGAGATCAAGGTGTCGCGCCGGTGACGATGGTGATCATGACGGTGCTTCAGAGATGGAGATCACAAGCACAAGATGATGATGGCCATATCATATCACTTATATTGATTGCATGTGATGTTTATCTTTTATGCATCTTATCTTGCTATGATTGACGGTAGCATTATAAGATGATTTCTCACTAAATTATCAAGAAGTGTTCTCCCTGAGTATGCACCGTTGCCAAAGTTCGTCGTGCCCAGACACCACGTGATGATCGGGTGTGATAAGCTCTACGTCCATCTACAACGGGTGCAAGCCAGTTTTTGCACACGCAGAATACTCAGGTTAAACTTGACGAGCCTAGCATATGCAGATATGGCCTCGGAACACGGAGACCGAAAGGTCGAGCGTGAATCATATAGTAGATATGATCAACATAGTGATGTTCTGTTGGAAATATGCCCTAGAGGCAATAATAAATTGATTATTATTATATTTCCTTGTTCATGATAATCGTTTATTATCCATGCTAGAATTGTATTGATAGGAAACTCAGATACATGTGTGGATACATAGACAACACCATGTCCCTAGTAAGCCTCTAGTTGACTAGCTCATTGATCAATAGATGGTTACGGTTTACTAACCATGGACATTGGATGTCGTTGATAACGGGATCACATCATTAGGAGAATGATGTGATGGACAAGACCCAATCCTAAGCCTAGCACAAAGATCGTGTAGTTCGTATGCTAAAGCTTTACTAATGTCAAGTATCATTTCCTTAGACCATGAGATTGTGCAACTCCCGGATACCGTAGGAATACTTTGGGTGTGCCAAACGTCACAAAGTAACTGGGTGGCTATAAAGGTACACTACAGGTATCTCCGAAAGTGTCTGTTGGGTTGGCACGAATCGAGACTGGGATTTGTCACTCCGAGTGACAGAGAGGTATCTCTGGGCCCACTCGGTAGGACATCATCATAATGTGCACAATGTGATCAAGGAGTTGATCACGGGATGATGTGTTACGGAACGAGTAAAGAGACTTGCCGGTAACGAGATTGAACAAGGTATCGAGATACCGACGATCGAATCTCGGGCAAGTACAATACCGATAGACAAAGGGAATTGTATATGGGATTGATCGAATCCTCGACATCGTGGTTCATCCGATGAGATCATCATGGAACATGTGGGAACCAACATGGGTATCCAGATCCCGCTGTTGGTTATTGACCGGAGAACGTCTCGGTCATGTCTGCATGGTTCCCGAACCCGTAGGGTCTACACACTTAAGGTTCGATGACGCTAGGGTTATAAAGGAAGTTTGTATGTGGTTACCGAATGTTTTTCGGAGTCCCGGATGAGATCCCGGACGTCACGAGGAGTTCCGAAATGGTCCGAAGGTAAAGATTTATATATGGGAAGTCCTGTTTTGGTCACCGGAAAAGTTTCGGGTTTTATCGGTAACGTACCGGGACCACCGGGAGGGTCCCGAGGGTCCACCAAGTGGGGCCACCGGCCCCGGAGGGCTGCATGGGCCAAGTGTGGGAGGGGGCCAGCCCCAGGTGGGCTGGTGCGCCCCCCACAAGGGCCCAAGGCGCCTAAGGGGAGGAAGGGGGCAAACCCTAAGGGCAGATGGGCCCTATGGCCCATGCTCCCTGCGCCTCCCTCTCCTCCCCCCTTGGCCGCCTCCCTCAGATGGGATCTGGGGCTGCCGCACCCCTTGGGGTGGGAACCCTAAAGGGGGCACAGCCCCCTCCCCTCCCCCTATATATACTTGAGGCCTAGGGGATGCCCAACACGTGATTCGATCTCCCTCTTGGCGCAGCCCTACCTCTCTCCCTCCTCCTCTTCTGCGGTGCTTGGCGAAGCCCTGCAGGATTGCCACTCTCCTCCACCATCACCACGCCGTTGTGCTGCTGCTGGAAGGAGTCTTCCTCAACCTCTCCTTCTCCCCTTGCTGGATCAAGGCGTGTGTGACGTCACCGGGCTGCATGTGTGTTGAACGCGGAGGTGCCGTCCGTTCGGCACTTGGTCATCGGTGATTTGGATCACGACGAGTACGACTCCATCAACCCCGTTCACTTGAACGCTTCCGCTTAGCAATCTACAAGGGTATGTAGATGCACTCTTCTTCTCCTCGTTGCTAGTTTCTCCAAATATAGATCTTGGTGACACGTAGGAAAATTTTGAATTTCTGCTACGTTCCCCAACAGTGGCATCATGAGCTAGGTCTATTGCGTAGATTCTATGCACGAGTAGAACACAAAGTAGTTGTGGGCGTTGATTTTGTTCAATATGCTTACCGTTACTAGTCCAATCTTGTTTCGACGGTATTGTGGGATGAAGCGGCCCGGACCAACCTTACACGTACGCTTACGTGAGACCGGTTCCACCGACTGACATGCACTAGTTGCATAAGGTGGCTGGCGGGTGTCTGTCTCTCCCACTTTAGTCGGATCGGATTCGATGAAAAGGGTCCTTATGAAGGGTAAATAGCAATTGGCATATCACGTTGTGGTCTTTGCGTAGGTAAGAAACGTTCTTGCTAGAAACCCATAGCAGCCACGTAAAACATGCAAACAACAATTAGAGGACGTCTAACTTGTTTTTGCAGGGTATGCCATGTGATGTGATATGGCCCAAAGGATGTGATGAATGATACATGTGATGTATGAGATGATCATGTTCTTGTAATAGGAATCACGACTTGCATGTCGATGAGAATGACAACCGGCAGGAGCCATAGGAGTTGTCTTAATTTATTTATGACCTGCGTGTCAACATAAACGTCATGTAATTACTTTACTTTATTGCTAACCGTTAGCTGTAGTAGTAGAAGTAATAGTTGGCGAGACAACTTCATGAAGACACGATGATGGAGATCATGATGATGGAGATCATGGTGTCATGCCGGTGACGATGATGATCATGGAGCCCCGAAGATGGAGATCAAAAGGAGCAAAGTGATGATGGCCATATCATGTCACTATTTGATTGCATGTGATGTTTATCATGTTTTTGCATCTTATTTGCTTAGAACGACGGTAGTAAATAAGATGATCCCTCATTAAAATTTCAAGAAAGTGTTCTCCCTAACTGTGCACCGTTGCGAAAGTTCGTCGTTTCGAAGCACAACGTGATGACCGGGTGTGATAGATTCTTACGTTTGAATACAACAGGTGTTGACGAGCCTAGCACGTACAGACATGGCCTCGGAACACATGCGAAACACTTAGGTTAACTTGATGAGCCTAGCATGTACAGACATGGCCTCGGAACACAAGAGACCGAAAGTTCGAGCATGAGTCGTATAGAAGATACGATCAGCATGAAGATGTTCACCGATGATGACTAGTCCGTCTCATGTGATGATCGGACACGGCCTAGTTGACTCGGATCATGTAATCATTTAGATGACTAGAGGGATGTCTATCTGAGTGGGAGCTCATAAGATGAACTTAATTATCCTGAACATAGTCAAAAGGTCTTCGCAAATTATGTCGTAGCTCGCGCTTCAGTTCTACTGTTTAGTTATGTTCCTAGAGAAAATTTAGTTGAAAGATGGTAGTAGCAATTATGCGGACTAGGTCCGTAAACTGAGGATTGTCCTCATTGCTTCATAGAAGGCTTATGTCCTTAATGCACCACTCAGTGTGCTGAACCTCGAACGTCGTCTGTGGATGTTGCGAACATCTGACATACACGTTTTGATGACTACATGATAGTTCAGTGCGTAATGCTAAATGGTTTAGAATTGAGGCACCAAAGACGTTTTTGAAACATCGCAGAACATATGAGATGTTCCAAGGACTGAAATTGGGATTTCAGGCTCGTGCCCACGTCAAGAGGTATAAGACCTCCGACGATTTTCTTAGCCTGCAACTAAGGGAGAAAAGCTCAATTGTTGAGCTTGTGCTCAGATTGTCTGAGTACAACAATCATTTGAATCGAGTGGGAGTTGATCTTCCAGATGAGATAGTGATGTTTCTCCGAAGTCATTACCACCAAGCTGCTAGAGCTTCGTGATGAACTATGATATATCAGGGACATATATGATGATCCTTGAGATATTCGCGATGTTTGACACCACAAAAGTGGAAATCAAGAAGGAGCATCAATTGTTGATGGTTGGAGAAACCACTAGTTTCAATAAGGGCAAGGGCAAGAAGGGATACTTCATGAAACGGCAATTCAGCTGCTGCTCTAGTGAAGAAACCCAAGGTTGAACCCAAACCCGAGACTAAGTGCTTCTGTAATAAGGGGAACAACCACTGGAGCAGAATTACCCTAGATACTTGGTAGATGAGAAGGCTGGCAAGGTCGATAGAAGTATATTGGATATACATTGTGTTGATGTGCACTTTACTAGTACTCCTAGTAGCACCAGGGTATTAGATACCGGTTCGGTTGCTAAGTGTTAGTAACTCGAAATAAAAGCTACGGAATAAACAGAGACTAGCTAAAGGTGAGCTGACGATATGTGTTGGAAGTGTTTCCAATATTGATATGATCAAGCATCGCACGCTCCCTCTACCATCGAGATTGGTGTTAAACCTAAATAATTGTTATTTGGTGTTTGCGTTGAGCATCGACATGATTGGATTATGTCTATCGCGACACGGTTATTCATTTAAGGAGAATAATGGTTACTCTGTTTATTTGAATAATACCTTCAATGGTCTTGCACCTAAAATGAATGGTTTATTGAATCTCGACCGTAGTGATACACATGTTCATGCCAAAAGATATAAGATAGTAATGATAGTACCACCTACTTGTGGCACTGCCACGTAAGTCATATCGGTATAAAATGCATGAAGAAGCTCCATGTTGATGGATCGTTGGGCTCACTCGTTTTGAAAGTTTGAGACATACGAACCATGTCTATTGGTGTATATGCATGAAGAAACTCCATGCAAATGGACCGTTTGGACTCACTTGATTTTGAATCACTTGAGACATGCAAATCATACCACATGGGCAAGATGACTGAAAGCCTCATTTTCAGTAAAATGGAACTAGAAAGCAACTTGTTGGAAGTAATACATTTTGATGTGTGCAGTCCAATGAGTGCCGAGGCGTGTAGTGGATATCGTTATGTTCTTACTTCACAGATGATTTGAGTAGATGTTGAGTATATTTACTTGATGAATCACGAGTCTGAATTATTGAAAGGTTCAAGTAATTTTAGGGTGAAGGTGAGAGATCGTCATGACAAGAGGATAAAATGTCTATGATATGATCATAGAGATGAATATCTGAATTACGAGTTTGGCACAGAATTAAGACATTGTGGAAATTGTTTCACATCTAATACAGCCTGGAACACCATAGTGTGATGGTGTGTCCGAACATCATAACTGCACCCTATTGGATATGATGCATACCATGATGTCTCTTATCGAATTACCACAATAGTTTATGGGTTAGGCATTAGAGACAACCACATTCACTTTAAATAGGGCACCACATAATTCCGATGAGATGACACTGTATGAACTATGGTTTAGAGAAACCTAAGCTGTCATTTCTTAAAAGTTTGGGGCTGCGACACTTATGTGAAAAAGTTTCAGGCTGATAAGCTCAAACCCGAAGCGGATAAATGCATCTTCATAGGACACCCAAAAACAGTTGGGTATACCTCCTGTCTCAGATCCGAAAGCAATAAGGGATTGTTTCTAGAATCGGGTCCTTTCTCGAGGAAAAGTTTCTCTCGAAAGAATTGAGTGGGAGGATGGTGGAGACTTGATGAGGTTATTGAACCGTCTCTTCAACTAGTGTGTGGCAGGACACAGGGAGTTGTTCCTGTGGCACCTACACCAATTGAAGTGGAAGCTTATGATAGTGATCATGAAACTTCAGATCAAGTCACTACCAAACCTCGTAGGATGACAAGGATGAGTACTACTTCAGAGTGGTACGTAATCCTGTCTTGGAAGTCATGTTGCTAGACAACAATGAACCTACGAGCTATGGAGAAGCGATGGTGGGCCTGGATTCCGATAAATGGCTCGAGGCCATAAAATCCGAGAGAGGATCCATGTATGAAAACAAAGTGTAGACTTTGGCAGAACGGCTCGATGGTCGTAAGGCTGTTGAGTACAGATGGATTTTAAAAGGAAGACGGACAATGATGGTAAGTATCACCATTAAGAAAGCTCGATTTGTCGTTAAGATGTTTTCCGACAAGTTCAAGGAGTTGACTACGATGAGACTTTCTCACTCGTAGTGATGCTAAGAGTCTATTGGAATTATATTAGCGATTACTGCATTATTTATTAAATCTTGCAGACAGGATGAAAAAAACATTGTTTCCTCGACGTTTTTATTGAGGAAAGGTTGTATGTGATACAACCGGAAGGTTTTGTCAATCCTGAAAGATGCTAATAAGTATGCAAAGCTCCAGCAATCCTTCTAAGGACTGGAGTAAGCATCTCGGAGTTGGAATGTATGCTTTGATGAGATGATCAAAGATTTTGGGTGTATACAAAGTTTATGAGAAACTTGTATTTCCAAAGAAGTGAGTGGGAGCACTATAGAATTTCTGATGAGTATATGTTGTTAACATATTGTTGATCGGAAATGATGTAGAATTTCTGGAAAGAATGCAGAGTTATTTGAAAAGTGTTTTTCGATGGAAAACCTGGATTAGGCTACTTGAGTATTGAGCATTTAGATCTATAAGGATAGATCAAAACGCTTAATAGTACTTTCAAATGAATACATACCGTGACAAGATTTTGAAGAAGTTCAAAATGGATCGGAAAAGAAGGAGTTCTTGGCTGTGTTATAAGGTGTGAACATTGAGTAAGACTCGAAACCTGACCACGACAGAAAGGATGAAGGTCGTCCCCTATGCTTAAGACATAGGCTCTACAGTATGCTATGCTGTGTACCGCACCTGAAGTGTGCCTTGCCATGAGTCAGTCAAGGGGTACAAGAGTGATCCAAGAATGGATCACAGGACAGCGGTCAAAGTTATCCTTAGTAACTAGTGGACTAAGGAATTTTCTCGATTATGGAGGTGGTAAAAGAGTTCGTCTTAAAGGGTTACGCCGATGCAAACTTTGACACTAATCCAGATTATTCTGAGTAGTAAACTGGATTCGTATAGTAGAATAGTTATTTGGAATAGCTCCAAATGTAGCATAGTAGTTGCATCTATAAGATGACATGGAAATTTGCAAAGTACATACGGATCTGAATGTTGCAGACCCGTTGACTGAAACCTCTCTCACAAGCATAACATGATCAAACCCAGAACTCTTGGGTGTTAGTCACATGGGGATGTGACCTTGAGTGTTAATCACATATCGATGTGAACTGGATTATTGACTCTAGTGCAAGTGGGAGACTGTTGGAAATATGCCCTAGAGGCAATAATAAATTGATTATTATTATATTTCCTTGTTCATGATAATCGTTCATTATCCATGCTAGAATTGTATTGATAGGAAACTCAGATACATGTGTGGATACATAGACAACACCATGTCCCTAGTAAGCCTCTAGTTGACTAGCTCGTTGATCAATAGATGGTTATGGTTTCCTAACCATGGACATTGGATATCGTTGATAACGGGATCACATCATTAGGAGAATGATGTGATGGACAAGACCCAATCCTAAGCCTAGCACAAAGATCGTGTAGTTCGTATGCTAAAGCTTTACTAATGTCAAGTATCATTTCCTTAGACCATGAGATTGTGCAACTCCCGGATACCGTAGGAATACTTTGGGTGTGCCAAACGTCGCAAAGTAACTGGGTGGCTATAAAGGTACACTACAGGTATCTCCGAAAGTGTCTGTTGGGTTGGCACGAATCGAGACTGGGATTTGTCACTCCGTGTGACGGAGACGTATCTCTGGGCCCACTCGGTAGGACATCATCATAATGTGCACAATGTGATCAAGGAGTTGGTCACGGGATGATGTGTTACTGAACGAGTAAAGAGACTTGCCGGTAATGAGATTGAACAAGGTATCGAGATACCGACGATCGAATCTCGGGCAAGTACAATACCGATAGACAAAGGGAATTGTATACGGGATTGATCGAATCCTCGACATCGTGGTTCATCCGATGAGATGATCGTGGAACATGTGGGAACCAACATGGGTATCCAGATCCCGCTGTTGGTTATTGACCGGAGAACGTCTCGGTCATGTCTGCATGGTTCCCGAACCCGTAGGGTCTACACACTTAAGGTTCGATGACGCTAGGGTTATAAAGGAAGTTTGTATGTGGTTACCGAATGTTGTTCGGAGTCCCGGATGAGATCCCAGATGTCACGAGGAGTTCCGGAATGGTCCGGAGGTAAAGATTTATATATGGGAAGTCCTGTTTTGGTCACCGGAAAAGTTTCGGATTTTATCGATAACGTACCAGGACCACCGGGAGGGTCCCGGGGGTCCACCAAGTGGGGCCACCGGCCCCGGAGGGCTGCATGGGCCAAGTGTGGGAGGGGGCCAGCCCCAGGTGGGTTGGTGCCCCCCCACAAGGGCCCAAGGCGCCTAAGGGGAGGAAGGGGGCAAACCCTAAGGGCAGATGGGCCCTAAGGCCCATGCTCCCTGCGCCTCCCTCTCCTCCCCCCTTGGCCGCCTCCCTCAGATGGGATCTGGGGCTGCCGCACCCCTTGGGGTGGGAACCCTAAAGGGGGCACAGCCCCCTCCCCTTCCCCTATATATACTTGAGGCCTAGGGGCTGCCCAACACGCGATTCGATCTCCCTCTTGGCGCAGCCCTACCTCTCTCCCTCCTCCTCTTCTGCGGTGCTTGGCGAAGCCCTGCAGGATTGCCACGCTCCTCCACCATCACCACGCCGTTGTGCTGCTGCTGGAAGGAGTCTTCCTCAACCTCTCCTTCTCCCCTTGCTGGATCAAGGCGTGGGAGACGTCACCGGGCTGCATGTGTGTTGAACGCGGAGGTGCCGTCCGTTCGGCACTTGGTCATCGGTGATTTGGATCACGGTGAATACGACTCCATCAACCCCGTTCACTTGAACGCTTCCGCTTAGTGATCTACAAGGGTATGTAGATGCACTCTTCTTCCCCTCGTTGCTAGTTTCTCCATAGATAGATCTTGGTGACACGTAGGAAAATTTTGAATTTCTGCTACGTTCCCCAACATGTTCACCATTGAAAGCTACTCCATTTCACGTGATGATCGGTTATGGTTTAATTGATTTGGATCACGTGATCACTTAGAGGATTAGAGGGATGTCTATCTAAGTGGGAGTTCTTAAGTAATATGATTAATTGAACTTAAATTTATCATGAACTTAGTCCTGGTAGTATTTTGCAAATTATGTTGTAGATCAATAGCTCGCGTTGTTGCTTCCCTGTGTTTATTTTGATATGTTCCTAGAGAAAAATTGTGTTGAAAGATGTTAGTAGCAATGATGCGGATTGGATCCGTGATCTGAGGTTTATCCTCATTGCTGCACAGAAGAATTATGTCCTTGATGCACCGCTAGGTGACAGACCTATTGCAGGAGCAGATGCAGACGTTATGAATGTTTGGCTAGCTCAATATGATGACTACTTGATAGTTTAGTTCACCATGCTTAACGGCTTAGAATCGGGACTTCAAAGACGTTTTGAACGTCATGGACCATATGAGATGTTCCAGGAGTTGAAGTTAATATTTCAAGCAAATACCCGAGTTGAGAGATATGAAGTCTCCAACAAGTTCTATAGCTAAAAGATGGAGGAGAATCTCTCAACTAGTGAGCATGTGCTCAGATTGTCTGGTTACTACAATCGCTTGAATCAAGTGGGATTTAATCTTCCAGATAAGATAGTGATTGACAGAATTCTCTAGTCACCATCACCAAGTTAGTAGAACTTCGTGATGAACTATAGTATGCAAGGGATGACGAAAACGAATCCCGAGCTTTTCATGATGATGAAATCGATGAAGGTAGAAATCAAGAAAGAGCATCAAGTGTTGATGGTTGACAAGATCACTAGTTTCAAGAAAAGGGCAAAAGGAAAAAGGGGAACTTCAAGAAAAACAGCAAGCAAGTTGCTGCTCATGTGAAGAAGCCCAAGTCTGGTCCTAAGCCTGAGACTAAGTGCTCCTACTGCAAAGGGACTGGTCACTGGAAGCGGAACTACCCCAAGTGATTGGCCGATAAGAAGGATGGCAAAGTGAACATAAGTATATTTGATATACATGTTATTGATGTGTACTTTACTAGTGTTTATAGCAACCCCTCAGTATTTGATGCTAGTTCAGTTGCTAAGAGTAGTAACTCGAAACAGGAGTTCTAGAATAAACAGAGACTAGTTAAGGGTGAAGTGACGATGTGTGTTGGAAGTAGTTCCAAGATTGATATGATCATCATCGCACACTCCCCTATATTTTCGGGATTAGTGTTGAACCTAAATAAATGTTATTTGGTTTTTTCGTTAAGCATGAATATGATTTGATCATGTTTATTGCAATACGGTTATTCATTAAAGTCAGAGAATAATTGTTGTTCTGTTTACATGAATAAAATCTTCGATGGTCATACACCCAATGAAACAAGTTCATTGGATCTCGATCATAGTGATACACATATTCATAATATTGAAACCAAAAGATGCAAAGTTAATAATGATAGTGCAACTTATTTGTGGCACTGCCGTTTAAGTCATATCTGTGTAAAGCGCATGAAGAAACTCCATGCTGATGGGCTTTTGGAATCACTTGATGCTTGCGAACCATGCCTTATGGGCAAGATGACTAAAACGCCGTTCTCCGGAACAATGAAGCAAGCAACAGATTTGTTGGAAATCATACATACTGATGTATGTGGTCCGATGAATATTAAGGCTTGCAGCAGGTATCATTATTTTCTGACCTTCACAGATGATTTGAGCAGATATGGGGATATCTACTTGATGAAACATAAGTCTGAAACATTTGAACATTTCAAAGAATTTCAGAGTGAAGTGGAAAATCATCGTGACAAGAAAATAAAAGTTTCTACGATATGATCGCAGAGGTAAAATATTTGAGTTACAAGTTTGTCCTTCAATTAAAATAATGTGAAATAGTTTCACTACTCACGCCACCTGGAACACCATAGTGTAATGGTGTGTTCGAACGTCATAACCGTACTTTATTAGATATAGTGCGATCTATGATGTCTCTTACCGATCTACCACTATCGTTTTGGGGTTATGCATTAGAGACAGCTGCATTCACGTTAAATAGGGCACCGTCTAAATCCGTTGAGACGACACCGTGTGAACTATGGTTTGGCAAGAAACCTAAGCTGTCGTTTCTTAAAGTTTGGAGTTGCGATGATTATGTGAAAAAGTTTCATCTCGATAAGCTCAAACTCAAATCGGAGAAATATGTCTTCATAGGATATCCAAAAGGAGACACTTGGGTAC
Organism: Triticum urartu; assembly: GCF_056163025.1. Classification (NCBI taxonomy): domain Eukaryota; kingdom Viridiplantae; phylum Streptophyta; class Magnoliopsida; order Poales; family Poaceae; genus Triticum; species Triticum urartu. The sequence continues at coordinate 491,201,554 of NC_141878.1, forward strand.
ACCTTCTATCACAGAATCGAAGGCAAGACATTCGTTGCTAAGAATGGATCCTTTCTAGAGAAGGAGTTTCTCTCGAAAGAAGTGAGTGGGAGGAAAGTAGAAAACTTGATAAGGTAATTGTACCTTCTCCCTTATTGGAAAATAGTTCATCACAGAATTCAGTTCCTGTGACTACTACACCAATTAGTGAGGAAGCTAATGATGATGATCATGTAACTTCAGATCAAGTTACTACCGAATCTCGTAGGTAAACCAGAGTGAGATTCGCACCAGAGTGGTACGATAATCCTATTCTAGAGGTCATGTTACTTGACCATGACGAACCTACGAACTATGAGGAAGTGATGATGAGCCCAGATTCTGATAAATGGCTTGAGGCCATGAAATCTGAGATAGGATCCATGTATGAGAACAAAGTGTGGACTTTGGTGGACTTGCCCGAGGATCGGCAATCCATTGATAATAAATGGATCTTCAAGAGGAAGACGGACACGGATAGTAGTGTCACTATCTACAAAGCTAGAATTGTCGCAAAAGGTTTTCGACAAGTTCAAGGTGTTGACTACGATGAGAGTTTCTCACTCGTATCTATGCTTAAGTCTGTCCGAATCATGTTAGCAATTGCCGCATTTTATGAAATCTGGCAAATGGATAAACAAAACTGCATTCCTTAATGAGTTTATTAAAGAAGAGTTGTATGTGATGCAACAAGATGGTTTTGTCAATCCTAAAGGTGCTAACAAAATATGCAAGCTCTAGTGATCCATTTATGGACTGGTGCAAGCATCTCGGAGTTGGAATATACGCTTTGATAAGTTGATCAAAGCATATAGTTTTATACAGACTTGCGGTGAAGCCTGTATTTACAAGAAAGTGAGTGGGAGCACTACAACATTTCTGATAAGTATATGTGAATGACATATTGTTGATCGGAAATAATGTAGAATTATTCTGCAAAGCATAAAGGAGTGTTTGAAAGGAGTTTTTCAAAGAAATACCTCGGTGAAGCTGCTTACATATTGAGTATCAAGATCTATAGAGATAGATCAAGACGCTTGATAAGTTTTTCCAATGAGTACATACCTTGACAAGATTTTGAAGTAGTTCAAAATGGAACAGTCAAAGAAAAAGTTTCTTGCCTGTGTTACAAGGTGAGAAGTTGAGTAAGACTCAAAGCCCGACCATGGCAGAAGATAGAAAGAGAATGAAAGTCATTCCCTATGCCTCAGTCATAGGTTCTATAAAGTATGCCATGCTGTGTACCAGATCTATTGTATACCATACACTGTGTTAAGAGAGGGAGTACAATAGTGATCTAGGAGTAGATCAATGGACAGCGGTCAAAATTATCCTTACTGGAATAAGGATATGTTTCTCGATTACGGAGGTGACAAAAGGTTCGTCGTAAAGGGTTACGTCGATGCAAGTTTTGACACTGATCCAGATGACTCTAAGTCTCAATCTGGATACATATTGAAAGTGGGAGCAATTAGCTAGAGTAGCTCCATGCAGAGCATTGTTGACATAGAAATTTGCAAAATACATGCGGATCTGAATATGACAGACCTGTTGACTAAACTTCTCTCACAAGCAAAACATGATCACTTTTTGGGTCTTAATCACATAGCGATGTGAACTAGATTATTGAATCTAGTAAACCCTTTGGGTGTTAGTCACATGGAGATGTAAACCAATCACATAAAGATGTGAACTATTGATGTTAAATCACATGGCGATGTGATCTAGATTATTGACTCTAGTGCAAGTGGGAGACTGAAGGAAATATGCCCTAGAGGCAATAATAAAGTTATTTTTTATTTCCTTATATCATGATAAATGTTTATTATTCATGCTAGAATTGTATTAACCGGAAACATAATACATGTGTGAATAAATAGACAAACAGATTGTCACTAGTATGCCTCTACTTGACTAGCTCGTTGATTAAAGATGGTTATGTTTCCTAACCATAGACATGAGTTGTCATTTGATTAACGGGGTCACATCATTAGGAGAATGATGTGATTGACATGACCCATTCTGTTAGCTTAGCACACGATCGTTTAGTATGTTGCTATTGCTTTCTTCATGACTTATACATGTTCCCATGACTATGAGATTATGTAACTCCCGTGTGCCGGAGGAACAGTTTGTGTGCTACCAAACGTCACAACGTAACTGGGTGATTATAAAGGTGCTCTACAGGTGTCTCCAAAGGTACATGTTGGGTTGACGTATTTCGAGATTAGGATTTGTCACTCCGATCGTCGGAGAGGTATCTCTGGGCCCTCTCGGTAATGCACATCACTTAAGCCTTGCAAGCATTGCAACTAATGCGTTAGTTGTGGGATGATGTATTACAGAACGAGTAAAGAGACTTGCCGGTAACAAGATTGAACTAGGTATTGGATACCGACGATCGAATCTCGGGCAAGTAACATACCGATGACAAAGGGAACAACGTATGTTGTTATGCGGTCAGACCGATAAAGATCTTCGTAGAATATGTAGGAGCCAATATGGGCATCCAGGTCCCGCTATTGGTTATTGACCGGAGACGTGTCTCGGTCATGTCTACATTGTTCTCGAACCGTAGGGTCCGCATGCTTAAAGTTACGATGACAGTTTCATTATGAGTTTATGTATTTTGATGTACCGAAGGTTGTTCGGAGTCCCGGATGTGATCACGGACATGACGAGGAGTCTCGAAATGGTCGAGACATAAAGATCGGTATATTGGAAGCTTATATTTGGACATCGGAATCGTTCCGGGTGAAATCGGCATTTTACCGGAGTACCAGGGGGTTACCGGAACCCCCCGGGGGGTTATTGGGCCTACATAGGCCTTGAGGGAGAAGAGAGAAGGAGGCAAGAGGTGGCCGCGCGCCCCTCCCCTTCCTAGTTCGAATAGGACAAGGGAAGGGGGCGGCGCCCCCCCTTTCCTTCCCCTCTTCCTCCTCTTTCCCCCCTTCTCCTTCTCCAACTAGGAAAGAAGGGAGTCCTACTCCCGGTAGGAGTAGGACTCCCCCCTGGCGCGCCCCTCCTTGGACGGCCGCCCCCTCCCTTTGGCTCCTTTATATACGGGGGCAGGGGGCACCCTAGAACACACAAGTTGATCTTCGTGATCGTTCCTTAGCCGTGTGCGGTGCCCCCCTCCACGATATTACACCTCAATCATAGTGTAGCGGTGCTTAGGCGAAGCCCTACGACGGTTAAACATCAAGATCGTCACCACGCCGTCGTGCTGACGAAACTCCTCCCCGAAGCTTTGCTGGATCGGAGCCCGGGGTGCGTCATCGAGCTGTACGTGTGTCAAGAACTCGGAGGTGCTGGAGTAACGGTGCTTGGATCGGTTGAACCGGGAAGACGTACGACTACTTCCTCTACGTTGCGTCAATGCTTCCGCTTCGGTCTACGAGGGTACGTAGACAACAGTCTCCCTTCTCGTTGCTGTGCATCACCATGATCCTGCGTGTGCGTAGGAATTTTTTTGAAATTACTACGTTCCCCAACACAGTGTGCCATGCTTTACGGCTTAGAACCGAGACTTCAACGACGTTTTGAACGTCATGGAGCATATGAGGTGTTCCAAGAGTTGAAGTTAATATTTCAAGCAAATGCCCAGATTGAGAGATATGAAGTCTCCAATAATTCTATAGCTGCAAGATGGAGGAGAATAGTTCTATCAGTGAGCATATACTCAAAATGTCTGGGTATCATAATCACTTGACTGAACTGGGAGTTAGTCTTCCTGTTGATAGTGTCATTGATAGAGTTCTTCAATCACTGCCACCAAGCTACAAAAGTTTCGTGATGAACTATAATATGCAAGGGATGAATAAGACAATTCCCGAGCTCTTCGCGATGCTAAAAGCTGCGGAGGTAGAAATCAAAAAGGAGCATCAAGTGTTGATGGTTAACAAAACCACCAATTTCAAGAAAAAGGATAAAGGGAAGAAGAAGGGGAACTTCAAGAAGAACAACAAGCAAGTTGCTGCTCAAGAGAAGAAACCCAAGTCTGGACCTAAGCCTGAGACCGAGTGCTTCTACTGCAAACAGACTGGTCACTGGAAGCGGAACTGCCCCAAGTATTTGGCGGATAAGAAGGATGGCAAGGTGAACAAAGGTATATGTGATATACATGTTATTGATGTGTACCTTACCAGAGCTCGCAGTAGCACCTGGGTATTTGATACTGGTTCTGTTGCTAATATTTGCAACTCTAAACAGGCACTACAGATTAAGCGAAGACTGGCTAAGGACGAGGTGACGATGCGCGTGGGAAATGGTTCCAAAGTCGATGTGATCACCGTCGGCACGCTACCTCTACATCTACCTTCGGGATTAGTTTTAGACCTAAATAATTGTTATTTGGTGCCAGCGTTGAGCATGAACATTATATCTGGATCTTGTTTAATGCGAGACGGTTATTCATTTAAATCCGAGAATAATGGTTGTTCTATTTATATGAGTAATATCTTTTATGGTCATGCACCCTTGAAGAGTGGTCTATTTCTGATGAATCTCGATAGTAGTGATACACATATTCATAATATTGAAGCCAAAAGATGCAGAGTTGATAATGATAGTGCAATTTATTTGTGGCACTGCCGTTTATGTCATATTGGTGTAAAGCGCATGAAGAAACTCCATACTGATGGACTTCTGGAATCACTTGATTATGAATCACTTGGTACTTGCGAACCATGCCTTATGGTCAAGATGACTAAAACGCCGTTCTCTGGAACAATGGAGCGAGAAAAAACTTGTTGGAGATCATACATACTGATGTATGTGGCCCGATGAATATTGAGGCTCGCGGCGGGTATCGTTATTTTCTCACATTCACAGGTGATTTGAGCAGATATGGGTATATTGTTGGGGAACGTAGTAATTTCAAAAAATTTCCTACGCACACGCAAGATCATGGTGATGCATAGCAACGAGAGGGGAGAGTATGATCTATGTACCCTTGTAGATCGCACGCGGAAGCGTTATATCAACGCGGTTGATGTAGTCGTACGTCTTCACGTCCAACCGATCCAAGTACCGAAAGCACGACACCTCCGAGTTCTGCACACGTTCGGCTCGGTGACGTCCTCGCCTTCTCGATCCAGCAAGAGGGGCGAAGTAGTAGATGAGTTCCGGCAGCACGACAGCGTGGTGACGGTGTTGGTGAAGAACAATCTCCGCAGGGCTTCGCCTAAGCACTACGAAAACTATGATAGAGGATAAACTAGAGGAGACAGGGTTGCCGGCACACGGCTTGGTGTTTCTTGATGTGTCTTTGGTGCTAGCCCTGCCCCTCTATTTATATGTTGAGCCCTGGGGTCGAAATTTGGAGTAAAAGCCTCCACAAAGTCGGTTTCACCCGAAAGGCAAGAGTCCTTCTCAGACTCCAGGGCCAGACGCCAGGGTTCCCGGCGTCTGGACCCAGACGCCAGGGACCCTGGCGTCTGGCCCCTGGACTCTGCAAAACTTCCTTTTGCGCTTTCCAAAAACCTTGTGGGCTTTCCCCTTTGGCCCAAATAAAGTGTTCTCGTACCCAAACATTTCGGGAAACATCCGGAACCCCTTCCGGTGATTTCCGGAACCCTTCCGATGACCAAACACTATTATCACATATATCAAACTTTATCTCCAGACCATTCCGGAGTTCTTTGTCATGTCCGTGATCTCATCCCGGACTCCGAACAACATTCGGTCACCAACATACATAACTCACATAGTACTATATCGTCAATGAACGTTAAGCGTGCGGACCCTACGGGTTCGAGAACTATGTAGACATGACCGAGACACGTCTCCGGTCAATAACCAATAGCGGGACCTGGATGCCCATATTGGCTCCTACATATTCTACGAAGATCTTTATCGGTCAGACCGCATAACAACATACGTTGTTCCCTTTGTCATCGGTATGTTACTTGCCCGAGATTCGATCGTCGGTATCCAATACCTAGTTCAATCTCGTTACCGGCAAGTCTCTTTACTCATTCCGTAATACATCATCTCGCAACTAACTCATTAGTTGTAATGCTTGCAAGGCTTATGTGATGTGCATTACCGAGAGGGCCCAGAGATACCTCTCGGACAATCGGAGTGACAAATCCTAATCTCAAAATACGCCAACCCAACATGTACCTTTGGAGACACCTGTAGAGCTCCTTTATAATCACCCAGTTACGTTGTGACGTTTGGTAGCACACAAACTGTTCCTCCGGTAAACGGGAGTTGCATAATCTCATAGTCATAGGAACATGTATAAGTCATGAAGAAAGCAATAGCAACATACTAAATGATCGGGTGCTGAGCTAATGGAATGGGTCATGTCAATCAGATCATTCAACTAATGATGTGATCCCGTTAATCAAATAACAACTCTTTGTCCATGGTTAGGAAACATAACCATCTTTGATTAACGAGCTAGTCAAGTAGAGGCATACTAGTGACACTCTGTTTGTCTATGTATTCACACATGTATTATGTTTCCGGTTAATACAATTCTAGCATGAATAATAAACATTTATCATGAAATAAGGAAATAGATAATAACTTTCTTATTGCCTCTAGGGCATATTTCCTTCAGTCTCCCACTTGCACTAGAGTCAACAATCTAGTTCACATCGCTATGTGATTAACACCAATAGTTCACATCTTTATGTGATTGGTTCACATCTCCATGTGACTAACACCCAAAGGGTTTACTAGGTTCAATAATCTAGTTCACATCGCTATGTGATTAACACCCAAAGAGTGATCATGTTTTGCCTGTGAGAGAAATTTAGTCAACGGGCCTGCCAAATTCAGATCCGTATGTATTTTGCAAAATTCTATGTCTACAATGCTCTGCACGGAGCTACTCTAGCTAATTGCTCCCACTTTCAATATGTATCCAGATTGAGACTTAGAATCATCTGGATCAGGGTCAAAAACTTGCATCGACGTAACCCTTTACGACGAACCTTTTTGTCACGTCCATAATCGAGAAACATATCCTTATTTCACTAAGGATAATTCTGACCGCTGTCCAGTGATCTACTCCTAGATCACTATTGTACTCCCTTGCCAAATCAGTGCAGGGTATACAATAGATCTGGTATACAACATGACATACTTTATAGAACCTATGGCCAAGGCATAGGGAATGACTTTCATTCTCTTTCTATCTTCTGTCGTGGTCGGGCGTTGAGTCTTACTCAACTTCACACCTTGTAATACAGGCAAGAACTCTTTCTTTGACTGCTCCATTTTGAACTACTTCAAAATCTTGTCAAGGTATGTACTCATTGAAAAAACTTATCAAGCGTCTTGATCTATCTCTATAGATCTTGAAGCTCAATATGTAAGCAGCTTCACCGAAGTCTTTCTTTGAAAAACTCCTTTCAAACACTCCTTTATGCTTTACAGAATAATTCTACATTATTTCCGATCAACAATATGTCATTCACATATACTTATCAGAAATGCTGTAGTGCTCCCACTCACTTTCTTGTAAATACAGGCTTCTCCGAAAGTCTGTATAAAACCAAATGCTTTGATCACACTATCAAAACGTTTATTCCAACTCCGAGAGGCTTGCACCAGTCCATAAATGGATCGCTGGAGCTTGCACACTTTGTTAGCTCCCTTTGGATCGACAAAACCTTCCGGTTGCATCATATACAACTCTTCTTCCTGAAATCCATTCAGGAATGCAGTTTTTACATCCATCTGCCAAATTTCATAATCATAAAATGCGGCAATTGCTAACATGATTCGGACAGACTTAAGCATCGCTACGGGTGAGAAGGTCTCATCGTAGTAAACCCCTTGAACTTGTCGAAAACCTTTTGTGACAAGTCGAGCTTTGTAGACAGTAATATTACCATCAGCGTCAGTCTTCTTCTTGAAGATCCATTTATTCTCAATTGCTTGCCGATCAGCGGGCAAGTCAACCAAAGTCCATACTTTGTTCTCATACATGGATCATATCTCAGATTTCATGGCCTCAAACCATTTCGCGGAATCTGGGCTCATCATCGCTTCCTCATAGTTCGCAAGTTCGTCATGGTCTAGTAACATGACTTCCAGAACAGGATTACCGTACCACTCTGGTGCGGATCTTACTCTGGTTTACCTACAAGATTCAGTAGTAACTTGATCTGAATTTACATGATCATCATCATTAGCTTCCTCACTAATTGGTGCAGTAGTCACAAGAACAGAATTCTGTGATGAACTACTTTCCAATAAGGGAGAAGGTACAATTACCTTATCAAGTTTTCTACTTTCCTCCCACTTACTTCTTTCGAGAGAAACTCCTTCTCCAGAAAGTTTCCGAATTTAGCAACAAAAGTCTTGCCTTCGGATCTGTGATAGAAGGTGTACCCAACATTTTCTTTAGGGTATCCTATGAAGACGCACTTTTCCGATTTGGGTTTGAGCTTATCAGGATGAAACTTTTTCACATAAGCATCACAACCCCAAACTTTAAGAAATGACAACTTTGGTTTCTTGCCAAACCACAGTTCATAAGGCGTCATCTCAACGGATTTTGATGGTGCCCTATTTAACGTGAATGCAGCTGTCTCTAATGCATAACCCCAAAACGATAGTGGTAGATCGGTAAGATACATCATAGATTGCACTATATCCAATAAAGTACGGTTATGACATTCGGACAAACCATTATGCTGTGGTGTTTCAGGTGGCGTGAGTAGTGAAACTATTTCACATTGTTTTAACTGAAGACCAAACTCGTAACTCAAATATTTTACCTCTGCGATCATATCATAGAAACTTTTATTTTCTTGTCACAATGATTTTCCACTTCACTCTGAAATTCTTTGAACTGTTCAAATGTTTCAGACTTATGTTTCATCAAGTAGATATCCTCATATCTGCTCAAATCATCTTGTGAAGGTCAGAAAATAATGATACCTGCTGTAAGCCTTAATATTCATCGGACCACATACATCAGTATGTATGATTTCCAACATATCTGTTGCTTGCTTCATTGTTCCGGAGAACGGCGTTTTAGTCATCTTGCCCATAAGGCATGGTTCGCAAGCATCAAGTGATTCATAATCAAGTGATTCCAAAATCCCATCAGCATGGAGTTTCTTCATGCGCTTTACACCAATATGACCTAAACGGCAGTGCCACAAATAAGTTGCACTATCATTATTAACTTTACATCTTTTGGTTTCAATATTATGAATATGTGTATCACTAAGATCGAGATCCAATGAACTATTTTCATTGGGTGTGTAACCATATAAGGTTTTATTCATGTAAACAGAACAACAATTTATTCTTTTACTTAAATGAATAACCGTATTACAATAAACATGATCAAATCATATTCATGCTCAACGCAAACACCAAATAACACTCATTTAGTTTCAACACTAATCCCGAAAGTATAGGGAGTGTGCGATGATGATCATATCAATCTTGGAACCGCTTCCAACACACATCGTCACTTCACCCTTAACTAGTCTCTGTTCATTCTGCAACTCCCGTTTCGAGTTACTACTGTTTGCAACTGAACAAGCATCAAATACTGAGGGGTTGCTATAAACACTAGTAAAGTACACATCAATAACATGTATATCAAATATACTTATGTTCACTTTGTCATCCTTCTTATCCGCCAATCACTTGGGGTAGTTCCGCTTCCAGTGACCAGTCCCTTTGCAGTAGAAGCACTTAGTCTCAGGCTTAGGACCAGACTTGGGCTTCTTCACTTGAGCAGAAACTTGCTTGCTGTTCTTCTTGAAGTTCCCCTTCTTTCCTTTGCCCTTTTCTTGAAACTAGTGGTCTTGTTAACCATCAACACTTGATGTTTTTCTTGATTTCTACCTTCGTCGATTTCAGCATCACGAAGAGCTTGGGAGTTGTTTCCGTTATCCCTTGCATATTATAGTTCATCACGAAGTTCTACTAACTTGGTGATGGTTACTAGAGAATTCTGTCAATCACTATCTTATCTGGAAGATTAAATTCCACTTGATTCAAGCGATTGTAGTACCCAGACAATCTGAGCACATGCTCACTAGTTGAGCGATTCTCCTCCATCTTTTAGCTATAGAACTTGTTGGAGACTTCATATCTCTCAACTCGGGTATTTGCTTGAAATATTAACTTCAACTCCTGGAACATCTCATATGGTCCATGACGTTCAAAACGTCTTTGAAGTCCCGATTCTAAGCCGTTAAGCATGGTGCACTAAACTATCAAGTAGTCATCATATTGAGCTAGCCAAACGTTCATAACATCTGCATCTGCTCCTGCAATAGGTCTGTCACCTAGCGGTGCATCAAGGACATAATTCTTCTGTGCAGCAATGAGGATAAACCTCAGATCACGGATCCAATCCGCATCATTGCTACTAACATCTTTCAACACAATTTTCTCTAGGAACATATCAAAATAAACACAGGGAAGCAACAACGCGAGCTATTGATCTACAACATAATTTGCAAAATACTACCAGGACTAAGTTCATGATAAATTTAAGTTCAATTAATCATATTACTTAAGAACTCCGACTTAGATAGACATCCCTCTAATATTCTAAGTGATCACATGATCCAAATCAACTAAACCATAACCGATCATCACGTGAGATGGAGTAGTTTTCAATGGTGAACATCGTTATGTTGATCATATCTACTATATGATTCACGCTCGATCTTTCGGTCTCCGTGTTCCGAGGCCATATCTGCATATGCTAGGCTCGTCAAGTTTAACCTGAGTATTCTGCGTGTGCAAAAACTGGCTTGCACCCGTTGTAGATGGACGTAGAGCTTATCACACCCGATCATCATGTGGTGTCTAGGCACGACGAACTTTGGCAACGGTGCATCCTCAGGGAGAACACTTCTTGATAATTTAGTGAGAGGTCATCTTATAATGCTACCGTCAATCAAAGCAAGATAAGATGCATAAAAGATAAACATCACATGCAATCAATATAAGTGATATGATATGGCCATCATCATCTTGTGCTTGTGATCTCCATCTCCGAAGCACCGTCGTGATCACCATCGTCACCGGCGCGACACCTTGATCTCCATCGTAGCATCGTTGTCGTCTCGCCAATCTTATGCTTCCACGACTATCGCTACCGCTTAGTGATAAATTAAAGCATTACATCGCGATTGCATTGCATACAATAAAGCGACAACCATATGGCTCCTGCCAGTTGCCGATAACTCGGTTACAAAACATGATCATCTCATACAATAAAATTTAGAATCATGTCTTGACCATATCACATCACAACATGCCCTGCAAAAACAAGTTAGACGTCCTCTACTTTGTTGTTGCAAGTTTTACGTGGCTGCTACGGGCTTAAGCAAGAACCAATCTCACCTACGCATCAAAACCACAACGATAGTTTGTCAATTTGACTCCGTTTTAACCTTCGCAAGGACCGGGCGTAGCCACACTCGGTTCAACTAAAGTTGGAGAGACAGTCGCCCGCAAGCCACCTATGTGCAAAGCACGTCGGGGAAACCGGTCTCGCGTAAGCATACGCGTAATGTTGGTCCGGGTCGTCTCGTCCAACAATACCGTCGAACCAAAGTATGACATGCTGGTAGGCAGTATGACTTATATCGCCCACAACTCACTTGTGTTCTACTCGTGCAAATAACATCAAACCATAAAACCTAGGCTCGGACGCCACTGTTGGGGAACGTAGTAATTTCAAAAAAATTCCTACGCACACGCAAGATCATGGTGATGCATAGCAACGAGAGGGGAGAGTATGATCTATGTACCCTTGTAGATCGCACGCGGAAGCGTTATATCAACGCGGTTGATGTAGTCGTACGTCTTCACGTCCAACCGATCCAAGTACCGAAAGCAGGGCACCTCCGAGTTCTGCACACGTTCGGCTCGGTGACGTCCTCACCTTCTCGATCCAGCAAGAGGGGCGAAGTAGTAGATGAGTTCCGGCAGCACGACAGCGTGGTGACGGTGTTGGTGAAGAACAATCTCCGCAGGGCTTCGCCTAAGCACTACGAAAACTATGACAGAGGATAAACTAGAGGAGACAGGGTTGCCGGCACATGGCTTGGTGTTTCTTGATGTGTCTTTGGTGCTAGCCCTGCCCCTCTATTTATATGTTGAGCCCTGGGGTCGAAACTTGGAGTAAAAGCCTCCACAAAGTCGGTTTCACCCGAAAGGCAAGAGTCCTTCTCGGACTCCAGGGCCAGACGCCAGGGTTCCCGGCGTCTGGCCCCTGGACTCCGCAAAATTTCCTTTTGCGCTTTCCAAAAACCTTGTGGGCTTTCCCCTTTGGCCCAAATAAAGTGTTCTCGTACCCAAACATTTCGGGAAACATCCGGAACCCCTTCCGGTGATTTCCGGAACCCTTCCGGTGACCAAACACTATTATCACATATATCAAACTTATCTCCGGACCATTCCGGAGTTCCTCGTCATGTCCGTGATCTCATCCCGGACTCCGAACAACATTCGGTCACCAACATACATAACTCACATAGTACTATATCGTCAACGAACGTTAAGCGTGCGAACCCTACGGGTTCGAGAACTATGTAGACATGACCGAGACACGTCTCCGGTCAATAACCAATAGCGGGACCTGGATGCCCATATTGGCTCCTACATATTCTACGAATATCTTTATCGGTCAGACCGCATAACAACATACGTTGTTCCCTTTGTCATCGGTATGTTACTTGCCCGAGATTCGATCGTCGGTATCCAATACCTAGTTCAATCTCATTACCGGCAAGTCTCTTTACTCGTTCCGTAATACATCATCTCGCAACTAACTCATTAGTTGTAATGCTTGCAAGGCTTATGTGATGTGCATTGCCGAGAGGGCCCAGAGATACTTCTCTGACAATCGGAGTGACAAATCCTAATCTCGAAATACGCCAACCCAACATGTACCTTTGGAGACACCTGTAGAGCTCCTTTATAATCACCCAGTTACGTTGTGATGTTTGGTAGCACACAAAGTGTTCCTCCGGTAAACGGGAGTTGCATAATCTCATAGTCATAGGAACATGTATAAGTCATGAAGAAAGCAATAGCAACATACTAAACGATCGGGTGCTAAGCTAATGGAATGGGTCATGTCAATCAGATCATTCAACTAATGATGTGATCCCGTTAATCAAATAACAACTCTTTGTCCATGGTTAGGAAACATAACCATCTTTGATTAACGAGCTAGTCAAGTAGAGGCATACTAGTGACACTCTGTTTGTCTATGTATTCACACATGTATTATGTTTCTGGTTAATACAATTCTAGCATGAATAATAAACATTTATCATGAAATAAGGAAATAGATAATAACTTTATTATTGCCTCTAGGGCATATTTCCTTCATATATCTACTTAATAAAACATAAGTCTGAAACATTTGAAAAGTTCAAAGAATTTCAGAGTGAAGTGGAAAATCATCGTAACAAGAAAATAAAGTTTCTATGATCTGATCATGGAGGAGAATATTTGAGTTACGAGTTTGGCCTACATTTGAAACAATGCGGAATAGTTTTGCAACTCACGCCACCCGGAACACCACAACGTAATGGTGTGCTCGAACGTCGTAATCGTACTTTACTAGATATGGTGCGATCTATGATGTCTCTTACTGATTTACCGCTATCGTTTTGGGGTTATGCTTTAGATAGGGCTACATTCACGTTAAATAGGGCACCATCAAAATCCGTTGAGACGACACCTTATGAACTATGGTTTGGCAAGAAACCAAAGTTGTCATTTCTTAAAGTTTGGGGCTGCGATGCTTATGTGAAAAAGCTTCAACTTGATAAGCTCGAACCCAAATCGGAGAAATGTGTCTTCATAGGATACCCAAAGGAAACTGTTGGGTACACCTTCTATCATAGATCCGAAGGCAAGACATTCGTTGCTAAGAATGGATCCTTTCTAGAGAAGGAGTTTCTCTCGAAAGAAGTGAGTGGGAGGAAAGTAGAACTTGATGAGGTAACTGTACCTGCTCCCTTATTGGAAAGTAGTTCATCACAGAAACCGGTTCCTATGACATCTACACCAATTAGTGAGGAAGCTAATGATGATGATCATGAAACTTCAGATCAAGTTACTATCGAACCTCGTAGGTCAACCAGAGAAAGATCCGCACCAGAGTGGTACAGTAATCCTGTTCTGGAGGTCATGTTACTTGACCATGACGAACCTACGAACTATGAGGAAGCGATGATGAGCCCAGATTCCGCAAAATGGCTTGAGGCCATGAAATATGAGATGGGGTCCATGTATGAGAACAAAGTGTGGACTTTGGTTGACTTGCCCGATGATCGGCAAGCCACCGAGAATAAATGGATCTTCAAGAAGAAGACAGACGCTGACGGTAATGTTACTGTCTACAAAGCTCGACTTGTTGCGAAAGGTTTTCAACAAGTTCAAGGAGTTGACTACGATGAGACCTCACCCGTAGTGATGCTTAAGTCCGCCCGAATCATGTTAGCAATTGCCGCGTTTTATGATTATGAAATTTGACAAATGGATGTAAAGACTGCATTCCTGAATGGATTTCTGAAAAAAGAGTTGTATATGATGCAACCTGAAGGTTTTATCGATCAAAGGGAGCTAACAAAGTGTGCAAGCTCCAGCGATCCATTTATGGACTGGTGCAAGCCTCTCGGAGTTGGAATAAACGTTTTGATAGTGTGATCAAAGCATATGGTTTCATACAGACTTTTGGAGAAGCCTGTATTTACAAGAAAGTGAGTGGGAGCTCTGTAGCATTTCTAATATTATATGTGGATGACATATTGTTGATTGGAAATGATATAGAATTTCTAGATATCATAAAAGGATACTTGAATAAGAGTTTTTCAATGAAAGACCTCGGTGAAGCTGCTTATATATTGGGCATCAAGATCTATAGAGATAAATCAAGACGCTTAATTGGACTTCCACAAAGCACATACCTTGATAAAGTTTTGAACAAGTTCAAAATGGATCAAGCTAAGAAAGGGTTCTTGCATGTATTACAAGGTGTGAAGTTGAGTAAGACTCAATGCCCGACCACTGTAGAAGATAGAGAGAAAATGAAAAGTGTTCCCTATGCTTCAGCCATAGGCTCTATCATGTATGCAATGCCGTGTACCAGACCTAATGTGTGCCTTGCCATTAGTCTAGCAGGGAGGTACCAAAGTAATCCAGGAGTGGATCACTAGACAACGGTCAAGAACATCCTGAAGTACCTGAAAAGGACCAAGGATATGTTTCTCATTTATGGAGGTGACAAGGAGCTCATCGTAAAATGATTACGTTGATGCTAGCTTTGACACTGATCTGGACGATTCTAAATCGCAAACCGGATACGTGTTTATATTAAACGGTGGAGCTGTCAGTTGGAGCAGTTCTAAACAGAGCGTCGTGGCGGGATCTACATGTGAAGCGGAGTACATTGCTGCTTCGGAAGCAGCGAATGAAGGAGTCTGTATGAAGGAGTTCATATCCGATCTAGGTGTCATACCTAGTGCATCGGGTCCAATGAAAATCTTGTGCGACAATACTGGTGCAATTGCCTTGGCAAAGGAATCCAGATTTCACAATAGAACCAAGCACATCAAGAGACGCTTCAACTCCATCCGGGATCAAGTCCAGGTGGGAGACATAGAGATTTGCAAGATACATACAGATCTAAATATTGCCGACCCGTTGACTAAGCCTCTTCCACGAGCAAAACATGATCAACACCAAGACTCCATGGGTGTTAGAATCATTACTGTGTAATCTAGATTCTTGACTCTAGTGCAAGTGGGAGACTGAAGGAAATATGCCCTAGAGGCAATAATAAAGTTATTATTTATTTCCTTATTTCATGATAAATGTTTATTATTCATGCTAGAATTGTATTAACTGGAAACATAATACATGTGTGAATACATAGACAAACATAGTGTCACTAGTGTGCCTCTACTTGACTAGCTCAATGATCAAAGATGGTTAAGTTTCCTAAACCATAGACATGAGTTGTCATTTGATCAATGGGATCACATCATTAGGAGAATGATGTGATTAACTTGACCCATTCCGTTAGCTTAGCACTTGATCGTTTTTGTTTACTGCTATTGATTTCTTCATGACTTATACATGTTCTTATGACTATGAGATTATGCAACTCCCGAATACCAGAGGAACACTTTGTGTGCTACCAAACGTCACAACGTAACTGGGTGATTATAAAGGTGCTCTACAAGTGTCTCCGATGGTACTTGTTGAGTTGGCATAGATCAAGATTAGGATTTGTCACTCCGATTGTCGGAGAGTTATCTCTGGGCCCTCTCGGTAATACACATCACTATAAGCCTTGCAAGCAATACAACTAATGAGTTAGTTGCGGGATAGTGCATTATGGAACGAGTAAAGAGACTTGCCGGTAACGAGATTGAACTAGGTATTGGGATACCGATGATCGAATCTCGGGCAAGTAACATACCGATGACAAAGAGAACAACGTATAGTGTTATGCGGTTTGACCGATAAAGATCTTCGTAGAATATGTAGGAACCAATATGAGCATCCAGGTTCCGCTATTGGTTATTGACCGGAGACATGTCTCGGTCATGTCTACATAGTTCTCGAACCCGTAGGGTCCGCACGCTTAAAGTTCTGTGACGATTGGTTTTATGAGTTTATATGTTTCGATGTACCGAAGGTAGTTCGGAGTCCCAGATATGATCATGGACATGACGGGGAGTCTCGAAATGGTCGAGACATAAAGATTGATATATTGGAATCCTACATTTGGACATCGGAAGAGTTCCGGATAAAATCGGGATTTTACCGGAGTACCGGAGGTTACCAGAACCCCCCGGGGGCTAATGGGCCTTGTTGGGCCATAAGGGAAAGAGAGAGGGGCTGGCCTAGGGCAGGCAGCGCGCCCCCTCCCTCTGGTCAGAATTGGACTAGGAGAGGGGGGCGCCCCCCTTTCCTTCTCTTTCTTCCCCTTCCTTTCCCTCTCCTAGTAGGAGTAGGAAAGGGAGGAATCCTACTCCTACTAGGAGGAGGATTCCTCCTCCTGGCGCACCAACAAGGGCTGGACGGCCTCCCCCTTGCTCCTTTATATACAGGGGCAAGGGGCACCTCTAAACACACAAGTTGATCACAAAGATCTCTCCCAGCCATGTGCGGCGCCCCCTCCACCATAATCCACCTCGGTCATACTGTAGCGGTGTTTAGGCGAAGCCCTGCTGTGGTAGCTTCATCAACATCGTCACCACGCCGTCGTGCTGACGAAACTCTTCCCCGAGCTCTACTGGATCATGGGTTCGCGGGACGTCACCGAGCTGAACGTGTGCTGAATGCGGAGGTGCCATACGTTTGGTACTGAGGATCGGTCGATCGTGAAGACGTACGACTACATCAGCCGCGTTGTCATAACGCTTCCGCTTAACGGTCTATGAGGGTACGTGGACGACACTCTCCACTCTCGTTGCTATGCATCACCATGATCCTGCGTGTGCGTAGGAAAATTTTGAAATTACTACGTTCCCCAACACCAACGCCACCCACTTCTTCCTCCGTGACACCTTCCTCTTCCTCCATGGCACCCTCGCCGGTGCATTACACCCTGACCATCGGCGAGGCCCGTGCCCATTATATGGACATGATGTGGGAGAAGCAGTTCCGGGAGGCGCATGCCAACGCCAACTACAACCACAACCTCCTCCAGGAGTATCTGCTGGCGGAGCAGTAGGTCGCCATCGGCAGGGTGGTCGCGCTCGACGCGGACCTGGTGGAGGAGGAGACGCTGCTGGAGTCCTACCGCTCCGCCTGCGAGATCCGCCTCGCCCGCTGGTGGTACCAGTAGCGGGTGGTGGAGGTGGCGGCCATCGGCAAGGAGCAGGAGGACGACGCGGGCGAGGCATTGTTCGGCGACCCCGACGACGAGGAGGCCGTGCCCTGGCGCCATGACCATGAAAAAGCCGGCACGTCCGCCAGCGCCGCCAACAGCGAGGAATAGTAGTGCAAGGTAGGTCGCCACCGGTCGGGTCCTAAGAAGGCCACCGCTCCTCCCCTCCTGTCGACGCCAAGCTTGGCGGGCTCAGCATCGACAGTCAGTTAGTCACTTGGCGGCGACGTCGAGGCGAACAACTTCACTTCCCGGGGTTTCGGAGACGGAGCTGGAAAAGGCGAAGCTTCCATTCTCTTGGTTCATGGCCGGAGACGGGGACCGGACGCCGGCGATCATTTAGATTAGTCTGCCTAGGACCTTTTTCATGTATTTGTAATGAAATTCGTCATGTTTATATGAAGTCCGGCATGTTCATATGAAATCCGGCATGTTTATATAAAATCACCATGTTTATATGAATTCCACACTTGTTTGAGTTGTTGTGAAAATTTATGCGACTACGGTTGGATGGTTGCAGCCCGTATCTATGTCCGCGGACTGATACCCTATCCGCGGACGATTGCGAAAGGTTTTTTGTGGGATGCCGTTGAAGATGCCCTAAAGCCATTCAGCTAGAAATCACTGGAGTTCTAGAAAAAAAACTAGAAACCAGCGGGGTCAACTACTTGCAGGTGCAACTACTTTTTATTAATAATTTAGAGGGTCATGTGTCACGTTGATGTTTCTTCAGACTCTGCAATCGCCATCATATAAAGTTTAGTAATAGCACCTGTTTGGCATGCATGGATCATGATGTATGTCTTTGTTTCCGGTAAAGTCTCCCTATCAATAAGAATTATGGATTTGCTAATTTTTATCCAAATAAGAATTAACAAAGTCTCATCTATCAAAATAAAAATACGCATGAATCTTCAACTAAAATCAAATGATATAAGAATTAGATGTGACATAGTTACTTCTTATTGAGACCTAGCCACACCCTAATAATTAACATATACTTGTAACCAAAAACAATTCACATTAACATTTTTACTAACAGTTTTGCTAAAGCACATCTAGATATGCCATAAGTATTGCACATCTATGTCATATGTCATTGATCTTACATTGAGATTCGTGTGAATATTTTCTTTTTTTCTCTCTTTTATGCTTGATTCACTCATTTAGATGTGCAATAATTAAAGCACATCTAGATGTGTCCTAAACATACTTTTTTACTAATCCAAACTTGTCTAAGATTTATTAATGCCTAATAAGCCGATTCCTGAAAAATACTACTCCTTTCATTAAAAAAATATAAAAGCGTTTAGATTAATAAAGTTATGATCTAAACGCTCTTAAATTTCTTACTTTAGTGCGTAGTTCTTCAGTTGTCTAAAGAAAGAAACAAGTACTCCATCCGCAACTACTAGATGACTAGAGATTCCCTCCGCAAGTAGCCAACAACGACCACGAATAGTTAAGTTACTATATACATTGCACAATTACCAACAGCAGCAAGTTGCCTTATATTTACCGTACGCCGTGGAGTCAAGAAGCTCCAAGACATTGTTGAACCAGCTCGTCTCGTTGCTAAGAGACACCGGCACAAACGTCGCTATCCCTCTGCTCTTCAAGAACGCCGGGTCAAGCGCCGTCGCGCCGCCCACCGCGAAGTTCGCACCATGCCGGAAGTCATCCGCCGTCTCGCCGGCGAGGTACGGCTTTGGTTGTGGCAACCCCAGCGACTCCACTAGGCCACCAGAAATTGGGAAGATAGTTGGTCAGGAATGCACATAGGTCAACGCGTGTCTCCACCGGAAGAACAATGAATGATTCGTAGCGAAATGGTTACCGATGAAGTCGATGATGAGCCGGCCGTCGGACGCCCGGCCGCTGGGGTGGTGGAAGTAGGTCTCCCCGTACGGCGCGTGGGAGGAGGGCCCCCCGGCGGTGGCCGGGAGGATGGCCGCGTTCCCGGTGTCCGTGAGCGAGTCGCCGAAGCTGAAGACGCGGCTGTAGCTGCTGGCCAGCTGGGCGTCCCTGCCGCCGGCGTACGGCGTGGCGGCTGCCTCTCCGGCGATTAGGACGAGGAGAAGAGCCACCAGGATGCGAGATAATTGTGCCATGTCGACGGTTTCAGCAGCTCTATGTCGTGTAGTAATAGGCTATAGTATTTGCGGTAGGGTCGTGTCATGACCCATGAGGACATAGAAGCTGGTGGCCCTTATTTTGTTGGCCGAGATTAACAACTTTTTTTAACAATATAATACAATCACATATGCTTACATACACGCATACTATACTCGGCCTTATAAACGCCCCGCATAGTATATCCTATCCCTATTAGCTTTTTGGAAATACTATCAGCAACATCTTGAGATTGTTTCATAGGCTTTGTTTTTTAATTGCTCAACAATGAGCTTGTGGGAAATAAGGATGAACGAATGAATGCCTTATCAGCAAATATGGAAAGAAATGCGGGTATCTTTTTTACAAAATTGCCATAGTTTGTTTTCTATCCGTCAGATATAGATCGGACAGTCTATATATTACAAGATGACAGGCACACCATTATCACCAACTCGGTTTTTTATAATTAAAGAAAGAATGTATAGAAATGAGCATCATGCATTACAAAGCCAGAGAGACCAACCCCCATCTGTTCCATCCAAAGACCGTGGGCTCCCGAGCCCCCTCTTTGCATAGTAATGAGCACGTATGAATGCAACTGATGGTCTTAATAACCTGCAAATTCTTTGAATCTTTCATTCTGTTAAAAATACAGTCATTACAAGTTCTCCAAATGGCCCAAAGTAAAGCACAAACTACCACACGGATATGAGACTTCAACTTGGGATGTACCCCCACTAACCAATTTTCAAATATATCGGTACTACTCATGGGTGAAGATAGATTAAAAGCTATCTGGACAGATTGCCATAGTAGCTTGGCAAGTTGCCATTAAAAGCATAGATGCTGAAAGCTGAATAAACTCCTAATCACCAAAAAAGCAAGACTCAGTGTATCCTTGTAAATATCTTTTTTCAGATTATTTTTGTTAGGACGACCTTTCAATCTAAATACCACATGATTTTCGTTTTCAACAGGAATTTCATTTTCCAAATATATTTCTGGTGAAAAGGTTGCCCATCATTGATGAGGTTCGTATACATGGATTTGACTATGAAGACACCAGAAGTAGTCAACTTAAAATGGAGTGTGTCTAATTCATGTGAAATGTTGACCATCATCATCTTTTCAACAAGGTTTGACCAGTCTGTCTAATTGTCTCCAATCGATGGTCTTCTAAAAGCAACATTCAATGATTTTTGACCCCATGAGGCCTTCCGAGAAAGACGAGTCGGTTGGTTTTTCCTGGACCGCATAGAGGGCTTTAAATGAAGGTACTTATTCCTAAGTAATTCTTGCCAAACCCTATCTCCAGTAAGTAAAATTTTATCTTTTATTTTAGGCTGATAGTTATTTTATTTCAGAATAAATCATGACTTGTGCTGCAATTTTTTTGAAGAAGCAAGTCATTTATTGATTTGTGCTAAAGAAAGCGCAACAATTACATGCAACAAGGAACTGGAAGGAAAGCAAAACTAGGGCCAGCCTGTGGCCAATATCAGCTACTGGACATAATACGAAGCAACTTGCATGGCAATAACAAAACTAACTGAAAGCATCAACAGAACTAACTAAAAGCATCTAAAACAACACCCAATCGAGAAGCTCAGAAATGCTAGCAAAAGAAACATCGATAATGTCAACGCCTCATGATGCAAACGTTCATCTAACCCATATTCTATTGGAGCCCAACCATGTAAAGTGAGAAAAATAAAGAAGTAGGGTCATCTGATTTTTTTGGCAAAAACAAACATTATTGTGAGCCTTTCATATGGTCCGGCAAATGGCAACAATCCCACTAAAGATAAGTTAGAGGGAAGGGACCCTCCCCCACCACCCCAAGTCTAGCCAAACATATCATCCACACCACTAGAGGCCGTATGAAATTTGAAAGCATGGGGAGCACACATTCATTCTGGACCGCGAGGATACGCATGCCCAAGCTAGCATCCTACTTGGGGCGGCATACCCTCTCCCATGGCACAATGTGTTTTTCCCCAACATCATATCCAGGCACTTTATCTCGGTGGAGACTTGGTCATGGTGAACACGCAAAGGACGTCGTCCTACTCCCTTCCACAAGCACTTGTTGGCAAGGCCCGTGCTACAAGATAGGCCTTCTCCCTCGTGGACCTCTACCAGGGGGCCCAATTGGTGGATGGGCCAAGGCTGGTGGCCCCTTTCTCCAGGTCAGAGATCAAGGTATCCTTCGCTGGTTTTGACTGGGCTAGTTCCTCGGGCCCAGATGACATGGGCATGAGTTTCTACCATGCTGCATGGTCTGACGTCTCAGAGGACAGGGATCATCTCTTCCTCACCTTCGACAGTGTTGCTGATCCTGGGTGTTTGAAAACAGTGAGCACATACTCTTACTGTCCAAGGCTAGTGGCGTCCTCGGTTTTGGAGCCTACTAGTCGGTCTCCACGAAAGTGTGACGTCAAAGCTCTGTGCAAGTTCCTGACTAGCCGGCTCAAAGGCCAGATTTCGACAGTGTTCGACCAGGATTAGTTTGGTTTCATCGATGGGTGAAGCATATCTGAGAACTTCGTGTATGCCACTGAGGTTGTTTATTGTTGATACCATCGTAGAGCCCCTACTATCATCCTCAAGCTCAACTTCGCCAAGGCCTTTGGCTCAATCGATTGAGGTATTGATGACCCACAAGTATATGGGATCAATCGTAGTCCTTTCGATAAGTAAGAGTATCGAACCCCGCGAGGAGCCGAAGGAAATGACAAGTGGTTTTTAGCAAGGTATTTTCTGCAAGCACTGAAATTGTCGGTAACAGGTAGTTTGATAGCGAGATAATTTGTAAGGAGAAAGTAACAGTAACGGTAAATAAATTGCAGCAAGTTAGCACGATCCTTTTGTGGCGAAGGACAGGCCAAAACGGTCTCTTATGATAAGCAAAGTGTTCTTGAGGGTACACGGGAATTTCAACTAGTCACTTTCATCATGTTGGTTCGATTCAATTTCTCTACTTTGATAAATGTGGGTGGACCGGTGCTTAGGTGCTATTCTTACTTGAACAAACCTCCTACTTACGATTAACCCCCTCGCAAGCATCCGCAACTATGAGAAAAGTATTAAGATAAAATCTAACCATAGCATTAAACTTTTGGATCCAAATTGGTCCCTTACGAAGTAGCGCATAAACTAGGGTTTAATCTTCTGTTACTCTAGCAACCCATCATCTAATAACTACTCCACAATGCATTCCCTTGTGCCCAAATATGGTGAAGTGTCATGTAGTCGACGTTCACATGACACCACTAAGGGAATCACAACATACATATCATCAAAATATCGAACACATACCAAGTTCACATGATTACTTGCAACAAGATTTCTCCCGTGACCTCAAGAACAAAAGTAACTACTCACAAATGATAAGCATGCTCAAGATCAGAGAGGTATTAAATAGCATAATGGATCTGAACATATAATCTTTCACCAAATAAACCATATAGGCCCTGTTTGGTTCATAAGTCCTAGGACTTTTTTAGTCCCAACTAAAAAGTTGCTAGTTCCTAAAAAGTCCCTACCTGTTTGGTTCCTGGGACTAAACATGGACTAAAAGACCATGTTACAACTAAAAGTCCCAAAAAGACTCTCCCTGAGGGTCTTGTTTCATAAGTCCCAAATGCCCACTTTAGGTCCCTATAAGTCCCTCCTGTTTGGTTTAGATGGGACTAAAAGGGACTTTTTTAAGTCCCTACATCAATAAGTCCCTGTAAACAAACACCCCATAGTAATCAACTATAAGATGTAATCAACACTACTAGTCACCCACAAGTACCAACCTGAGGTTCCGGTACAAAGATTGAACACAAGAGATGAACTAGGGTTTGAGAGGAGATGGTGTTGTTGAAGATGTTGATGGAGATTGCCCTCCCCAAGATGGGAGAGTTGTTGGTGATGATGATGACGATGATTTCCCCCTCCGGGAGGGAAGTTCCCCCAGCAGAATCGCTCCGCCGGAGGGCAAAAGTGCTCTTGCCCAAGTTCCGCCTCGAGACGGCGGCGCTCCATCCCGAAAGTCCTCTCCTTATTTTTTTTCTAGGTCAAAATGACTTATATACCAAAAGAGGGGCACCAGAGGTGGGCCAAGGAGGGCACAACCCACCAGGGCACGCTCGTGCTGCCTGGCGTGCCCAGGTGGGTGTTGGGGAACGTAGAAATTTCAAAAAAATTCCTATGCACACGCAAGATCATGGTGATGCATAGCAACGAGAGGGGAGAGTGTTGTCTACGTACCCTCGTAGACCGACAGCGGAAGCGTTATGACAACGCGGTTGATGTAGTCGTACGTCTTCACGGCCCGACCGATCAAGCATCGAAACTACGACACCTCCGAGTTCTAGCACACGTTCAACTCGATGACGATCCCCGGACTCCGATCCAGCAAAGTGTCGGGGAAGAGTTCCGTCAGCACGATGGCGTGGTGAGGATCTTGATGTTCTACTGTCGCAGGGATTCGCCTAAGCACCACTACAATATTATTGAGGACTATGGTGGATGGGGGCACCGCACACGGCTAAGAGAACGATCTTGAAGATCAACTTGTGTGTCTAGAGGTGCCCCCTGCCCCCGTATATAAAGGAGTGGAGGAGGGGAGGGCCGGCCCTCTCTATGGCGCGCCCTAGGGGAGTCCTACTCCCACCGGGAGTAGGATTCTCCCTTTCCTAGTCCAACTAGGAGTCCTTCCAAGTAGTAGGCGTAGGAGACAAGGAAGGGGAAGAGGGAAGAGAAGGAAGGAGGGGGCGCCGCCCCTCCCCCTAGTCCAATTCGGACTAGTCAATGCGGGGGGAGGCCTGCCTCTTCCTCTCCCCTAAAGCCCAATAAGGCCCATATACTTCTTCCCCCGTATTCCCGTAACTCCCCGGTAGTCCAAAAAATACCCGAACCACTCGGAACCTTTCCGATGTCCGAATATAGTCGTCCAATATATCGATCTTTACGTCTCGACCATTTCGAGACTCCTCGTCATGTCCCCGATCTCATCCGGGACTCCGAACTCCTTCGGTACATCAAAACTCATAAACTCATAATATAACTATCATCGAAACCTTAAGCGTGCGGACCCTACGGGTTCGAGAACAATGTAGACATGACCGAGACACGTCTCCGGTCAATAACCAATAGCGGAACCTGGATGCTCATATTGGCTCCTACATATTCTACGAAGATATTTATCGGTCAGACCGCATAACAACATACGTTGTTCCCTTTGTCATCGGTATGTTACTTGCCCGAGATTCGATCGTCGGTATCTCAATACCTAGTTCAATCTCGTTACCGGCAAGTCTCTTTACTCATTCCGTAATACATCATATCGCAACTAACTCATTAGTTGCAATGCTTGCAAGGCTTATGTGATGTGCATTACCGAGAGGGCCCAGAGATACCTCTCCGACAATCGGAGTGACAAATCCTAATCTCGAAATACGCCAACCCAACATGTACCTTTGGAGACACCTGTAGAGCTCCTTTATAATCACCCAGTTACGTTGTGACGTTTGGTAGCACACAAAGTGTTTCTCCGGTAAACGGGAGTTGCATAATCTCATAGTCACAGGAAAATGTATAAGTCATGAAGAAAGCAATAGCAACATACTAAACGATCGAGTGCTAAGCTAACGGAATGGGTCAAGTCAATCACATCGTTCTCCTAATGATGTGATCCCATTAATCAAATAACAACTCTTTGTCTATGGTTAGGAAACATAACCATCTTTGATCAACGAGCTAGTCAAGTAGTGGCATACTAGTGACACTCTGTTTGTCTATGTATTCACACATGTATTATGTTTCCGGTTAATACAATTCTAGCATGAATAATAAACATTTATCATGAAATAAGGAAATAAACAATAACTTTATTATTGCCTCTAGGGCATATTTCCTTCAGTCTCCCACTTGCACTAGAGTCAATAATCTAGATCACATCACCATGTGATTAACATCGATAGTTCACATCATCATGTGATTAACACCCATAGTTCACATCGACATGTGACCAACACCCAAAGGGTTTACTAGAGTCAGTAATCTAGTTCACATCGCTATGTGATTAACACCCAAAGAGTACTAAGGTGTGATCATGTTTTGCTTGTGAGATAATTTTAGTCAATGGGTCTGTCACATTCAGATCCATAAGTATTTTGCAAATTTCTATGTCAACAATGTTCTGCATGGAGCTACTCTAGCTATTTTCTCCCACTTTCAATATGTATCCAGATTGAGACTTAGAGTCATCTAGATCAGTGTCAAAACTTGCATCAACGTAACCTTTTACGATGAACCTTTTGTCACCTCCATAATCGAGAAACATATCCTTATTCCACTAAGGATAATTTTGACCACTGTCCAGTGATCTACTCCTAGATCACTATTGTACTCCCTTGCCAAAATTAGTGTAGGGTATACAATAGATCTGGTACACAGCATGGCATACTTTATAGAACCTATGGCTGAGGCATAGGGAATGACTTTCATTCTATTTCTATCTTCTGCCGTGGTCGGGCTTTGAGTTTTGCTCAACTTCACACCTTGTAACACAGTCAAGAATCCTTTCTTTGCTTGATCCATTTTGAACTTCTTCAAAACTTTGTCAAGGTATGTGCTTTGTGAAAGTCCAATATGTAAGCAGCTTCACCGAGGTCTTTCATTGAAAAACTCTTATTCAAGTATCCCTTTATGCTATCCAGAAATTCTATATCATTTCCAATTAGTAATATGTCATCCACATATAATATCAGAAATGCTACAGAGCTCCCACTCACTTTCTTGTAAATACAGGCTTCTCCAAAAGTCTGTATAAAACCAAATGCTTTGATCACACTATCAAAGCGTTTATTCCAACTCCGAGAGGCTTGCACCAGTCCATAAATGGATCGCTGGAGCTTGCACACTTTGTTAGCTCCCTTTGGATCGACAAAACCTTCTGGTTGCATCATATACAACTCTTCTTCCAAAAATCCATTCAGGAATGCAGTCTTTACATCCATTTGCCAAATTTCATAATCATAAAATGCGGCAATAGCTAACCTGATTCGGACGGAATTAAGCATCTCTATTGGTGAGAAGGTCTCATCGTAGTTAACTCCTTGAACTTGTCAAAAACCTTTCACAACAAGTCGAGCTTTGTAGACAATAACATTACCATCAGCGTATGTCTTCTTCTTGAAGATCCATTTATTCTCGATGGCTTGCCGATCATCGGGCAAGTCAACCAAAGTCCATACTTTGTTCTCATACATGGATCCCATCTCAGATTTCATGGCTTCAAGCCATTTTGCGGAATCTGGGCTCACCATCGCTTCTTCATAGTTCGTAGGTTCATCACGATCTAGTAGCATGACTTCCAGAACAGGATTACCGTACCACTCTGGCGCGGATCTCACTCTGGTTGATCTACGAGATTCGGTAGTAACTTGATCTGAAGTTTCATGATCATCATCATTAGCTTCCTCACTAACTGGTGTAGGTGTCACAGAAACAGTTTTCTGTGATGCACTACTTTCCAATAAGGGAGCAGGTACATTTACCTCGTCAAGTTCTACTTTCCTCCCACTCACTTCTTTCGAGAGAAACTCCTTCTCTAGAAAGGATCCATTCTTAGCAACGAATGTCTTGCCTTCGGATCTGTGATAGAAGGTGTACCCAACTGTCTTCTTTGGGTATCCTATGAAGACACATTTCTCCAATTTGGGTTTGAGCTTATCAGGATGAAACTTTTTCTTATAAGCATTGCAACCCCAAACTTTAAGAAACAACAATTTTGGTTTCTTGCCAAACCACAGTTCATACAGTGTCGTCTCAACGGATTTAGATGGTGCCCCTTTTTTCGTGAATGCAGCTGTCTCTAATGCATAACCCCAAAACTATAGTGGTAAATCGGTAAGAAACATCATAGATTGCACTATATCAAATAAAGTACGGTTATGACGTTCAAACACACCATTATGCTGTGCTGTTCCAGGTGGCATGAATTTGTGAAACTATTCCACATAGTTTTAATTGAAGACCAAACTCGTAACTCAAATATTTGTCTCCGCGATCAGATCATAGAAACTTTATTTTCTTGTTACGATGATTTTCCACTTCACTCTGAAATTCTTTGAACTTTTCAAATGTTTCAGACTTATGTTTCATCAAGCAGATATACCCATATCTGCTCAAATCATATGTGAAGGTCAGAAAATAACGATACCTGCCGCGAGCTTCAACACTCATCGGATCGCATACATCAGTATGTATTATTTCCAATAAGTCAGTTGCTCGCTCCATTGTTTCGGAGAACGGAGTCTTTAGTCATCTTGCCCATAAGGCATGGTTCGCAAGCACCAAGTGATTCATAATCAAGTGATTCCAAAATCCCATCAGCATGGAGTTTCTTCATGCGCTTTACACCAATATGACCTAAACGGCAGTGCCACAAATAAGTTGCACTATCATTATTAACTTTGCATCTTTTGGTTTCAATATTATGAATATGTGTATCACTACGATCGAGATCCAATGAATTATTTTCATTGGGTGTGTAACCATATAAGGTTTTATTCATGTAAACAGAATAACAATTTATTCTCTTACTTAAATGAATAACCGTATTACAATAAACATGATCAAATCATATTCATGCTCAACGCAAACACCAAATACCACTTATTTAGGTTCAACACTAATCCCGAAAGTATAGGAAGTGTGCGATGATGATCATATCAATCTTGGAACCACTTCCAACACATATCGTCACTTCACCCTTAACTAGTCTCTGTTTATTCTGCAACTCCCGTTTCGAGTTACTAATCTTAGCAACTGAACTAGTATCAAATACTGAGGGGTTGCTATAAACACTAGTAAAGTACACATCAATAACATGTATATCAAATATACTTATGTTCACTTTGCCATCCTTCTTATCCGCCAATCACTTGGGGTAGTTCCGCTTCCAGTGACCAGTCCCTTTGCAGTAGAAGCACTTAGTCTCAGGCTTAGGACTAGACTTGGGCTTCTTCACTTGAGCAGCAACTTGCTTGTTGTTTTTCTTGAAGTTCTCGTTTTTTTCCTTTGCCCTTTTCTTGAAACTAGTGATCTTGTCAACCATCAACACTTGATGTTTTTCTTGATTTCTACCTTCATTGATTTCATCATCATGAAAAGCTTGGGAGTCGTTTTCGTCATCCCTTGCATACTATAGTTCATCACGAAGTTCTACTAACTTGGTGATGGTGACTAGAGAATTCTGTCAATCACTATTTTATCTGGAAGATTAACTCCCACTTGATTCAAGCGATTGTAGTACGCAAACAATCTGAGCACATGCTCACTAGTTGAGCGATTCTCCTCCATCTTTTAGCTATAGAACTTGTTGCAGACTTCATATCTCTCAACTCGAGTATTTGCTTGAAATATTAACTTCAACTCCTGGAACATCTCATATGGTCCATGACGTTCAAAACGTCTTTGAAGTCCCGATTCTAAGCCGTTAAGCATGGTGCACTAAACTATCAAGTAGTCATCATATTGAGCTAGCCAAACGTTCATAACGTCTGCATCTGCTCCTGCAATAGGTCTGTCACCTAGCAGTGCATCAAGGACATAATTCTTCTGTGCAGCAATGAGGATAAACCTCAGATCACGGATCCAATCCGCATCATTGCTACTAACATCTTTCAACACAATTTTCTCTAGGAACGTATCAAAATAAACATAGGGAAGCAACAACGCGAGTTATTGATCTACAACATGATTTGCAAAATACTACCAGGACTAAGTTCATGATAAATTTAAGTTCAATTAATCATATTACTTAAGAACTCCCACTTAGACAGACATCTCTCTAGTCATCTAAGTGATCACGTGATCCAAATCAACTAAACCATGTCCGATCATCACGTGAGATGGAGTAGTTTCATTGGTGAACATCACTATGTTGATCATATCTACTATATGATTCACGCTTGACCTTTCGGTCTCCATGTTCCGAGGCCATATCTGTATATGCTTGGCTCGTCAAGTATAACCTGAGTATTCCGTGTGTGCAACTGTTTTGCACCCGTTGTATTTGAACGTAGAGCCTATCACACCCGATCATCACGTGGTGTCTCAGCACCAAGAACTTTCGCAACGGTGCATACTCAGGGAGAACACTTCTTGATAATTAGTGAGAGATCATCTTAAAATGCTACCGTCAAACTAAGCAAAATAAGATGTATAAAAGATAAACATCATATGCAATCAAAATATGTGACATGATATGGCCATCATCACCTTGCGCCTTTGATCTCCATCTCCAAAGTACTGTCATGATCTCTATCATCACCGGCATGACACCATGATCTCCATCATCTTGATCTATATCAATGTGTCGTCACGTGGTCGTCTTGCCAACAATTGCTCTTGCAACTATTGCTATCGCATAGCGATAAAGTAAAGCAATTATTGGGCGCTTGCATCTTATGCAATAGAGAGACAACCATAAGGATTTTGCCAGTTGCCGATAACTTCAACAAAACATGATCATCTCATACAACAACTTATATCTCATCATGTCTTGACCATATCACATCACAACATGCCCTGCAAAAACAAGTTAGATGTCCTCTACTTTGTTTGTTGCAAGTTTTATGTGGCTGCTACTGGGCTTAGTAAGAACCGTTCTTACCTACGCATCAAAACCACAACGATAGTTTGTCAAGTTGGTACTGTTGTAACCTTCGCAAGGACCGGGCGTAGCCATACTCGGTTCAACTAAAGTTGGAGAAACTGACACCCGCCAGCCACCTGTGTGCAAAGCACGTCGGTAGAACCAGTCTTGCGTAAGCGTACGCGTAATGTCGGTCCGGGCCGCTTCATCCAACAATACCGCCGAACCAAAGTACGACATGCTGGTAAGCAGTATGACTTATATCGCCCACAACTCACTTGTGTTCTACTTGTGCATATAACATCAATACATAAAACCTATGCTCGGATGCCACTGTTGGGGAACATAGTAATTTCAAAAAAATTCCTACGCACACGCAAGATCATGGTGATGCATAGCAACGAGAGGGGAGAGTGTTGTCTACGTACCCTCGTAAACCGACAGCGGAAGCGTTATGACAATGCGGTTGATGTAGTCGTACGTCTTCACGGCCCGACCGATCAAGCACCGAAACTACGGCACCTCCAAGTTCTAGCACACGTTCAGCTCGATGACGATCCCCGGACTCCGATCCAGCAAAGTGTCGGGGAAGAGTTCCGTCAGCACGACGGCGTGGTGACGATCTTGATGTTCTACTATCGCAGGGCTTCGCCTAAGCACCACTACAATATTATCGAGGACTATGGTGGAAGGGGGCACCGCACACGGCTAAGAGAACGATCTTGAAGATCAACTTATGTGTCTAGAGGTGCCCCCTGACCCCGTATATAAAGGAGTGGAGGAGGGGAGGGCCGGCCCTCTCTATGGCGCGGCTTAGGGGAGTCCTACTCCCACCGGGAGTAGGATTCCCCCTTTCCTAGTCCAACTAGGAGTCCTTCCAAATAGTAGGAGTAGGAGACAAGGAAGGGGAAGAGGGAAGAGAAGGAAGGAGGGGGCGCCGCCCCTCCCCCTAGTCCAATTCGGACAAGTCAATGGGGGGGGGCGGCCTGCCTCTTCCTCTCCCCTAAAGCCTAATAAGGCCCATATACTTCTTACCCCGTATTCCCGTAACTCCCCGGTACTCCAAAAAAATACCCGAACCACTCGGAACCTTTCCGATGTCCGAATATAGTCGTCCAATATATCGATCTTTACGTCTCGACCATTTCGAGACTCCTCGTCATGTCACCGATCTCATCCGGGACTCCGAACTCCTTCGGTACATCAAAACTCATAAACTCATAATATAACTGTCATTGAAACCTTAAGCGTGCGGACCCTACGGGTTCGAGAACAATGTAGACATGACCGAGACACGTCTCCGGTCAATAACCAATAGTGGAACCTGGATGCTCATATTGGCTCCTACATATTCTACGAAGATCTTTATCGGTCAGACCGCATAACAACATACGTTGTTCCCTTTGTCATCGGTATGTTACTTGCCCGAGATTCGATCATCGGTATCTCAATACCTAGTTCAATCTCGCTACCGGCAAGTCTCTTTACTCGTTCCGTAATACATCATCTCGCAACTAACTCATTAGTTGCAATGCTTGCAAGGCTTATGTGATGTGCATTACCGAGAGGGCCCAGAGATACCTCTCCGACAATCGGAGTGACAAATCCTAATCTCGAAATACGCCAACCCAACATGTACCTTTGGAGACACCTGTAGATCTCCTTTATAATCACCCAGTTACGTTGTGACGTTTGGTAGCACACAAAGTGTTTCTCCGGTAAACGGGAGTTGCATAATCTCATAGTCATAGGAACATGTATAAGTCATGAAGAAAGCAATAGCAACATACTAAACGATCGAGTGCTAAGCTAACAGAATGGGTCAAGTCAATCACATCATTCTCCTAATGATGTGATCCCGTTAATCAAATAACAACTCTTTGTCTATGGTTAGGAAACATAACCATCTTTGATCAACGAGTTAGTCAAGTAGAGGCATACTAGTGACACTCTGTTTGTCTATGTATTCACACATGTATTATGTTTCCGGTTAATACAATTCTAGCATGAATAATAAACATTTATCATGAAATAAGGAAATAAATAATAACTTGATTATTGCTTCTAGGGCATATTTCCTTCAGTGGGTTGTGCCCACCTGGTGGTCCCGCTCTAGTAGTTATTTGCTCCAATATTTATCATATATTTCAAAACAATTCTCCATAAATTTTCAGCTCATTTGGAGATGTGCAGAATAGGTAACTCTGACGTAGATTTTTCAGGTCCAGAATTGCAGCTGCCGGCATTCTCCATCTTTGTATAAACTTGGCATATTATTAGAGAAAATGCATTAGAATTACTCTATAAAGCATTATTATGCATAAAAATATTATAAATAACAGTTGGAAAAACATGATGCAAAATGGACGTATCAGGTATCCTTCTTGCGGACACGTAGATCATGGGGTCTCCCTCTTGGCGGTGTGTGGTTGGATGGACAAAATCTTCTACAACACGAGGTCCACGAGGTTGCGCCTGAGGGGTCGCCTGGGTCCTCATGAACTTGGTTGAAAATTGGTGACCGCCCGCTCTCAGGAGATACCTCCCTCTAGCTTGGCCTTCACTAGAGCTCTCTCTACTACCTTTTCCACTCTACCACATGATCATGCAGTGGTAATCAGCGATGGGCATTGTACCTCATTTTGGCGAGACTCATGGCCCCTTGCGGTGCTCCCTGTGTGCCTCCCCTAGTTTTCTTCTGCCATGAGAACAGAAAGAAGCTCTCAATTGCTAAAGATCTCGAGCGAGGCCTATATGGCACCCTCATCCCTTGACTACCATATCTAGAGCTCATGTCTGTATTTATTTGGTTATTCTTCTACGGATGTTCATGTGCTTGTAGATCGGTTCAAGCTTCTAATCTTAGTTTTTAATTAGATCGATGGTTATATTTTATTTCAAAATAAATCATGACTATGTCCTCCAATTTTTTGGCATGAATAGCTAGGGAACATCAGCTTTTTTAGGGGTATCACCACTTTATTTATTCAACAAGGATGTAAGTTGGATACATGCAATATCTGGGGGCTGTAGAAGCCACATGTGGGGCCCCACATCAAAAGATAAACTAGCTTTGGCTAAACTATGAGCTTCTCTATTAGCTTCTCTAGGTTCAAACTTTACAAGAGCTATTTCAAATCTAACATCAAATCTTTAATGTCATTTATGATCATCAGATTCATCGTCGCCCTACAATCTGTGGCAACCTGAATTTTCTAAATATGCAAGTCTAGAGCTAGCGATAGTGCTTCACGTACAACCATGCTTCTCGTACTCCTGGCTCGATCATTTCCTGCTCAAATAGTGTTGATGCCCCTACATATTTGCCATCATATTCGATGCAAATAGTTGCACATGAGCCTACATGCTCATTTGTGAAAATAGCAGCATCGACATGTATCTTGTGGCATCCTTCCACTGGAGGAGACCACCTTGTTCCCGATCAGCTAACCATGTTGTTCCAGATCTTCTTACTGGGGATCATTGAAAGATCCCTCAGGTAGCTACTCCCCCCGTCCTTGAAAGAGTGTACTTCCAACATTGTTGGAGAGTCAAACTATCTCAAAGTTTGACCAAATTTGTGCAAAAATATATCAATGTTTATGAAACCAAATAGGTATATGATGAAAATATATTTTATCATTAATCTAGTGCTACTAATTTGATAGCATAAATGTTGATGTATTAGTGTATAAATATGGTCAAACATCAAAAAGTTTGACTTTCCAAAAAAGTTGGAAGCACACTCTTTCAAGGACGGAGGGAGTATGTATGAAGCTGTCCATAGCATCGGAGATTGGTAATGCTCCTTGTGAATAGCATGATGTGGAACCCACCATATTGGCCACATCGTTATAAGGACTATGATGAACTCATCCTCCTTCATTGCATCCTTCATGTGCAGTAATCAAACTCTTGTATCATTGGTTCTGCACTCAATTAGTACATCCACAATATGCGGGGGAACGTCAGCTGATAGGTTCCCCTCTATCGAATGATTCGTTTGCTAGAGGAGGACAAAACCAGTGACCGATTCAGCATCTTGGGGGTTTCGCTCCAATGGGTTACCAAGTGAGCCCCAATTGGGCCAAAGGCATGTTTAAATGCTTTTCCTTTAAATGTCATTCACCCATATACAGTACAAGGAAGAGACACATAAATTTACAAAACTGCCAAGATCTAAAATTTAAAAGTTGCCATGCTATAACTAAAAATCTACCCAACCAGTAAATTTACAATTATATATATAATAAAAAATTGTTGTGTTATCTAAAGAATAAAAACACCATGCTAATTTGAGAACAAAAAGAATAATCCAATGGCAAAGTTATCAGAAATAAATATTTATCTAGAACAGGCAGAACATATAAATAATAGGTGAGGGAGTCCTGGATTAGGGGGTCCTCGGGTATCCGGCCTATTCGATATGGGCCGGATTGATGGGCCATGAAGATAGATCGGAAGGTTATCCGCCGTGTCCGGGCAGGACTCCTATATGCGTGAACGGCAAGTTTTGGTGTCCGGATGTATTACTTCCTTCCTCTACAAACCGACTTTGTACAACCCTAGGCCCCTCCGGTGCGTATATAAACCAGAGGGTTTAGTCCGTAGAGGCTATAAGAATTCTCATAGGCTAGAAAACTAGGGTTTAGCCATTACGATCTCGAGGTAGATCAACTCTTGTAACCCCTATAATCATTCAATACAATCAAGCAGGACGTAGGGTTTTACCTCCTTTAGGCCTTGTTCGGTTCAGGAGTGTTTAATCCTCTGGTGGATTTAATCCTCTAGAGGATTGGGTGATCCCCCACCCTACACTAAACCCCTCGGGGAACACATACATGTCCACCATGCAATCCATGTCAATTGTAATGCATTCAGTTAATCCCTTGCTGCAGATAGAGAGAGCACGCAGAGTAGACAAGGGAGAGAGAGAAGAGAGAGAGAGAACTAACCTAAAGTTCTTGTCACCGACGACCTCCTCTTCTCCAGCGTGAGGCGGCGGGGGAGATTGGTCGAAGTCCAGCTAGGGTTTCCGCCAGGCTCCATGGTTGTCTGGGTCGCGCCGAGCTCGTGCTGCTTCGTTGTTGTCCCGACAGTTGAAAAGGGGAGAAGGATGGGAAGGATGAACCGCGCCGTCGCTATGTGTCTCCGGCGCCGCCGGCGTTGAAAGGAAGGAGGGAGAGATGGTCGGGGCAAGAGAGAGAAAGGTCGCGTAACGTTTCATGACAGGGTTTGTATCCACGGGATGGGCCGTGTGGGTCACTTCCCAGTGATTTCCATGGGGTTACGGGAGGGATTTGGCCCAGACCGGGTCCAACCGAAGACGCATATAAGACAGAACGGGATCCAAACCAGGCCGGGGCTAAACCCACGCGGATCGACCGGGTTTTGGCGAAATACCGGCGGGGACGGGATTAAACGAACAAGGCCTCCAGAGGGCCCGAACCTGGGTAAACATTGTGTCCCCATCGTCCCTTGTTACCATTGATCCTCAGACGCACATTGTGGGACCCCCTACCCGAGATCTGCCGGTTTTGACAACGACATTGGTGCTTTCATTGAGAGTTCCATTGTGTTGTCGATAGAAGGATCGATGACTTGCCTTGTCATCAATGACGATATCACTTTTGGAAGGAGCCTAACTTCAGGACGGGTCCTCCAGCTCGGCGGTTTCACTATGGGCTCCCACACGGCCATCAAGCCGACGGCGCCCCCACGCGATCGCCAAACACCACCTCCGCATCGATCTCGAACACTCCGAAAAGATGGATACGACAGACATCTCATCCTTGAACGAGCTGCTAGATCGCATCGCCGCCCTGGGGCTTTCAACGGATTATGATCAGATCGGGCTTAAACCTGACCAGAGGGAAATCAATCTCCCGCCGATCACTCGCCTGGTGGTGGTCGTCGAGGAATGAGACAACACTTCCTCCCCTAAGAAAACCACCTATGTTCGGATCTCCGAATCTATTGAACCGGATACTCTTCCTTCGGAGGAGACCCCGCGTCCCCCAAACTCAGGGTCGGACTTCGGGTCCGGGGAGCACCGGTGACCTCGGAGATTTGACCAGCTCTGAATACAATTTTGGGCAGGGATTTAAGTTTTAACCCACCCGCCCACCACAATCAATACTCTCCAAGTAATTCAGGCCCTCCAGACATATATGACCTGATGTATGTACGTCAGCAACCTCAGAAAACGGTCCATCACTTTTGTGCCAGGTTTCTACTTGTCAAAAACAAGAATAAAGATTGTTGTGACGATAATCCGGTCTCGGTTTTTCACCACAATTGCACCGATGAGGGAATTCAAAATGCCCTCGATCACCACCGCATACAGAGTTTCACGAAACTATCGCACGTAGTACGGAAGTACTGCGTAATGGAAAGCACATGGAAGGCCCAAAAAACCAAATTGGAACCTGCTGCCTTTAAGCAGTGTACTGCCTGGGCAAAACGGGTACACCCTTACGAGGCATCCGATCATAAGCTCGTCGGGAAGAAAAACAAACCCTTTACGGGATGCAGGTCAGTTCTTGACGAATTCCTCGACAAACCCTATCAGATACATGCGACGCCGAGCACCGAACCAACCCACAGCCTTCGGGCATGTTGGGTACTCCGACAAGTGGCTAAAAGTGGAGAGGCTATCCTCATCACCGCTACTCCAGAGAAGCATCCTCTGGAGGATGATTATCTCAACGTCTTCACAGTCTTTGAGACCTTCCCATCAAATAATCGGCACAAAAGGGCATTCTCTGGAGGATGATTATCTCAACGTCTTCACAGTCTTTGAGACCTTCTCATCAAATAATCAGCACAAAAGGGCACTCCTCAACCTTGCCGAAATTAACCAAGTAACCGCAATGAGCCCATGGAATGACGTGGCAATAACTTTCACCACGGACAATGAACCAAGGGCTCGATCAGTCCGAGCACCCGCCGCCTTGGTCTTAAACCCAATTGCGGATGGCTTTCGACTCACCAAAGTGCTCATGGATGGCGTCAGTGGACTTAATCTCATCTACGAGGACACGCTCGACAAAATGCATATTGACAGAGCATGCATCGAGCAAAGCAGTACCACCTTTTGAGGCATCATCCCCAGTCGAGAAGCACGATGTTTGGGGAAAATCAAACTTGATGTAGTATTTGGCATGCCTGAGAATTACAGGTCCGAAGAGTTGCTCTTCCACGTGGCCCCCTTCAATAGCGGATATCACGCCCTTTTGGGGCGGGACGCCTTCTCATGCTTACAAGCCATACCCCATTACGGGTACATGAAGCTTAAAATGTCGGGGGCCAATGTAATACTCACAGTTACAAGTGATCTGGATAAAGCACTCCGCGTCGAAAACAAAACTGCATCCTTGGCCCTTGAGGCTCTATCCGAAGCCCTTGCGACCGAGGAACTAACCACCCTGCGATCCACAGTCGACAAGGATGATGTGATTCTTGATAAAAGACCCAAGTCCACCTCTTTCAAACAAGGAGATGAAATAGTAAAATTCCAAGTGTACCCGACAGATCCTAACAAAACAACGTCCATTGGAGCACAACTGGATCCGACGGTCGATGCCGCCCTACGAGCGTTCCTGCACGAAAATTGGGATATCTTTTCCTAGCACCCTTCGGACATGCCCGAGATCGCACGCATACTGGCCGAACACAACCTCAACATAATCAAGGGGTTCAAACCGGTCAAACAAACGCTGCGGCGATTTTTTGAACCCAAACGACAAGCTATGGGGGAGGGGCTAGCCAAACTACTCAAAGCCGGGTTCACCAGAGAAATCAAACACCCAGATTGGCTAGCCAACTTGGTCATGGTGCCGAAGAAGGATAAGTCTTGGCGCCTTTGTGTCAACTTCAAAGACCTCAATAAGGCTTGCCCCAAAGACCCTTTCCCATTTCCCCGCATTGACCAGATTATTGATGCAACCGCGGGACACGACTCATTGTGTTTCCTCGATGCTTATTCCGGATACCATCAGATTAAAATGAAGGAGTCCGACCAGGCCGCAACGACGTTTATTACCCCGTATGGGCCTTTCTGTTTCAACACTATGCCTTTCGAGCTTAAAAACGCTGGTGCCACTTACCAATGCAAGATTCAAACATGTGGGAAAACAAATCGGCAAGACAGTGGAAGTATATGTGGACGACGTGGTTATCAAGACTAAACACGTCGAATCATTGGTGGACGATCTTCGCCTCACATTTGACAACCTCCGAACATATGACATACAGCTCAATCCAGAAAATTGTGTTTTCGGCGTTCCAGCCGGAAAGCTGTTAGGGTTCATTGTCTCCAATAGAGGAATTGAAGCAAACCCAGCCAAAATCCGAGCCTTGTCACAATTGGCCATACAAATAGATTTAAAGCAGGTCCAAAAACTAGCAGGCCGCATGGCCACATTAAGCCGCTTCATCTCTAGATTAGGAGAAAACGCATTAACACTTTATAGACTTCTTAGACGCACCGACAACTTCGAGTGGACGGATGCGGCTATATCTGGATTGGAAGAAATAAAAACCTTATTAGCAGGCAACCCAATCCTAGCCGCCCCAAGTGTTGGCGAGCCTATGTTGCTTTATATATCCGCAACTCACCAGGTGGTGAGCGTTGTACTCGTCGTGGAGCGAGGGGAAGAGGAACATAAATTCCTCATCCAAAAACCAGTGTATTACGTATCGGAGGTCCCTACACCATGCAAATCCCGATACCCTCACTACCAAAAAATAGCTTACGCGGTCTTTATGGCATCCCGAAAACTTTGGCACTATTTTCAAGAGTGTTCAATCACGGTGGCATCCGAAGTACCACTCAATGAAATTATAATAATAGGGATGCCACCGACTGCATAGCTAAATGGGCCATTGAGCTCTTACCATTTGAAATAACATACAAGCCGCGCCAAGCTATTAAATCTCAGGTGCTAGCTGATTTCGTCGCTGAGTGGACGGAAGCCGAGCTCCCTAAAGAGTATAGTTCATACTCCAATTGGATCATGTACTTCGACGGTTCTAAAATGCTAGCCGGACTGGGGGTTGGTTTCATCTTGACATCCCCTACGGGGGACACCATCCGCTACGTGCTGCAAATCATGTATACAGACTCCAATAACATAGCCGAATACGAGGCACTTCTACATGGTCTCCGAATGGCTGACTCCATGGGCATACAACGCCTAGAGGTGTGAGCGTTGGGGAACGTAGTAATTTCAAAAAAAATCCTACGCACACGCAAGATCATGGTGATGCATAGCAACGAGAGGGAAGAGTATTGTCCATGTACCCTCGTAGACTGTAAGCGGAAGCATTATGAGAACGCGGTTGATGTAGTCGTACGTCTTCACGATCCGGCCGATTCAAGTACCGAACGTACGGCACCTTCGAGTTCAGCACACGTTCAGCTTGATGACGCCCCACGAACTCCTATCCAACAGAGCTTCACAGGGAGTTCCGTCAGCACAACGACATGATGACGGTGATGATGTTGCTACTGACGCAAGGCTTCGCCTAAGCACTGCTACGATATGATCGAGGTGGATTATGGTGGAGGGGGGCACCGCACATGGCTTGGAACAATCAACTTGTGTGTCCTAGGGTGCCCCCTGGCCTCGTATATAAAGGAGCAAGGGGGGGCCGGCCCTTGCAGGGCGCGCCAGGAGGAGGAGGATTCCTCCTAGTAGGAGTAGGACTCCCCTTTCCTACTCCTACTAGGAGGGGGAAAGGAAGGAGGAGATGGAGAAGGAAAGGGGGGGGCACCACCCCCCTTCCCTAGTCTAATTCGGACCAGAGGGGGAGGGGCGCGCGGCCTGCCCTGGCCGACCCTCTCTCTCCACTAAGGCCCATGTGGCCTATTACTTCCCCCGAGGGGGGGGGGTTCGGTAACCCTCCGACACTCCGGTTTTCTCCGAAATCACCCAGAACACTTCCGGTATGCGAATATAGTCGTCCAATATATCAATCTTTATGTCTAGACCATTTAGAGACTCCTCGTCATGTCCATGATCACATCCGGGACTCCGAACTACCTTTGGTACATCAAATCACATAAACTCATAATACTGATTGTCACCGAACGTTAAGCGTGCGGACCCTACGGGTTCGAGAACTATGTAGACATGACCTTGACACGTCTCCGGTCAATAACCAATAGCGGAACCTGGATGCTCATATTGGCTCCTACATATTCTACGAAGATCTTTATCGGTCAAACTGCATAACAACATATGTTGTTCCCTTTGTCATCGGTATGTTACTTGCCCATGATTCGATCGTCGGTATCTCAATACCTAGCTCAATCTCATTACCGGCAAGTCTCTTTACTCGTTCCGTAATGCATAACCCCGTAACTAACTCATTAGTTGCATTGCTTTCAAGGCTTATAGTAATGTGCATTACCGAGAGGGTCCGGCCAGAGATACCTCTCTGACAACCGGAGTGACAAATCCTAATCTCGATCTATGCCAACTCAACAAGTAGCATTGGAGACACCTGTAGAGCACCTTTATAATCACCCAGTTACCTTGTGACGTTTGGTAGCACTCAAAGTGTTCCTCTGGTAATTGGGAGTTGCATAATCTCATAGTCATAGGAACATGTATAAGTCATGAAGAAAGCAATAGTAGTAAACTAAAACGATCAAGTGCTAAGCTAACGGAATGGTTCAAGTCAATCACGCCATTCTCCTAATGATGTGATCCCATTTATCAAATGACAACTCATGTCTATGGTTAGGAAACATAACCATCTTTGATCAACGAGCTAGTCAAGTAGAGGCATACTAGTGACACTCTGTTTGTCTATGTATTCACACATGTATTATGTTTCAGGTTAATACAATTCTAGCATGAATAATAAACATTTATCATGAAATAAGGAAATAAATAATAACTTTATTATGGCCTCTAGGGCATATTTCCTTGAGTGCGGTGATTCAAACCTCGCAATATCCCAGATAAATGGAGAGTTTGATGCAAAATATCCAAAAATGGCAGCGTATCAAAATGCCGTATTAAAAATATCAGCTCGGTTCGAGGGGCTCGAGTTTCATCACATTGCTTGAGACAATAACCAAGCAGCGGACATCCTTGCTCGAATGGGCGCCAAGCGCGACCCCGTCCCGCCCAATACCTTTGTGGAAAGGCTCTTTAAGCCATCCATGGTGTGGCGGGATGAGAGCAAAAACACTAGTCCAGACCTGATCATACCCCCAACATCCGAACACAATACGTATATCATCGGGGGTTCGGGTACCGAAATCACACCCTCTGCTCATGAAATCATGGCCGTTATTGCTCCATGGACTGAGCCCTTCCTGGCCTACCTTAATAGGCAGGAGCTTCTTGATGATCAAAATGAGGCCCGTCAGATAGTTCGACGTTCTAAAGCCTATAAAGTTCAGAAAGGTGAACTGTACAAGAGAAGCACTACTGGAGTCCTCCAGAGGTGCATCTCTGAAGAGGAGGGATGGCAACTCTTGGCTGAAATACATGCTGGTCTAGGCAGCCATCACGCCGCAGCTTGGGCCCTCATAAGCAAAGCCTTCCAGATAGGTTTCTTCTGGCCAACGACCCGAGCAAGTGCACAAGCCCTTGTGCAACGTTGCACAGGATGTCAGCTTTTCGCCAATCAAAGTCATATGCCTCTCACTGCCTTAAGAACCATCCCCATCACTTGGCCTTTCGCGGTCTGGGGGCTAGATATGGTCGGACCCCTTAAAGGGGGAAGCCGCAAGAAGAAATATTTACTGGTTATGGTGGATAAATTCACTAAGTGGATAGAGCCCAAACCAGTAAAAAAGCTGAAGCAGGGCAGTGATCGACTTTATGTCCGGCGTGGTACACCATTATGGTGTTCCGCACAACATCATCACTGATAATGGCTCCAATTTGACAACCGATGAGGTGAAAAATTGGTGCGCTAACTTGGGCATTAAACTCGACTATGCATCCGTCTACCACCCTCAAACAAACGATCTGGTTGAATGGGCTAATGGCCTAATAATGAGTGGCATTAAACCCAGACTGGTGCGCTCCCTATGGGAGTTAGATAAGCACTGGGTTGAGTAACTCGATTCCGTGCTCTGGGGGCTGCGGACTACGCCTAATCGAACGATCAGATACACACCTTTTTTCATGGTGTACGACGCAAATGTTGTCTTGCCCTGCGTCTTTATTCATGACTCACCTCGAGTGCGCATGTACGAAGAGAGAGAAGCTGAGCTCGATCGGCAGGACGACCTAGATGGCCTTGAAGAGGAGCGTGATATTGCACGAGCCCGTTCAACAT
This sequence comes from Triticum urartu, assembly GCF_056163025.1. NCBI lineage: Eukaryota > Viridiplantae > Streptophyta > Magnoliopsida > Poales > Poaceae > Triticum > Triticum urartu. Next base: position 491,244,507 of record NC_141878.1, read on the forward strand.
TTTATCAACAACAGGCTAGGCAATACCAAAGCAGAGAAGTGCGGGCCAAGACTTATAACATCGAAAAACTCGTTTTGCACCTCCCAGAGAAGAAGAAGGATAAGCTGAAACCAAAATGGGTGGGCCCCTTCATCATAGATGAAGTTCTCACAGGAGGAGCCTATCGCCTTCGTAATGCATCAGATAATCGCCTTGAGCCGAATCCATGGAACGCTGCTCGGCTCCGACGATTTTATGGATAGTTCGGCCGCATCCTTTTTATGTTTTTTAGTTTCCTTTTTTCTCCTCTTCTTTTTAGTTTTTCCTTTTTTATACATCCTAGGGTATGTTTGGATCTGCCGAACCGTTAGGGGTGCACATCTTTAAATGTATACACCCCACTAGGACCGGGGGCTTGTTTGACGAAGATTATTACTAAAAGTTGTGGCTTACATTGTCTATGTTGTTTGTTATATACACCTTTTGCCATTATATGCACCTCTATGACTTAAGTTTTTTCCAAGATGGGTTGCCTCGCACCTGTGTTTATACCCTACGTTCCCAATTGTTCGGCTAGGGTGTAAAGGGAGCGCCTCTGTTATTGCTACCACCAGGTAATCCGGACCTGTACCTCATATGGGTGAAGCCGAAAGCTAGCATTCTTAAGAGAATAATTGGTCAGCAAGTAACGACAGATTGTTTACGTTTTCGTAATTCTTCTAAAAACAAAATGGGACATGCTCCCCGTACTTCGGATCAAAGCCTAGGCATGCATAATTAAGCATGCCAACCCAAGGAAAGGAACCCCTAATGGAACTCTTTTCCTTGGAGGATGTTTCTTACGTTAAATAAGTAATATAACATAACTCCCCAAACAAATTTTGTCTGTTTGAGCAATAGGACTGGATTGCCTAGTTTCCGGACATAATGTTTTGTATATTCCAACATGGTATTCGGAAACACTCCACCTTCCTGGTTCGGAGGTTGAAGCCGAAGGCCTGCGATGACAAATTTTGACATGTTCGGTTGGAGATACGTTCGATGATAACAGTACATTGATACATTGAATTGGACGCCTACTCTTTGTCTATACCATCTATAAGACTGTCTAAACTACAGTCTTCTTGCGAATATTTCGCAGCTATCATCACTAGGTCATATACCAAGTTCACGGGAATCTCTTTTCCATCTGGCCCCTGAGGTCCTACTCGGGCCATATGATTCGGATCGAGTCCGGTGTACCGCGTTTTCACCATCACCCACGCCTCTCGTGCACCTTCCCGGCATGCGGATGCCTTCCATAGCTTGAAACGACACTGAGCACCTTTGAACAGGTTCGCCAACCCCTCCATACTTTCTGGAGGGGCATCGGATGGCCATAGGGCCTTAGCCATACTTCTCATAGCTTTCCGGGCCTGCTCATGCACCACGAACAGCTCCTTAAGCACGTCACCTCGAAATCCAGATACTTCCTCTTTAGGCCGACTGGTTAACAGACCTACAACAAAAGAGTTGTGACAATCCGAATTATGGGATACTATGAATCCTTTGGATGGTTCAAACGGTCATACCGAATATGCCGCCTTTCAACTTCTTATTCTCTTTTTGCACGACCGATAACTGAGCCTTTAAGCTCTTTATATCTTTGCCCTGCTTATCCTTTTCCTCCTCGAGCTTGTTCTTCTGATCAGTGGTCATTGTGGATTTTCTTCATCTCCGCAAGCTCTGTGGTGGCGGCATTCAGCTTTGTCTGATTTGTTTTCAGCTCTTGGGATAGCGCGTTGTTTCTCTCCCTGAGAACCTGCAGGTCATAACGATCCTTAAATCGGTTGGCCTAACCACTTCAAGTCTCGGGGGCTACTAGCATACACTAGTACATCGAGCTCCTAAACAGACAGTTTTTAACTCCTTTCCACGACGGCATTTGGAACCGTCGCCAAGTGAGTGTGGGTGATAGGGGGGTCCTTCCCACACGACCCAGAAACCGTCGGATATGTCCTCCTGGCACGCAACCTTGGCAAAATGAGAACATGTGCGACCGGCGAGCGCTCAAATACGGAAATACATATAGTAGAGCTAAAAGAATACAATTATACGGTGAAATTGTTTCCGGTCGCAAGTACATCCCACAGTCGCTCCAAGGAAAACGTTTCCGTTCACATGTACATCACAAACATTTTTTCTCGTTAAACCGTTTGCATTATTGAATGTATCACACCCGGTCCATAGAAGAAACTGTGTGGCAAATGCTCTCCATCACACATAGTTTTTATGTGGTAAATGTTTGCGTAAGGTGGCCTAACGCAAATAGTTTTCAAGAGAAAGTCGTGTTTGATTGTTCATTGATCCAACACGGTTTATTCCTACAAACTGTATGCGTTGCCTGAGGTCATCACCCACGGTATTTTTTCAACAACCGTTTGCAATAGCAAAACCCAATTAGCAGGCTAATTCGCCATTAGCAGGCTAATTATCCAATTATTCATAATCTATTTATTAATCTAATTGACATTTCATATTAAGCAGACAATATATTTCATTTTCACAATTGAAATACATCAGAATACAACATCATATAGCTTCAGCACTCAACTACCCCATTACACAACTACACCAGGACCAAGTTTCACATGCAACATCTATAACCTTTCGAAATTAGCATCATAGACGATACATAGACAGATGTATCTCATCTAGAAAACTGCTAAAGTAGAAGGCGAATATTGAGCCTTCATTGATGTTGAAGGTCTTTGTAACTTTAGGCCCATGCCTGTGGATGATTGACCGTCCGTCCTTCGTCCTCTTCAGGAACACTTCAATATTGAACCGTGGGTGTTGTATGAATACATTCCTCGCTTCCTGACCATACAGGTGGTTTGAGAGGTAATCATCAATGAACTGCTTTGGAAAGGCCTGAAAAAAAAGGATGTGCGTAAATATCTTCTTTATATTGGAAATGGGGCAAAAGAATAAAAAAGGCAAGGTATAATAGTCAATACCATCCTGTAGTGAACTGATGTCTTCTTCATTGTGCAGACAAAGATCTTGTCGTTTTTTGTCACTAATTTGTTTATCCTAACAATCTTTCTGAGTTTCTTGACTTGACTGATATTCATGGACAACTCATTTCCCCATATGCAAAAAGGGTCAAACAGTGGGTCAAAACCTCTGACAGCAGGACCTACATGTGCAAAGCCAAATTATTAAAAACCTAAATATTAGAATGGTTCCTGCAATTGCACAATAATGTGTTATTAGACAATAGACCATGCACGTGTTAACCTCGATTGTAAACCTTAGTGCTTCCTATTGTTTCCCTGCAACACATATAAGGTAGTTAGTCATCAGGTTAAGTAAGGGTTCGCATGCTATCAGTAAAATATGTTGATGAAAGTAAGCACATTGCAGACTCATCAGATTAATTCAAGCCACACGGAAAACCCATTTATCCAAACCAAGCATTATTACGAACTAGGAAATATAGCACTTGTATATGTTTTTGATGTATTAAGTGCAGCCAAATTTGATTATTCCTCACATGCACAACAATACAAAATTCTACCCACGACAAGTGGACATCGCATTGCAGAATTGAACCAAGCAGTTAACTAAACACCACAAAAAATGAACCAACATTAACTGAGCACCACATTGCATAATATAACATACTCCTAATAGAATATCAGACAGTTAACCAAACAGTTAACTACAGCCAATTGTAGCAATTGAATTTGTTTCTCATGTATTTACTACAGCCAAATTCAATTTAGTCCTCACTTGGTATACAATAACAGAATGCACCCACAACTATTGAACATTGCATTGCAGAATTAAACCAAACAGTTAACTAAAGACCACAACACAAATGAACCAAACGTTAACTGAGCACCACATTGCACAATGTATAACCAAACCAAGCATGCTTGACAACTTGGAAATATAGCAATTGTATTCGTTTCTCATGTATTTTGTAAAGATAAATTTGATTTATTTCTCACATGGAAAAAATACAAAATTGCAGCCTGAGGAATTGAACATCACATTTGCAGAACCGAACCAAATAGTTAACTGAAGACGACAACTAATTAACAAAATAGTTAATAAGTGAGCACCACACTGCACGACATATAGAACATATACACTAGAGCAACAGATTGCATGGTAAAATTAGATAGCACAATTCGCTAGAATTTGTGAAGGAAAGGCAGGAGCAGCACACGCAACGGGTAAACCGAGCATGCTTAACCGGCGTAGCTAGCAAATGGAAAGGTGCTCCTTCAAGATCTGGGGGTCGGCACGAATGGCAGCCATCGCTACCTCATCCGCGCGTGCGGCCGCGATTTGCTTCTCTGCTGCCAAATGCTCCTTGAGGTCCTGGCTATACTGTGTGCACCATGGCTTATGATACGTCCATTTTGCATCATGCTTTTATATCGATATTTATTGCATTATGGGTTGTTATTACACATTATGTCACAATACCTATGCCTATTCTCTCTTATTTTACAAGGTTTACATAAAGAGGGAGAATGCCGGCAGCTGGGATTCTAGGCTGGAAAAGGAGCAAATATTAGAGACCTATTCTGCACAGCTCCAAAAGTCCTGAAACTTCACGGAAGACATTTTCAGAATATATAAAAAATATTGGGTGCAAGAAGTTCACCAGGGGGGCCATACCCTGCCCACAAGGGTGGGGGGCGTGCCCTACCCCCCTGGGCACGCCCCTACCTCGTGGGCCCCCTGGTGGCCCTCCGATGTCCATCTTCTGCTATATGGAGTCTTTCGATGAGGAAAAAATCATAAGCCATCTTCTCAAACGAAACTCCGCCGCCACGAGGCGGAACCTTGGCGGATCCAATCTAGGGCTCCGGCAGAGCTGTTCTGCCAGGGAAACTTCCCTCCGGGAGGGGGAAATCATCGCCATCGTCATCACCAACGCTCCTCTCATCGGGAGAGGGCAATCTCCATCAACATCTTCATCAGCACGATCTCCTTTCAAAACCGTAGTTCATCTCTTGTATCCAATTCTTGTCTTCAAGTCTGGGATTGGTGCTAGTAGGTTGCTAGTAGTGTTAATTACTCCTTTTAGTTGATGCTAGTTGGTTTATTTGGTGGAAGATCATATGTTCAGATCCTATATGCATATTAATACCCCTCTAATTATGAATATGAATATTCTTTGTGAGTAGTTACGTTTGTTTCTGAGGACATTGGAGAAGTCTTGCTATTAGTAGTCATGTGAATTTGGTATTCGTTTGATATTTTGATGAGATGTATGTTGTCTCTCCCCTAGTGGTGTTATGTGAACGTCGACTACATGACACTTCACCATTATTTGGGCCTAGAGGAAGGCATTGGGAAGTAATAAGTAGATGATGGGTTGCTAGAGTGATAGAAGCTTAAACCCTAGTTTATGCGTTGCTTCGTAAGGGGCTGATTTGGATCCATATGTTTCATGCTATGGTTAGGTTTACCTTAATACTTTTGTTCTAGTTGCGGATGCTTGCAATAGAGGTTAATCATAAGTGGGATGCTTGTCCAAGTAAGGACAGTACCCAAGCAACGGTCCACCCACATGCCAAATTATCGAAGTACTGAACGTGAATCATACGAAAGTGATGAAAACTAGCTTGACGATATTCCCATGTGTCCTCGGGAGCGCTTTTCTCTATATAAGAGTTTGTCCAGGCTTGTCCTTTGCTACAAAAAGGATTGGGCCACCTTTCTGCACTTTATTTACTTTTGTTACTTGTTGCTCGTTACAAATTATCCTATCAGAAAACTATTTGTTACCACTTATTTCAGTACTTGCAGAGAATACCTTGCTGGAAACCGCTTATCATTTCCTTCTGCTCCTCGTTGGGTTCGACACTCTTACTTATCGAAAGGACTACGGTAGATCCCCTATACTTGTGGGTCATCAAGACTCTTTTCTGGCGCCGTTGCCGGGGAGTGAAGCACCTTTGGTAGGTGGAATTTGGTAAGGAAAAATGTATATAGTGTGCTGAAATTTACTGTCACTTGTTACTATGGAAAGTAATCCTCTGAGGGGCTTGTTCGGGGTATCTTCACCCCGACCAGTAGAGCAAAGAGTTGCTCCTCAACCTACTGAACCTACTGAAAATGAAAATGTATGCTTTGAAATTCCTTCGGGTATGATAGAAAAACTGCTAGCTAATCCTTTTGTAGGAGATGGAACAAATCATCCTGATGGGCATCTAATATATGTGGATGAAGTTTGTGGATTATTTAAGCTTGCAGGTGTACCCGGAGATGTTGTTAAGAAGAAGGTATTCCCTTTATCTTTGAAGGGAGATGCATCGACATGGTATAGGCTATGTGATGATATGGGGTCATGGAACTACAAACGATTGAAATTGGAATTTCATCAGAAGTTTTATCCTATGCATCTTGTTCAACGTGATCGCAATTATATATATAATTTTTGGCCTCGCGAAGGAGAAAGCATCGCTCAAGCTTGTGGGAGGCTTAAATCAATGTTATATTCATGCCCCAATCATGAGATCTCAAGAGAAATGATTGTTCAAAATTTTTATGCTCGGCTTTCTGATAGCAATCGCACCATGCTTGATACTTCTTGTGCTGGCTCTTTTATGATGAAGACTATTGAATTCAAATGGGATTTATTGGAAAGAATTAAACGCAACTCTGAAGATTGGGACCTCGACAAAGGTAAGGAGTCAGGTATGACACCTAGGTTTTATTGTGTTAAATCTTTTATGGATACCGATGTTTTCCGTAAATTTAGCACTAAATATGGACTTGACTCTGAGATAGTAGCTTCTTTCTGTGAATCTTTTGCTACTTATGTTGATCTCCCCAAGGAGAAGTGGTTTAAATATCATCCTCCCATAGAAGTAAAAGGAGCTGCACCTATTAAAGTTGAAGAAAAGATTATCACTTATAATGATCCTATTGTTCCTACTTCTTATGTTGAGAAACCACCTTTACCTGTCAGAATAAAGGATCATGCTAAATCTTCAACTGTGGTTCGTAAAATCAATATTAAAACTTACACACCTTCTGAGCAAATTAAAGTTGAACCTGATATTGCTATTGTTAAAGATCTCTTGGCTGATAATATTGATGGGCATGTTATTTATTTCTGTGATGAAACTGCTAGAATTGCTAAACCTTGTGCTGAAGATAAACCTAGACCTGTGGTAGGCATGCCTATTATTTATGTTAAAATAGGAGATCATTGTTATCACGGTTTATGTGATATGGGTGCCAGTGCTAGTGCAATACCTATCGGCCTATATAGAGAAATTATGCATGATATTGCACCTGTTGAGTTAGAAGATATTGATGTCACAATTAAACTTGCCAATAGAGATACTATTTCACCAATGGGAATTGTTTGAGATGTTGAAGTCTTGTGTGGGAAAACTAAATATCCTGCTGATTGTCTTGTTCTTGGTTCCCCACAAGATAGCTTTTGTCCCATTATATTTGGTAGACCCTTCTTGAACACTATTAATGCTAAGATAGATTGCAAAAAGGACGTTGTTACTATCGGTTTAGATGATATGTCTCATGAATTTAATTTCTCTAAATTTAGTAGACAACACCGTGAAGAAGAATTACCTAGTAAGGATGAAATTATTGGTCTTGCTTCTATTGTCGTACCTCCTAGTGATCCTTTAGAACAACATTTGCTAGACCATGAAAATGATATGTTTATGAATGAAAGAATGGAAATAGATGAGGTATTCTTTAAACAGGAACCTATTCTGAAACACAATTTGCCTATTGAAATCCTAGGGGATCCTCCTCCATCCAAGGGTGATCCTGTGTTTGAGCTTAAACCGTTGCCTAATACTCTTAAATATGCTTATCTTGATGAGAAAAAGATATATCCTGTTATTATTAGTGCTAACCTTTCAGAGCATGAGGAGGAGAGATTATTGAAAACTCTGAAGAAGCATCGTGCTACTATTGGGTATACTCTTGATGATCTTAAGGGCATTAGTCCCACTCTATGTCAACATAAAATAAATTTGGAAGAAGATGCTAAACCAGTTCGTGATCATCAACGACGGATGAATCCTAAAATGAAAGAAGTGGTAAGAAAGGAAATACTAAAGCTCCTTGAGGCAGGTATAATCTATCCCGTTGCTGATAGTCAGTGGGTAAGTCATGTCTATTATGTCTCTAAGAAGGGAGGTATTATTGTCGTTCCTAATGATAAAGATGAATTGATTCCTCAAAGAATTATTACAGGTTATAGGATGGTAATTGATTTCTGCAAATTAAATAAGGCCACTAAAAAGGATCATTACCCCTTAACTTTTATCGATCAGATGCTAGAAAGATTATCCAAACATACACATTTTTGCTTTCTAGATGGTTATTCTGGTTTCTCTCAAATACCTGTGTCAGCCAAGGATCAATCAAATACTACTTTTACTTGCCCTTTTGGTACTTTTGCTTATAGACGTATGTCTTTTGGTTTATGTAATGCACCTGCTACCTTTCAAAGATGCATGATGGCTATATTCTCTGACTTTTGTGAAAAGATTTGTGAGGTTTTCATGGACGATTTCTCCGTCTATGGATCTTCTTTTGATGATTTCTTGAGCAACCTTGATTGAGTTTTGCAGAGATGTGAAGAAACTAATCTTGTCTTGAATTGGGAAAAGTGCCACTTTATGGTTAATGAAGGTATTGTCTTGGGGCATAAAGTTTCTGAAAGAGGTATTGAAGTTGATAAAGCCAAGGTTGATGCTATTGAAAATATGCCATTCCCCAAGGACATCAAAGGTATAAGAAGTTTCCTTGGCCATGCCGGATTTTATAGGAGGTTCATTAAGGACTTCTCAAAAATTTCTCGGCCTCTGACTAATTTATTACAAAAAGATATATCATTTGTCTTTGATGATGGTTGTGTAGAAGCATTTGAAATTCTTAAGAAAGCATTGATCTCTACACCTATTATTCAGCCACCTGATTGGAATTTACCCTTTGAAATTATGTGTGATGCTAGTGATTATGTTGCAGGTGCTGTTCTAGGGCAAAGAGTTGATAAGAAATTAAACATTATTCAATATGCTAGTAAAACCCTAGACAATGCTCAAAGAAATTATGCTACTACTGAAAAAGAATTCTTAGAAGTTGTATTTGCTTGTGATAAGTTCAGACCTTATATTGTTGATTCTAAAGTAACTATTCACACTGATCATGCTGCTATTAAATATCTTATGGAAAAGAAAGATGCTAAACCTAGACTTATTAGATGGGTGCTCTTGCTACAAGAATTTGACTTACATATTGTTGATAGAAAGGGAGCTAAGAACCCCATTGCAGACAACTTGTCTAGGTTAGAAAATGTGCTTGATGACCCACTACCTATTGATGATAGCTTTCCTGATGAGCAATTGAATGTCATAAATGCTTCTCATACTGCTCCATGGTATGCTGATTATGCTAATTACATTGTTGCTAAGTTTATACCACCTAGTTTCACATACCAGCAAAAGAAAAAGTTCTTCTATGATTTGAGGCATTACTTTTGGGATGACCCACATCTTTATAAAGAAGGAGTAGATGGTGTTATTAGACATTGTGTACCTGAGCATGCACATGAACAGATCCTTGATACGTCTCCAACGTATCTATAATTTTTGATTGCTCCATGCTATGTTATCTACTGTTTTGGGCAATATTGGGCTTTATTATCCACTTTTATATTATTTTTGGGACTAACCTATTAACCGGAGGCCCAGCCCAGAATTGCTGTTTTTTGCCTATTTCAGTGTTTCGAAGAAAAGGAATATCAAACGGAGTCGAAACGGAACGAAATCAACTGGAGAAGTTATTTTTGGAAGGAAAGCTACCAGATGGACTTGGACCCCACGTCAGGAGCCAAGGGAGGTGCTCACGAGGGTGGGGGGCGCGCCCCCTGCCTCGTGGGGCCCCCGAAGCTCCACCGATGTACTTCCTGCACCCATATATACTCACGTACCCTAAAACTTCTAGAACAGAGATTAGATCGGGAGTTCCGCCGCCAGAAGCCTCCGTAGCCACCGAAAGCCAATCTAGACCCGTTCCGGCACCCTGCCGGAGGGGGCGATCCTTCTCCGGTGGCCATCTTCATCATCCCGGTGCTCTCCATGATGAGGAGGGAGTAGTTCTCCCTCGGGGCTGAGGGTATGTACCAGTAGCTATGTGTTTGATCTCTCTCTCTCTCTCTTGTGTTCTTGAGGTGATACGATCTTGATGTATCGCGAGCTTTGCTATTATAGTTGGATCGTATGTTTCTCCTCCCCCTCTACTCTCTTGTAATGAATTGAGTTTCCCCTTTGAATTATCTTATCGGATTGAATCTTTAAAGATTTGAGAACACTTGATGTATGTCTTGCCGTGCGTATCTGTGCTGACAATGGGATACCACGTGATTCACTTGATGTATGTTTTGGTGATCAACTTGCGGGTTCCGCCCATGAACCTATGCATAGGGGTTGGCACACATTTTCGTCGTGATTCTCCGGTAGAAACTTTGGGGCACTCTTTGATGTTCTATGTGTTGGTTGAATAGATGAATCTGAGATTGTGTGATGCATATCATATAATCATGCCCACGGATACTTGAGGTGACATTGGAGTATCTAGGTGACATTAGGGTTTTGGTTGATTTGTGTCTTAAGGTGTTATTTTAGTACGAACTCTAGGGTTGTTTGTGATACTTATAGGAATAGCCCAACGGATTTATTGGAAAGAATAACTTTGAGGTGGTTTCGTACCCTACCATAATCTCTTCGTTTGTTCTCCGCTATTAGTGACTTTGGAGTGACTCTTTGTTGCATGTTGAGGGATAGTTAAGTGATCCAATTATGATATTATTGTTGAGGGAACTTACACTAGCGAAAGTACGAACCCTAGGCCTTATTTCCTATCATTGCAATACCATTTACGCTCACTTTTATCATTTGTTACCTTGCTGTTTTTATATTTTCAGATTACAAAAACTATTATCTACTATCCATATACCACTTGTATCATCATCTCTTCGCCGAACTAGTGTACCTATACAATTTACCATTGTATTGGGTGTGTTGGGGACACAAGAGACTCTTTGCTATTTGGTTACAGGGTTGTTTGAGAGAGACCATCTTCATCCTACGCCTCCTACGGATTGATAAACCTTAGGTCATCTACTTGAGGGAAATTTGCTACTGTCCTACACACCTCTGCACTTGGAGGCCCAACAACGTCTACAAAAAGAAGGTTGTGTAGTGGAGATCAAGCTCTTTTATGGCACCATTGCCGGGGAGGTTAGCGCTTGAAGGTATATCTTTAGATCTTGCAATCGAGTCTTTTAGTTTCTTGTTTTATCACTAGTTTAGATTATAAAAGAAAACTATAAAAAAATGGAATTGAGTTTGTCTCATACGCTTCACCTTTTTAATATCTTTCATGAGTATGATGGAAAGGATAATTGTGCTCAAGTGCTAGAAGAAGAAATCTATAAAATGTTTGGCACTAAATATTTGAATGATGATCATGATTGCAATGTTTTTAGTATGAATTCCTTGAATATCTATGATGCTAATGATATGCAAAGCCACAAGCTTGGGGAAGCTATGTTTGATGAAGATGATATTTGTTATCCCCCAAGTTTTGATGAGCAAATTTATTATGATGAAAGCATGCCTCCTATCTATGATGATTATTGTGATGACACGTATGCTTTAAAGAACAATGATAACCATGAAACTTGTCATCTTGATCTTAATTTTCAATCACATGATAGTTATTTTGTTGAGTTTGCTCCCACTATTATTCAATAGAAGAATTTTGCTTATGTGGAGAGTAGTAAAAATTCTATGCTTGTAGATCATGAAAAGAATGCTTTAGGTGCTGGTTATATTGTTGAATTCATTCATGATGCTACTGAAAATTATTATGAGGGAGGAATATATGCTTGTAGGAATTGCAATAATATCAAGTTTCCTCTCTATTTGCTTAAAGTTTTGAAGTTATGCTTGTTTTACCCTCCTATGCTAGTTGATTATTGTTACCGCAAGTTGTTTGCTCACAAAATCCCTATGCATAGGAAGTGGGTTAGACTTAATGTGCTAGTCATATTCTTCATTATGCTCTCTTTATGTTTCAATTCTTATCCTTTATGTGAGCATCATTGAAATCATCATGCCTAGGTAGGGGCGTTAAACGATAGCGCTTGTTGGGAGGCAACCCAACTTTATTTTTATTCCATGCTTTTTGTTCCTGTTTAGTAATAAATAATTCATCTAGCCTATGTTTAGATGTGGTTTTATGCTTTTAATTAGTGTTTTTGCCAAGTAGAACCTTTGGGAAGACTTGGGGGAAGTCTTTGCGATCATGCTGTAAAAAATAGAAACTTTAGCGCTCACGAGAATTGCTGCCATTTTTTATTGGAGAGCGATATTTAGTTAATTCTTTTTGCAGATTATTAATAGATAAATTACTCAGGTTCAGAAATTTATTTGAGAATTTTATGAGTTCCAGAAGTATACGTTTGATCAAGATTATTACATGATGTTCTGTTTTTGACAGATTCTGTTTTTCATGTGTTGTTTACTTATTTTGATGAATCTATGGCTAGTAAAAGAGTTTATAAACCATTGAGAAGTTGGAATACAGTAGGTTTAACACCAATATAAATAAATAATGAGTTCATTACAGTACCTTGAAGTGGTGTTTTGTTTTCTTTCGCTAACGGAGCTTACGAGTTTTCAAGTTTTGTGTTGTGAAGTTTTCAAGTTTTGGGTGAAGATTCGATGGGCTATGGAATAAGGAGTGGCAAGAGACTAAGCTTGGGGATGCCCAAGGCACCCCAAGGTAATATTCAAGGATATCCAAGAGCCTAAGTTTGGGGATGCCCCGGAAGGCATCCCCTCTTTCGTCTTCGTTCATCGGTAACTTTACTTGGAGCTATATTTTTATTCGCCACATGATATGTGTTTTGCTTGGAGCATCAATTTATTTTGTTAGGATTTCCTTTCTGTTATTTATAACAATGTTTTGCATCTTTTATTTCAATAAAAGTTGCATTGATAGCCTTTACTATGCCTATGTTACAAGTATACATGTTGCTGTTTGAAAACAGAAAGTTTACCGCTGTTGCAATAATTCCCTAGAAAATTCAGAATGTGATAAAATGTTGAAACCTTTTGAATATTAAGCTCTGATAAATTTACTACAGTGGGAATTTTCTTTCATAATTTTTGGAGCTAGGGAAGTATGGATGTTGCTACATTCTTTACAGACTGTCCTGTTTAGGCAGATTGCTGTTATGTTTGCATTGTTTGCATATGTTTGCTTCTTTAATGATTCTATTTGAGGATAGGACTATTAAATATGCAGAGGCATTTAGTATTAAATGTTTAATAATAATTTTAGTGATTTGCTACAGTAGATTATGATAAGGTTTTTGCAATGGTTTATACTAACTTATCTCACGAGTCCTTGTTGAGTTTTGTGTGGATGAAGCTTTTGAGATTTAGGGAAGACCGTGATATGAGAGGAATTAAGGCGACACAAAAGGTCAAGCTTGGGGATGCCCAAGGCATCCCAAGATAATATTTCAAGAAGTCTCAAGCATCTAAGCTTGGGGATGCCCCGGTTGGCATCCCACCTTTCTTCTTCAACAACTATCGGTTAGTATCGGTTGATCCTAAGTTTTTGCTTCTTCACATGATGTTTGCCAATAAAATACCAAGATCTTAAATTCTTAAATGTTAGAGAGTCTTCACATGGTTGCATAATTATTCAACTACTCATTGATCTTCACTTATATCTTTTGGAGTAGTTTGTCATTTGCTCTAGTGCTTCACATATATCTTTTAGAGCATGGTGGTAGTTTTTATTTTGAAGAAATAGATGAACTCTCATGCTTCACTTATATTATTTTGAGAGTCTTAAATAGCATGGTAATTTTCTTAAATAATCCTAATATGCTAGGCATCCAAGAATAATAAAAACTTTTTATGAGTGTGATGAATACTAAGAGAAGTGTGATGCTTGATGATTCTTTTGACATATGGAGGTAATAATATCAAAGTCGTGCTAGTTGAGTAGTTGTGAAATTGAGAAATGCTTGTGTTGAAGTTTGCAAGTCCCGTAGCATGCACGTATGGTAAACGTTGTGTAACAAATTTGAAACATGAGGTGTTATTTGATTGTCTTCCTTATGAGTGGTGGTCGGGGACGAGCGATGGTCTTTTCCTACCAATCTATCCCCCTAGGAGCACGCGTGTAGTGCCGAGGTTTTTGATGACTTGTAGATTTTTGCAATAAGTATGTGAGTTCTTTATGACTAATGTTGAGTCCATGGATTATACACACTCTCACCCTTCCATCCTTGCTAGCCTCTTCGGTACCGTGCATTGCCCTTTCTCACATTGAGAGTTGGCGCAAACTTCGCCAGTGCATCCAAACCCCGTGATATGATACGCTCTTTCACACATAAACCTCCTTATATCTTCCTCAAAATAGCCACCATACCTACCTATTATGGCATTTCCATAGCCATTCCGAGATATATTGCCATGCAACTTTCCATCATTCCGTTCATCATGACACATTCATCATTGTCATATTGGTTAGCATGATCATGTAGTTGACATAGTATTTGTGGCAAAGCCGCCGTTCATAATTCTTTCATACATGTCACTCTTGGTCCATTGCATATCCCGGTACACCGCCGTAGGCATTCATATAGAGTCATCTTTCGTTCTAGTATCGAGTTGTAATCATTGAGTTGTAAATAAATAGAAGTGTGATGATCATCATTTTCTAGAGCATTGTCCCAAGTGAGGAATAAAAAAATAAAGGCCATAAAAAGAGAAGGCCCAAAAAAAGATAAAGGCCATAAAAAACAAGAAAAGGCCCAAAAAATGAGAGAAAAGAGAGAAGGGACAATGTTACTATCCTTTTACCACACTTGTGCTTCAAAGTAGCACCATGATCTTCATAGTAGAGAGTATCTCATGTTATCACTTTCATATACTAGTGGGAATTTTTCATTATAGAACTTGGCTTGTATATTCCAACAATGGGCCTCCTCAAGTGCCCTAGGTCTTCGTGAGCAAGCAAGTTGGATGCACACCCACTAGTTTCTTTTGTTGAGCTTTCATACATTTATAACTCTAGTGCATCCGTTGCATGGCAATCCCTACTCCTTGCATTAACATCAATCGATGGGCATCTCCATAGCCCATTGATTAGCCTCGTTGATGTGAGACTTTCTCCTTTTTATCTTCTCCACATAACCCCCTCGTTATTCTATCCCACCCATAGTGCTATATCCATCGCTTGCGCTCATGTATTGCGTGAAAGTTTATGAGTTTGAGATTACTAAAGTATGAAACAATTGCTTGGCTTGTCATTGGGGTTGTGCATGATGAGAGCATTCTTGTGTGACGAAAATGAAACATGACTAAACTATATGATTTTGTAGGGATGAACTTTCTTTGGCCATGTTATTTTGAGAAGACATAATTGCTTAGTTAGTATACTTGAAGTATTATCATTTTTATGTCAATATGAACTTTTGTCTTGAATCTTTTGGATCTGAATATTCATACCACAATTAAGAAGAATTACATTGAAATTATGCCAAGTAGCACTCCGCATCAAAAATTCTGTTTTTATCATTTACCTACTCGAGGACGAGCAGGAATTAAGCTTGGGGATGCTTGATACGTCTCCAACGTATCTATAATTTTTGATTGCTCCATGCTATGTTATCTACTGTTTTGGGCAATATTGGGCTTTATTATCCACTTTTATATTATTTTTGAGACTAACCTATTAACCGCAGGCCCAGCCCAAAATTGCTGTTTTTGCCTATTACAGTGTTTCGAAGAAAAGGAATATCAAACGGAGTCGAAACGGAACGAAATCAACTGGAGAAGTTGTTTTTGGAAGGAAAGCTACCAGATGGACTTGGACCCCACGTCAGGAGCCAAGGGAGGTGCTCACGAGGGTGGGGGGCGCCCCCCTAGGGCGCGCCCCCTGCCTCATGGGGCCCCCGAAGCTCCACCGACGTAAATGGGAAGGTCCTTACGTTATCGAGGAGGTCTATCGTTCTGGTGCGATAAAAATCAACAACTTCGAAGGCACAAATCCGAAGGTGGTGAACGGTCAAAGAATCAAACATTATATCTCAGGTAATCCCATAAATGTTGAAACCAATGTTATTGAAACCGTAACCCCGGAGGAATACATAAGGGACACTTTCCGAAATGTTTCAGACTCTGAAAAGGAATAGGTATGTGGTACGGTAAATAAACCGACTCCAAAATAGTTTTAAGGCAATATTTCTCCGTTTTGGAATATTTAGAAAAATAGAAAAATAAGAAGCAGTCCGGGAAGGACACGAGGGCTCCACGAGGGTGGAGGGCGCGCCCTACCCTCCTGGGTGCGCCCTACCCTCTTGGGCACGCCCCCCTTCCTCGTGGGCACTTCATGTGCTCTCCCGACTCCGTTTTCATACACGACACGTATTTTGGTCGGTAAAAATTCATTATATAATCTCCCGGGGGTTTTGACTCCCGTATCATGCAAAAATCTCCTGTTTTTGTTTCGAGCTATTTTTGTGACAGATCCAGGTCGTCATGTCGTCTTCAAGCGCCTCCAAGGACCAGTTCTTTGAGAAGGTCATCAACCCCTACCTCAAACCATTGAGATGCATGAGGGGTTGTTGCACATCCGCGATACTGAGGGACCAAGGAAGACCGGAAGCACGGAGGCAAGGCTCGAGGCATTGGAGCAAGAAGTTTTTAAGTGTCAGGAGATGGTGGAGCATGGACTCGATTCCAATACATTATGATCACGGAGTTCACCAACAACCACAAGCTGGACGTTAAGGACATTGGGGAGGCCATCTTCAAGCTTCATGAGAAAAACGAGCACCTCCAAGCCCAGATCTATGACCTGCAAAATCAAAACTGTGAGTATGAATATAGATTCAAGAGGATGAGTTTGGTTGCAGATTTGAGGTTTCAGGAGACTCGATCATCCTTCTATGATGGTGAGCCTATGCCTTGGAAGAAGGACGACAAGCCTACGCCATCAACAAAACCATCACCTTCTCCACCAACAAAGAAGAATTGAGTATTTGGTATGGGCACTCCCCTTGGCAACTGCCAAGCATGGGGGAGTGCCCCAGTATCGTATCACCATCACTTTTATCTTTACCGTTTTCTTAGTTCGATCCTTTTGGTAATATCTTGATCTAGTAGAATAAAAGTTCTTAGTATGATCTAGTTGTGAGTTTTGCTTTATAATTCCTCTATGTAATCGAGTCTATGAGCTATATAATAAAGATTAGTGTTGAGTCAAGGGCTTGATTATTTTGCCATGATACTAAGGGAATAAAAGAAAAGAGAAAGAAACAAAAAGAAACAAAGAGATAATATGGATCTTATGGAGAGTAATGAGCTCACATAGAAAAAGTATGATGAATAAAGGTTGTTGAGAGTTGACAAACATAGTTTTGGTCGTCGTTGCAATTAATAGGAAGTAATAAAGAAAGAGAGGTCTTCACATATAAATATACTATCTTGGACATCTTTTATGATTGTGAGCACTCATTAAAATATGACATGCTAAAGAGTTGACGTTGGACAAGGAAGACAATGTAATGGGTTATGTTTTCTTACATCTGAGATAAATTATATTGTCATGGATCATCCAACATGGTTGAGCTTGCGTTTCCCCCTCTTGCTAGCCAAATTCATCGCACCAAGTAGAGATACTACTTGTGCTTCCAAATACCCTTAAACCAGTTTTGCCATGAGAGTCCACCATACCTACCTATGGATTGAGTAAGATCCTCCAAGTAAGTTTTCATCGGTGCAAGCAAGAAAAATTGCTCTCTAAATATGTATGACTTATTAGTGTGGGAGAAAATAAGCTTTATACGATCGTGTGATATGGAAGAAATAAAAGCGACAGACTGCATAATAAAGGTCCATATCACAAGTGGCAATATAAAGTGACGTTCTTTCGCATTAAGATTTTGTGCATCCAACCATAAAAGCGCATGACAACCTCTGCTTCCCTCTGCGAAGGGCCTGTCTTTTACTTTTATCTCCTACCTTGCATAAGAGTCATGGTGATCTTCACCCTTCCTTTTTACATTTTATCCTTTGGCAAGCACAGTATGTTGGAAAGATCCTAGTATATATGGCTAATTGGATGTGAGTTTTCATGAACTATTATTGTTGACATTACCCTTGAGGTAAAACGTTGGGAGGCAAAACTATAAGCCCCTATCTTTCTCTCTGTCTGATTAAAACTCCATACCCATAAGTATTGCGTGAGTGTCAGCAATTGTGAAATACTATATGATAGTTGAGTATGTGGACTTGCTGAAAAGCTCTTATACATTGACTCTTTCCTATGTTATGATAAATTGCAATTGCTCCAATGACTGAGATTATAGTTTGTTAGTTTTCAATGATGTTTACGATTCCTACTTGAAATTGTGATTGAATTATTACTCTAGCATAAGAAATCATATGACAAGAATTATATAAGTTGTTGTACTAAGAATGATCATGATGCCCTCATGTCCGTATTTTATTTTTATCGACACCTCTATCTCTAAACATGTGGACATATTTTTTGATTTCGGCTTTCGCTTGAGGACAATCGAGGTCTAAGCTTGGGGGAGTTGATACGTCCATTTTGCATCATGCTTTTATATCGATATTTATTGCATTATGGGCTGTTATTACACATTATGTCACAATACTTATGCCTATTCTCTCTTATTTTACAAGGTTTACATAAAGAGGGAGAATGCCGGCAGCTGGGATTCTGGGCTGGAAAAGGAGCAAATATTAGAGACATATTCTGCACAGCTCCAAAAGTCCTGAAACTTCACGGAAGACGTTTTCAGAATATATAAAAAATACTGAGCGCAAGAAGTTCACCAGGGGGCCACACCCTGCCCACGAGGGTGGGGGGCGCGCCCCCTACCCCGTGGGCCCCCTGTTGGCCCTTTGATGTCCATCTTCTGCTATATGGAGTTTTTCGATGAGGAAAAAATCATAAGCCATCTTCTCGGACGAAACTCCGCCGCCACGAGGCGGAACCTTGGAGGATCCAATCTAGGGCTCCAGCAGAGCTGTTCTGCCGGGGAAACTTCCCTCCGGGAGGGGGAAATCATCGCCATCGTCATCACCAACGCTCCTCTCATCGAGAGAGGGCAATCTCCATCAACATCTTCATCAGCACCATCTCTTCTCAAAACTCTAGTTCATCTCTTGTATCCAATTCTTGTCTTCAAGTCCGGGATTGGTGCTAGTAGGTTGCTAGTAGTGTTAATTACTCCTTGTAGTTGATGCTAGTTGGTTTATTTGTTGGAAGATCATATGTTCAGATCCTATATGCATATTAATACCCCTCTGATTATGAATATGAATATGCTTTGTGAGTAGTTACGTTTGTTCCTGAGGACATGGGAGAAGTCTTGCTATTAGTAGTCATGTGAATTTGGTATTCGTTCAATATTTTGATGAGATGTATGTTGTCTCTCCCCAAGTGGTGTTATGTGAACGTCGACTACATGACACTTCACCATTATTTGGGCCTAGAGGAAGGCATTGGGAAGTAGTAAGTAGATGATGGGTTGCTAGAGTGACAGAAGCTTAAACCCTAGTTTATGCGTTGCTTCATAAGGGGCTGATTTGGATCCATATGTTTCATGCTATGGTTAGGTTTACCTTAATACTTTTGTTGTAGTTGCGTATGCTTGCAATAGAGGTTAATCATAAGTGGGATGCTTGTCCAAGTAAGGACAGTACCCAAGCACCGGTCCACCCACATACCAAATTATCGAAGTACCGAACGCGAATCATACGAACGTGATGAAAACTAGCTTGACGATATTCCCATGTGTCCTCGGGAGCGCTTTTCTCTATGTAAGAGTTTGTCCTGGCTTGTCCTTTGCTACAAAAAGGATTGGGCCACCTTGCTGCACTTTATTTACTTTTGTTACTTGTTGCTCATTACAAATTATCCTATCACAAAACTATCTATTACCACTTATTTCAGTACTTGCAGAGAATACCTTGCTAGAAACCGCTTATCATTTCCTTCTGCTCCTCGTTGGGTTCGACACTCTTACTTATCGAAAGGACACCCCTATACCATCAGCTTAGGCCGGCGCTTATTTGGTGGAGGGGTCGGTGATTTGGGTGGAAGGTTTCGCGCTCGCGCTGACGGTCGGGGCATGTGGGATGTGGAAGGAGGAGGAGGATGGAGGTCGGGTGTGGATTACCTGCCTGGATAGGCGAGGCCGAGCAGCGTGAAGGAGGGTCGCCGGCAAGGAGGTGGCGACGCTGCAAGCAAGGAATGAAGGATTCAACTTGGAAAAGAAGGCGGAAACAGGGGAAATGTGGCTTTTGGTAAGGTGGAGGGGCGGGGAGGTAGATATTTCCGCGGAAGCCGAAAATTTGGAATCGCTTCAGCCAAGAAACTGGCGCGCAAAGTGTCATCAGATACGGTCCCTTATTTAGACACGGTCCGAAGATATTTTGTGCTGCATCTCACACGGTTGGTTATAATAAATTGTGTGGGATCTACTTTATTTTCGTCTTGATTTGAATTATATAATGAGGTCACAACGGCCATGGATGGTGTTTCAATTTCTAGAACTTTTATCTGCAGTGAACATGCAACTATAGGTGTGTCATCCAAAAAAATGGAATTATTCAGGCTTCGTTTGGACATTTTCATACATTAACTGGGTCTTCTAGGCATTTTATGCGCATAATTCAAATCTGAACTACATGCACATGCTCCAGTGCATATAAACTGGTTGAAAAATCAAATATGTGTCCTTCGTTGCATGCTTAGGTCCCATGCAAGAAATGGGAATGAATTTCAAACACCCTGCCACCGTCAGTCGACCGCACATATTGTGATACCTGGTTTTTAAATTCTAGTAAATCCAAAACTCGTGTGAAATTCATGAAACTTGGCATTCTATCATGGAGCAGCATCAACATGTCGTGGTAAAATTTTTGTCTCATTTGGGGCAGGTTTGGGTATAAGCTTCTCACAACCAGTGCTTCTCACAACAAGCGTGATGGTTTCGGTAGGGAACATGCACCTTTGGGGACGAAACGATATCCGTTGCCTCTTATTGCTTTCAAAAAAATTCGAGTGTCAACATAGAACAACAAGAGTGTTGTGTTCAATTTTGGATTTTTTTTTCGGGGTTCGTTTGGACATTTTTATACATTAACTGGGTTTTCCATGCATTTTATGTGCATAATTCAAATTTGAACTACATGCACATTCTCCAGTGCATATAAACTGGTTGAAATATCAAATATGTGTCCTTGGGTGCATGCTTAGGTCCCATGCAAGAAATGAGAATGAATTTCAAACACCCTGCCACCGTCACTCGGCCACAAACATTGAGATACCTGGTTTTTAAATTCTAGTAAATCCAAAACTCGTCTGAAATTCATGAAACTTGGCATGCTATCATAGAGCGACATCAACAAGCTGTGGTAAAATTTTTGTCCCATTTGGGGCAGATTTGGGTATAAGCTTCTCGCAAACCAGAGCTTCTCACAACAAGCATGATGGTTTCGATAGGGAACGTGCCAGCTTTGGGGACGAAATGATATATGTTGCCTCTTATTGCTTTCAAAAAATTTGGAGTGTCAACATAGAACAACAAGAGTGTTGTGTTCAATTTGGGGATTTTTTGGGGTTTGTTTGGAGATTTTTATACATTAACTGGGTTTTCCAAGCATTTTATGTGCATAATTCAAATTTGAACTACATGCACATTCTCGAGTGCATATAAAACTGGTTAAAAAAATGAATATGTGTCCTTGGGTGCATGCTTAGGTCCCATGCAAGAAATGGGAATGAATTTCAAACACCCTGCCACCGTCACTCGGCCGCAAACATTGAGATACCTGGTTTTTAAATTCTATTAAATCCAAAACTTGTCTGAAATTCATGAAACTTGGCATGCTATCATGGAGCGGCATCAACATGCCGTGGTAAAAAAATTGTCAGCTTCCCCAGGTTTAATTCGGTTTCCCCAATTTAATTCAGTTTTTAAATATAAAACACTCATCGCAAACGGTTTAGTTAGAACACCCGTATGCAAACCGACAGCTTCCCCAGGAAGCCAAGGGAAAATGTGCCGAGAAGGATTTGTGCAGCTCTTGATCGCAAACGTTTTAGATAGAACACTCGTATGCAAAGTGAGAGCAACGCAGGATTTGTGCATCCCTTCAACGCAAACGGTTGTTTTGGATGACCCGTGTGCAACCACGTACAAACAATTATTGGGTATGTTGCCATTTGTCAAACTGGAAAGATTTACATTTGTAGATCTAGTAACGTTGCCATTTGTCAATCCTTGTAACACTGCGATTTGTCAAAATATGCAGCTATAAATCATTAGCACTATCTAATTTTTGCAACTAAAATTTAGTAATTAAGCATAGATTTCATTCATAGATTAAGCAGTCGTTCTTAATTTATACAGACAGATCAACTCGACAACTGAACAGACCAAACTTCTCCCCAGTTATTGCCAACAACGTACTGAAATAACTAGTTCAACTATATATACTAGCTAATTTAAAGTACCTTGTACAGTTCGACCACACATGTATAATCAGATGAACTGAACAAAATAGCCCCTAAATACTACTACTACCACAGAGGGGCTTTGTGCTACTTCCGGCAGCCTCTCCTCTTCCGAGCGCGCTCACCCCCTCAGTAATAGGCAGAGGAGGAGGAGGAGCCTACCAACGAGCTGGACAACTGCAATACGGTGCCTGCCGATGCTACACGTTCAGCGATGCTCGCCGGCTCGAACGCCCACTGCCGCTCCAGACGATCCCTCTTGAAGCGGCCCGACTGCTCGTAGATCTCCTGATTCCTCGCCTCTGCGTCGGCGTGTGCTGCGGCCACGGCTGCGGTAAGGCTCTTCACGTGCTCGACAAGGCGCTCGTCCTCCTCCCGCAGGAACTCGATGTAGCGCGCAAGGTCGCTGACGCACGTGCGGGACTCCACATCCGCCTCCTGCCTTCGGGCCGTGGCGGCGAAGCGGGTGATAATCCCGGCAGTCGACGGTGGGCTGGCGGCCACGGCGGCCGACGATGGGGTGGCAGCCACAACCACCACCTCCCGCCTTCGGGCCGCGGTGGCGGAGCGGGTGATGGCCATGATGGCCGGCAATGGGGTGGCGGCCACGACGGCCACCTCCCGCCTTCGGGCTGTGGCGGTAGAGAGGGAGATGGCCCTGGCTTTCGACGGTGGTGTGGCGGCAACGGCGGCCGGCAACAGCTGCCAACGGGCAGCGGCGGTGGAGCGTGTGGTGGGTGTTCTTGCGCACACCCAACAGGGATGCCACACACACTACACTACGCCGGGGACTGCGCTGCCATCGAGCTGTAGCCTCCCAGCTGGAGCTGTCATCTAATGACGGCAGAATGGCTGAGCGACGATGACGGACCTGTGCCATTGGCGATTGTGGGAGAAGCAGACGAGATAAGCTACAGGGAGGGAGGGGAAAATGCGATGCAGGACTCGCCGGTCGTGAGGGTTTTTATAGCAGGCCGATAAGCATTGTTATTTTGGGGGATTTCACCGAGTCGGGCGGGAAGCTTGCGCGGGAACCTGCGAGGTTGTGCGGGAACAGGCTCACCGACGATTCATTGGCGCCACCGTTTGGCCAAAAGAACACCCCACGCGCTGCGCAAACTTGTGCTGTAAGCTGTCTGCGGCAGCGGGGTGACAAGACGTGCGAGAGGACATGTTTAATAAAAAAACATATGTGATTTAATTACCTACTATACCCCCGTCCTGGTTTATAAGTAGGATTTAACTAATAAAATACGAATGCATGTCGCCAAACATTATATCGTTGGAGTCGTATTTGAACATAGTTTCCAGCTATACAATTTTTGTAACATGCATTAACACTGTTTTGGTTAAATTTAAGGTTATATACCAGCAAGCGTTTGCCCACAACACGTACGGCTTATTCCATCACAAACAGCTCGGATGGATCAACTGTATGCCACGTATGGCACACGCAACTCTACTCTAGTTCATGCCTGATGTCTCCAACACCGCTCGCACAGTTCGTCTTATTTGCCATGTATCACTGTGTTGTCCTCTGCTTGTCTCCCTCGGCAAGCTCTGCTCGCTATTAGGCGCCGCGGCACGCTCTGTCGCGTCTATTGGCGCGCTCTGCTCGCGTCCATTGGCGCGCTCGGCATGTGGACAGCTTTTCCTTGCACGTTCAACTACTATATGCATATATATGCTAGCAAGATGCCCGTGCGTTGCACGAAACATCAAGATACATTTGTATGAGTAGTTTATCTTGTGAGAGAAAAGGATGAACGAAAGAAGTCCTTATCTGCAAGTGTGGAGAGAGGTGCGTGTATATTTTTGCAAAATTGTCATAGTTTGCTTTCTAACCGTCAGATATAGATCGGATAGTCTATATTACACGATGGCAGGCACACCATCATCACCAACTCTGTCTTTTATAAGAGTAGAGATAGAGATGGTTGATCGCCGTTGAGGCGACCGCGGAGCAGTTTGCTCGCGTCCCTCCGCGCTCACTCTGCCAGTGGTTGGGCGTGCGCACGATCACGTCAGGGGCCCCATATGCATGCGGTTGCGCCGCGCGTGTTTCCATGCGATGTAGTTACGTGTGGCACGATGGAGTTATGCGCTGCAAATTAGAACTGCCATCAGGGCCTGCCGTCCTGGCTGTCCGGCTTCCCCTTTAATTCCCGCGGCCATTATAACCTAAGTCTCTTCAACCTTTCAATCGCACCCCACAACACAAAGCACACCCACAACGACACATAGAGAGGGGATGTCCAGTAGCGCTCCGATGGAGTTCGGCGAGTATAGAGTGGAGACCCACGCGAGGGAGACGGATCTCTCGGTGGTGTACACCATCGA
The DNA here is from genome assembly GCF_056163025.1 of Triticum urartu. Taxonomy (NCBI): domain Eukaryota; kingdom Viridiplantae; phylum Streptophyta; class Magnoliopsida; order Poales; family Poaceae; genus Triticum; species Triticum urartu. Next base: position 491,269,464 of record NC_141878.1, read on the forward strand.
CCCAGCCGTGGTGGACGACTACATCAACAGCGTTGAGCAGTTGCTTGCTCGAGACAAGTACAAGGTGGTCGGCATCGACGTCCAGTACACCACCGGTCGTCCCGGCATAGATCAGAAGGTTGCCATCGCCCAGTTGTGTGTGGGCCATCATGTCCTCATCTACCACTACTGCATGGCCACAGAGCCTTGCAGCCATTTCAACAGGTTTGTCAACAGCTCCGACTACAAGTTCACCATGGTGGAAACCACCGACGATGTAAACGCGCTCCGTGTTACAGGCTTGGCCTGCAAGAACCTTGTCGAAATCTGTGACCACTACAGGGTCTGGGGCAGCACGAAGAAGGACTCCATGGTCGAACTCGCCTCGGCCATCATCGACCCCTACTACAAAAAGATGAAGCAGGATGCCCAGAGAACAAGTCCCGTATCCTAGCACGGGGCCTGGATGCGGCAACTGCATGAACCTCACCTCAGGTTCGCGACCAAGAGTGTGTACACATGCTATGAGATGCACAGGTGGATCGTTGACATGAGGAAGTGCCTCGTTACCGAAATCGATGAGCCTGGATCGAGCCACAAGCAGATCAAGCGTCACAAGAAGTATATGATGATCAGATCATCGTTTATGCTAGTTAATCATGCATGTAATATATAGTTTACTTTATTGTTCGTGTGTGTGCCTATGTAATTATGCATGTAATAGTTTACTTTGGTGTGTGCAAATGCCATGGTTGTAGTAGCCATCTATGTAAGTGGATGTTTAATTTGGTTATGCAAGCATGTCCTTATAACTGTGTGTGTGTGTGTGTATATATGTATGTATGTATGTATGTATGTATGTATGTATGTATGTATGTATACTCATATGAGTAGGTCTATTCTAACAACAACCCTTAATACCTTATTCTGCATATCCCCACCTTATTCTGCTAACACCTCCGCCTCATCCTGCAGCTACAAACTAACCACACCAAAACACACGACCGAACTGCACGAAGAAAACCACCCACCATATCCTATCTTCTCACGACCTCCCACCTCGTCCCCTCCATCCACTCCGCTCGATCTCCACCCCCCCACTTCGCCGCACCACCTCCCTCCCCGTGACGCCTCACCACCTCCCTCCCCACACCGCCGTACCCCCTCCCTCCCCACCGCGCCGCACCACCTCCCACACGCGCCATCCCACCGCGTCGCCACCTATAGCGACCAGACCTCAAACGGTCCAATCTCTGTGCTTAGGTGTCATCCCTGGATCAGTAATGCTGACACCACACTGTACTTGAAGGATTTATAACAGAGTAGCAATCACACACTTATTACATCGAGTGTCTCAAAAGAGAACTTATTACAATAAATATGGCTTAAGGCCATCTAATAACGATAACAGCGGAAGGCTTGGAAGATAAGTGAGTCCATCAACTCCAACAGCATCACTGAGTATAGAAACATGACCTAAAAGCACCTTAATCATCGTATGAAAAGTCTGCAACATTAACGTTGCAGCCCGAAACGGGTCAGCACATGGAATATGCTGGCGAAGTAACACATAGAGAGTAATGGAATGAAATAGGCTATTCTATATGCATATTTGGCTGGTGGAAAGCTCTATGGTTACAGTTTTGCGTAAAGCCAATTTTTCCCTACTGCAAAGGAATAAATTTTATTTAACTATCATGGTAGTTGTTAAACATTGAGAATGGTTGACAGCATTCTCAATCCCAATTAAGAATCATCATTAAACAAAACCCAACAAAATTAATTTTAGAGTAACATGATGAGATTCACATGATAATCCAAGTACTAGATACTCAAGATGTCCATAACCGGGGACACGGCTAACCATTATTAGTTTATACACTCTGCAGAGGTTTGCGCACTTTTCCCCACAAGACTCGATCGCCTCCGTTTGATTTCTCGCACTACATGGTGTTTGAGAAACGGATGACCAAGACATAGTCTTTCAGAAGCGCTAACACCTTACGATCGGGTAGACCGTTACACCTACATTCCCCTACATCTGCTAGTCTACCACTTTAAGAGTTCGCACAACTTAATCAACTATGCTAGAGCCCATAGTAGCTTGTGGCTGCACACGGAAGTTTCTAGCATGAATAATCTCATGATCCCTTTGAGCCTGGGTGGCGGTCCATAAAAAAACAGGCAATTGCTGGAATACCCAGGTGCCTCAATCCACCCAGATGTGTATTTAAGTTGTCACCTTAGATAAACCATTAATTTAACAATCTCACATCTGTCATGGATACACTCACCCAATCCACGTCTACTAGCATAGCATGGCATAATAAGCAAACGTAGAAGTAACTCCCAAAGGTTTGATAATAACAGGTAATAGGTACTGCCTAAACTACTTCCCAAACCCACAATTTAACTAGATCCTAATCATGCAATGTGTGAGGATTGATCTAATGCAATAAAAACTGGGTAATTGGAAGTATGATCAAAGTTTTACTTGCCTTGCTGATGATCTGCAAAACCTAGCGATTCGAAGTAGCAAGCGGCGCACTCCGGGTACTCTATCGCAAACAAACAAGCATACAATAAGTACTCAACTAATGCACAGGTAAAAGTCGAATAAAAGATCTAACCAGAAAGTTCAACTTAAGATCTCCGGTTGGAAAAAACAATCAAATCGAACGAAGCAACGAAAGACAAAACGGCAAAAGAAACAGGCTTTGTTTACTATTCTGGATCTAGGGCAATTTTTACAGTGGCAAAAACTTGTTTGAGTTGGTTAAACGGAAAGAGGGTTTCGAGACGAAACTCCAGGCGCTTGAATCGCCTGATTCCGATAAACAAGCGAAAAGTTAGACTAAAACGAAAATCGGATCAGGAATCATGATCAGATAAATCGCGGATTTAATCCGAGAAAAAGAAAAACGACGCACGTTCGCTAAAACGAACGAACGGACGAACGCTCGCTAATTAAATAAACCGGAAAAACCAATCTATTTAAAAAACCGAAACTAAAAAAACGAACAAAACCGACGGAAAACCGATCGGTTTTCTAAAAAGAAACCAGCGGTGAAAAACTACCTCCGGCGGCGGCGGATCCGGCGGTCCGGCGAGGCGGCGCGGCGGCGGTCCGGCGGCGGCGGCGAGGTACGGGCGGCGCGGGTGGCGGCGGCTGCGGCGGGGCGGCGGCCTAGGGATAGGGTTTCGGGTGCGGGGCGCGGCTGGGCTGGCCTCGGGCCTCGGCGGCGCTATTTAATGGCCCGGCCAGGCGGAGTCCTGGCCGGTTACGGCCCAAGGTCGGTTTAGACTTTTTTTTTGAATGATTACGCTCAGAAAAAAAACAAAAGGAATACTAAACGGACTCCAAAAATCCCGAAATAAATTTTCCCCGGCTTCTAAAATCAAGCCGCACAGGATGAACATTTATTTGGGGCCTAAATGCAATTTTGAAAAACACGCATTTTTCCCTAATTAAAATAAAATAGCATATAAGACCAAAATAGAATATTATTTGATTATTTTATTAAATCCTCAATATTTATTTATTTTGGGAAAGTCATTTTATTCCCTCTCTCATATTTTTGTAATAGAAATAATTGAAGATAAAATAAATAAAATCAAATGATCCTATTTTCAAAATTTGAGAAAACTCAAATATGAAAATAACGAAATCCCCAACTCTCTCCAAGGGTCCTTGAGTTGCGTAGAATTTTCTAGGATCAACCAAAATGCAATAAAATATGATATGCAATGATGATCTAGTGTATAACATTCCAAATTGAAAATTTGGGATGTTAGAAACCTACCCCCCTTAAGATGAATCTCACCCTCGAGATTCGGGTTGGCCAGAAAATAGGTGAGGGTGGTCCTTCAGCAATTCTTCCTCTCGCTCCCAGGTGGCTTCATCCTCCGTGTGGTGGCTCCACTGAACTTTGCAAAACTTGATAACCTTACTGCGGGTGAGTCGACTGGCATACTCTATAATCTTGACTGATTTCTCCTCATAGGTCAAATCACTGTCCAACTGAATTGCTTCTAGTGGCACTGTATCACTCAGCGGTATATCAGCCATCTCTGCGTGGCACTTCTTCAACTGGGAAATGTGGAACACGTCGTGAACTCCTGACAATCCTTCGGGCAATTCCAACTTATAGGCTACTTCTCCCATACGCTCCAAAACTTTGTATGGGTCTACAAAACGTGGCGCTAACTTTCCCTTAACTCCAAAGCGCTTAACTCCTCGAAGTGGAGATACTCGAAGATAAACTCGGTCTCCGACTTCGTAAACTGTCTCCTTGCATTTAGAATCTGCATAACTCTTCTACCTGGATTGAGCTACCTTGAGCCTATCGCGAATCAATTTCACTTTCTGTTCAGACTCCTTTATCAGATCCGGTCCAAACAACTAGCGGTCTCCAACTTCATCCCAAGACAATGGGGTCCTACACCTCCTTCCGTACAAGGCTTCGAAAGGGGCCATCTTCAAACTGGATTGATAATTGTTGTTGTAAGAGAACTCTGCATATGGCAAATTCTCGTCCCAACTAGATCCGTAATCTAGCCCACAAGCTCTCAGCATATCCTCCAAAATCTGATTGACTCTCTCGGTCTGTCCATCTGTCTGCGGGTGGAAAGTTGTACTAAACTCCAGTCTGGTACCCAAAGTTTCATGTAACTGATTCCAGAACTTGAGGTAAATTGGGTTCCTCTATCTGATACTATGCTCCTTGGAACTCCATGCAGACATACGATTCTGGTCATGTATATCTTTGCCAACTTTGCACTGGTATAGGTGGTCTTCACTGGAATGAAATGAGCTACCTTTGTCAAATGATCGACTACAACCCATATCGAGTCATAGCCTGAACGTGTTCTGGGCAATCCTGTAATAAAATCCATGCCTAACTTATCCCACTTCCATTTGGGTATCGGCAATGGCTGTAGCAATCCTGCTGGCTTCTGATGCTCTGCCTTTACTCTCTGACATACATCACAAACTGCTACATACTCCGCAATATCCTTCTTCATTCCGGTCCACCAGAAGGTGTCCTTCAAATTGAAATACATTTTGGTATTTCCTGGGTGAATCGAATATGGTGAATCATGGGCCTCTTGCAGAATTATCTTCCTGATCGCCGAATCATATGGCACATAAACACGGTCTTCAACCATAAGGTATCATGCTCATCCTCATGAAATCCCTTAGCTTTTTCTTTGCTCATTTTCTCTTTAATAGAGGTAATCTCCTTGTCAGTCTTCTGGGCTTCTCTGATCTTATCCATCAAAGTAGATTGAATCTCCAAGGCTGCTACATAGCCTCTTGGAACTATTTCCAAACATAGCTCTCGAATATTTTCGGCTAACTCCCTTGGTAAATCTCCCGTCATTAGTGTGTTGACGTGGCTTTTACGGCTCAACGCATCAGCTACTACGTTAGCCTTTCCGGGGTGATAATGCAATTTAATATCATAATCCTAGATGAGCTCGAACCATCTCCTTTGCCTGAGGTTCAATTCTTTCTGCGTGAAAATATACTTCAAACTCTTGTGGTCCGTGTATACCTCACAATGGTTTCCAATGAGAAAGTGTATCCATGTCTTCAACGCATGCACTACGGCTGCTAACTCCAAATCATGCGTAGCATAATTCAACTCACGAGGTTTGAGCTGTCGTGAGGCATATGAAACAACTCTTCCTTCCTGCATAAGCACTGCTCCAAGTCCTCGACGTGAAGCGTCGCAATACACCTCATAATCCTTGGTCTGATCTGGCAAAATCAACACAGGTGATGTAACCAAACATTTCTTCAACTCCTGGAAACTGGCCTCACATTCCTCAGTCCATATGAACTTGGTATCCTTTTTCAACAACTCCGTCATAGGCTTCGCAATCTTTGAGAAATTCTCAATGAATCTCCGGTAGTATCCTGCGAGTCCAAGAAAACTCCGGATCTCTCCAACTATTCTTGGGGCTTCCCAATTTATCACGGTATCAACCTTAGTGGGATCTACTGCTATACCTTCTCCGGATATAACGTGTCCGAGAAATCCAACTTCTTTCAACCAAAACTCACATTTGCTAAACTTGGCATATAATTGATGTTCTCTGAGCTTACCAAGTACCAAACGCAAATACTCCTTATGCTCCTCTTCATTATTAGAGTAAACAAGGATATCATTAATGAACACTACGACGAACTTATCCAAAAACTCCATAAACACTTTGTTCATCATGTTCATAAAATATGCAGGTGCGTTAGTCAGACCAAATGACATAATGGTATACTCGTACAGCCCATCCCTGGTGGTAAAAGTCGTCTTAGGTATATCCTATTCTCGAATCTTTAACTGGTGGTATCCTGATCGCAGATCGATCTTAAAAAATACCTTAGCTCCTTGCAATCGATCAAACAGATCATTGATCATCGGTAGTGGGTATTTGTTCTTGATGGTTACTTCATTTAATCCTCGATAATCAACAACCATCCTTAATGATCCATCCTTCTTCTCCAGTAGAAGTACTGGCGATCCCCAAGGCGAAGAACTTGGGCGAATATATCCTTTATCCAGTAACTCCTTAATCTGCTTCTTAATCTCCACCAAATCCTTTGCGGGCATCCTATATGGTCTCTTTGATATTGGCCCTGTGCCTGGCAAAAGCTCAATCAAAAACTCAATATCTCTATCCGGTGGCATGCCTGGCAACTCTTCTGGAAATACATCAGGGAAATCCTTCACTGCTGGTACTTCCTCCTGCACAACTCCTGTTAGACAATTCACTTGAGTCCTCTTCGGCACATGCCGGGATACATACTTGATCCTTCTCCCTTCCGGGGTGGTAAGCAAGATCGACTTACTGGCGCAATCGATGTTTCCTCCATACATCGACAGCCAATCCATCCCCAGAATTACATCCAATCCTTGTGATTCCAAAATGATTAAATCTGAGGGAAACACATGCCTACCTATACTCAATGGCACTTGAAAACATCCTTGGCTAGCCATATACTCTGCTCCTGGTGAGCTTACTAACATAGGTGTTCTAAGAACTTTGGTGGGAAGATTATACTTATCCACGAATCCCCTTGATATGTATGAATGCGATGCACCAGTATGGAAAAGAACGAGTGCAGTAAATGACTTAACCAAAAACTTACCGATTACTGCATCCGGCTGCTCTTCAACCTCCTCCACGTTAACGTGGTTCACCTGTCCCCTGTTGAAAGGGTTCGGCTTCTTCCCAGAGCTTCCATTGCCATTTCCATTCTGGAATTCAGGACATTCATTGGCATAATGCCCGGTCTTCTGGCACTTAAAACAAGTGACTTGGCTCAGGTCTCTCTTGGCTGGGGTCGATGGGTTGGTGCGGTTCTGGCCGTTGCTTCCTCCATTCCCATTACCATTCTTGGTGCCATTGTGATTGTGCGAGCTACCTCCTCCATGGGTATGATGAAAATTTCCTCCCAGTCTAGGGGTAAAACGTGGCTTCTGCTGAGCTCCTGAATTATACTTCCCTTGTCCATACTTCCTCTTGCGGTTCTCAATCTGCTGCTGCTTCCCTTCCATCATGAGAGCACGATCTACCAACTCCTGGTAGTTGTTGAAGGTTGCTACCATCAACTGCATGCTCAACTCATCATTCAGTCCTTCCAAAAATTTATCCTTCTTAGTTGCATCCATAGCAACGTCATCTGGGGCATAACGTGCTAACTTACTAAAGTCCTCCACATACTGGCCAACTGTCCGTCCTCCTTGGCGCAAGTTGCGAAACTCTCGCTTCTTCATGGCCATAGCTCCTACTGAAACATGGGCAGTACGAAAAGCCTGCTGAAACTGGTCCCACGTGACAGTGTCGACAGGGAAAGTGGTTGTGAAATTCTCCCACCATGATGCTGCGGGTCCTTCAAGCTTATGTGCGGCAAACTTCACCTTTTCCGCATCTGTGCATCCTGCTGTGGTCAACTCCCTAGCTGTCTTATGGAGCCAATCATCTGCTACTATCGGCTCGGTGCTACTGGAAAACACCGGCGGATTCAGCCTAAGAAAACGGGCTAAATGATCAACAAGTGGTGGTGGTGGGTTGTTGTTGTTGTTCCCCTGATTCTGGTTCTGGACTAGCAACTGCATCAATGTGTTCTGCTGCTGGATCAACTGAGTGAGCTCCGGTGGGAAGGTAAATCCGGGGTCACGTCTCGGAGGCATCTGAGGGTTTAGAAAAGATGATATTTAAGACTAGAGAGGGGTCTAAAGAGAAAACACTACCCATATGCACATGAGACAAAAGCAAACAATTCACTTCATTCAATCAATCAAACAAGGGCATACAATCGATCTAACTATCGCAAAAGTGCTCGGACTACTATATTTACATGGTGGAATACTACTACTGATTTGGTGGTCTACTAGAAATATTCTTCGGTTGCAGACTCCATGATATCTGCTCCAGCTTCATCAGCATAGTCATCATCGCTATCCTCTGGCTCCGAGTCGGTGTCGTCGATGATGATGTAGTCTTCCGAGCGAATCTCCTTGGGTTCCTCCTCTTCTTCTACCGGTGTAGGGCCTCCCATAAATATTCCAATCTTCTTGATCAGATCGTCATTCTTCTCCACTAATACTTCGATTTCCTCTTCATAATCTTCACGTGTAGCCTTGAGTTCTTCCTCCAGTTCCTTGATTCTTGTCTTTGACTTCTTCGGATCTATCATGTCGGCGCACATCTGGTTCTCCTGACGTCGAATGTGCTGGTTTAACTCCTGGATAAAAGCTGCAATTGATCTATCCTTCCTGGTGCTGATCATCTCCCAGTGCTCATCTCGGCGCCCACAAATCTGGTAGATCGTATCCTTGAGATCATTGCGGTAGACTTCTCCAATGCGTCCCATGGCGATGTGAGCTGCCATGCTCTTTCCTAGATCCCAAGTTGGTGCATCAAAAGAAAACTCTATGGGCTCAGTGACTGGCATGAACGTCCTTCCTGGAACTTGAACTTGAATCATCCAGCGCTCTTCTTCTGGTAAAGTGGCATTGTAGGTTCCGGTGAAGCTTGGTACTCCTATGTTCAGGTATCTAGTGACTTCCTTCAAGTGACGTCCAAAGGGTATATCTTCATCCGGTTGCCTGAACTTGTTCCTTGCATCCGCCATCCTAAAAGTGTAGAAAAGATGAGAAGTCAGAAAGAGAAGAGAGTGAGTAGTGATCTAGGTCTTTTAGCTTAGTGGTCGTGTCCTACAGTCAGCGTGTCCTCTGATACCATCTTGTAGCGACCAGACCTCAAACGGTCCAATCTCTGTGCTCAGGTGTCATCCCTGGATCAGTAATGCTGACACCACACAGTACTTGAAGGATTTATAACAGAGTAGCAATCACACACTTATTACATCGAGTGTCTCAAAAGAGAACTTATTACAATAAATATGTCTTAAGGCCATCTAATAACGATAACAACGAAAGGCTTGGAAGATAAGTGAGTCCATCAACTCCAACGGCATCATTGAGTATAGAACCATGACCTAAAAGCACCTTAATCGTCGTCTGAAAAGTCCGCAACATTAACGTTGCAGCCCGAAACGGGTCAGCACATGGAATATGCTGGCGAAGTAACACATAGAGAGAGTAATGGAATGAAATAGGCTATTCTATATGCATATTTGGCTAGTGGAAAGCTTATGGTTACAGTTTTGCATAAAGCCAATTTTTCCCTACTGCAAAGGAATAAATTTTATTTAACTATCATGGTAGTTGTTAAACATTGAGAATGGTTGACAGCATTCTCAATCCCAATTAAGCGTCATCATTAAACAAAACCCAACAAAATTAATTTTAGAGTAACATGATGAGATTCACATGATAATCCAAGTACTAGATACTCAAGATGTCCATAACGGGGACACAGCTAACCATGATTATTTTATACACTCTGCAAAGGTTTGCGCACTTTTCCCCACAATACTCGATCGCCTCCGTTTGATTTCTCGCACTACATGGTGTTTGAGAAACGGATGACCGAGACATAGTCTTTCAGAAGCGCTAGCACCTTACGATCGGGTAGACCGTTACACCTACTTTCCCCTACATCTGCTAGTCTACCACTGTAAGAGTTCGCACAACTTAATCAACTATGCTAGAGCCCATAGTAGCTTGTGGCTGCACACGGAAGTTTCTAGCATGAATAATATCATGATCCCTTTGAGCCTGGGTGGCGGTCCATAAAAAAACAGGCAATCGCTGGAATACCCAGGTGCCTCAATCCACCCAGATGTGTATTTAAGTTGTCACCTTAGATAAACCATTAATTTAACAATCTCACATCTGTCATGGATACACTCACCCAATCCACGTCTACTAGCATAGCATGGCATAATAAGCAAACGTAGAAGTAACTCCCAAAGGTTTGATAATAACAGGTAATAGGTACTACCTAAACTACTTCCCAAACCCACAATTTAACTAGATCCTAATCATGCAATGTGTGAGGATTGATCTAATGCAATAAAAACTGGGTAATTGGAAGTATGATCAAAGTTTTACTTGCCTTGCTGATGATCCGCAAAACCTAGCGATTCAAAGTAGCAAGCGGCGCACTCCGGGTACTCTATCACAAACAAACAAGTATACAATAAGTACTCAACTAATGCACAGGTAAAACTCGAATAAAAGATCTAACCAGAAAGTTCAACTTAAGAACTCCGGTTGGCAAAAAGAATCAAATTGAACGAAGCAACGAAAGACAAACGGCAAAAGAAATAGGCTTCGTTTACTATTCTGGATCTAGGGCAATTTTTTACAGTGGCAAAAACTTGTTTGAGTTGGTTAAACGGAAAGAGGGTTTCGAGACGAAACTCCAGGCGCTTGAATCGCCTGATTCTGATAAACAAGCGAAAAGTTAGACTAAAATGAAAATCGGATCAGGAATCGCGATCAGATAAATCGTAGATTTAATCCGAGAAAAAGAAAAACGACGAACATTCATTAAAACGAACGAACGGACGAATGCTCTCTAATTAAATAAACCGGAAAAACCAATCTATGTAAAAAACCGAAACTAAAAGAACCGAACAAAACTGACGGAAAACCGATCGGTTTTCTAAAACACATCGTCACCTCGCCCTTAGCCAGTCTCCGTTTAGTCAGTAGCTTTTGCTTCAAGTCACCAATAATAGTAACTGAACCGGTATCCAATACCCAGGTGCTACCAGGAGTACTAGTGAGGTACACATTAATAACACGTATAAATTTTGTTGAAATTGCTAGCCTTCTTATCTACCATGCATTTGGGGTAATTCCGCTACCAGTGACCGTTCCCCTTACAATAGAAGCACTTAGTCACGGGTTTGGGTTCAACCTTGGGTTCCTTCACTGGAGCGGCCACTGGTTTGCCATCCATGAAGTTTCCCTTCTAGCCCTTGCCTTTCTTGAAACCAGTGGTCTTGTTAAACCATCAACACTTGATGCTCCTTCTTGATTTCTACCTTTTTTTTGGTCTTAAGCACCGCGAACAGCTCCGGGATCGACTCCATCCCTTGCATGTCATAGTTCATCACGAAGATCTCGTAGCTTAGTGATAGTGGCTAGAGAACTCTATCAATCACTATCTTACCTGGAAGTTTAACTCCCACTAGATTTAAGTGATTGTAGCACCCAGACATTCTGAGCACATGCTCACTAGCTGAGCTATTCTCCTCCATCTTGTTGGCTAAAGAACTTGTCAGAGGTCTCACACCTCTCAACACGGGCATGAGCCTGAAATCCCAATTTCAGCTCTTGGAACATCTCATATGTCTTATGGCGTTCAAAATGTCATTGGAATCCCAATTCTAAGCCGTAAAGTATGGTGCACTAAACTATCAAGTAGCCATCAGGATGTGTTTGTCAGGTGTTCACAACATCCACAGACGACATTGTAGGGGTTTGCACATCGAGCGGTGCATCAAAGACATAAGCCTTCTATGTAGCAGTGAGGACACTCCTCGGACTACGGACCTAGTCTGCATCATTGCTTACAATATCTTTCAACTTAATCTTTCTCTAGGAACGTATTGAAACAGGGAGCTACAATGTGAGCTATTTATCTACAACATATTTGCAAAGACAATTTAGACTATGTTCATGATAATTGAGTTCATCTAATCAGATTATTTAATGAACTCCCACTCAGATAGACATCCCTCTAGTCATCTAAGTGAAACATGATCCGAATCGACTAGGCCGTGTCTGATCATCATGTGAGACGGACTAGTCATCAACGGTGAACATCTCATGTTGATCGTATCTTCTATACGACTCATGTTCGACCTTTCGGTCTTCCGTGTTCCGAGGCCATGTCTGTACATGCTAGGCTCGTCAAGTCAACCTAAGTGTATTGCGTGTGTAAATCTGGCTTACACCCGTTGTATTCGAACGTTAGAATCTATCACACCCGATCATCACGTGGTGCTTCGAAACGACGAACCTTCGCAACGGTGCACAGTTAGGGGGAACACTTTTCTTGAAATTTTAGTGAGGGATCATCTTATTTAAGTTACCGTCGTTCTAAGCAAATAAGATGTAAAACATGATAAACATCACATGCAATCAAATAGTGACATGATATGGCCAATATCATTTGCTCCTTTTGATCTCCATCTTCGGGGCTTCATGATCATCGTTGTCACCGGCATGACACCATGATCTCCATCATCGTGTCTTCTTGAAGTTGTCTCATCATCTATTACTTCTACTACTATGGCTAACGCTTTAGCAATAAAGTAAAGCAATTACATGATGTTTATGTTGACACGCAGGTCATAAATAAATAAATAAATACAACTCCTATGGCTCTTGCCGGTTGTCATACTCATCGACATGCAAGTCGTGATTCTTATTACAAGAACATGATCAATCTCATACATCACATATATCATTCATCACATCCTTTTGGCCATATCACATCACAAGGCATATGCTGCAAAAACAAGTTAGACGTCCTCTAATTGTTGTTGCAAGTTTTTACGTGGCTGCTATAGGTTTCTAGCAAGAACGTTTCTTACCTACGCGAAAACCACAACATGATATGCCAATTTCTATTTACCCTTCATAAGGACCCTTTTCATCAAATCCGATCCGACTAAAGTGGGAGAGACAGACACCCGCTAGCCACCTTATGCAACTAGTACATGTGAGTCGGTGGAACCAGTCTCACGTAAGCGTACGTGTAAGGTCGGTCCGGGCCGCTTCAACCCACGATGCCGCCGAATCGAGATAAGACTAGTAACGGCAAGTAAATTAACAATATCGACGCCCACAACTGATTTGTGTTCTACTCGTGGATAGAAACTACGCATAGACCTAGCTCATGATGCCACTGTTGGGGAACGTAGCAGAAATTTAAAATTTTCTATGCATCACCAAGATCAATCTATGGAGTAATCTAGAAACAAGGGGAAGGAGAGTGCATCTACATACCCTTGTAGATCGCTAAGCGGAAGCTTTCAAGTGAACGGGGTTGATGGAGTCGTACTCGTCGTGATCCAAATCACCGATGATCCTAGTGCCGAACGGACGGCACCTCCGCGTTCAACACACGTATAGCCCGGTGACGTCTCCTACGCCTTGATCCAGCAAGGGGAGAAGGAGAGGTTGGGGAAGACTCCATCCAACAGCAGCACGACGGCGTGGTGGTGGTGGTGGAGGAGCGCGGGACTCCAGCAGGGCTTCGCCAAGCACTACGAGAGACGAGGAGGGAGAGGGGTAGGGCTGCGCCAACAGGGGAAGGACTTCATGTGTTGGGATGCCCCTTTGCCTCCACTATATATAGGGGGAGAGGGAGGGCTGCGCCCCCACCTAGGGTTTCCACCCTAGGGGTGGCGGCAGCCCCAATCCCCATCCTGGGTTGCGGCCAAGTGGGGGGGAGAGGGAGGCGCACCAGGCATGGGCCTTAGGGCCCATCTGCCCTTAGGGTTTGCCCCTCTTCTCTCTAGGCGCGTGGGCCTTGGTGGGGAGGCGCCCCAGCCCACCTAGGGGCTGGTCCCTTCTCACACTTGGCCCATGTATGCCTCCGGGGCCCGTGGCCCCTCCCGGTGGACCCCCGGACCCGTCCGGTGGTCCCGGTACACTACCGGTGATGCCCGAAACACTTCCGGTGGCCAAAACCATACTTCCTATATATCAATCTTTACCTCCGGACCATTCCGGAACTCCTCGTGACGTCCGGGATCTCATCCGGGACTCCGAACAACATTCGGTAACCGCATACATACTTTCCCTATAACCCTAGCGTCATCGAACCTTAAGTGTGTAGACCCTACGGGCTCGGGAGTCATGCAGACATGGCCGAGACAACTCTCCGGTCAATAACCAACAGCGGGATCTGGATACCCATGTTGGCTCCCACATGCTCCACGATGATCTCATCGTATGAACCACGATGTCAAGGATTCAATCAATCCCGTATACAATTCCCTTTGTCCATCGGTACGATACTTGCCCAAGATTCGATCGTCGGTACCCCGATACCTTGTTCAATCTCGTTACCGGCAAGTCTCTTTACTCGTTCCGTAACACATCATCCCGTGATCAACTCCTTGATCACATTGTGCACATTATGATGATGTCCTACCGAGTGGGCCCAGAGATACCTCTCCGTTTACACGGAGTGACAAATCCCAGTCTCGATTCGTGCCAACCCAACAGACACTTTTGGAGATACCTGTAGTGAACCTTTATAGCCACCCAGTTACGTTGTGACGTTTGGTACAGCCAAAGCATTCCTACGGTATCCGAGAGGTGCACAATCTCATGGTCTAAGGAAATGATACTTGACATTAGAAAAGCTTTAGCATACGAACTACATGATATTTGTGCTAGGCTTAGGATTGGGTCTTGTCCATCACATCATTCTCCTAATGATGTGATCCCGTTATCAACGACATCCAATGTCCATGGTTAGGAAACCGTAACCATCTATTGATCAACGAGCTAGTCAACTAGAAGCTTACTAGGGACATGGTGTTGTCTATGTATCCACACATGTATCTGAGTTTCCTATCAATACAATTCTAGCATTGATAATAAACAATTATCATGAACAATGAAATATAATATAATAATAACTAATTTATTATTGCCTCTAGGGCATATTTCCAATAGTTCACTCGTGTGAGGACTGCGACACACTTGGTTCAAACAATGGCGTGCACTTGCATTGAGCGTGCAATGCGGAAGTGTTGTCAGAATAACTATTTTGCTAATATTAGCAGAATAGACCGGCCGTATATATATAGGACAACACTATTCTAATCCCAGGATTAGAATAGTTATTTGGATCACGTTAGGCCTATATAGGGCCCGATTAGGTCCTCCCAAACTCCCCTAACCTCCCACTCCCACGCCTGATATAGCGCTGCCTTGTCTCTCTCTCAATGGACGACAATCGTGCCGCCTTCCCTTCGTGCCACCGCACCCGAAGTTCTCGAGCAACAGGTATCACCACCCCCTGCCAGATCCGTGAGCCCATGGCAAGAACCGTCGCCATCGGCCCACTAGCTCTGAATCTAGCAGTCCTATACACCTCTCCCTCGTAATTTGTCGTGGAGCACATCGAGCAGGGAGGATTTGTGCAGTTCCCGCCCCCTGCCATCAGCAGCACTCCGGCGGGTGACATGCAGTTTCTGCCTCCTCCCTTGGCGGCACTTTGGCGAACAATATAGATGGCACTCCTCGTAGCCATCGGCAACCTACCGCTGCTAGTGGCGCGACCATCAGCATCTGCCCGCTGTGAACGACGCGTGCAGCTCGGCCCCGTTCCATGGGACAGTGCAGTACTGGGATCCTAGTGCTTGATTGCTTTTTTCGATCGGTGTTCCCCCGTGGGCTCCCAAACTACGATGGAACACTGACGGTTCAATTTTGTGCGTTTTTTTAGATTTTGTTTGCAGTTCAGTCCTGTCTTGTTGCTATTTTTTTGCAGTTCCTATTAATTTGGACAACACGTCTCTCTCTCTATGCGGTCTGGCGATGTTTCCATGTAGTATGGCGCATGTGTGTGTGCAGTCCATGGAGCGTGGGTCACCGGTGGCTGTCGTGCTGTCCGCATCGACACCAGGCTCAATGCCCATGCTACTCTCGTGTGTGGGAATTTTGTGCCTTGTTCGTGCAGTGAAGCGTGTGTAATCATGCAGTTCCGTTGTACAAAAACAGATGAGACTCCTGCGTGCAGTTCGTTCAGAGTTGGATTGATGTGCTGTACATCTGGTCATGGAGTTTGGTTGGGGCTCTCCTAGTGTAGTTTATAAAAGTTATCTGTTTATATATTCAGTACAATGCATCATAGTATAAAGGAGTTCACTTTGTAAAAAATTATACATATGAGTTCATTTTTATTATTTTTTGAAGGAAATGTTTTTGCAAATTTGCACGGACATAGTTTATAATTTGTTAAAAAATGGTGCAGTTCACTTAGAAAACCATGGCGGTGCAATTTGCAAATTGATATGGTCCACTTAGCTTCGTCTATATGGTCCACTCTCGATCATAAAAAAAGATAGAAAAAATACAAAAAGAAATCATGTAGTTCTCTTACCGGTTTGATGCAGTATGATTTTTGTCTAAAGAAGTGCGATTTTCTATCTAATATAATGCGGTTCACTTCATCAATTCATCGAGAGTGTTACAGTTCAATTTTCAGTAGTATTGCGGTTCACTTATCCCCAATTGTGAAGTGCAAACAAAAATGTTAAGGAAATGCCAAAAAAGTAATGCGGTTCACTTGCCTCGTCTCTGCGGTCCACTCGTTCATAAAAACGTTGGAAAAAGACAACAAAAACTTGTTTGAGAAAAAATACATCCGACAAAAGAAATTATGCAGCTCGCTTGCCCGTCCGATGCAGTGCGGTTTTCATTCTGAAGCAGTGCGGCCGGCCGTATGATGTTGTTCATCCCGTAAGTGAATTTTTTTGTTACGGAAGCAAAAAAAGTAATGCGGTTCACTTCTTGATAGCGTTGTGGTTCATCTACACCCGATGTGAAGTGGACTCTACTTTCTCGTCCTTCAAAAAATTGCATCTGAATAAAAGAAATCATGCAGTTCTCTTACCCATCTGATGCAGTGCGTTTTTTCGTCCGATGCAGTGTGGTTTTCAGTTGGATGAAGTACCCACGTCGATTTGGGTGTCGCGAAAAACAAAGTGTCCGTATTTCGGTTAATTCAAAATTCCTCTTAAAGCGTAAAAATTAGAGAGAGTGTTCTACATGAAAAAGTTGCGCCTCGTCGATATCTTTCGAATGGCGCAACGTTTGAATCACTCCGACCAGCGTTTTGTGAAAATTTCGCGAAAAACGGCCGCTGCCACTCATAGTCCGCCGCATGATTTTCAAAATTAATTTAAAACTATGAGGAATCTCAAAAACATTTCAACATATGAAAGTTGCACCTTGTCCGTAGCTTTCCAACAGCGTATCATGCGTCTTGTTTTAACAAACGATTAGAAAACTCGAGCGAAAACAGTACCAAATTTTTTAAAAAAAATTAAAAACAGAACTCCGTGATTTAGTAAATTTGAAACTGCCCTTAAACCGTAACGAATTAGAGAAATAAATAGATATGAAAAAGATGTGCCCCGACAATATCTTTCCAACGGTGTATCATTTGCTTCATTTCGACGAGAAGTTTAGAAGAAATCATGAAAAAACACTCGCTGCTACTCGTTATACGATGCACCATTTTCAAAACTGCTCTTAAACGTGTGGAATCTCGAAAAGTGTTCAACATGTCGAAGTTGCACCTAATCCATAGCTTTTCAACGGTATATTATATGCCTCGTTCCGATAAATGGTTAAAAAACTAGAGTGAAAACAGTACCGGAAAAACACGGCGTGCAGTTTTTTTGCGACGGGAAGTTCATGTTGGGGAACGTAGCAGAAATTTAAAATTTTCTACGCATCACCAAGATCAATCTATGGAGTAATATAGCAACGAGGGGAAGGAGAGTGCATCTACATACCCTTGTATATCGCTAAGAGGAAGCATTCAAGTGAACGGGGTTGATGGAGTCGTACTCGTCGTGATCCAAATCACCGATGATCCTAGTGCCGAACGGATGGCACCTCCGCGTTCAACACACGTACAGCCCGGTGACGTCTCCTACGCCTTGATCCAGCAAGGGGAGAAGGAGAGGTTGGGGAAGACTCCATCCAGCAGCAGCACGACAGCGTGGTGGTGGTGGAGGAGCGCGGGACTCCAGCAGGGCTTCGCCAAGCACTATGAGAGACGAGGAGGGAGAGGGGTAGGGCTGCGCCAACAAGGGAAGGACTTCATGTGTTGGGATGCCCCTTTGCCTCCACTATATATAGGGGGAGAGGGAGGGCTGCGCCCCCACCTAGGGTTTCCACCCTAGGGGTGGCGGCAGCCCCAATCCCCATCTTGGGTTGCGGCCAAGTGGGGGGGGGAGAGGGAGGCGCACCAGGCATGGGCCTTAGGGCCCATCTGCCCTTAGGGTTTGCCCCTCTTCTCTCTAGGCGCGTGGGCCTTGGTAGGGAGGCGCCCCAGCCCACCTAGGGGCTGGTCCCTTCTCACACTTGGCCCATGTATGCCTCCGGGGCCCGTGGCCCCTCCCGGTGGACCCCCGGACCCCTCCGGTGGTCCCGGTACACTATAGGTGATGCCCGAAACACTTCCGGTGGCCAAAACCATACTTCCTATATATCAATCTTTACCTCCGGACCATTACGGAACTCCTCGTGACGTCCGGGATCTCATCCGGGACTCCGAACAACAGTCGGTAACCACGTACATACTTTCCCTATAACCCTAGCGTCATCGAACCTTAAGTGTGTAGACCCTACGGGCTCGGGAGTCATGCAGACATGGCGGAGACAACTCTTCGGTCAATAACCAACAACGGGATCTGGATACCCATGTTGGCTCCCACATGCTCCACGATGATCTCATCGTATGAACCACGATGTCAAGGATTCAATCAATCTTGTATACAATTCCCTTTGTCCATCGGTACGATACTTGCCCGAGATTCGATCGTCGGTACCCCGATACCTTGTTCAATCTCGTTACCGCCAAGTCTCTTTACTCGTTCTGTAACACATCATCCCGTGATCAACTCCTTGATCACATTGTGCACATTATGATGATGTCCTACCGAGTGGGCCCAGAGATACCACTCCGTTTACATGGAGTGACAAATCCCAGTCTCGATTCATGCCAACCCAGCAGACACTTTCGGAGATACCTGTAGTGAACCTTTATAGCCACCCAGTTACGTTGTGACGTTTGGTACACCCAAAGCATTCCTACGGTATCCGAGAGTTGCACAATCTCATGGTCTAAGGAAATGATACTTGACATTAGAAAAGCTTTAGCATACGAACTACAAGATCTTTGTGCTAGGCTTAGGATTGGGTCTTGTCCATCACATCATTCTCCTAATGATGTGATCCCGTTATCAACGACATCCAATGTCCATGGTCAGGAAACCGTAACCATCTATTGATCCACGAGCTAGTCAACTAGAGGCTTACTAGGGACATGGTGTTGTCTATGTATCCACACATGTATCTGAGTTTCCTATCAATACAATTCTAGCATGGATAATAAACGATTATCATGAACAATGAAATATAATATAATAATAACTAATTTATTATTGCATCTAGGGCATATTTCCAACAGTCTCCCACTTGCACTAGAGTCAATAATCTAGTTCACATCGCCATATGATTAACACTCACAGGTCACATCGCCATGTGACCAACATCCAAGAGTCTACTAGACTCAATAATCTAGTTCACATCGCTATGTGATAAACACTCAAAGAGTTCTGGGTTTGATCATGTTATGCTTGTGAGAGAGGTTGTAGTCAACGGGTCTTGCCATATTCAGATCCCTATGTATTTCGCAAAACTTTATATCGTAGATGATGCTGCCACGTTCCACTTGGAGCTATTCCAAATTGTTGCTCCATTATACATATCCGGTATCTCTACTCAGAGCTATCCGGATAGGTGTTAAGCTTGCATCGACGTAACTCTTTACGTCGAACTCTTTATCACCTCCATAACCGAGAAACATTTCCTTATTCCTCTAAGGATAATTTTGACCACTATCTGGTGATCTACTCCTAGATCACCTTTGTACCCTCTTGCCAGACATGTGGCAAGGCACACATCAGGTGCGGTACTTCAGCATGGCATACCGTATAGAGCCTATGACAAAAGCATAGGGGACGACCTTCGTCCTTTCTCTTTCTTATGCCGTGGTCAAGCTTTGAGTCTTACTCAACTTCACACCTTACAACTCAGGTAAGAACCCCTTCTTTGACTGATCTATTTTGAACTCCTTCAAAAACATGTCAAGGTGTGCGTTCTTTGAAAGTATCATCAGGTGTCTTGATCTATCTCTATAGATCTTGATGTCCAATTTGTAAGCAGCTTTATCCAGGTCTTCCTTTGAAAAACACTCTTCAAACAACCGTTTATGCTTTCCAGAAATTCTACATTATTTCGAATCAACAATATGTCATCCACATATACTTATCAGAAATGTTGTAGTGCTCCCACTCACTTTCTTGTAAATACAAGTTTCTAGCAAACATTGTATAAACCTAAAAGCTTTGATCACTCCATCAAAACATATATTCCGATTCCGAGATGCTTGCTCTAGTCCATAGAAGGATTGCTGGAGCCAGCATACCTTTTAGCATCCTTAGGATCGTCAAAACCTTTTATTGTATCACATACAACTTTTCTTACGAAAACTGGTAAGAAAACTTGTTTTGACATCCATCTGTAAGATTTCATAATTGAAAAATACAGCTAATGCTAACATGATTCCAACGGACTTAAGCATCGCACGGGTGAGAAATTCTCATCGTAGTCAACTCCTTTAACTTGTGAAAAGACTCTTTCCCACAAGTCGAGCTTCATAGATGGTAACATTACTGCCCACGTCCGTCTTCTTCTTAAAGATCCATTTATCTCAATGGCTTGCCGATCATCGGGCAAGTCCGCCAAAGTCCATACTTTGTTCTGATATATGGATCCTATCTCGGATTTCATGGCTTCTAACCATTTGTCGGAATACGGGCCCACCATTGCTTCTCCATAGCTCGTAGATTCATTGTTGTCTAACAACATGATATCTAAGACAGGATTACCGTACCACTTAGGAGTAGTACATATCCTTGTCGACCTACGAGGTTCGATAGCAACTTGATCTGAAGCTTCAAGATCACTATCATTAACTTCCTATTCAACAGACGTAGGCGCCATAGAAAACATCTTTCTGTGTTGCATCACTTTCTGGTTGAAATAAAGGTTCAACAACCTCATCAAGTTCTATCTTCCTCCCACTCAATTCTTTCGAGAGAAACTCCTTCTCGAGAAAGGACCCGTTCTTAGCGACAAAAAATTTGCCCTCGGATCTGAGATAGAAGGTATACCCTACTGTCACCTTTGGGTATCCTATGAAGATGTGTTTGTCCGCTTTGGGTTCGAGCTTCTTCGGCTGAAGCCTTAAGCATCGCAGCCCCAAACATTAAGAAGTGACAACTTTGGTTTCTTGCCAAACCAATGTTCACACGACGTCGTTTCAACGGACTTAAATGGTGTCCTATCTAAAGTGAATGCAGCTGTCTCTAATGCATAACCTCAAAATAATAGCGGTAGATTGGTAAGAGACATCATAGATCGCACCATATCTCATAAGGCTCGATTACGACATCCGGACACACCATTACGCTGTGGTGTTCCAGGTGGCTTCAACTGCGAAGCAATTCCACAATGTCTTAAGTCATTGCCAAACTCATAACTCAGAAAATCCCCTTTTGATTAGATCGTAGGAACATGATCTTCTTTGTTATGGTGATTCTTAACTTCACTCTGAAATCGCTTTAACTTTTCAAACGTTTCAGACTTGTGCTTCATTAAGTAGATATACCTATATCTACCCAAATCATCAGTGAAGATGAGAAAATAGCGATATCCACCGCACACTTCAATTCTCATTGGATCACACGCATCAGCATAAATGATTTCCAACAAGCCAGTTGCCCGTTTCATTGTACCTGAAAACGGGGTCTTAGTCATCCTGCCCATGAGGCATGGCTCGCATGTGTCAAGCGATTCAAAATCAAGTGACTCCAAACATCCATTGACATGGAGTTTCTTCATGCATCTTACGCCAATATGACCTAAGCGGCAGTGCCACAAGAAAATGGTACTATCATTATTAACTCTACATCTTTTGGCGTGAACATGTGTATTACCATGACCGAGATTCAATGAACCATTCACATAGGGTGCATGACCATGAAAGGTATTATTCATGTAATCAGAATAACCATTATTCCCTAACTTAAATGAATAACCGTATTGCAATGAACATGATCTAATCATATTCATGCTCAACGTAGACACCTGATAACATTTATCTAGGTTCAATACTAATCCCGAAGGCAGATGGAGCGTGAGATGGTGATCTCATCAACTTCGGAAACACACATTGTCACCTCGCCCTTAGCCAGTCTCCGTTTAGTCCGTAGCTTTTGCTTCAAGTCACCAATAATAGTAACTGAACCGTTATCCAATACCCAGGTGCTACCAGGAGTACTAGTGAGGTACACATTAATAACACGTATAAATTTTGTTGAAGTTGCCAGCCTTCTTATCTACCATGCATTTGGGGTAATTCCGCTACCAGTGACCGTTCCCCTTACAATAGAAGCACTTAGTCTCGGGTTTGGGTTCAACCTTGGGTTCCTTCACTGGAGCAGCAACTGGTTTGCCATCCATGAAGTTTCCCTTCTAGCCCTTGCCTTTCTTGAAACCAGTGGTCTTGTTAAACCATCAACACTTGATGCTCCTTCTTGATTTCTACCTTTTTTTTGGTCTTAAGCACCGCGAACAGCTCCGGGATCGACTCCATCCCTTGCATGTCATAGTTCATCACGAAGATCTAGTAGCTTAGTGATAGTGTCTAGAGAACTCTATCAATCACTATCTTACCTGGAAGTTTAACTCCCACTAGATTTAAGTGATTGTAGCACCCAGACATTCTGAGCACATGCTCACTAGCTGAGCTATTCTCCTCCATCTTGTTGGCTAAAGAACTTGTCAGAGGTCTCACACCTCTCAACACGCGCATGAGCCTGAAAT
The DNA here is from genome assembly GCF_056163025.1 of Triticum urartu. Lineage (NCBI taxonomy): Eukaryota > Viridiplantae > Streptophyta > Magnoliopsida > Poales > Poaceae > Triticum > Triticum urartu. The sequence goes on from NC_141878.1 coordinate 491,292,581, forward strand.
CCCAATTTCAGCTCTGGGAACATCTCATATATCTTATGGCGTTCAAAACGTCATTGGAATCCCGATTCTAAGCCGTAAAGTATGGTGCACTAAACTATCAAGTAGTCATCAGGATGTGTTTGTCAGGTGTTCACAACATCCACAGACGACGTTGTAGGGGTTTGCACATTGAGCGGTGCATCAAAGACATAAGCCTTCTATGTAGCAGTGAGGACACTCCTCGGACTACGGACCTAGTCCGCATCATTGCTTACAATATCTTTCAACTTAATCTTTCTCTAGGAACGTATTGAAACAGGGAGCTACAACGTGAGCTATTTATCTACAACATATTTGCAAAGACAATTTAGACTATGTTCATGATAATTGAGTTCATCTAATCAAATTATTTAATGAACTCCCACTCAGATAGACATCCCTCTAGTCATCTAAGTGAAACATGATCCGAATCGACTAGGCCGTGTCCGATCATCACGTGAGACGGACTAGTCGTCAACGGTGAACATCCCATGTTGATCGTATCTTCTATACGACTCATGTTCGACCTTTCGGTCTTCCGTGTTCCGAGGCCATGTCTGTACATGCTAGGCTCGTCAAGTCAACCTAAGTGTATTGCGTGTGTAAATCTGGCTTACACCCGTTGTATTCGAACATTAGAATCTATCACACCCGATCATCACGTGGTGCTTCGAAACGACGAACTTTCGCAACGGTGCACAGTTAGGGGGAACACTTTTCTTGAAATTTTAGTGAGGGATCATCTTATTTAAGCTACCGTCGTTCTAAGCAAATAAGATGTAAAACATGATAAACATCACATGCAATCAAATAGTGACATGATATGGCCAATATCATTTGCTACTTTTGATCTCCATCTTCGGGGCTTCATGATCATCGTTGTCACCGGCATGACACCATGATCTCCATCATCATGATCTTCATCATCGTGTCTTCTTGAAGTTGTCTCGTCATCTATTACTTCTACTACTATGGCTAATGCTTTGGCAATAAAGTAAAGCAATTACATGACGTTTATGTTGACACGCAGGTCATAAATAAATAAAGACAACTCCTATGGCTCCTGCCGGTTGTCATACTCATCGACATGCAAGTCGTGATTCTTATTACAAGAACATGATCAATCTCATACATCACATATATCATTCATCACATCCTTTTGGCCATATCACATCACAAGGCATATGCTGCAAAAACAAGTTAGACGTCCTCTAATTGTTGTTGCAAGTTTTTACATGGCTGCTATAGGTTTCTAGCAAGAACGTTTCTTACCTACGCGAAAACCACAACATGATATGCCAATTTCTATTTACCCTTCATAAGGACCCTTTTCATCAAATCCGATCCGACTAAAGTGGGAGAGACAGACACCCGCTAGCCACCTTATGCAACTAGTACATGTGAGTCGGTGGAACCAGTCTCACGTAAGCGTACGTGTAAGGTCGGTCCGGGCCGCTTCAACCCACGATGCAGCCGAATCGAGATAAGACTAGTAACGGCAAGTAAATTAACAATATCGACGCCCACAACTGCTTTGTGTTCTACTCGTGGATAGAAACTACGCATAGACCTAGCTCATGATGCCACTGTTGGGGAACGTAGCAGAAATTTAAAATTTTCTATGCATCACCAAGATCAATCTATGGAGTAATCTAGAAACAAGGGGAAGGAGAGTGCATCTACATACCCTTGTAGATCGCTAAGCGGAAGCTTTCAAGTGAACGGGGTTGATGGAGTCGTACTCGTCGTGATCCAAATCACCGATGATCCTAGTGCCGAACGGACGGCACCTCCGCGTTCAACACACGTACAGCCCGGTGACGTCTCCTACGCCTTGATGCAGCAAGGGGAGAAGGAGAGGTTGGGGAAGACTTCATCCAGCAGCAGCACGACGGCGTGGTGGTGGTGGCGGAGGAGCGCGGGACTCCAGCAGGGCTTCGCCAAGCACTACGAGAGACGAGGAGGGAGAGGGGTAGAGCTGCGCCAACAGGGGAAGGACTTCATGTGTTGGGATGCCCCTTTGCCTCCACTATATATAGGGGGAGAGGGAGGGCTGCGCCCCCACCTAGGGTTTCCACCCTAGGGGTGGCGGCAGCCCCAATCCCCATCTTGGGTTGCGGCCAAGTGGGGGGGAGGGAGGCGCACCACGCATGGGCCTTAGGGCCCATCTGCCCTTAGGGTTTGCCCCTCTTCTCTCTAGGCGCGTGGGCTTTGGTGGGGAGGCGCCCCAGCCCACCTAGGGGCTGGTCCCTTCTCACACTTGGCCCATGTATGCCTCCGGGGCCCGTGGCCCCTCCCGGTGGACCCCCGGACCCCTCCGGTGGTCCCGGTACACTACCGGTGATGCCCGAAACACTTCCGGTGGCCAAAACCATACTTCCTATATATCAATCTTTACCTCCGGACCATTCCGGAACTCCTCGTGACGTCCGGGATCTCATCCGGGACTCCGAACAACATTCGGTAACCGCATACATACTTTCCCTATAACCCTAGCGTCATCGAACCTTAAGTGTGTAGACCCTACGGGCTCGGGAGTCATGCAGACATGGCCGAGACAACTCTCCGGTCAATAACCAACAGCGGGATCTGGATACCCATGTTGGCTCCCACATGCTCCACGATGATCTCATCGTATGAACCACGATGTCAAGGATTCAATCAATCCCGTATACAATTCCCTTTGTCCATCGGTACGATACTTGCCCAAGATTCGATCGTCGGTACCCCGATACCTTGTTCAATCTCGTTACCGGCAAGTCTCTTTACTCGTTCCGTAACACATCATCCCGTGATCAACTCCTTGATCACATTGTGCACATTATGATGATGTCCTACCGAGTGGGCCCAGAGATACCTCTCCGTTTACACGGAGTGACAAATCCCAGTCTCGATTCGTGCCAACCCAACAGACACTTTCGGAGATACCTGTAGTGAACCTTTATAGCCACCCAGTTACGTTGTGACGTTTGGTACACCCAAAGCATTCCTACGGTATCCGGGAGTTGCGCAATCTCATGGTCTAAGGAAATGATACTTGACATTAGAAAAGCTTTAGCATACGAACTACACGATCTTTGTGCTAGGCTTAGGATTGGGTCTTGTCCATCACATCATTCTTCTAATGATGTGATCCTGTTATCAACGACATCCAATGTCCATGGTCAGGAAACCGTAACCATCTATTGATCAACGAGCTAGTCAACTAGAGGCTTACTAGGGACATGGTGTTGTCTATGTATCCACACATGTATGTGAGTTTCCTATCAATACAATTTCTAGCATGGATATTAAATGATTATCATGAACAATGAAATATAATATAATAATAACTAATTTATTATTGCCTCTAGGGCATATTTCCAACAGTTCACTCGCGTGAGGACTGCAACACACTTGGTTCAAACAATGGCGTGCACTTGCGTTGAGCGTGCAATGCAAAAGTGTTGTCAGAATAATTATTTTGCTAATATTAGCAGAATAGACCGGCTATATATATATATATATATGGCCCGATTATTCTAATCTCAAAATTAGAATAGTTATTTGGATCACGTTAGGCCTATATAGGGCCCGATTAGGTCCTCCCAAACTCCCCTAACCTCCCACTCCCACGCCTGATACCCGCACACAAACCGCTCGCGGCTTCCCCACCGCCCCCGAACCGCTTTGGATCCGGCTGCCGCGCCGCCCCGCTCCTATTCAAGCCGCCGCGCCGCCCAGCTCTTGGTCAGGCCCCCGCGCCGCCCAGCTCCTGGATTCGGCCGCCGCACCACCAAGCGCCTGGATCCCGCCGCCTCCACAGATCCCCAGTGCCTCCACCCAGCCGTTGTCGCCGCCGCAGATCCCTAACACCTCACCCGGCCACCGCCATGGCTCCCCAACGCGTCTGCATGTGGCTGCCCAGCACCTCCACCGTCCTCCACCGCCTACCCCCCCCCCCCCCCCCCCCCCCTCTGCCGGCAAGCCGCCCTTCTTGGCCCATCGCCATCCCGCCGCCTGCCACATCTCCTCCACTGCCTTTGGCTTCCTGGGCGCCGCCGTTTCTCCTGCTACTTGTGCGAGTCGACGCCAGGCAGCTCTCCCCACACCCTCCTCCTTCCCTTAGTCCTTTCTCCCCATGCGTATGCTTGTCTTGTTTGATGTGTGTATAGCTGTGTGTAATTTCTCCCCTCTTTACTGCTAAAAAATGGTGCCTACATGATCTTGTGCACCTCTCTGCCTGCTACCTCCATGTACAGATTGATGAAGAAGGTCACCAGGCAGAAGAGAGAAGGTCAACAGGAAGATGAGAGAAGGTCACATGAGGTACATGGAGCAGGGTAGGTCGTCATTCATGAGGGAGCTGGTTGGTGGTAATGAGGATATGTTGTTCCCTCTGCTAAATTCTATCCTTGGGATGATCTCCATCACCTGTCAAAATTTTCAGTTGTTTCTTTATTCCATCCACTTCCTCGTGCAAGCTGAAAAATACTGATTGCTACAACTAGATATCCCTTCCCCGGCAACACCATTTTTCCTTCTCCTATTCACAAGGCACGCCGCCGTCCACTTGTGACATTCCATCCGCTAGTGTGAAGGACAAAAAATTTTGTACAGGAGAAAGTTTATCTAAATTCTCGCAAAAACTTTGTTTTGTAAAAAATATATAAATGGATGGAGGTTCGATTCGTTTATGCCTGTGAGACTGAAACTTTTTTCATTTGATGCCAACAGAAAACGTGGAACAACAAACAAACTTCGGAAGAAAAATCCATATGAAACAAAGTGGAACAACAAACTATGGAGTTTCATGAAAAAAATTAATAGCACGCGAAGTTCATGTTTCAGAAATTCCAAAGTACATGTGTACCACGTACACAAGAAAAATGATCAAATGAAAAAAGGGACCACCTAGGCCACTTCACTGAAAAGCATAAAATGTCGCGACAAATATCTATAAGAAGTTCAAATTTAAAAAAAACGACGCGGGATCATTATTTATATAAAAAAAGCATTTGGAAGTTCCAGGAATTTGAGCAAGAAGTTAACAAAAAAGGAGTTCAAAAATCTTTATAATGGGTTTTCCCTGTTTGTAAAAAAATCAGAGAAGTTCAAATAAAAAACATAAGCATTTCAAAAGATTGTATAAAAACTGATTTTCCCCATTCTATAAACACTAGAAGTTCAAAATTAAAAAAAACGGCACGGAATCATTGTTTATATAAAAAAAAACATTTTCCCATTACTAACCAATAAAACTAAAAAGTTTAAATTTAAAAAATGGTGAAGTTCGATGTCTATAAAAAATTCGGATTTTTCACATTATTAAAAAATAAAACCAAGAAGTTCAAAATTTTAAACAGAGAAGTTCAAAAAACTCGATTTTCCTCATTATTAAAGAATAAAACTAAGAAGTTCAAATTAAAAAAAAGAAGTTCAAAGTTTATAAAACCTCAGATTCTCGTTCTAAAGAATAACGAATAAGTTCAAATTAAAATAAGGGGAAAAGTTTTAAAAAAAATCCCATTTTTTTAGAAATTCAGATTTTCCCCGATACTAAGAATTAAACCAAGAAGTTCAATTTTAAAAATCAGAGTAATTCAATGTACATTAAAAACTCAGTTTTTCTCGTTACTCAAGAATAAAACCAGGTAGTTTAATTTAAAAATATGGAGAAGTTCGATGATTATAGAAAACTCAGGTTTTTCTCATTAAAGAATGGAAACAAGAAGTTCAAAAATTAAATAACAAGAAGTTCAACTTTTAATAATAGAGCGCTTCAAAATTTCGTAAAAAAAAGATTAAGAAATAAAAACCACGAAGTCCGTATTAAAAAGATGGGGAAGTTTGATGATTACAGAAAACTCAGATTTTCCTCGTTATTAAAGAATGGAAACAAGAAGTTCAAAAGTAAAAAAACAAGAAGTTCAACTTTTAAAAAATATAGCACTTAAAAATTTCATTAAAAAGATTAAGAAATAAAGCCAGGAAGTACATATTAAATAGATGGAGAAGTTCGATGATTAAAACTTAGATTTTCCTTTCTATTACAGAATGGAAACAAAGAAGTTCAAAAATTAAATAGCAAGATGTTCAACTTTTAAAAATAGAGCGCTTCAAAATTTCATAGAAAAGATTAAGAAAAATCAGATTAAAATTCATTAAAAAAACTCAAATATTTTCACGTAACCGAGAGAGGTTCAGGTTGATAACTGCCAGAAGTTCATTTACTACACGGTGTGCATTTTGTATTAAAAAGGAATAAAAATGCAAAGGCTAAAAGTTTTGTTGTTATAAGTTTAAGTCCTTCGTCAGAGAAAGTTAAAAAAAATTTGTGAGAGAGGTTTGTACAAAAGAAATATCATTTGTGTAATACTTGATGAATGGATGAGAAAATTACAAATGAAAAATACATCACAGAACTTCAACGTGAAAACAGCAGGAAGTTCACCTACTACACTGAATGAATATCAGATGAAAAAGTTTTAAAATCGTCGCGAGTATGAAAAAATGATCAACACGGGAAAGTTGTGTGTTTACAACAGCTTTCCATCGGTATATCACTTGCTCAATTTTGGTGAGTGGATGGAGAGCTACGAGCAGTGGATGGAGATCTACGAGCGAAAAAAGCACGTGAAAAACAGAGTGAAGTTCAAGTAGACACGCCGAGAAGTTTAGGTTCTTCACGTGGTGCATTTTCGAACAATCTGTTTCGCGATAAAGGCAGAACGAATGATCTCGCCATTTTCGAAATTACTTGAAAACGGCTAGGAATGACAGAAAACTATCAACATGAAAAAGTTTCGCATTTTCCTTAGCTTTTCAACGGTATATTATTTGCCCCATTCCGATAAAGTTTGTAGAAATTACAGCAAAAATATGTATTTAGTCATTTTCAAAACTGACATAAAACCGTAATGAATTAGGAGAAACAATATATACAAAAAAGTTTCGCATTTCTTCAAGATTTCCAACGCCATATCATTTGCTACTTTTGGACGTACGGTTAAAAAAATAGCCCGAAAATACGAACTCGGTGGAACTTGTATCGTTTTCTAAATTACTTTTAAACCGTTCAAAATTAGAAAAAACTTTTAACATGAAAAGATAGCGCATTTTCATATGCTTTCCAACCCCATATTATTTGCCTCAATTGGATTAGCCGTTTAGAAATGACATCGAAAATACGAACTCGGGTGTTCTGTTTGCGAAATTCTATGATTTTCCGAATTACTCTATAATCGTAGGGAATTAGAGAAAAAATTCAACATGTGGAAGGAGCGGTTTTGCAGCAGCTTTCCAACGCCATATTATTTGCCTCATTCCGATAATATGATTCCCATTTTAAAATGCGATCAAAAATACGATTCCCGTTTTTTGTATGAAGAAAAAACGGTTTTCAAAACTGCTCTTAAACCGCTTACATTTTGCCAAAAATTTAACTTGGGTCATGATACTGGTGTCCATAGCTTTCCAACGGTATATAGCAAGCCCTGTTTGGGCAATGTTGGCGGAAGTTCAACCTAGCACACGGGGAAGTTCAGGTCGAACAACTCAGGCAGTAAAATTGCAAAAAACACAATTTCATCCCGACCCGAGAGCAAAATTCGCCAACGAGCGAGATTCCTATTTAAAACCGGTATTTAGTTGCTAAAATTGATTCTAGATTACACTAACATCATATAGAACACGACTAAGAAGAATAATTCACGAGGGAAGCCACGGTTGCAAAGATAGCCCGAAGGTCGGGTTCGTACACAGGGAAGTTCAGGCGCGTTACTCAGGAAGTTCGGGTTGTGTCTAGAATATTATTCTGATCCCGTGATCAGAATAGTATTTATATGTGTGTGTGTGTGTGTGTGTGTGTGTGTGTGTGTGTGTGTGTGCGTGTGTGTGTGTTGTTGTTGTTGGGGATCGTTGCAAAAATTTAAATTTTTCTACGCATCACCAAGATCAATCTATGGAGAGACTAGCAAGGAGAGAGAGAGAGAGGAGTGCATCTTCATACCCTTGAAGATCGCGAGACGGAAGCGTTACAAGAACGTGGATGGAGTCGTACTCACAGCGATTCAGATCGCAGTTGATTCCGATCTAAGCGCCGAACAACGGCCTCTCCGCGTTCAACACACGTGCAGCACGGGGACGTCTCCTCCTTCTTGATCCAGCAAGGGGGAAGGAGAAGTTGGGGAAGAACTCTGGCAGCATGGCGGCGTGGTGGTGGAGCTTGTAGTTCTTTGGCAGGGCTTCGCCAAGCTCAACGGAGGAGGAGGGGTGTTGGAGAGAGGGAGGGCTGCGCCTTGGATGAGGTGCTCCTGCCCTCCCTCCTCCTCTCTATTTATAGGGCGAACGGGGAAGGGGAACGACCCCTCTAGATGAGATCTAGAGGGGGGCGGCGGCCAAGGGGAGGGGGCTTGCCCCCCAAGCCAACGGGGGCGCCCCCTTTAGGGTTTCCCCTCAACCCTTGGTGCATGGGCCCTAGGGGGATGGCGCCCAGCCCACTTAGGGGCTGGTTCCCTTCCACATATAGCCCATAGGGCCCTCCGGTGCAGGTGGACCCTCCTGGTGGACCCCCGGAACCCCTTCGGTGGTCCCGGTACAATACCGGCAAACCCCCGAATACTTCCGGTGACCGTATGACGACTTCCCATATATAAATCTTCACTTCCGGACCATTCTGGAACTCCTCGTGATGTCCGGGATCTCATTCGGGACTCTGAACAGCATTCGGTAACCACATACTATTTGCCATAACAACTCTAGCGTCACCGAACCTTAACTGTGTAGACCCTACAGGTTCGGGAACCATGTAGACATGACCGAGACATCTCTCCGGCCAATAACCAACAACGGGATCTGGATACCCATGTTGGCTCCCACATGTTCCACGATGATCTCATCAGATGAACCACGATGTCGAGGATTCAATCAATCCCGTATACAATTCCCTTTGTCCATCGGCATGTTACTTTCCCAAGATTCGATCGTCGGTATCCCAATACCTTGTTCAATCTCATTATCGGCAAGTCTCTTTACTCGTTACGTAATGCATGATCTCGTGACTAACTCCTTAGTCACTCTGAGTTCATTATGATGATGCATTACCGAGTGGGCCTAGAGATACCTCTTCGTCATACGGAGTGACAAATCCCAGTCTTGATTCGTGCCAACCCAACAGTCACTTTCAGAGATACCCGTAGTGCACCTTTATAGCCACCCAGTTACGTTGTGACGTTTGGCACACCCAAAGCATGCCTACAGTATCCGGGAGTTGCACAATCTCATGGTCTAAGGAAAAGATAGTTGACATTAGAAATGCTTTAGCAGACGAACTACATGATCTTGTGCTATGCTTAGGATTGGGTCATGTCCATCACATCATTCTCCTAATGATGTGATCCCGTTATCAACGACATCCAATGTCCGTGGTCAGGAAACCATGAACATCTATTGGTCAACAAGCTGGTCAACTAGAGGCTTACTAGGGACATATTACGATCTATGTATTCACACATGTATTACGGTGTCCGGTTAATACAATTATAGCATGAACAATAGACAATTATCATGAACAAGGAAATATAATAATAACCACTTTATTATTGCCTCTAGGGCATATTTCCAACAGTCTCCCACTTGCACTAGAGTCAATAATCTAGTTACATTGTGATGAATCGAACACCCATAGAGTTCTGGTGTTCATCATGTTTTGCTCGTGGAAGAGGTTTAGTCAACGGATCTGCGACATTCAGATCCGTATGCACTTTACAAATATCTATGTCTCCATCTTGAACATTTTCACGAATGGAGTTGAAGTGACGCTTGATATGCCTGGTCTTCTTGTGAAACCTGGGCTCCTTGGCAAGGGCAATAGCTCCAGTGTTGTCACAGAAGAGAGTCATCGGGCCCGACACATTGGGAATAACTCCTAGGTTGGTAATGAACTCCTTCATCCAGATTGCTTCATGTGCTGCCTCCGAGGCTGCCATGTACTCCGCTTCACATGTAGATCCCGCCATGATGCTTTGCTTACAACTGCACCAGCTGACTTCCCCACCATTCAAAATATACACGTATCCGGTTTGTGACTTGGAGGCATCCATATCTGTGTCGAAGATAGCATCGACGTAACCCTTTACGACGAGCTCTTCATCACCTCCATAAATGAGAAACATATCCTTAGTCCTTTTCAGGTACTTCAGGATATTCTTGACCGCTGTCCTGTGTTCCATGCTGGGATTACTTTGGTACCTTCCTACCAAACTTATGGCAAGGTTCACATCAGGTCTGGTACAGAGCATGGCATACATAATAGACCCTATGGCCGAGGCATAGGGGATGACACTCATCTTTTCTCTATATTCTGCCGTGGTCGGGCATTGAGCCGTGCTCAATCTCACACCTTGCAATACAGGCAAGAACCCCTTCTTGGATTGATCCATATTGAACTTCTTCAATATCTTGTCAAGGTATGTGCTTTGTGAAAGACCAATGAGGCGTCTCGATCTATCTCTATAGATCTTGATGCCTAATATGTAAGCAGCTTCTCCAAGGACCTTCATTGAAAAACACTTACTCAAGTAGGCCATTATGCTTTCCAAAAATTCTATATCATTTCCCATCAATAGTACGCCATCCACATATAATATGAGAAATGCTACAGAGCTCCCACTCACTTTCTTGTAAACACAGGCTTCTCCATAAGTCTGTGTAAACCCAAATGCTTTGATCATCTCATCAAAGCGAATGTTCCAACTCCGATATGCTTGCACCAGCCCATAGATTGAGTGCTGGAGCTTGCATACCTTGTCAGCATTCTTAGGATCGACAAAACCTTACGGCTGCATCATATACAATTCTTCCTTAAGGAAACCATTAAGGAATGCCGTTTTGACGTCCATCTGCCATATCTCATAATCATAGAATGCGGCAATTGCTAACATGATTCGGACGGACTTCAGCTTCGCTACAAGTGAGAAGGTCTCATCGTAGTCAACCCCTTGAATTTGCCGGTAACCCTTAGCGACAAGCCGAGCCTTATAGATGGTCACATTACCATCTGCGTTTGTCTTCTTCTTAAAGATCCATTTATTCTCTATGGCTTGCCGATCATCGGGCATGTCTGTCAAAGTCCATACTTCGTTTTCATACATGGATCCTATCTCAGATTTCATGGCTTCAAGCCATTTGTTGGAATCCGAGCCCACCATCGCTTCTTCATAGTTCGAAGGTTCACCATTGTCTAACAATATGATTTCCAGGACAGGGTTGCCGTACCACTCTAGTGCGAAAAGTGTCCTTGTGGACCTACGAAGTTCAGTAGCAACTTGATCCGAAGTTTCATGATCATCATCATTAACTTCCTCTCTAGTCGGTGCAGTCACCACAAAAACATCTTACTGAGCTGCGCTACTCTCTGATTCAAGAGGCAATTGCTCATCAAGTTCTACTTTCCTCCCACTTCCTTCTTTCGAGAGAAACTCTTTCTCCAGAAAGGATCCATTCTTGGCAACAAAGACATTGCCTTCGGATCTGAGGTAGAAGGTATACCCAATAGTTTCCTTAGGGTATCTTGCTACCTCTTGAGCACTGCGTTGGTTTTCCCTTGAAGAGGAAAGGGTGATGCAGTAAAGCAGCGTAAGTATTTCCCTCAATTTTTGAGAACCAAGGTATCAATCCAGTAGGAGACCACGCGTGAGTCACCTCGTACCTACACACACAAATAAGAACCTCGCAACCAACGCGATAAAGGGGTTGTCAATCCCTTCACGGCCACTTGCAAGAGTGGGATCTGATAGATATGATAATAATAAGATAAATATTTTTGGTATTTTTATGATATAGATTGAAAGTAAAGATTACAAAATAAAGCAGATGGGAAACTTGTATGATGGAGAATAGACCCGGGGGCCATAGGTTTCAATAGTGGCTTCTCTCAAGATGGCATAAGTATTACGGTGGGTGAACAAATTACTGTCGAGCAATTGATAGAAAAGCGGATAATTATTAGAATATCTAGGCATGATCATGTATATAGGCATCATGTCCGTGACAAGTAGACCAAAACGATTCTGCATCTACTACTATTACTCCACACATCGACCGCTATCCAGCATGCATCTAGAGTATTAAATTCATAAGAACACAGTAACGCCTTAAGCAAGATGACATGATGTAGAGGGATAAACTCATGCAATATGATGTAAACCCCATCTTGCTATCCTCGATGGCAACAATACAATACGTGTCGTTTTCCTTTCTGTCACTAGGATCGAGCACCGCAAGATTGAACCCAAACCTAAGCACTTCTCCCATTGCACGAAAGATCAATCTAGTAGGCCAAACCAAACTGATAATTCGACGAGACTTGCAAAGATAAACCAATCATACATAAAAGAATTCAGAGAAGATTCAAATATTTTCATAGATAGACTTGATCGTAAACCCACAATTCATCGGATCTCGACAAACACACCGCAAAAGAAGATTACATCGAATAGATCTCCAAGAGAATCGAGGATAACTTTGTATTGAGATCCAAAGAGAGAGAAGAAGCCATCTAGCTACTAGCTATGGACTCGAAGGTCTGAAGTAAACTACTCACACATCATCGGAGGGGCCATGGAGTTGATGTAGAGGCCCTCCGTGATCAATGCCCCCTCCGGCGGAGCTCCGGAAAAGGCCCCAAGATGGGATCTCTTGGGTACAGAAGGTTCCGACGGTGGAAATAGGGTTTCGTGGTGCTCCTGGATGTTTGCGGGGTATATGGATATATATAGGAGGAAGAAGTAGGTCGGTGGAGCAACGAGGGGCCCACGAGGGCGGGCGCGCCCCCTGCCTTGTGGCCTCCTCGATTGTTTCTTGACGTCCACTCCAAGTCTCGTGGATCACGTTTGTTCCAAAAATAACGCTCCCAAAGGTTTCATTCCGTTTGGAGTCTGTTTGATATTCCTTTTCGGTGAAACACTAAAATAGGCAAAAAACAGTAATTTGGGCTGGGCCTCCGGTTAATAGGTTAGTCCCAAAAATAATATGAAAGTGTAAAATAAAGCCCATTAACATCCAAAATAGATAATATAATAGCATGGAGCAATCAAAAATTATAGATACGTTGGAGACGTATCAAGCATCCTCAATCTTAATTCCTGCTCGTCCTCGAGTAGGTAAATGATAAAAACAGAAATTTTGATGTAGAGACGTATCAAGCATCCCCTAACATATTTCTCAATATAATTTTTTCTTTATTGTGGCATGAATGTTCAGATCTGAAAGATACAAGATAAAAGTTTAATATTGACATAGAAATAATAATACTTCAAGCATACTAACTAAGCAATCATTTCTTCTCAAAATAACATGGCCAAAGAAAGTTATCCCTACAAAATCATATGGTCTGGCTATGCTCTATCTTCATCACACAAAATATTAAATCATGCACAACCCTGATGACAAGCCAAGAAATTGTTTCATACTTTTGATGTTCTCAAACTTTTTCAATCTTCACGCAATATATGAGCGTGAGCCATGGATATAGCACTATGGTGGAATAGAATGGTGGTTGTGGAGAAGACAAAAAAGGAGAAGATAGTCTCACATCAACTAGGCATATCAACGGGCTATGGAGATGCCCATCAATAGATATCAATGTGAGTGAGTAGGGATTTCCATGCAACGGATGCACTAGAGCTATAAGTGTATGAAAGCTCAACAAAAGAAACTAAGTGGGTGTGCATCCAACTTGCTTGCTCACGAAGACCTAGGGCAATTTGAGGAAGCCCATCATTGGAATATACAAGCCAAGTTCTATAATGTAAAATTCCCACTAGTTTATGAAAGTGACAACATAGGAGACTCTTTATCATGAAGATCATGGTGCTACTTTGAAGCACAAGTGTGGAAAAAGGATAGTAACATTGTCCCTTCTCTCTTTTTCTCTCATTTTTTTATTTGGACCTTTTTTTCTTTTGGCCTCTTTTCTTTTTTTCGTCCGAAGTCTCATCCCGACTTGTGGGGGAATCATAGTCTCCATCATCCTTTCCTCACTGGGACAATGCTCTAATAATGATGATCATCACACTTCTTTTTACTTACAACTCAAGAATTACAACTCAATACTTAGACCAAAATATGACTCTATGTGAATGCCTCCGGCGGTGTACCGGGATATGCAATGAATCAAGAGTGACATGTATTAAAGAATTATGAATGGTGGCTTTGCCACATATACGATGTCAACTACATGATCATGCAAAGCAATATGACAATGATGAAGTGTGTCATAACAAACGGAACGGTGGAAAGTTGCATGGCAATATATCTCGGAATGGCTATGGAAATGCCATAATAGGTAGGTATAGTGGCTGTTTTGAGGAAGGTATATGGTGGGTTTATGGTACCGACGAAAGTTGCGCGGTACTAGAGAGGCTAGCAATGGTGGAAGGGTGAGGGTGTCTATAATCCATGGATTCAACATTAGTCATAAAGAACTCACATACTTATTGCAAAAATCTATTAGTTATCGAAACAAAGTACTACGCGCATGCTCCTAGGGGGATAGATTGGTAGGAAAAGACCATCGCTCGTCCCCGACCGCCACTCATAAGGAAGGCAATCGATAAATAAATCATGCTCCGACTTCATCACATAACGGTTCACCATACGTGCATGCTACGGGAATCACAAACTTCAACACAAGTATTTCTCAAATTCACAACTACTCAACTAGCATGACTCTAATATCACCATCGCCAAATCTCAAAACAATCATCAAGTATCAAACTTCTCTTAGTATTCAATGCACTTATATGAAAGTTTTTATAATGCCTAAAAGCAAATTGCCATGTTGTTCTAAAGGACTATCAAAATAATATAAGTGAAGCATGAGAGATCAATTATTTCTATAAAATAAAACCACCGCCATGCTCTAAAAGATATAAGTGAAGCACTAGAGCAAAAAGTATATAGTTCAAAAGATATAAGTGAAGCACATAGAGTATTCTAATAAATTCTAATTCATGTGTGTCTCTATCAAAATGTGTGTACATCAAGGATGATTGTGGTATATTAAAAAGCAAAGACTCAAATCATACAAGACGCTCCAAGCAAAACACATATCATGTGGCTAATAAAAATATCGCTCCAAGTAAAGTTACCGATGAACGAAGACAAAAGAGGGGATGCCTTCAGGGGAATCCCCAAGATTAGGCTTTTTGGTGTCCTTGGATTTACCTTGGGGTTCCATGGGAATCCCCAAGATTAGGCTCTTGCCACTCCTTGTTCCATAATCCATCCAATCTTTACCCAAAACTTGAAAACTTCACAACACAAAACTTAAAAAAATCTTCGTGAGCTCCATTAGCGAAAGAAAACAAAACACCACTTCAAGGTACTGTAATGAACTCATTCTTTATTTATATTGGTGTTAAACCTACTGTATTCCAACTTCTCTATGGTTTATAAACTCTTTTACTAGCCATAGATTCATCAAAATAAGCAAACAACACACGAAAAACAGAATCTGTCAAAAACAGAAAAGTCTGTAGTAATCTGTAACTAACGCAAACTTCTGGAACCCGAAAAATTCTAAAATAAATTTTTGGACGTGAGGAATTTATCTATTAATCATATGCAAAAATAGTTAACTAAATATCACTCTCCAATAAAAATGGCAGCAATTCTCGTGAGCGCTAAAGTTTCTGTTTTTTTACAGCAAGATCAAAAAGACTTTCCCCAAGTCTTCCCAACGGTTCTACTTGGCACAAATAATAATTAAACACAAAAAACACAACCAAAACAGATGCTAGATAAATTATTTATTACTAAATAGGAGAAAAAAAGCAAGGAATACAAATAAAATTGGGTTGCCTCCCGACAATCGCTATCGTTTAACGGCCCTAGCTAGGCATAAGATTTCAACGATGCTCACATGAAAGACAAGAATTGAAGCACAAAGAGAGCATCATAAAACACATGACAAACACATCTAAGTCTAAGATATTTCCTATGCATAGGCATCTCATAGGCAAACAAATTATCAAGGCAAGCAAAAACTGGCATATGCAAGGAAGCGGAATGAAACAATAGCAATCTCAACAAAACGAGAGGTAATTTAGTAACATGCAAATTTCTACAACCATATTTTCCTCTCTCATAATAATTAAATGTAGGATCATAAGCAAATTCACCAAAATAGCTATCACATAAAATATTTTCAACACGATCCACATGCATGCAAAGTTGACTCTCTTCCAACATAGTGGAATTAACGTTAACTAAAGTCATGACCTCTCCAAATCCACTTTTACCAAAAATTTCATAAGATTGAACATTCTCCAAATATGTGGGATCTAAAGTTTACACTCTTCAAAACCCACTTTCAACAATATTGTAAACACTATTATCAATCTCATATTCATCATGGGGCTTAAATAAATTTTCAAGATCATAAGAAGAATCACCCCAATCATGATCATTGCAACAAGTAGTGGACATAGCAAAACTAGAATCCCCAAGCTTAGGGTTTTGCATATCATTAACACAATTGACATTAAGATAATTTATAATAACATCATTGCAATCATGCTTTTCATCGAAGGAACTAAGTATGGGTGCAATAGCAACGATCTCATGTTTAACATAAGGAACTATAGCAAACTCATCTTCATAAATATTGGCATCATGGCCACAAGAATAGCAAGCATCATGTTCATCAAGGGATATTTCAATCAAATCATCGGAATCATAATTATCTATAGATTCATGCATATCATTATTTTCTTCTGAAGCAACGGTCATTCTTTCAATAAATTCTTTAACATACACATTATGAGCATAGTTTTCATAGCCATATTTAAGTATGTCCAAATTTTCAGATTCATAGAGAGTAATATCATATTTTTCAAACAAAGAAGAAACTTCATAAGCACCCTTAAAAGCAACAAATTCTTCAATTTTTTCGATATCGTAGTAACTGTAAACACCCTTTGCATAAGAAGATAAGATTTCATTATCATTAAACTCACATAGGTAGGGGAGGTGTTTTTTAGGGTTCTTAGAGAAACAAGTCACATCACAAATTTCACAAGGATTCCAAGCATAACATAGCAATCTGTTTATTTGATCCCATAAGAGTATCCCTTTTTCAGACAAACGGTGACGCACAAAATGAGCATGCTCATCTAAAGATTTCCCATCAACTAGGCTAGTTGGGGTTTCAGCACGAGCGCATAAGGATCGAAGATGATCCAAGTAGAACACTTTAAGTGGATCCATATCAATAGATTTTTAGCAAGCAAAGATGCAAGCAAATAGAAGGCACATGGAAACACAAAGAAAGATACATACGGGAAGAAGGCGAATGGAAAAAGGGCGAATAAAACAGCAAGGGTGAAGTGGGGGAGAGGAAAACGAGAGGCAAATGGCAAATAATGTAATGTGAAGGATAAGAGTTGTGATGGGTACTTGGTATGTCTTGACTTGGCGTAGATCTCCCCGGCAACGACGCCAGAAATCCTTCTTGCTACCTCTTGAGCACTGCGTTGGTTTTCCCTTGAAGAGGAAAGGGTGACGCAGTAAAGCAACGTAAGTATTTCCCTTAGTTTTTGAGAACCAAGGTATCAATCCAGTAGGAGACCACGCGCGAGTCACCTCCTACCTACACACACAAATAAGAACCTCCCAACCAACGCGATAAAGGGGTTGTCAATCCCTTCACGGCCACTTGCAAGAGTGAGATCTGATAGAGATGATAATAATAAGATAAATATTTTTGGTATTTTTATGATATAGATTGAAAGTAAAGATTGCAAAATAAAGCAGATGGGAAACTTGTATGATGGAGAATGGACCCGGGGGCCTTAGGTTTCACTAGTGGCTTCTCTCAAGATAGCATAAGTATTACGGTGGATGAACAAATTACTGTCGAGAAATTGATAGAAAAGCGAATAATTATGAGAATATCTAAGCATGATCATGTATATAGGCATCACGTCCGTGACAAGTAGACCGAAACGATTCTGCATCTACTACTATTACTCCACACATTGAACGCTATCCAGGATGCATCTAGAGTATTAAGTTCATAAGAACAGAGTAACGCCTTAAGCAAGATGACATTATGTAGAGGGATAAACTCATGCAATATGATGTAAACCCCATCTTGTTATCCTCGATGGCAACAATACAATACAATACATGTCATTTCCCTTTCTGTCACTGGGATCGAGCACCGCAAGATTGAACCCAAAGCTAAGCACTTCTCCCGTTGCAAGAAAGGTCAATCTAGTAGGCCAAACCAAACTGATAATTCAAAGAGACTTGCAAATATAAACCAATCATACATAAAATAATTCAGATAAGATTCAAATATTTTCATAGATAGCCTTGATCATAAACCCACAATTCATCGGATCTCGACAAACACACCGCAAAAGAAGATTACATCGAATAGATCTCCAAGAGAATCGAGGAGAACTTTGTATTGAGATCCAAATAGAGAGAAGAAGCCATCTAGCTACTAGCTATGGACCCGAAGGTCTGAAGTAAACTACTCACACATCATCGGAGGGGCCATGGAGTTGATGTAGAGGCCCTCCGTGATCAATGCCCCCTCCGGTGGAGCTCCGAAAAAGGTCCCAAGATGGGATCTCTTGGGTACAGAAGGTTGCGGCGGTGGAAATAGGGTTTCGTGGTGCTCCTGGATGTTTGTGGGGTATATGGATATATATATAAGAGGAAGAAGTAGGTCGGTAGAGCAACGAGGGGCCCACAAGGGTGGAGAGCGCGCCTAGGGGGTGGGCGCGCCCCCTGCCTTGTGGCCTCCTCGATTGTTTCTTGACGTCCACTCCAAGTCTCCTGGATCATGTTTGTTCCAAAAATAACGCTCCCGAAGGTTTCATTCCGTTTGGACTCCTTTGATATTCCTTTTCGGCGAAACACCAAAATAGGCAAAAAAATAACAATTTGGGCCGGGCCTCCGGTTAATAGGTTAGTCCCAAAAATAATATAAAAGTGTAAAATAAAGCCCATTAACATTCAAAATAGATAATATAATAGCATGGAGCAATCAAAAATTATAGATACGTTGGAGACGTATCATATCCTATGAAGACGCATTTTTCCAATTTGGGTTCGAGCTTTTCAGGTTGAAGTTTCTTGACATAAGCATCGCATCCCCAAACTTTAAGAAACGATAGCTTAGGTTTCTTCCCAAACCATAATTCATATGGTGTCGTCTCAACGGATTTCGACGGAGCCCTATTCAAAGTGAATGCGGTAGTCTCTAAAGCATAACCCCAAAATAATAGCGATAGATCGGTAAGAGACATCACAGATCGCACCATATCCAATAGAGTGCGATTACGATGTTCGGACACACCATTACGCTGAGGTGTTCCAGGCGGCGTGAGTTGTGAAACAATTCCATATTTCCTTAAGTGCGTGCCAAATTCGTGACTCAAATATTCTCCCCCATGATCTGATTGTAAGAACTTTATTTTCCTGTCACGTTGATTCTCTACCTCACTCTAAAATTCCTTGAACTTTTCAAAGGTCTCAGACTTGTGTTTCATTAAGTAGACATACCCATATCTACTTAAGTCATCAGTGAGAGTGAGAACATAACGATAGCCACCGCGAGCCTCAACGCTCATTGGACCGCACACATCAGTATGTATGCTTTCCAATAAGTTGGTCGCTCGCTCCATTGTTCCGGAGAATGGAGTCTTGGTCATTTTGCCCATAAGGCATGGTTCGCATGTGTCAATTTATTCATAATCAAGAGACTCCAAAAGTCCATCTGCATGGAGTTTCTTCATGCGTTTGACACCAATGTGACCAAGGCGGCAGTGCCACAAGTATGTGGGACTACCATTATCAACCTTACATCTTTTGGCATTCACACTATGAATATGTGTAACATTACGTTCGAGATTCAATAAGAATGAACCATTGACCAGCGGGGCATGACCATAAAACATATTTGTCATATAAATAGAACAACCATTATTCTCGCATTTAAATGAGTAGCCATCTCGCATTAAACGAGATCCAGATACAATGTTCACGCTCAAAGCTAGCACTAAATAACAATTATTGAGGTTTAAAACTAATCTCGTAGGTAAATGTAGAGGTAGCATGGCGACAAGGATCACATCGACCTTGGAACCATTCCTGACGCGCATCGTCACCTCGTCCTTCGCCAGTCTCCGCTTATTCCGCAGCTCCTGTTTTGAGTTACAAATATGAGCAATCGCACCGGTATCAAATACCCAGGAGCTACTACAAGTGATGGTAAGGTACACATCAATAACATGTATATCATATATACATTTGGTATTGCCGGCCTTCTTGTCCTCTAAGTACTTGGGGCAGTTCCGCTTCCAGTGACCATTTCCCTTGCTATAAAAGCACTGAGTCTCGGGCTTGGGTCCATTCTTTGGCTTCTTCCCGGCAACTGATTTACCGGGCGCAGCAACTCCCTTGTCATCCTTCTTGAAGTTTTTCTTACCCTTGCCCTTCTTGAAACTAGTGGTCTTATTCACCATCAACACTTGATGTTCCTTTTTGATCTCCACCTCCGCTGATTTCAGCATTGAATATAACTCAGGAATGGACTTCTCCACCCTTGCATATTGTAGTTCATCACAAAGCTCTTGTAGCTAGGTGGGAGCGACTGGAGGATCCTATCAATGACTAAGTCATCTGGGAGATTAACTCCCAACTGAGACAAATGGTTGTGTAACCCGGACATAGTGAGTATATGCTCACTGACAGAACTGTTTTCCTCCATCTTACAAATGTAGAACTTGTCGGAGACTTCATATCTCTCGACCCAGCCATGAGCTTGGAAAACCATTTTCAGCTCTTGGAACATCTCATATGCTCCGTGCTGCTCAAAACGCTTTTGGAGCCCCGGTTCTAGGCTGTAAAGCATGCCGCACTGAACCAGGGAGTAATCATCACTACGCGACTGCCAGGCGCTCATAACATCTTGAGTTGCTGGGAAAATGGGTGCATCACCTAACGATGCTTCAAGGACATATGCTTTCTTGGCAGCTATGAGGATGATCCTCAAGTTCTGGACCCAGTCCGTATAGTTGCTACCATCGTCTTTCAGCTTGGTTATCTCTAGGAACTCGTTGAAGTTGAGGGCAACATTAGCGTGGGCCATTTGATCTACAAGACATATTGCAAAGATTTTAGACTATGTTCATGATAATTAAGTTCATCTAATCAAATTATTTAATGAACTCCCACTCAGACATACATTTCTCTAGCCATCTAAGTGATACATGATCCGAATCGACTAGGCCGTGTCCGATCATCACGTGAGACGGACTAGTCATCAACGGTGAACATCTCCATGTTGATCATATCTACTATACGACTCATGTTCGACCTTTTGGTCTCTCGTGTTCCGTGGCCATGTCTGTACATGTTAGGCTCGTCAAGTCAACCTAAGTGTTTTGCATGTGTAAATCTGTCTTACACCCGTTGTATTCGAATGTTAGAATCTATCACACCTAATCATCACGTGGTGCTTCGAAACAATGAACCTTCGCAATGGTGCACAGTTAGGGGGAACACTTTCTTGAAATTTTAGCGAGGGATCACCTTATTTAAGCTACCGTCATTCTAAGAAAATAAGATGTGTAAACATGATAAACATCACATGCAATCAAATAGTGACATGATATGGCCAATATCATTTTGCTCCTTTTGATCTCCATCTTCGGGGCGCCATGATCATCATCGTCACCGGCATGACACCATGATCTCCATCATCATGATCTCCATCATCGTGTCTTCATGAAGTTGTCTCGCCAATTGTTACTTCTACTACTATGGCTAATGTTTAGCAATAAAGTAAAGTATTTACATGGCGTTTTCATTGACACGCGGATCATACAATAAATTAAAACAACTCATATGGCTCCTGCGGGTTGTCCTACTCATCGACATGCAAGTCGTGATTCCTATTACAAGAAAATGATCAATCTCATACATCACATATAACATTCATCACATCCTTTTGGCCATATCACATCACACGACATATGCTGCAAGAACAAGTTAGACGTCCTCTAATTGTTGTTGCAAGTTTTTTACGTGGCTGCTATAGGTTTCTAGCAAGAACGTTTCTTACCTATGCCAAAACCACAACGTGATATGCCAATTTCTATTTACCCTTCATAAGGACCCTTTTCATCAAATCCGATCCGACTAAAGTGGGAGAGACAGACACCCGCTAGCCACCTTATGCAACCAGTGCATGTCAATCGGTGGAACCTGTCTCACGTAAGTGTACGTGTAAGGTCGGTCCGGGCCACTTCATCCCACGATGCCACTGAATCAAGATAAGACTAGTAACGGCAAGTAAATTGACATAATAGATGCCCACAACATCTTGTGTTCTACTCGTGCATAGAAACTACGCATAGACCTAGCTCATAATGCCACTGTGGGGATCATTGCAAAAATTAAAAAAATTCTACGCATCACCAAGATCAATCTATGGAGAGACTAGCAACGAGAGAGAGAGGGGAGTGCATCTTCATACCCTTGAAGATCGCGAGACGGAAGCGTTACAAGAACGTGGATGAAGGAGTCGTACTCGCAGCGATTCAGATTGCAGTTGATTTCGATCTAAGCGCCGAACAACGGCGCCTCTGCGTTCAACACACATGCAGCACGAGGACGCCTCCTCCTTCTTGATCCAGTAAGGGGGAGGAGAAGTTGGGGAAGAACTCCGGCAGCACGGCGACGTGGTGGTGGAGCTTGCAGTTCTCCGGCAGGGCTTCACCAAGCTCAACGGAGGAGGGGCGTGTTGGAGAGGGGGATGGCTGCGCCTTGGATGAGGTGCTGCTGCCCTCCCTCCCCCTCTATTTATAGGGTGAAGGGGGAAGGGGCTGGCCCCTCTAGATGAGATCTAGAGGGGGGCGGCGGCCAAGGGGAGGGGGCTTGCCCCCCAAGCCAAGGGGGCGCCCCCTTTAGGGTTTCCCCTCAACCCTAGGCGCATGGGCCCTAGGGGGATGGCGCCCAACCCACTTAGGGGCTGGTTCCCTTCCACATACAGCCCATAGGGCCCTCCGGTGCAGGTGGACCCTCCCGGTGGACCCTCGGAACCCCTTCGGTTGTCCCGGTACAATACCGGCAAACCCCCGAATACTTCCGGTGACTGTATGACGACTTCCCATATATAAATATTCACTTCCGGACCATTCTGGAACTCCTCGTGATGTCCGGGATCTCATCCGGGACTTCGAACAACAATCGGTAACCACATAATATTTCCCATAACAACTCTAGCATCACCGAACCTTAAGTGTGTAGACCATATGGGTTCGGGAACCATGTAGACACGACCGAGACATCTCTCCGGCCAATAACCAACAGCGGGATCTGGATACCCATGTTGGCTCCCACATGTTCCACGATGATCTCATCGGATGAACCACGATGTCGAGGATTCAATCAATCCCGTATACAATTCCCTTTGTCCATCGACATGTTACTTTCCCGACATTCGATCGTCGGTATCCCAATACCTTGTTCAATCTCGTTATTGGCAAGTCTCTTTACTCGTTACGTAATGGATGATCCCGTGGCTAACTCCTTAGTCTCTCTGAGCTCATTATGATGATGCATTACCGAGTGGGCCCAGAGATACCTCTCCATCATATGGAGTGACAAATCCCAGTCTCGATTCGTGGCAACCCAACAGACACTTTCGGAGACACCCGTAGTGCACCTTTATAGCCACCCAGTTCCGTCGTGACGTTTGGCACACCCAAAGCATTCCTACAGTATCTGGGAGTTGCACAATCTCATGGTCTAAGAAAAAGATACTTGACATTAGAAAAGCTTTAGCAGACGAACTACACGATCTTGTGCTATGCTTAGGATTGGGTCTTGTCCATCACATCATTCTCCTAATGATGTGATCTCGTTATCAACGACATCCAATGTCCATGGTTAGGAAACCATGACCATCTATTGATCAATGAGCTAGTCAACTAGAGGCTTACTAGGGACATATTACGATCTATGTATTCACACATGTATTATGGTTTCTGGTTAATACAATTATAGCATGAATAATAGACAATTATCATGAACAAGGAAATATAATAATAACCACTTTATTATTGCCTCTAGGGCATATTTCCAACAGTTGTTGTCTTGTATGCAATCCCATCGCACAACATACACGTCTTGTTAAGTTGAACCGTTTCTGTTCTCTTGTGTCAACGCAAACAGCTCATCTGAGTGAACTGCATGTTGTATATCGCACACACCTTGATCTGGCTGACTGTTTCTTTTGTGTTGCCTAATCATAAATAGTTCATCCAAGTGAACCGTATGCTGTATATCACACACACCTTCATCTGGCTGCATGTTTGTTTTGTTTTGCCTAATCACAAATAGTTCATTCGAGTGAACCGTATGCTGTGTATCGCACACGCTTTCATCTGGCTGCCCGTTTCTTTTGTTCCTCCTCATCGCAAATAGTTAATTGAATTGAATCGTATGCCCTTCATCGCACATGCACCTAAAATCTGAACCGTGTTTGATGCATCCTCCATCGCAAATGTTTTGCGCCTTTTTGATGGTTTTCATACACCACCGTTTGCGATTATTGCATCGCACATAGTTTCTCGAAGGGTCTCTGACTGTAGTGCCGCGTTAGCAGCATCCTGCGGTAGTGATATATCTATTAAATTTTCACAAACTATTACCTGCATATCATTTGAAAACAGTTGAGTAACTCCAGCAAGTCCGTCCCGGGCAGCTCGGATATATGCGTCCACCGAGCTGAGGGCGGTGAATTCTTGTTCAGTGAAAACGGGAGCGCGCATGGCCTCTTTTAGTCGACGATGATTCATCACATTCTCCACTTCGGAATTCTTGACAGATACATCATCCAAATCCTCATGAAGGGGCGGAACTAACACTGTATCAGCTCTCGTTAACGAGCCCGAAGCTGGATTAGCTGATATTCGGCTAGCGGGGCGTTTGCCCATGGTTTGTTGTGTGCTCTGATGACCCACAAGTATAGGGGATCTATCGTAGTCCTTTTGATAAGTAAGAGTGTCGAACCCAACGAGCAGCAGAAGGAAATGACAAGCGGTTTTCAGCAAGGTATTCTCTGCAAGCACTGAAATTATCGGTAATAGATAGTTTTGTGGTAAGATAAATTGTAACGGGTAACAAGTAATAAAAGTAAAAAAGGTGCAGCAAGGTGGCCCAGTCCTTTTTGTAGCAAAGGACAAGCCTGGACAAACTCTTATATAAAGCAAAGCGCTCCCGAGGACACATAGGAATTATTGTCAAGCTAGTTTTCATCATGCTCATATGATTCATGTTCGTTACTTTGATAATTTAATATGTGGGTGGATCAGTTCTTGGGTGCTTCCCTTCCTTGGACAAGCCTCCTACTTATGATTAACCCCTCTCGCAAGCATCCGCAACTACGAAAGAAGAATTAAGGTAAACCTAACCATAGCATGAAACATATGGATCCAAATCAGCCCCTTACGAAGCAACGCATAAACTAGGGTTTAAGCTTCTGTCACTCTAGCAACCCATCATATACTTATTACTTCCCAATGCCTTCCCCTAGGCCCAAACAATGGTGAAGTGTCATTTAGTCGACATTCACATAACACCACTAGAGGAAAGACGACATACATCTCATCAAAATATCAAACGAATACCAAATTCACGTGATTACTTATAACAAGACTTCTCCCATGTCTCAGGAACAAACGTAACTACTCACAAAGCATATTCATAACCATAATCAGAGGAGTATTAGTTATCATTAAGGATCTGAAAATATAATCTCCCACTGGATAAACCAACTAGCATCAACTACAAGGAGTAATCAACATAATTAGCAACCCACAGGTACCAATCCAAGGTTTTGGGACCAAGATCGAATACAAGAGATGAACTAGGGTTTGAGAGGAAATGGTGTTGGTGAAGATGTTGATGGAGATTGACCCCCTCTTGATGAGAGGATCGATGGTGATGACGATGGCGATGATTTTCCCCTCCTGGAGGGATGTTTCCCCGGTAGAACAGCTCTGTCGGAGCCCTAGATTGGTTCTGCCTAGGTTCCGCCTCGAGACGGCGGTGCTTCATCCCGAAAGCTTCTTCTTCATTTTTTTCCAGGTAAAAGACACCATATAGCCAAAGATGGGCATCGGAGGCCTGCCAGGGGGGCCACAAGGTCGGGGGGCGCGCCCAGGGGGTAGGGCGCGCCCTCCACCCTTGTGGCTGGCTCGTGGCCCCCCTCTGGTACTTTCTTCACCCAATATTTTTTATTTATTCCAAAAACGTGTTCCGTGAAGTTTCAGGACTTTTGGAGTTGTGCAGAACAGGTCTCTAATATTTGATCCTTTTCCAGCCCAGAATTCCAGGTGCCGGCATTCTCCCTCTTCATGTAAACCTTGTAAAATAAGAGAGAATAGGCATAAGTATTGTGATATAATGTGTAATAACAGCCCATAATGCATTTAATATCAATGTAAAAGCATGATGCAAAATGGACATATCAACTCCCCCAAACTTAGACCTCGCTTGTCCTCAAGCGAAAGCCGATATCTTTAAATGTGTCCATTGGCCACATCCAAATAAAATACGGACATGATGGCATCATGATCATCTTTAGAACAGCAACATATATTTTTCATATAATTTCTTATGCTAAAGTAACAATTCGTTCACAAGGTAAAGTATGAATCAGAAACTTTATTGAAAACTAACAAACTATGATCTCAGTCATTGAAGCAATTGCAATTTATCAAAACATCGGAAATACTCAATATAAGAGCTTTTCAACAAGTCCACATACTCAACTATCATATAATCTTTCACAATTGCTAACACTCATGCGATACTTATGGGTACAAAGTTTCAATCGGACACAGAGAAAGATAGGGGCTTAAAGTTTCGCCTCCCAACCTCTTACCTCAAGGGTAATGTTAATAAGAATACTTTATGAAAACTCACATCCAAGTGGATATATATATATATCCGGATCTCTCCAACAAATAGAGCTTACCAAAGGAAAAAAAGTATAAAAAGGAAAGGTGATGATCACCATGACTCTTGTATAAGGGTAGAAGATAAAAGTAAAAGATAGGCCCTTCGCAGAGGGAAGCAGAGGTTGTCATGCACTTTTATGGTTGGATGCACAAAATCTTAATGCAAAAGAACGTCACTTTATATTGATGCTTGTGATAAGGACTTTATTATGCAGTCCGTCGCATTTATTTCTTCCATATCACAAGTTTGTCTAAAGCTTATTTTCTTCACACTAATAGATCATACATATTTAGAGAGCAATTTTTATTGCTTGCACCGATGACAACTTACTTGAAGGATCTTACTCAATCCATAGGTAGGTATGGTGGACTCTCATGGCAAAACAGGGTTTAGGGATGTTTAGAAGCACAAGTAGTATCTCTACTTGGTGCAAAGAGTTTGGCTAGCATGAGAGGGAAACGCAAGCTCAACATGTTGGATAATCCAAAACAATATAACTTTTATTCGGATATAAGAAAACATAAGTCATTATGTTGTCTTCCTTGTCCAACATAAACTTATTAGCATGTCATATTTTAATGAGTGCTCACAATTACAAAAGATGTCCAAGATAGTATATTTATATGTGAAGCCTCTCTTTCTTTATTACTTCCTATTAATTGCAACAATGACCAAAACTATGTTTGTCAACTCTCAACAACTTTTATTCATCATACCCTTTATATGTGAAGTCATTACTCTCGATAAGATTAATATATGATCTTTTTATTCTTTCTTTTATTTAATTCCCTCAAGATCATAGCAAGAAAGCAAAGCCCTTGTCTCAAAACTACTCTTTATTATATATCTCACAGACTTGATTACATAGAGGGAACATAAAGCAAAAATCAAAGCTAGATCATACTAAAACTTCATTTCAGTAGATCACGGTATAACCTAAAGGATCGAACTAAAAAAATGATAAACATAAAGATGTGATGGTGATATGATACCGGGGCACTCCCCCAAGCTTGGTAGTTGCCAAGGGGAGTGCCCATACCCATCTAATTATGTCTCTTTCTTTGGAGGTGGTGATGAGGGAGTTGTTGTTGTCGGCGTTCTGGGAATGGGGGTCCCCAGACTTGCCTGCCTGCGGCCTGCGGTGTGGCTCAAAGGGGGGGCAGCACGGCCCGTCTTCACCAACACAAACCCAAGACCCTCACGAGGGGCCAAGCCTCACGGGGCGGACGACGCGAAGCTTCCTCAGACATGGCCTCATCAGGCTGGCTCACGAGGGGGCGGAGAGATCAAGGCGGGGTACCTCACGAGGTGCCCGTGACGCAAGCCATGACGACTCAGGGCGCCAGGCGGGTGCCAGCCCGCGCAGCGTCCTCCTTTCCTCTTTGGTGCAAAGGGGGCAAGCGCAGCCGCGGAGTACCGAGGCATCAAGCAAAGGTTGCCATTTCGGTGCAACGAGACCAAGACCAGGAGGACTACGAGACGGAGGTCACCATGGAGCCCAAGACGACGTCATCACCAGAGCTTTGCACAGGCGAAGACTACTTTTGTCAGGATAGCTGATACTTGCTGTCCCCCTTCAAATTAGCCCGCCATTGTTGGCTCCCTTCCCGCTCAAAATTTGGGGAGAGGACCAGGGCCTCTATAAATAGGACTAGTCACCCCCAGGGTATAGAGGATCGAGAACCAGCCAACCCAGAAACAAGCTGGGGTCGAAATCAGGTCGGTCGGAGGAAAGCAGAGATAGATAGAGAGAGAGAGAGAGAGAGAAAGGTGACTGAACTCCTCCGAGTAGTTCATCGCCCCAGCCAAGAACAGACCCTCGCGAGGCTGTTCTCCCTTGTATTGTTCATCATCATCAGCCCAAGAGGCAATCCACCATACCACACACTAGAGTAGGGTATTACACCACAACGGTGGCCCGAACCAGTATAAACCATGTGTCTCTTGTGTTGTTCTTTCCTTAGTTTAGATCCTAGCATGGCGGAGGGGTGCAGGTAGGTAGGAGGCGAAATCTCCGTGCGCACCCCAGTGTTCGAACCTCAAGGGTCTGCCAGAACCCGAAATCCGACATTTGGCACGCCAGGTAGGGGTGCGCCGGAATTCGTCTTCCACCGCTCCGTGCCCCGTCGCATCGTCATCACCATGCCCGGCGACCAGGAGGGCAACCTAGACCCATGGGCGGCATGTCCCGACCGCGCAGAGCCGCTCGCCTCAGGCGACCCCGTGCCCCAGGCAGCTCGCAGTCCGCAGGGCGCTGCGGGCCGTGGGCGACGCGGACAGGCTTCGACAGCTCTCACACCACGGCAGGCGCGGTCGGTAGCAAGGGCCTCCAATCACGCCGCGACCACGACACCGTACACCCGCCGGGAGCAAGCGAACTCGAGGGCCGCGCTCACGGTGGCCCGAGAGCTGCTGCAGTGCAAACTGCTAGAGGGCGGCCGCGACGTGCTGCTGGAGCGGGTGGCAGAGCTCCTGGGCTTTGCCGCCTCGGGGGCTCACCCCTTCTGCACCCAGCTCCGATCTCCAACCAAGGGCGGCCCGCTCGGGGGCCCCCGCGCGCGCCCGCGGGCTCCAAGGCTACTCCAACACCAGCGAGGCTGTCAGCACCGGACCGGCGGCGGCGCAGCCCCCGCTCCTGGTCCGCGAAGAAGAAGGGCTCGACGCGACCCGCGGCCCCAGTGGACAGCCGCGCTGCCACCCCATGGTAGGCGCGTCAGGCAGGACCGCGTGGCGCGCAGAGCACTACGGCGTGGCCTTCGGGGTGGCGGCACCAGAGGAATACGTGCCCCTCATGATGGACCAAGGACACTCACACGAGGGAGAACCAGGCTCGCTCCTCAGCCCAAGCCGGGGGGACGAGGCGCCAGAAGCTGAGCCCTTCCAGGAGTCTTGGGACGGTCCCACTAGGCACGCTGGAAGCAACGATTATCGGGTACCGCTAATTCTTCAGCAGGCATACGCTAACCATGGATCGCAGGAGGTGCAGGTTGCCGCAGCGGGCAGCTGCCCCGCTCCCACAGCCTCCTACCCCTCGGGAGGAGGACGCAGGGGGCTGCAGGAGAGGGGCAGGGATTCGACATCACCACCGCCGTGTTCGGAGCAAGGTGTTCTCAGGAGGTAGGCCCTCCGCTGGGGAGGTGCCCCAGGGCCTGCCCCCGGCGGAGGACCCGTGGTCGTCGGGGGAACCGCTGGCGACCGCTCTACCCCATCGGCGGCGTCCTGGTTTCCGGTCGTTGTTGATGGCACTAGAGTGTGGCGCAAGGCGGGGCCCTCATCTGGCAATATGAAGCAAGGCCAGTACCTGTGAAGAAGGCCCAGTGCCTGTGAAGCTCGCCGCCCCGTGACACTCTCACGTAATAATGAGTGGGGCTGTACACGCCCCGGAGTCTCAGGGGTGCCGGCCTCAGGCCCTGGGGCTCCCTCCCATGCCCAGTGGCAGCACTTAGCTCCGCGCTGGTGAGAAGACGTCCAAGACTAGACTAGGTGCCGGACGCGGCCTTTTGTTTGCTTTCGTTGCTCTTCCCCTTGGTTGACGATTTTCCCCGCTGGATTCAAGTTGGATTCGAATTTGAGATTTGCGTGTGTTCGGGGAAGGGGTGCTTAGTCTCGTTCGAGCAATTTCTCGCATTTTGGTTACCACTTCGCCTCAGCCGCCTCCCCTCGCGAGCCCCTCGCGAGCCGGGTCAGGCCTAGCTTGCGCGCAGCCCAGACTGTTGCCGCCACGTCCTCTCAGGAGGGTGTTTTACTGCAGATCCTACGGATTCAATCAGGGGACACGCAGGACGCCACAACCCCCGTGGGCTGCCTCGGGGCCAGCGCGGAACAAAGGTATACTAGCCGACCAGCGCGTCGCTTAAGCCAGCCACTTGGCATGGGCGCATGGGCGATGTGGCTTCTACTGATACGATAAACACAAGTTTTACATGAGGGCCCCCCCTCCAAAATGCTCTCACAGTCATCAGGCCAAAACCTGAGTTCTATTCATGCAGGGTAAGGAAGCAGGAACGATGTACAGTCAGTCGGACGAATCCCCCAATGCGTCCTCAGGAGCACCACCTGAGCCGTTGCTGGCGCCGCCGAACTCGCCATCGCTGTCCGCGTCGCCGCCAGCGGCGTCAGGGCCGCCCATCGCGCCGCCCTCGTCGGCCGCCACGATCGCATCATCGTTGTCTGAGGCAAAGGCCCTGATAAGAGCGTCCACATTGTCCTCCATCCAGTGCGCCAGGTCGCCTCGGACAGCCTGGGGGACTGGGGCGATGGCGGCATCAAAATCAAAATGGGGATCCATGTTCCGGAGGTGACTGAAGACGCGGGAAAAGGCGCGCCTGAGCAGGGCGCGGCTCCTCTCCTCCACCAACCTGTCAGCCCTGGTCGACCGCGCCTCCAGCTGCGTCACCACATCAGTGAAGAACTGGAGATTGCCCGCGTAGTTGATTGCGTGCGGCTCACCGACGGCCTCCTCGCAGATGTTGCCCAAGGCCGCGTTGGCTCTCTCCCGGAGAGTGGTGAGCATGGGGCCGTGCTCATGCTCCAAGATCCGCCGCTGACGTATCTCGTCCGCATTCTGATGCGCGACGGCCTCAGCCTCCTCCACCCGCTGGCGAAGAAGAAGCACCTCAGCCTGGGAGGTGGTTAACTCACCTCGCGCCACCTCAAGGGCAGCCCGAGAAGCATCGTCCCGCCGCACCGCCACCTCCAGCTTGGCCCTCAAAGCAGCAGTCCTGCCTTCATCTTCGGCCCGGATCAACCCCAGCTTCTCTTTGAACTCGTGCTCGAGGTTCAAATGCGCCATCGCCACTCGACGTCCGACCTCCTCCAGGACGTGGGCTTCCTGTGCAGCAACATCATCCTCCGCCTGTGTCACCAAGTGCTCCCTCGTCTCCAGACGCTCGTACTCACGGGTACGTTCGGCGGCTTCCAGTGTCAGCGCCTCCTCACGCTTCTGGAGCTCTGCTGAGTCGCCAGAGGCCATCTTCATCGACGCGAGGGCTGCCTCGCGCAGCTCCACCTGCTCCTCCAGCGAGTGGCACCAGGCCAGAAGCTCCCGAGCCCGCTCCTCCATAGCCGTTCGCCGCCGGTCAGCTTCCCGAGCCTCCTCAGCGGCCCGAGACCGGGCCTCCCGAGAGGCCACCAACGATGCCTTGGCCTCTGCTTCATCAAGATCGCGCTCACGACGCACAAGGGCGATGGCGCCCTCTAGCTCGTGCCTCTCTACAGCCAGGCGCAGGCCCTCGGCCTCAAGGCGCGCGTCTTCATCAGCAAGCTCCTCACCAAGCAGGCTCACTGCGTCAGTCGCCCTTCGAAGGAATCCTTGGCGGAGAGCGCGACGCTCCCGAGCGCGCTCGAGCACGTCTTCCACACCATCATCCGCCCCAAGCAAGCGTCGGGGGCCGCGAGTCAGCACTCCCCCTCCGGGCTGGGGGCTGGGGGCTGGCACCCTCGCGACGGCTGGGCACGCCGCGTCAGAAGCCCGGCCTGGGGCCAGCCTGTCCTCAGGAGAAGAGCGCAGGAAGCGCCTCAGCCAATCGCAGTTCACGACCAGGCGAGAGGCCCATGGCAGGCTGGCTATGCCACGAGAAGGCCCGCGAAGGAGGATCGCGAGGTGCGCGGGGCCATGGTGCGCCTCGGGATGGTTCTCCTCTTCGATCGCCCTCACCACAAGGGCTCCGCTGCTTGGAGCGCTCGAGGATGGTGGAGGGGGCGAAGCCAAGGGGGACGGCTCCTCAGCCGTCTCCGCAAGCTCGGCTGGAAGGGGCCTGCGGAGCAAGGGTCAGTACAAGTAACAGAAGGATCGGGAGCCAGGAAAGGAGAAGGCTTACTCATCAGTGGCGAAGTACTTCCTAAGCTTCAGTAGGCGGCAAGGGTAATCGTCGCCCAGGGCCTCCCTTCTCTTCCGGAGAGCCTCGAAGTTCACGCGGAAGCGGCCCAAGAGTTGGGCGCATGGATCAACCTTCGACGAAGACGGAGCGTCAAGGCGATCTGCGGCAGAGGTGCCTGCCTGATGTGCGCTGCCAATCGCCTCCCCAAGAGACGCAGCTGGAGCCTCAGGGGCCCCAGTCGCAGGCACTGAGGGCAGCTGATCGCCACCCTCAGCCTCAGCGGCACGGGCCCCAAGAGCTGCTTCCTCATGAGCCTCGCCCGGCGCTGTCACCGCGCCGGGAGCCCCCTCGGCCTCTGGCGCCTCGTGCCTCCCTGCTCCGCCACTCGAGGATGAGTCGCCTTGGCTGACTGGTAGGGCAGTCACCACCACTGGGTTCTCGCGAGGCCCCTGAAGGCCGGCGGGGCGCGGCCCCCACTCATCAAAGACAGGCATCTGCTCACAAAGTCGCCCCTGCTCTGGCAGAGGTACAGCAAGGCCCCTCCCTGCCGGACGCTGCCGGGGTTGGGGTCCCCAGCTAGGGTCAAGAGCATCGTCCTCAGCACCTCAGGAGTCAGGTCCTCTTCCTGGAGCCTCATACGATCCTCGCGCCCACGGAAGGCCCACATCCGGCGAGAGTGGCGTTGAAGAGGAGCAACGCGGCATAGCAGGAACTCCTTCACCACCTTGGGCGCTGTCACGCCAAGCGACCTCAAGAGCGCGAAGCGGCGCCAGACGAAGACGAGCCGGGGGCTCTCAAGCGTCTCCTGGCCCCAGCCCGAATTGGGGACAGCAAGCGAGGTCGGCTCCAATAGCAGGGGGTTGGGCACCCCTGCGTCCACATACAGCCACCGCTCGCGGAACCCGACCGCGGGCAGGGGGAGCTTGAAGTCAATCCCAGAGGCCGCCGTCTCAGGCGCGGCAACGAAGCTCACGCAAGCCCAACATTGGGTAGGGTCGACAAGATGCAACGAGAAGAAGTGGCGCAGCAAGGCAACCGAAGGAGGGATGCCCACCATAGCTTCGCAAACAAAGGCGAAGACCGAAAGGAGGGTGATGGATTCAGGACCCAGATGCATCATGTGGATCTGATTGTGGGAAAGCATGGCATTGAAGAAATCAGAAAAGGGGGGGAACCAGACCCGCCCACAGGGCGTCGGCAAGATACGAGACCTCGGTGGCTGTCCTGTCGATGGAGAAGTGGGACGCGGGCCAGGCCGTCGTCCTCCCGCATTCATTGAAGATGGTGGCCAGAGCCAAGCTGACCTTGCCCAAGCCCTCGGCAGGGGCCACCGACGGCGGCAGGCAAGGCAGAGACACGGGTTTCTTCCCTCTCCCCTTCTTCGTCGGAGCCATGGCGATGGGAAGGGGGGAGGGAGGTTCGAGATTGAGTTGAAAACAGAAACCGGAGTTCGAGCGGAGGAAGGACAGAGGGCGCTCGAGCGATAAAAGGGAACGGTGCCGCCCACATCCAATCAACCGCCACGCGGTGCCCAAGGCCGCAGGCTGTTAGGGCCCGCGGCGCTTCGCTCTTGCCCTTCTGCCTCCCTGCATGGCCAAGCCCGAGCACGCCTTGGGCCCGGGGGCTACTGTCGGCGTTCTGGGAACGGGGGTCCCCAGACTTGCCTGCCTGCGGCCTGCGGCGTGGCTCAAAGGGGGGCAGCACGGCCCGTCTTCACCAACACAAACCCAAGACCCTCGCGAGGGGCCAAGCCTCGCAGGGCGGACGACGCGAAGCTTCCTCAGACACGGCCTCATCAGGCTGGCTCACGAGGGGGCGGAGAGATCAAGGCGGGGTACCTCACAAGGTGCCCGTGACACAAGCCATGACGACTCAGGGCGCCAGGCGGGTGCCAGCCCGCGCAGCGGCCTCCTTTCCTCTTTGGTGCAAAGGGGACAAGCGCAGCCGTGGAGTACCGAGGAATCAGGCAAAGGTTGCCATTTCGGTGCAACGAGACCAAGACCAGGAGGACTACGAGACGGAGGTCACCGCGGAGCCCAAGACGGCGTCATCACCAGAGCTTTGCACAGGCGAAGACTACTTTTGTCAGGATAGCTGATACTTGCTGTCCCCCTTCAAATTAGCCCGCCATTGTTGGCTCCCTTCCCGCTCAAAATTTTGGGAGAGGACCAGGGCCTCTATAAATAGGACTAGTCACCCCCAGGGTATAGAGGATCGAGAACCAGCCAACCCAGAAACAAGCTGGGGTCGAAATCAGGTCGGTCGGAGGAAAGCAGAGATAGAGAGAGAGAGAGAAAGGTGACTGAACTCCTCCGAGTAGTTCATCGCTCCAGCCAAGAACAGACCCTCGCGAGGCTGTTCTCCCTTGTATTGTCCATCATCATCAGCCCAAGAGGCAATCCACCATACCACACACTGGAGTAGGGTATTACACCACAACGGTGGCCCGAACCAGTATAAACCCTGTGTCTCTTGTGTTGTTCTTTCCTTAGTTTAGATCCTAGCATGGCGGAGGGGTGCAGGTAGGTAGGAGGCGAAATCTCCTCGCGCACCCCAGTGTTCGAACCTCAAGGGTCTGCCGGAACCCGAAATCCGACAGTTGCATTCTTATTCTCTAGCTTGCGTCTGAGGCTAAAATTGTCCTCCCTCAGATCCTCATTCTCGAGTTCGAGTTTCATTATCTTTTTGCATAATTCCACCTTGCTGTCCTACAAAAACAAGGTGGGATAGATTGGACCTTAGGGAGGCTTGACTTCTTGAACTCCACATGCATATCACCAGGTTGAGGTAGTGGATCGCCCTCTTCGTCAGAGCTTGTCCCCTCCTTCACCTTTGGATCATAGTCTTCTTCTTCCTCCGTAGTCCAACCATAATGTTCCACATCCCCATATACCTTTGGGTCTGTGATATAATCGCCATGTAGCTCTCTCCCTCTGAATCTTGGGACGACATCTTGCTCCAAATCTGCTGCAGAGACAACTCAAAACGAGAACAGAGGATTTTGTCATGGTACGGTGGTTAAAACCTTTGCGAGATTATATAATGAATTTTTACCGACCAAAAGAAGTATCGTGCAAGAAAACGAAGTCCAGAATGCACATGAGGTGGCCACAAGGTCGGGGGGCGTGCCCAAGGGGTAGGGCCCGCCCTCCACCCTTGTGGGGGCCTCGTGTCTCTTTCGGACTGCTTTTAATTTTCCTAATTTTTCAAATACTCCAAAATAGAGAAAATTTATCATTGGAAACGTTTTGGAGTCGGTTTACTTACCGTACCACATACCTATTCCTTTTTAGAGTCTGTAACGTTCTGGAAAGTGTCACTTATGTACTCCTCCGGTGTTACAGTATTAATTATATTGGTCTCAACATTTATGGGAGTACCTGAGATATAATGTTTGATTCTTTGACCATTTACCACCTTCGGATTTGTGCCTTCGGCGTTGTTGATTTTTATGGCACCGGAATGGTAAACCTCCTCAATAATATAAGGACCTTCCCATTTGGAGAGAAGCTTTCCTACAAAAAAATCTTAAATGAGAGTTGTATAGGAAAACATGATCACCTACATTAAACTCACCCTTTTGTATCCTTTTATCATGCCATCTTTTAACTTTTTCTTTAAACAACTTGGCATTCACATAGGCTTTGGTTCTCCATTCATCAAGTGAGCTAATGTTAAATAACCTCTTCTCACCGGCAAGTTTGAAATCATAATTGAGATCTTTAATAGCCCAATATGCCTTATGTTCTAGTTCAAGAGGCAAGTGACATGCTTTTCCATAAATCATTTTATACGGAGACATACCCATAGGGTTCTTATAAGCAGTTCTATAAACCCACAAAGCATCATCAAGTTTCTTAGACCAATTCTTTCTAGATCTATCAACAGTCTTTTGCAAAATTAATTTAATCTCTCTATTGCTCAATTCTACTTTACCACTAGACTGAGGATGATAAGGATATGCAATTCTATGGTTAACATCATATTTAGCAAGCATTTTACAGAAAGCCCCATGAATAAAATATGAACCACCATCAGTCATTAAATATCTAGGGACTCCAAACCTCGAAAAAATAACTTCTTTAAGCATCTTAATAGAAGTGTTATGATCAGCACTACTAGTTGGAATAGCTTCTACCCACTTAGTAACATAATCAACAGCAACTAAAATATGTGTATACCCATTAGAGGAAGGAAAAGGTCCCATATAATCAAAGCCCCAAACATCAAATGGTTCAATAACAAGTGAATAGTTCATATGCATTTCTTGATGTCTACTAATATTACCAATTCTTTGACATTGATCACAAGACAATACAAACTTACATGCATCCTTGAAGAGAGTAGGTCAATAGAAACCGGATTGCAATACCTTATGTGCAGTTCTATCTCCACCGTGGTGTCCTCCGTAAGACTCGGAGTGGCACTTGCGTAGGATCTGTTCCTGTTCATGCTTAGGTACACAACATCTAATAACACCATCTACTCCTTCTTTATGAAGGTGTGGGTCATCCCAAAAGTAATGTCTTAAATCATAGAAAAACTTTTTCTTTTGTTGGTATGTGAAACTAGGTGGTATAAATTTAGCAACAATGTAATTAGCATAATCAGTATACCATGGAGTATTATGAGAGGCATTTATGACATTTAATTGTTCATCCGTAAAGCTATCATCAATAGGTAGTGGGTCATCAAAAACATTTTCTAACCTAGACAAGTTGTCTGCAATGGGGTTCTCAGCTCCCTTTCTATCAATAATATGCAAATCAAATTCTTGTAGCAAGAGAACCCATCTAATAAGTCTAGGTTTAGCATCTTTCTTTTCCATAAGATATTTAATAGCAGCATGATCAGTGTGAATAGTAACTTTGGAATCAACAATATAAGGTCCGAACTTATCACATGCAAATACAACTGTTAAAAATTCTTTTTCAGTAGTAGCATAATTTCTCTGGGCACTGTCTAGAGTTTTACTAGCATACTGAATAACATTTAATTTCTTACCAACTCTTTGTCCTAGAACAGTACCAACAGCATAATCACTAGCATCACACATAATTTCAAAGGGTAAATTCCAATCAGTTGGCTGAACAATAGGAGCAAAAATCAAGCCTTTCTTAAGTATTTCAAATGCTTCTACACAATCATCATCAAAAACAAAAGGAACATCTTTTTGCGAGAGATTAGTGAGAGGCCTAGAAATTTTAGAGAAGTCTTTAATAAACCTCCTATAGAAACCAACGTGACCAAGGAAACTTCTTATACCTTTGATGTCTTTAGGACATGGCATCTTTTCAATAGCATCTACTTTAGCTTTATCAACTTCAATACCTCATTTAGAAACTTTATGCCCCAAGACATTACCTTCATTAACCATAAAGTGGCACTTTTCCCAATTCAAAACAAGATTAGTTTCTTCACATCTCTGCAAAACTCGATCAAGGTTGCTTAAGCAATCATCAAAAGAAGTTCCATAAACGGAGAAATCATCCATGAAAACCTCAAAAATGTTTTCACAAAAGTCAAAGAATATATTAGTCATACATCTTTGAAAGGTAGCGGGTGCATTGCATAAACCAAAAGGCATACGTCTATAAGCAAAGGTACCGAAAGGGCAAGTAAAAGTGGTTTTCTCTTAATCCTCTTTTGACACAGGTATTTGAGAGAAACTAGAATAACCATGTAGAAAGAAAAAATGTGTATGTTTGGATAATCTTTCTAGCATTTGATCAATAAAAGGTAGAGGGTAATGATCTTTTCTAGTAGCTTTATTTAATTTGCGAAAATAAATTACCATTCTATAACCCATAACAATTCTTTGAGGAATCAATTCATTCTTATCATTAGGGACAACAGTAATACCCCCCTTCTTAGGGACACAATGAACAGGACTTACCCATTGACTATCAGCAATAGGATAAATTATACTTGCCTCCAAAAGCTTTAGTATTTCATTTCTTACCACTTCTTTCATCTTAGGATTTAACCGTCGTTGGTGATCAACAACTGGTTTAGCATCTTTCTCCAGTTTAATTTTGTGTTGACATAGAGTGGGACTAATGCCCTTAAGATCATCGAGAGTATATCCAATAGCGGCATGGTGCTTCTTCAGAGTTTTCAATAATTTCTTTTCTTCATGCTCTGAAAGGTTAGCACTAATAATAACAGGATATATCTTCTTTTCATCAAGATAAGCATATTTCAGAGTATCAGGTAACGGTTTAAGCTCAAACACGGGATCACCCTTAGGTGGATGAGGATCCCCAAGGATTTCAACAGGAAGGTTGTGTTTCAAAATAGTTCCTTGATTAAAGATACTTCATCTATTTCCCTTCTTTCATTCATAAACATATCATTTTCATGGTCTAGCAAATATGTTCTAAAGGATCAGCACGAGGCACGGCAATAGAAGCAAGACCGACAATTTCATCTTTACTGGGCAATTCTTTATCATGGGGTTGTCTACGAAATTTAGAGAAATTAAAATCATGAGATATATCCCCTAAACCAATAGTAATAATATCTTTCTTGCAATCTATCTTAGCATTAACTGTATTCAAGAAGGGTCTACCAAATATAATGGGACAAAAATTATCTTGTGGGGAACCAAGAACAAGAATATCAGTAGGATATTTAATTTTCCCACACAAGACTTCAACATCTATAATAATCCCAATTGGTGATATAGTATCTCTATTAGCAAGCTTAATAGTAGCATCAATATCTTCTATCTCAGCAGGTGCAATATCGTTCATAATTTCTTTATATAAGGTATAAGGAATTGCACTCACACTAGCACCCACAACACATAAGCCATGATAACAATGATCTCCTATTTTAACAGAAACAACAGGCTTGCCAACAACAGGTCTATGTTTATCTTTAGTATCAGGTTTAACAATCCTAGCAGCTTCATCACAAAAATAAATAACATGCCCATCAATATTATCAACCAAGAGATATTTAACCATAGTGATAACCCACAAGTATAGGGGATCACAAGTTCACAACAGTTTTCGAGGGTAGAGTATTCAACCCAAATTTATAGATTCGACACAAGGGGGGACAAAGAATATTTGAAGGTATTAGCAGCTGAGTTGTCAATTCAACCACACCTGGAGATTAATTATCTGTAGCAAAGTGATCAGTAGCAAAGTAGTTTGATAGTTTTGATAGTAGTGACAGTACCAATAGTAACAGAAATTGTGATAGCAATAATTTTGTAGCAATCATAACAGTGATGATAGCAGTAGTAACTTAGCAGAAATAATATAAGATGAATTCGTAGGCAATGGATCGATGACTTGTTGGATGATATTCATCATGTGACAGTTATAAACTAGGGCTATTAGGTACTAGCTCCAGTTCATCGATATAATGTAGGCATGTATTCTGTAAATAGTCATACGTGCTTTATTAAAAGAACTTGCATGACATCTTTTGTCCTAGCCTCCCGTGGCAGCGGGGTCCATATTGGAAACTAAGGGATATTAAGGCATCCTTTTAATAGAGAACCGGAACAAAGCATTAACACATAGTGAATACATGAACTCCTCAAACTACGGTAATCACCGGAAGAAGTCCCGGTTATTGTCATTCCTGGGTTATCGGATCATAACACGTAGTAGGTGACTATAACTTGCAAGATCGGATCTAGAACATGGATATAATGATGATAACATAAACAGTTTAGATCTGAAATCATGGCACCCGGGCCTGAAGTGACAAGCATTAAGCATGGCAAAGTCATAGCAACATCAATCTAAGAACATAGTGGATACTAGGGATCAAGCCCTAATAATACTACCTCGATTACATGATGAATCTCATCCAACTCCTCATCGACCAGCGAGCCTACAAAGGAATTTCTCACTCCCAGTGGGGAGCATCATGGAATTAGTGATGGAGATGGGTTGGTGATGACGAAGAATGAAGATCCCCCTCTCCGGAGCCCCAAACGGACTCCAGATCTGCCCTCCCGAGGAAGAACAGGGCTTGGCGGTGGCTCCGTCTCGTGGATCGAAATAATTCTTTCTCCTTATTTTTTTCTCCAAAAGTAGGATTTTATAGCATTGGAATCAGGGTCTACAGGGCCATCAGGTGGGGACAACCCACCTAGGCACGCCAGGAGAGGGGGCGCGCCTTGGTGGGTTGTGCCCACCCAGGTGCCCCTGGCTCCAGAAATTCTTATTATTGATATAAACAATCCTCGCAAAGTTTCCTTCCATTCCGAGAACTTTTATTTCTGCACAAAAACAACACCATGGTAGTTCTGCTGAAAACAACGTCAGTCCGGGGTTAGTTTCATTCAAATCATGCAAATTAGAGTCCAAAACAAGGGGAAAAGCATTAGGAAAAGTAGATACATTGGAGACGTATCACATAGCAATACTAGGTTCAACTTTAATTTGCTCGGAGGGTTTGGGTGTTCTAATATTACTTTTGTTAACCATGATTGAAGCTTTAGCATGATCCTTTATTTTAACGGGAAAAGGTGGTTTCTCAATGTAAGTAGTAGGAACAATAGGATCAACATTATAAATAATAGTTTCTTCTTCAACTTTAATAGGTTCAACTACTTTAACTTCAATGGTAGGATGATATTTAAACCACTTCTCCTTAGGGAGATCAACATGAGTAGCAAAAGATTCATAGAAAGAAGCTACTATCTCAGAATTAAGTCCATATTTAGTGCTAAAATCACGAAAAGCATTGGTATCCATAAAAGATTTAACACAATCAAACTTAAGGTTTATACTCGACTCTTTACCTTCGTCGAGTTCCAATCTTCAGAGTTGCGTTTAATTCTTTCCAAATCCCATTTGAATTCAATATCCTTCTTCATATAGGAACCAGTACAAGAAGTATCGAGCATGGACCGATCATTATGAGAAAGCCAAGCATAAAAAATTTGAATAATAATTTCTCTTGAGAGCTCATGATTGGGGCATGAATATAACATTGACTTAAGCCTCCCCCAAGCTTGAGCGATACTTTCTCCTTCACGAGGCCAAAAATTATATATATAATTCTGATCACGATGAACCAGATGCATAGGATAAAACCTCCGATGAAATTCCAATTTCAATCGGTTGTAGTTCCATGATCCAATATCATCCAATAGCCTATACCGTGTCAATGCCTTTCCCTTCAAAGATAAAGGGACGACCTTTTTCTTGAAAACATCCTCGGGCATACCTGCAAGCTTAAATAATGCACAAACTTCATCCACATAGGTTAGGTGCATATCAGGATGTAATGTTCCATCTCTTGCATAAGGATTAGCTAGCAGTTTCTCTATCATACCCAAAGGAATTTCATAATAAATATTTTCAGTAGGTGCAGTAGGTTGAGGAGTAGCTAATTGTGGTTCTGGTCGTGGTGAAGATACCCCGAACAAACCCCTCAAAGGATTATTTTCCATCCTTACAAGTGACAATAAATTTCAGCACACTGTATAAATGTTTCCTTACCAAATTCCACTTACCAAAGGCACTTCACTCTACGGCAACGGCACCAGAAAAGATTCTTGATGACCCACAAGTATAGGGGTCTATCATAGTCCTTTCGATAAGTAAGAGTGTCGAACCCAACGAGGAGCAGAAGGAAATGACAAGTGGTTTTCAGCAAGGTATTCTCTGCAAGCATTGAAATTAT
This sequence comes from Triticum urartu, assembly GCF_056163025.1. Lineage (NCBI taxonomy): Eukaryota > Viridiplantae > Streptophyta > Magnoliopsida > Poales > Poaceae > Triticum > Triticum urartu. The sequence goes on from NC_141878.1 coordinate 491,335,105, forward strand.
CGGTAATAGATAGTTTTGGGATAAGATAAATTGTAACAGGTAACAAGTAATAAAAGTAAACAAGGTGCAGAAAGGTGGCCCAATCCTTTTTTTGTATCAAAGGACAAACCTGGACAAACTCTTATATAAAGCAAAGCGCTCCCGAGGGCACATAGGAATTGTTGTCAAGCTAGTTTTGATCATGCTCATATGATTCATGTTCGTTACTTTGATAATTTCATATGTGGGTGGACCAGTGCTTGGGTGCTTCCCTTCCTTGGACAATCCTCCCACTTATGATTAACCCCTCTCACAAGCATCCACAACTACGAAAGAAGAATTAAGGTAAACCTAACCATAGCATGAAACATATGGATCCAAATCAACCCCTTACGAAGCAACGCATAAACTAGGGTTTAAGCTTCTGTCACTCTAGCAACCCATCATATACTTATTACTTCCCAATGCCTTCCCCTAGGCCCAAACAATGGTGAAGTGTCATGTAGTCGACATTCACATAACACCACTAGAGGAAAGACGACATACATCTCATCAAAATATCGAACAAATACCAAATTCACATGATTACTTATAACAAGACTTCTCCCATGTCCTTAGGAACAAACGTAACTACTCACAAAGCATATTCATAATCATAATCAGAGGCGTATTAATTATCATTAAGGATCTGAAAATATAATCTTCCACCGGATAAACCAACTAGCATCAACTACAAGGAGTAATCAACACTACTAGCAACCCATAGGTACCAATCTGAGGTTTTGGGACCAAGATCGAAAACAAGAGATGAACTAGGGTTTGAGAGGAGATGGTGCTGGTGAAGATTTTGATGGACATTGACTCCGTCTCGAGGAGAGGATCGATGGTGATGACGATGGCGACGATTTCCCCCTCCCGGAGGGATGTTTCCCTGGCAGAACAGCTCCGCCGGAGGCCTAGATTGGTTCTGCCCAAGTTCTGCCTCGAGACGGTGGTGCTTCGTCCCGAAAGCTTCTTCTTCATTTTTTCCAGGGTAAAAGACACCATCTAGCCAAAGATGGGCACTGGCGGCCTGCCAGGGGGCCCACAAGGTTGGGGCGCACCTAGGGGGTAGGGCGCGCCCTCCACCCTTGTGGCTGGCTGGTGGCCCCCCTCTGGTACTTTCTTCGCCCAATATTTTTTATTTATTCCAAAAACATGCTCCGTGAAGTTTTAGGAATTTTGGAGTTGTGCAGAATAGGTCTCTAATATTTGCTCCTTTTCTAGCCCAGAATTCCAGCTGCCGGCATTCTCCCTCTTGATGTAAACCTTATAAAATAAGAGAGAATAGGCATAAGTATTGTGATATAATGTGTAATAACAACCCATAATGCATTAAATATCAATATAAAAGCATGATGCTAAATTGATGTATCATGCTCCTCCTAAAATAATGTAGAGGAGAAGTTTAACGATCTGATCTCATGCTTAGGCACATAACAAAGGACATACCTCTTTGAAGAAGGAGGGGGCTCGACAACGCTCCCGCTTTCCTTTCGTTTTGAATGATCGCCTTGCGTAAAGGCTGCCTTCTCGGAGGCCGCTCTCACCGGAGTGCGGCTTGCTGAGCGTCGATCCTATGAAGCACAAATTCGGTGTGATGGATAAGGTGCAAGTAGGGGTTTCTTCTTGAAGAAGCTTTTAGAGTACTTACAATGGAGAAAGGGTAAAGGCGTGGGTAGTCGGCTGTAATAGCCACTTCCGAGCCGTCAAGGCTTGCTTGATAAAATACTCCATCATCAAACTCTATGTATATATTTGGATCCTCGTAGAAGCCGGGGTCTTCGTTGCGAGCATAATCCTCTGGCTATGGGGAGGGGCAATGAATGTTCTCAACCACCTTCCTCCATGACTGCTTTAAGACAACAAGAACAATTTGATTAGCATGCATCGATAACAAGGTAGAACAAGTGCTGATAATCAAAAACTTACCCATTCGATGTGGTTGTACATGGAAAAGCCTTCCCGGCAATTTAAACAGAGAAAATCTTCTTTTCCAGCAAAGTACCAGCAAAGTACATTACCCTCATCAAGGACATGTACGATAATGTTGTGACAAGTGTTCGAACAAGTGATGTCGACACCGATGACTTCCCGATTAAGATAGGACTGCATCAGGGGTCAGCTTTGAGCCCTTATCTTTTTGCATTGGTGATGGATGAGGTCACAAGGGATATACAAGGAGATATCCAATGGTGTATGCTCTTTGCGGATGATGTGGTGCTAATTGATGATAGTCGGACGGGGGTAAATAGAAAGTTAGAGTTATGGAGACAAACCTTGGAATCGAAAGGGTTTAGGCTTAGTAGAACTAAAACCGAGTACATGATGTGCGGTTTCAGTACTACTAGGTGTGAGGAGGAGGATGTTAGCCTTGATGGCCAGGTGGTACCTCGGAAGGACACCTTTCGGTATTTGGGGTCAATGTTGTAGGAGGATGGGGGTATTGATGAAGATGTGAACCATCGAATCAAAGCCGAATGGATGAAGTGGCGCCAAGCTTCTGGCATTCTCTATGACAAGAGAGTGCCACAAAAGCTAAAAGGCAAGTTCTATAGGACGGCGGTTCGACCCGCAATGTTGTATGGCGTGGAGTGTTGGCCGACTAAAAGGTGACATGTTCAACAGTTAGGTGTGGCGGAGATGTGTATGTTGAGATGGATGTGTGGCCACACGAGGAAGGATCGAGTCCGGAATGATGATATACGAGATAGAGTTGGGGTACCACCAATTGAGGAGAAGCTTGTCCAACATCGTCTGAGATGGTTTGGGCATATTCAGCGCAGGCCTCCAGAAGCTCCAGTGCATAGCGGACGGCTAAAGCGTGCGAAGAATGTCATGAGAGGGTGGGGTAGACCGAATTTGACATGGGAGGAGTCCGTTAAGAGAGACCTGAAGGATTGGAGTATCACCAAAGAGCTAGCTATGGACAGGGGTGCATGGAAGCTTGCTATCCATGTGCCAGAGCCATGAGTTGGTTGCGAGATCTTATGGGTTTCACCTCCAGCCTACCCCAACTTGTTTGGGACTAAAGGGTTTGTTGTTGTTGTTTGTTGTTGTAAAATCTTCTTTCTCCACCTTATAAAGGTCGGCTAAGATTATGGCCAGTTCGTCTGGGGTATCCGGGCCCTTGCGTCTATAACGAGATGCGGCGTCCTCTCCATTGTAACACCATAAAGGGGTCACTCTGGACTGGAGAGGCTGAATACATCGCTTTATCATGATGGCCATGACTTCGATTATTGAGAGCTCGGAATGAGCAAGTAATCTGACCTTGCCGACCAACCTCTTCACTTCCGCACTATCTTCCTCCTTGGGACTCCGGGGGCACCAATTGAGGCATTTCTTCAAAGGAGCACTGGAGAATTCGGGGAGACCACGCCGAATTGGGTCCGGAAGGGGAACATCCTCAATGTAAAACCATTCCGAAGACCATTCTTGGGATACCTCCTTTGGAGTTTCGATAGGGTAACCCGATCCAGCTATGCGCCATACTTCGGCGCCACCCATTTCAAATACGGAACCTCCTCGATGACAAGGAACAAGGCAAAAGAACTTTCTCCATAGTTCAAAATGAGCCTCGCAGCCCAGAAACAGTTCACAGAGAGCGACAAAACCTGAGATGTGCATAATAGAACCTGGAGTGAGATTATGCAGGTCGGAACTAAAAGCCCCCTTGGAAGTATCTGGAAAATTGAGAATGGACTTCAACGCTGAAAGAACCGGCTGGGATACTGAGAAAGCAGCACTATTAAAAAGAGCTGAAGACGCTAAAGCTGCTCTTAAGCCGATGACTGAAGAGTTATCTGGCTTAAAGCGACACATTAATCATATGACAGTCGCCATCTTTGGTAAGTGACACTTTACTTCAATCTTTCATAACCGATTTACTTTGACCCGCCTCGCGACTTATCAGTATGTTTGCTCAACAGGCCCCAGGAGCTCCAACCTTGACCAGGATAGGCTTGTGAAGCTCAAAGCCGTGTACACCCTGGTGGAATAATTATATACTGGCACTCAATGGACCATAGCGGCTATCTCCCATAGCAAACAACCACCCACACTTCAGGGAGGTACTGGACAAACTGTCTGTCATGCCCCAAAGACTGGAAGAGATAAAGCAATCATCCGCCCGAGCTGGTGCCATTACCGCTCTAAGTCGGGCCAAAGCGTGGCAAGTAGAATTAGACCCGGCAGAGATGGCCACTGGATGTCCAAGACTAAAAGAAGATGGATATCCTTTTGAGAAGACAGACTTACCAATTGCGTGAAAGAGATGCATCCATTGGCGTGCAAACTGGCTGAAGAGACTGATTTATCCATGTACCAGGCATCATACACCATGGATAATGCCAAAGTTAAAGCGCCTGCTTATGAAGTTGTGGATCTCATCCCTCCAATGCGTAAGCATACCTTTGCTCTTGATATTGATCCGTCCACACTTATCAATGATGAATTTGTATTCAAGGCCTTAACTAGCATCGACTGGACGTCACCTGACTTCCAGATGGACGAAGAAGAAGAGCTGGAGCAGGATGACCCGGAGTCATCAACCCACCGTGACGATGGCAACTGATCTCAGGCGGCTCTTAATCATGGATTAAGCACATTGTGTTTAAAAACACTTAACTTCAATTGACAGGTCCAGTGTGGCCTTGTAATAGCCTAGATTTGCAAACAATTATCTCTCATGCCAATGTGCATGTTTATCTTTTGAATGCTTAAACTGCTGATCTGATTTTTATGATCCGCCGCTTGTGCTTATAATGTTATCAGTCATGTGGGTTAGATCGAATATTATCATACCACCTGCACACAAGGAAAAAGCATGTGCCCTGGTGGTTTAAGCCAAGGCGGGTAACAAATCCTGATATAATAGTCTTTTATAGAAAGACTAAAGGCTATCTAAGCCAGAAATATGCTGGCGACTTACAATCGAAAAACCAGGGCGGTTTACCAAACCCTGAACATTCATATCATCATGAAAAAACATACATGTAGATTAATATCATGGTAACTCCTTTGATAATGATAAGCCGTAGACATGAAATATCATGATTTTTGATTGCTCGAGGCAAATATCCTGGCGGCTTACAATCCGCTATCAGGGTGGGTTACCAACCCAATATGCTCAATTATAAGTCATATAATCAAGGCTACATGGCCTGAACTGCACTAAAATATACTTGAGCAGAAGAAATCGTTGATGGACGCAAATCCAAAATGTCCAGCAGAAAAAGGCAAGTGCTTTTATAGGCCGCACAACCTTAAAATTCAAGTGCTTTCATGGGCCGCACAACCACTAAGATTCGAGTGCTTTCATAGGCCGCACAGCCTTAGAGTCGTCCTCGCTCACTGTAAGCTGGCCCTCGCATGATAAACCATCGTTTTAACTTTAACAAGTTCATGGTCTTAGTTAAAAGATTGACTGGTAAGAGTACAGCAGGTCATTTAGGATTACTTGGTGGAGTAGCATCATGTCGATAGTCAGGTCAAAACTCAGTTATGGCATGAAAACCGGTCAAGTGGGTATGAAAGTTATACTTATTGAGTAGGAAGCCCCCAAGCGACCTCTGGCATGGAAGCCGATCAAGAGGGTAACAATAGCTATGCTCATTGAGAAGGAAGCCCCCAAGTGACCTATAATATGGCATGGGAGCCGATCAAGAGGGTAAGAATAGCTATGCTCATTGAGCAGGAAGCCCCCAAGTGACCTATAATATGGCATGGAAGCCGATCAAGAGGGTAAGAATAGCTATGCTCATTGAGGAGGAAGCCCCCAAATGACCTTATGAACAAACAATAAAGACTCAAATACTTAGAAATGAAACGACAGAGGCCCTGAATTATCAGGGATGCCGGCTTTACTATATTGATCATAATATATACATTGATGAAAGTATGTATAGCACAAGAGCCTGTGGCTCAAGTGTAATAAGGCCGAAGATGAGCGATATTCCAAGGCCGGTGAGTCTCTTCCTCCGATGTGCGTGAATCCTTGTGTTCTCAAATATCAATGAGGTAGTATGACCCATTGTTCAGGTTATTGCTGACCACAAAAGGTCCTTCCCAAGGTGGGGATAACTTATGCATATATGTTTGATCTTGGATTAACTGGAGCACCAAGTCACCTTCTTGAAAGGTTCTGGTCTTGACTCTGCGGCTATGGTAACAACGCAGATCTTGCTGATATATCACCGAACGAGCTGCCGCAAGGTCACGCTCTTCATCCAACACATCAAGGGCATCCTGACGTGCTATTTCATTGGCAGCTTCAACATAAGCCGCCACACGGGCGAGTCGTGGTGGATATCGCTTGGAAGAACCGCCTCTGCCCCGTTGACCATGAAGAAGGGTGTATAACCCGTGGACCTGTTGGGAGTAGTATTGATACTCCAAATTACAGAGGGTAACTCCTCAACCCAACAACCCGGCGTTCGTTGTAAAGGAACCATAAGCTGATTGGTCCTCTCAGCTTGACTGTTAGACTGTGGGTGAGCCACTGATGCAACATCAAGACGAATATGCTCTCGTTGATAGAACTCTCTCATAGCACCCTTAGACAGATTAGTGCCATTATCAGTTATCATACTGTGAGGGTAGCCAAAACAAAAGATGACTTTCTTAATGAATTGAACCGCCGTTGCCGCATCACACTTACTGACCGACTCTTCCTCAACCCACTTAGTAAACTTGTCAACCGCCAACTAAAGGTGGGTCTTCTTATCCTTAGTCCTCTTGAAAGGTCCAACTATATCAAGCCCCCAGACTGCAAATGGCCATGTAATTGGAATCATCCTCAATTCTTGAGCTGGCACGTGAGCCCGTCGAGAGAATTTCTGACAGCCATCACACTTACTAACAAGATCCTCTGCATCAGCATGAGCCATCAACCAGTAAAATCCATGATGAAAGGCTTTAGCCACAAGAGATTTAGATTCGGTGTAATGGCCACAATCACCTTCATGTATTTCCCTTAGAATCTCACAGCCCTCTTCAGGAGAAACACAATGTTGGAACACGCGTGTGACGCTACATCGGTGTAGCTCGCCATTGACAATAGTCATAGATTTAGACCGCCGGGTTATCTGCGTGGCCAAAGTTTCATCCTCAGGTAACTCACCCCGGGTCATATAAACCAAATAGGGAACTGTCCAATTAGGGATGGCATGGAGAGCCACCACCAACTGTGCCTCTAGGTCAGGAACTGCAAGATCTTCTTCGGATGGCAACTTAACTGAAGGATTATGCAATACATCAAGAAAAACATTAGGGGGTACCGACTTAGGCTGCGACCCGAGCCGGCTCAAAGCATCAGCCGCCTCGTTCTTCCTTTGATCCAGATGCTCCACCTAATAACCTTTGAAGTGACCAGCGATATTATCAACCGCCCAGCGATAAGCCGCCATGAATGGGTCTTTAGAATCCCAAGTGCCAGAGACCTGCTAAGCCATCAAATCTGAGTCGCCAAAGCACCTGACCTGGCTTAGATTCATCTCTTTGGCCACATTTAGGCCATGAAGCAAGGCCTCATATTCGGCTGCATTGTTAGTACAGGGAAACATCAGCCTTAAAACATAACAAAACTTGTCACCTCGTGGGGAAGTCAAAATAACTCCAGCCCCCGAGCCTTCCAATTGCCTGGACCCATCCAAATGAATAGTCCAATACGTATTATCAGGCTTCTCCTCAGTCATCTTCAACTTTGCCCAGTCATTGATGAAATCTGCAAGATCTTGAGACTTGATAGATGTCCTTGGCATATACTTCAAACCATGGGGTCCAAGCTCAATGGCCCACTTGGCCACTCGGCCTGTGGCCTCTCTATTTTGAATAATACTCCCTCCGTTCCTTAATATAGGGTGTATAGTTTTTGGCACGGATATTAAAGAACGCATGTGGAGGAAAAATTTCACAAGTTTTGGGCGATATTACACCAGACTAATTGACATGAGAAAATAGAGGAGCTTGCCTAATATAAGAAAATGCAATCAAATCCCTAAAAACATTATCCAGACGAGTGGTGCAACACAATACACCTTATATTTTGGAATTTTTTTTCAAAAATCTATGCACCTTATATCAAGGAACGGAGGGAGTATCTCCTAAGGGAGCAGAACCGACCATAGTGATGGGATGACCAAGAAAATAATGCTTCAACTTGCGACTGGCCATGAACACCCCATACACTAGCTTCTGCCAATGTGGGTAGTGCTGCTTGGACTCAATTAAGACCTCACTGACATAATAAGCCGGCATTTGGACTGGATACTCCTTACCCGTATCTTTTCTTTCCACTACAACCACCACACTGGCGGCTCTGCTGTTAGCCGCCACATATAAGAGCAAAGGCTCTTTCTCAATGGGAGCTGGAAGAACCGGCAGCTCAGCCAACTGCTTTTTAAGTGCCTCAAACGCCTCATTAGCAGCATCACTCCAAACAAAATGATCTGTTTTCTACATCATCTAGTACAGAAGAATAACCTTTTCTCCCAGGCGGCTTATAAACTGGCTTAAAGCAGCAATATGACCCGCCAAACACTGGACATCATTGATGCACGCTGGCTTAGCCAACGAAGTGATAGCTTTGATTTACTCCAGGTTAGCTTCAATACCTCTCTCAGAGACTAGAAAGCCCAAGAACTTGCCTGCAGGCACACCAAAAACACATTTGTCCGGGTTAAGCATCATTTTGTAGACCCGGAGATTATCAAAGGTCTCTTTCGGATCATCCAACAGAGTCTCCTTATTTCTAGATTTCAAAACAATATCATCCACATAAGCATGAACATTACGTCCAATCTGATTATGGAAACAGTTCTAGACACAACCCTGATAAGTCATACGGGCACTCTTCAGCCCAAAAGGCGTACCCACATAGCAGAAAGCTCCAAAAGGTGTGATGAAAGCCGTCTTCTCTTGGTCTTTAACTGGCATCTTAATCTTATTATAACCAGAATAAGCGTCCAGGAAGCTTAAACGCTCACAACCCGTCGTGGCATCGATGATCTGATCAATACGGGGAAGAGCAAAAGGATCAGCTGGACAAGCTTTATTGAGGTCTGTGTAATCCACACACATGCGTCAAGTGCCATTTTTCTTAAGTACTAGCACCGGTTTAGCCAACCACTCTGGGAGAAAAACTTCGATGATGAACCCAACCGCTAAGAGCTGGGCCACCTCTTCTCCAATGGCCTTACGCCTCTCTTTATTAAAACGACAAAGGAACTGCTTGACTGGCTTATATTTAGGATCAATATTGAGAGTGTGCTCAGCGAGTTCTCTTGGTACACCCGGCATGTCTGAAGGCTTCCATGCAAAGATGTCCCAGTTCTCACGGATGAACCCGATGAGCGCGCTTTCCTATTTTGGATCCATATTAGCACTGATAGTGAATTGCTGGGATGAGTCTCCAGGGACAAAATCAACCTGTTTAGTGTCATCTGCCGACTTAAACTTTAGCAAAGGGTCCTGCTCCGTGGTTGGTTTTTTCAACGGAGTCATATCCATCGGGTCAACATTATCTTTATAAAACTTCAACTCTTCTGTGGCACAGGCCGTCTCAGCATAAGCAGCATCACCTTCTTCACATTCCAAGGCTATTTTCCTGTCACCATGGACTGTAATGCTACCCTTTCGACCTAGCATCTTAAGCTGCAAATACACATACCAAGGTCGTGCCATACACTTGGCGTAAGTCGGCCGTCCAAATAGAGCGTGATAGGGGCTTTTGATCTTGACCACTTCAAAGTTCAATGTCTCTGCCCTGTAATCATATTCACTGCCAAAAGCTACTTCCAAGGCAATCTTACCATCTGGGTATGCCGACTTACCAGGCACCATCCTGTGAAAGATTGTAGAGAACGGCTTAAGATATTTGTCAGTCAAATTCATACAGCGAAAAATATCATAATAAAGGATATTGATACTGCTTCCTCTGTCCATAAGCACCTTAGTGAACTTGTAACCTCCAACCCGAGGGGCTACCACTAAAGCCAGCTAACCCAGATTGTCAACCCGGGGCGGGTGATCCTCACAGTTCCATACAATTGGCTGCTCTGACCATCGTAAGTATCGAGGCACTGCTGGCTCAACTGCGCTTACTGCTCTTTTATGAACCTTCTGATCTCGCTTGTGCATGCTTGTTGTGAAAACATGATATTGGCCACTATTAAGCTGCTTTGGATTACTCTGATACATTGACTGTTGTTGCTGGTTACCCTGACTGGGCTCCTGGTTATAACTGCCCTGATTGCCCTGACCCTAATATCCAAAATTTGAGCCACCACCTCCGAAGTCGGGCCCATGTGAGCCGGATCCTGACCCCCGTGTGGTTCATTATTGTTATTGTGGTCCTGATGAAAGCTGGAGTTCTTGTATTCCTTCATGATAAAGAAATCTTTCCACATATGAGTCGACGGACTATTCGGAAGACTGTGCTTTGGGCAAGGCTGGTTCAACATCGCCTCAAGGTTGAACTTTGGCCCTCCAAACTGTGGTGGTTTTCCCTTACAACATTGATTGCTATTCTGTGTGTTGGTATTGGCCACAAAATTTGACCCGCCATCATTTTGCTTGCGCTTACCATTACTACCCTGGTTATGCCCTGTCATATTTTGCTGATGCCCTTTTCCATTGCCATTCTTCTTCCCCTTGTTGGACTTCTCCTCATCAAACCCAGGGTTTTTAGTGTTGTCAGAGTCGGCGTATTTGATGAGGGCCGCCATGAGCTCTCCCATGTCATTGCAGTGACGTTTAAGCCGCCCTAACTTCTGCTTGAGAGGGGTGAAGCGACAATTTTTCTCCAGAATTAGAACAACAGAGCCGCGCGTTGATGCTATCTGATGAATGGATAATGGCGGAAAACCGGCGAACCCAGTGGTGGGCCGATTCGTCCTCTCGCTGCACACAAGCATACAGATCAATGATTGACATGGGTTGTTTACATGTGTCTTTAAAATTCTGAATAAATCGCGCCTTCAACTCAGTCCATGAATTGATATAATTGGGGGGTAATCCCTTCAACTAGGTTCGAGCCGACCCATCCAGCATCATGGTGAAGTACTTGGCACCTAGATCATCATTCACGTCCAGCATCTCCATGGCCAGCTCGTAGCTTTCTATCCAAGCCTCAGGTAGAAGATCAGCTATGTAATTAGGCACCTTGCAAGGACCCTTAAAATCTTTGGGAAGACGCTCATTTCGTAGAGCCGGCACCAGACACAGCACACGAACCACCCTGGAAGTCATCCCAACCTCTACAGACGCCAAGGGTTCAACTGAAGTCATTGATGAGCCGCTAACTGAGCTGCCAGCTCTGCCTCTTGACGAGCCCTAGCCTGATCCATCGGGGCCTAAACATTGTTATCATCACGCGACGGGTCATGCCCATGGGGCGGGTTACGACGCCACTCGCTACTAGAAACCGCCGGTGATTCAATGCGCCGACTATAACTTCGGCTGTGGCATGGAGTTGAATCAATTCGCTCATGGCTATATGAATAAGCCGCGTGTTGAGCTACTGCTATTTGAAGAAGTTCCATAGCCTTCTGGGCCTCGACCGCAGCGGCAGACTCACCTTATACTGGAAGAGCCGCCAGCCGCGAAGCCGCGTCAATCATGTTATCCAGCGGGTTGGAATAATGACCCGGAGGTGTTAACACCTGCTGAGGCGAGGTTAATTCCAAACGAGGCGGGTTTGTTACATGAGGTTGAGTCGTCGCCCTGGTCACAGGCGCCTCAGCAGCCCGGGTCACCCCGGGTTTACTTGGCCCTGCTCCAGGTATCATAAAAAGGTTTCTCCCTTCAAACTATGGAGGTAGGTGGCTATGGTGCCTTCTCCGAAGAACAACATTTGATGCATTCTGATCCAAGTTTAACGGAAAAGCTTCTGCTTGAATCCGTTGTGACTCGGCCGCCAACGCGGCTCGCGCCGTTGCCATCCTGGCGTTCTCAGCGTTAAGCTCCTCTCTAGCTTGAGCTACCTCATCCCACAATTTCGCAACTTCCACATTATGTTGTGCTTGAGTCTCCGGGGTTACCTCTGCGGCCAACAGAGTTGCCAAAGCATCCAAGAGTTCGGATAAGACTTGAGCCAGCAAGCGCACACGGCCGCTCGCCCCTAGCCGTTGCAGCAGTCGTTCAATGATAACCCACAAGTATAGGGGATCGCAACAGCTTTCGAGGGTAGAGTATTCAACCCAAATTTATTGATTCGACACAAGGGGAGCCAAAGAATATTCTCAAGTATTAGCAGCTGAGTTGTCAATTCAACCACATCTGGAAACTTAGTATCTGCAGCAAAGTGTTTAGTAGCAAAGTAATATGATAGTGGTGGTAGCGGCAACAAAAGTAAAGACATCAAAAGTAATGTTTTTGGTATTTTGTAGTGATTGTAACAGTAGCAGCGGAAAAGTAAATAAGCGTAAACCAGTATATGGAAAACTCGTAGGCACCGGATCAGTGATGGATAATTATGCCGGATGCGGTTCATCATGTAACAGTCATAACATAGGGTGACACAGAACTAGCTCCAATTCATCAATGTAATGTAGGCATGTATTCCGTATATAGTCATACGTGCTTATGGAAAAGAACTTGCATGACATCTTTTGTCCTACCCTCCCGTGGCAGCGGAGTCCTATTGGAAACTAAGGGATATTAAGGCCTCCTTTTAATAGAGAACCAGAACAAAGCATTAGCACATAGTGAATACATGAACTCCTCAAACTATGGTCATCACCGGGAGTGGTCCCGATTATTGTCACTTCGGGGTTGCCGGATCATAACACATAGTAGGTGACTATAGACTTGCAAGATAGGATCAAGAACTCACATATATTCATGAAAACATAATAGGTTCAGATCTGAAATCATGGCACTCGGGCCCTAGTGACAAGCATTAAGCATAGCAAAGTCATAGCAACATCAATCTCAGAACATAATGGATACTAGGGATCAAACCCTAACAAAACTAACTCGATTACATGATAAATCTCATCCAACCCATCACTGTCCAACAAGCCTACGATGCAATTACTCACGCACAGCGATGAACATCATGAAATTGGTGATGGAGGATGGTTGATGATGACGACGGCGACGAATCCCCCTCTCCGGAGCCCCGAACGGACTCCAGATCAGCCCTCCCGAGAGGTTTTAGGGCTTGGCGGCGGCTCCGTATCGTAAAATGCGATGATTTCTTCTCCCGGATTTTTTTCTCATCGAAACTCAATATATGGAGGTGGAGTTGGAGTCGCAGATGCAACAGGGGGCCCACGAGGTAGTGGGCGCACCCTAGGGGGGGCGCCCCCCACCCTCGTGAGAAGGGTGTGGACCCCCTGGTCTTCATATTTGGCCAGGATTTTTTATTGTTTTTTCTAAGATGTTTCGTGGAGTTTCAGGTCATTCCGAGAATATTTGTTTTCTGCACATAAAACAACACCATGGTAATTCTGCTGAAAACAGCGTCAGTCCGGGTTACTTCCATTCAAATCATACAAGTTAGAGTCCAAAACAAGGGCAAAAGTGTTTGGAAAAGTAGATACGACGGAGACGTATCAATTCCCCCAAGCTTAAACCCTTGCTTGTCCTCAAGCAATTCAGTTGACAAACTGAAAGAAAGAAAGAAAAACTTTTACAAACTCTGTTTGCTCTTGTTGTTGTAACTATGTCGAGCCAGCATTTAAGTTTTCAGCATAGATCATAACTAACCATATTTGCAATAATTCTCAGGTCTCACAATTACTCATATCAATAGCATAATCAACTAGCAAGTCATAATAATAAATCTCGGATGACAACACTTTCTCAAAACAATCATAATATGATATAACAAGATGGTATCTCGCTAGCCCTTTCTGAGACCGCAAAACATAAATGCAGAGAACCTTTAAAGATCAAGGACTGACTAGACATTGTAATTCATGGTAAAAGAGATCCAATCATAGTCATACCCAATATAAATTAATAGTGATGAATGCAAATGACGGCTGTGCTCTCCAGCTAGTGCTTTTAAATAAGAGGGTGATGACTCAGCATAAAAGTAAATGGATAGGCCCTTCGCAGAGGGAAGCAGGGATTTGTAGAGGTGCCAGAGCTCAGTTTTGCAATAGAGATAAACTGTATTTTGAGCGGTATACTTTCATTGTCAACGTAACAACTAAGAGATGGCGATATCTTCCATGCTAAACACATTATAGGCGGTTCCCAAACAGAATGGTAAAGTTTATACTCCCCCTCCACCAACAAGCATCAATCCATGGCTTGCTCGAAACAACGAGTGCCTCCAACATACATCATGTCCTAGGGGGAGTTTTGTTTGCAATTAATTTTGATTTAGTTTGCATAAAGCATGGGACTGGGCATCCCGGTGACCAGCCATTTTCTCGTGAGTGAGGAGCGGAGTCCACTCCTCTTGAGAATAACCCGCCTAACACGGAAGATAAGGACAGCCTTTGTTGACACATGAGCTATTCGAGCATACAAAACAGAATGTTAATTTGAAGGTTTAGAGTTTGGAACATACAAATTTACTTGGAACGGTAGGTAGATACCGCATATAGGATGGTATAGTGGACTCATCTGGAATAACTTTGGGGTTTAAGGGATTGGATGCACAAGCAGTATTCTTGCTTAGTACAGGTGAAGGCTAGCAAAAGACTGGGAAGCGACCAACTAGAGAGCGACAACAGCCATGTACATGCATTAAAATTAATAAACATTGGATGCAAGCATGAGTAGGATATAATCCACCATGAACATAAATATCGTGGAGGCTATGTTGATTTGTTTCAACTACATGCGTGAACATGTGCCAAGTCAAGTCACTTAAATCATTCAAAAGAGGATACCACCCCATCATACCACATCATAATCATCTCAATAGCATGTTGGCATACAAGGTAAATCATTATAACTCATAGCTAATCAAGCATGGCACAAGCAACTATGATCTCTAATTGTCATTGCAAACATGTTTATTCATAATAGACTGAATCAAGAACGAGGGACTCATCATATTTACAAAAACAAAAGAGGTCGAGTTCATACCAGCTTTTCTTATCTCACTCAGTCCATCATATATCATCATAATTGCCTTTCACTTGCACGACCGAACGGTGTGAATAATAATATGAGTGCACATGCATTGGACTAAGCTGGAATCTGCGGGCATTCAATAAACAGGAGAAGACAAGGCAATATGGGCTCTTGGTTAAATCAACAATAATGCATATAAGAGCCACTTCAACAATTTAATTATGGTCTTCTCCTACCGACCCCCAAAGAAAAGAAAAGAAATAAGCTATTTACACGGGAAAGCTCCCAACAAGCAAAAGAAGAACGGGAAATATTTTTGGGTTTTCTTTTTAATTATTACTACTACAGCAGAAAAATAAACTACTACTAAATTTTTTGGTTTTTCTTAAGGTTTAACAAACACACAAGAAGAAAGCATAAAAAGGAAAATAAACTAGCATGTATGATACAATGAAAAAGTATGAGCACCGACATCTAGCAATGAGTGTGTGTGAGCATAAATGTAATGTCGGTGAGAAATACGTACTCCCCCAAGCTTAGGCTTTTGGCCTAAGTTGGTCTATGGCCACGGCTGACCTGGCGGATATCCATAATAATAGTTGTTGGGGTCATACTGTGATGAGGAGGAATAGTTGGGATCATACTGATGTGCAGCGGTTAACGCCTGCTATGCTGCAGCGTGGAGTCGAGCTGCCTCCGCTCTCCTCTTGTACTCTTCTGCCTCCTCTCTGGTAATAAGATATCTTCCTTTTGTCTGTGAATCAAAGAAGGCAGGAGCAGGGAGAGTAATACGGAAAACACGTCTTTTATAAAAAAATTAAGCGATATAGGAGTGGTGATTCAGGCCTCTCGACAAACTGGTGCGAAGCCATAGAGTCATAATCTAAATATGAAGGAGGCAACTCCATATCACCCTCACGAATGTCTATCTCAAGAAAATGAGCTAAGCGAGTTGCATAAATTCCTCCAAAGAAATCTCCATTATGTCTATTATGATGCAACCTATGAGCTACAATGGCTCCCATATGATAAGATTGGTCTCCTAACACAGCACTCCTAAGAATGCTAAGATCAGGGACACACATGTGACATGCTTCATCCTTAGCATTTATGCATCTACCGATGAAGAGAGCAAAATAATGTATAGCAGGAAAGTGAATGCTCCCTATGGTAGCCTGTGTTATATCTCTAGATTCCCCCACAGTTATACTAGCAAGAAAGTTTCTAAATTCAGATTTAGGGGGATCCCTAACACTACCCCATGATGGAAGTTTGCATCCAAGAGTGAAATCCTCTAGGTCCATGGTATAAGATTTATCATAAAGATCAAACATGACTGAAGGAGAATTACACGAAGATGAATACTCAAACCTCCTCACAAATGAACTTGTGAGATCATGATACTGGGGGCATTTGTTAGCCTCAAAATCCTCAAGACCGGCATTGCGCAAATACGCTTTGAATTCTTCTTTAATTCCCGCACGGTCCATAAAATTTTCCGACGGCCATTCGCAAGGCCACACTGGAGCGTCTCTTGGTGGATCCTCGTCAGCATCACACATAACAATCCTGAGTTCTTGCTTCTTAGAGGAACCACCTTGGAACATCTTCCTAAACATATTGTTTTTCTCTGAAAAATTCTGAAATTTTTAGTAACTTCAAAATAAAAGTAAATCAAACTCAATAATATTGATAGCAACTACTCCTACAAGTGGCTAGAGCCTATATCAAGCATTAGAACTATTTGGAACCATATAAATTTGACGTGCAAGCTCAAGAACATGGTCACCTATGCAGCACAAATTTGCAAAGAATAAAGCACTAGAACAAAAACTAATTGGACCAATGGAGGAGTCACATACCAAGGAACGATCTCCCCAAGCAGTTTTGCGAGAGGTGCTTTGAGCAAGGAGGTCGAAAATCGCAGCAAAAATGGCTGGAACTCGTGCTTGAGTTGGTTTTTCGGGTTTGTGTGAGAAAGAGGAAGAAGATGGGTGCTGGGATAAGTGGAGGAGGGCCACCGTGGGCCCACGAGGCAGGGGGAGCGCCCTATAGGGGGGGCGCCCACCACCCTCGTGGCCAGGTGGCAGCTCCTCCCGCAATAATTTTTGCACAGTAAATTCTCAAATATTCCCGAAAAAATCATATTAAATTGGCATGGCATTCTGAGGACTTTTATTTTCGGGATATTTTTATGTTTGCACGGATAAGTCAGGAAACAGAAAGAAAAAAATACTATTTTTACTTTATTTAATATAAATAACAGAAAGTATAGAGAGGGTACAGAAGTTTGTGCTTCTAGTTTAATCCATCTCATGCTCATCAAAAAGAATCCACTAACAAGGTTGATCAAGTCTTGTTAACAAACTCGTTCCGATAGTCATGAAACCGGAGAAATTTCGAATAACACTAAGTTACCTCAACGGGGATATGCACGTCCCCAATAATAAGAATATCATATTTCTTCTTGACAGTAGGAAGAGGAAATTCAAAACCTCCAAATATAATCGATGGAATTTTTCCAATAGAGTTGATACTATGGACTTGAGGTTGTTTCCTCAGAAAGTGTACCGTATGCTCATTACCATTAACATGAAAAGTGACATTGCCTTTGTTGCAATCAATAACAGCCCCTGCAGTATTAAGAAAAGGTCTTCCAAGAATAATAGACATACTATCATCCTCGGGAATATCAAGTATAACAAAGTCCGTTAAAATAGTAACGTTCGCAACCACAACAGGCACATCCTCACAAATACCGACAGGTATAGCAGTTGATTTATCAGCCATTTGCAAAGATATTTCGGTAGGTGTCAACTTATTCAAGTCAAGTCTATGATATAAAGAGAGAGGCATAACACTAACACCGGCTCCAAGATCACATAAAGCAGTTTTAATATAATTCTTTTTAATGGAGCAAGGTATAGTAGGTACTCCGAGGTCTCCAAGTTTCTTTGGTATTCCACCCTTAAAAGTATAATTAGCAAGCATGGTGGAGATTTCAGCTTCCAGTATCTTTCTTTTATTAGTAATGATATCCTTCATATATTTAGCATAAGGATTTGTTTTGAGCACATCAGTTAATCTCATACGCAAAAAGATAGGCCTAATCATTTCAGCAAAGCGCTCAAAATCCTCGTCATCCTTTTTCTTGGATGGTTTCGGAGGAAAAGGCATGGGTTTCTGAACCCAAGGTTCCCTTTCTTTATCATGTTTCCTAGCAACAAAGTCTCTTTTATCATAACGTTGATTCTTTGATTGTGGGTTATCAAGATCAACAGCATGTTCAATTTCTACATCATTATCATTACTAGGTTGAGCATCATCATGAACATTATGATTACTATTTTTACTAGGTTCATGTTCATTACCAGATTGTGTTTCAGCATCAGACATAGATATATCATTTGGATTATCAGGTGGTTCAGCAATAGGTTCACTAGAAGTTTGCACAGTTCTATCATTTTTCTTCTTCTTCTTTTTAGAAGAACTAGGAACATCAATATTATTTCTTTGAGAATCTTGCTCGATTCTCTTAGGGTGGCCTTCAGGATACAAAGGTTCCTGAGTTATTCTACCAGTTCTAGTAGCCACTCTAACAGCATAATCATTTTTCTTACTATTCATTTCATTAAGCACTTCTTTTTGAGCTTTAAGTACTTGTTCTACTTGAGTGCTAACCATAGAAGCATGTTTGCTAACAAGTTTAAGTTCACCTTTAATATCAGCCATATAATCACCCAAGCGTCTAATCATATAAGCATTTTCTTTTAATTGTCTACCAAAATAAGCAGTGAAGTCGTCTTGCTTAAACATAAAGTTATCAAACTCATCCAAGCACTGACTTGCAATTTTAGTAGGAGGGACTTCAGCTTTATCATATCTATAGAGAGAATTTACCTTAACTACCTGTGTCGGGATATCGGGATCAGGAGGTTCTTCAGTAAATAAATAATTAAGATCATATGTTTCTTCAACAGGCGGTATATTAAGACCATGTATTTCTTCAATAGGAGGTAAATTCTTAACGTCTTCAGCTTTAATACATTTTTCTTTCATAGATTTCTTTGCCTCTTGCATATCTTCGGGACTGAGAAATAGAATACCTCTCTTCTTCGGAGTTGGTTTAGGAATAGGCTCAGTAATTGGAGCAGGAGTTGGCTCAGGAGCTGGCTCAGGAGCTGGCTTAGGAGGTGCCCAATTATTTTCATTTGTTAACATATTATTCAATATAATTTCAGCTTCATCCGGTGTTCTTTCCCTGAAAAGAGAACCAGCACAACTATCCAGGTAATATCTGGAAGCATCGTTTAGTCCATTATAAAAGATATCAAGTATTTCAGGTTTCTTAAGAGGATGATCAGGAAAAGCATTAAGTAACTTGAGAAGCCTCCCCCAAGCTTGTGGGAGACTCTCTTCTTTAATTTGCACAAGATTGTATATTTCCCTCAAAGCAGCTTGTTTCTTATGAGCAGGGAAATATTTAGCAGAGAAGTAATAAATCGTATCCTGGGGACTACGCACACAACCAGGATCAAGAGAATTAAACCATATCTTAGCATCACCCTTTAATGAGAACGGAAATATTTTGAGTATATAAAAGTAACGAGATCTCTCATCATTAGTAAACAGGGAAGCTATATCATTTAACTTAGTAAGATGTGCCACAACAGTTTCAGATTCATAGCCATAAAACGGATCAGAGTCAACCAAAGTAATTATATCAGGATCAATAGAGAATTCGTAATCCTTATCAGGAACACATATAGGTGAAGTAGCAAAAGCAGGGTCAGATCTCATTTTTATCTCTAAGTGATTCTTTGTTCCATTTAATTAATAACCTCTTAAGCTCATATCTATCTTTGCAAGCAGAAATAGCGGCAGAAGATTCCATATCAAAAGGATAACCCTCAGGAATAACAGGCATATTTTCATCATCACTATCATCATCGTATTCAGATTCAATAATTTCTTTTTCTCTAGCCCTAGCAATTTGTTCATCAAGAAATTCACTAAGGGGTACAGTAGTATCAGGCATAGAAGCAGTTTCATCATAAGTATCATGCATAGCAGAAGTGGCATCATCAATAACATGAGACATATCAGAACGAATAGCAGAAGCAGATGCAGGTGTCGCAAACTTACTCATAACAGAAGGTGAATCAAGTGCAGAGCTAGATGGCAGTTCCTTACCTCCCCTCGTAGTTGAGGGATAGATCTTGGTTTTTGGATCTATCAAGTTCTTCATAGTGTCCAGCAGATATAAATCCCAAGTGACTCAAAGAATAGAGCTATGCTCCCCGGCAACGGCGCCAGAAATTAGTCTTGATAACCCACAAGTATAGGGGATCGCAACAGCTTTCGATGGTAGAGTATTCAACCCAAATTTATTGATTCGACACAAGGGGAGCCAAAGAATATTCTCAAGTATTAGCAGCTGAGTTGTCAATTCAACCACACCTGGAAACTTAGTATCTGCAGCAAAGTGTTTAGTAGCAAAGTAATATGATAGTGGTGGTAGCGGCAACATAAGTAAAGACAGCAAAAGTAATGTTTTTGGTATTTTGTAGTGATTGTAACAGTAGCAGCGGAAAAGTAAATAAGCGTAAACCAGTATATGGAAAACTCGTAGGCACCGGATCAGTGATGGATAATTATGCCGGATGCGGTTCATCATGTAACAATCATAACATAGGGTGACACATAACTAGCTCCAATTCATCAATGTAATGTAGGCATGTATTCCATATATAGTCATACGTGCTTATGGAAAAGAACTTGCATGCCATCTTTTGTCCTACCCTCCCGTGGCAGCGGGGTCCTATTGGAAACTAAGGGATATTAAGGCCTCCTTTTAATAGAGAACCGGAACAAAGCATTAGCACATAATGAATACATGAACTTCTCAAACTATGGTCATCACCGGGAGTGGTCCCGATTATTGTCACTTCGGGGTTGCCGGATCATAACACATAGTAGGTGACTATAGACTTGCAAGATAGGATCAAGAACTCACATATATTCATGAAAACATAATAGGTTCAGATCTGAAATCATGGCACTCGGGCCCTAGTGACAAGCATTAAGCATAGCAAAGTCATAGCAACATAAATCTCAGAACATAATGGATACTAGGGATCCAACCCTAACAAAACTAACTCGATTACATGATAAATCTCATCCAACCCATCACCCATCCAGCAAGCCTACGATGCAATTACTCACGCACGGCGGTGAACATCATGAAATTGGTGATGGAGGATGGTTGATGATGACGACGGCGACGAATCCCCCTCTTCGGAGCCCCGAACGGACTCCAGATCAGCCCTCCCGAGAGGTTTTAGGGCCTGGCAGCGGCTCCGTATCGTAAAACGCGATGATTTCTTCTCCCTGATTTTTTTCTCATCGAAACTCAATATATGGAGGTGGAGTTGGAGTCGGAGATGCAACACCCCCTGGTCTTCATCTTTGGCGAGGATTTTTTATTGTTTTTTCTAAGATGTTTCGTGGAGTTTCAGGTCATTCCGAGAATATTTGTTTTCTGCACATAAAACAACACCATGGTAATTCTGCTGAAAACAGCGTCAGTTCGGGTTAGTTCCATTCAAATCATACAAGTTAGAGTCCAAAACAAGGGCAAAAGTGTTTGGAAAAGTAGATACGACGGAGACATATCATTCAACCAGAGGTCATAGCCGTGGCAGTCGATGGATTCACCATCTGTTGTGTACCGACCATGAAGATAGCAGCCCTGCTCGGCGGCTCATAGGAGTCTGGAATACTGTTGCCATCGGAGTAGCCCCCAAGCCCGCCATCTTGTAGTTGGTAGATTGATTCGGTCTCGCTGATTGAAGACTCATCACCTGAATAGATGGTCATCTCTCCACCAGACACATAACCTTCCTCAAGATCCACCCCATGAACAAAGCCGACGAAAGCACACTTCCGGGTGGGTTGGACCTTGGCGGGTCTTGCGCGCCGAGTTGTTTCAATGGTGTCGGTGTAGGCGTCTGGCTCAGGCTACGATTCGCCGATCTTGCCGATGAAGACTTGAATTCCGCCAAAGGGGGCCCAGTACCCGTACTCGATTGAATCGGCCTCGGGACCCCAGCCAGCATCATCGATGTAGATCTTGCCGCGGCGGCTCTTGGTCATCCGGCCCATGGCGTATCCCTTGATCCCTGAGAAGCTGCCCTTCAAGAACTCGAAACCACCATGCTCTGGCCCCACGGTGTGTAAACAAACTACTGAAAATTAGAAACTAAGTTGTTTCCACATTATGCTAGCATGAGTAAAAACATTGTATGATCTTATGATGATTATCTACATAATTAAAATTAGAAACTAATTTCTATGGGGACATTTACAAACATTCCATGCAAAAAATGTTGTGTGAAAACATCCATAATAACTACTCCATGATCTAAAGCAGAAATTGCCAAGGTTACATAAACTGAAAATTGCCATGGTCTAATTTGGAAAAATTGCCATCCGCTAACTAATAAAAATGCCATGGCACCCAAAAATAAATCAATAGTAGGAATACCATGGTCTGATTGCTAAAAATGGCATGGTGCCTATAATAAAAATGCCCTTTATAGAAAAAATTGAGAACATGGCAATTTTTCATGTATAACTAAATGTACATTTTTGCCGTGCCAAAAATGTATAATTTTCCATGTACAGTTTGTACAATGAATTCATCGTGTATAAATAAAATTGCATTCCGCATTGCCATTTGTGAGAAGACGTGGGAATTTGTCTGAATAGCTTTGTCGTGTGTCATCAATGGTGATTACAAACCAAGAAAATGCGAGAAATGTTGTAGAACAAGTACTGATGGAGTTGCCCATGGGTTGACTTTTGCATGAACTAGTGCAAAACACCAAACGTTTTTGGGCTAGATCGTGAACATAGAAAAAATTGAAAACAAAACTGCTAGAGCTGCAATTTTATAGGTGTCGAGTACAACTACCATACTACCTACAGTAATAAAAAGTGTCATGCTACCTACAATAAAACTACCATGATCTAAATAATAAAAATGCCATAACCTAAAAAATAAAAGTGCCACATTAACTTAGTCATGTGGACATGGAAAAAATTAAGAATTTTGTCCTTTTGGACAAAGATGGCAAACTTAGAGAAACCAAAACAACTTGTTTCACAGGGCAATTGTGGAGGGGACAAAATTATAAAAATAGCTTTGTAAGTGGCATTATATAAGAATTTTCCATGAGGCAGACCATATGACATGCACATTAGCCATTGGAACACACAATTTCGAGTTGAAAATTCGAAGAAGAAAAAAGCATACTTTAATGTAGAATGTACATGGAGAAAAAGTACCTTAAAATTGCCAATGGCAAAATATTACCAGGAGGCAAACATTGTCGTGCATGGCAAAAAGTAACTTAAATTTGCCAATGGCAAAATCTAGAAGGGGGCAAAACATTATTGTGCATGGCAAAAAGTAACTTAAATTTGTCATTCATTTGTTCAAAATAAAAATTGCCATGATATGTAACAATAAATTTGTCCACAAAAATTGTTGCAAACAAATAAATCGAAGATAAATTGTCATGGTGTCCATTCCTACATAGTACAAAATTGCCATGTACATTTGTGCCTAGAATAACCAAGCTACACAAGATAGATTTGCCAGATGTTCAATAATTTTCATGGTATATACAAATTAAAAAATTCCATTGCACATACAAAGTTTGTCATAGAATATATAATAAAAATGCCATCGTAGATACTTTTTTGCCAAGGCACAAAAATGAAAAACAACATGGTAGAGTGAATTTGCCATGAAATCTAAAACTAGACGGGATGATGCATTAGCAGTCAGCACACAAAAACTAGGTGGAAACTACTATATGAATTAGTTCAGCTCACTCCAAAAAGTACTTAACAAAAAGAGCATCTCCCTGCCAATCAGAACCTTTCAAAAACTTGAGTACCATGTAGATAGCCTTGAAGAGCCGGAAAACTTCATCTCTCTGCCAGCAAACCACCGCTCCACAACTTGCTTCTCCTCCCGGTGCTACTTGTGAGCTGCGTTGGGATTTCCTCAAAGAGGAGAGGATGATATAGTACAATAGAGATAAGTATTTCCCTTAGTTAAGAACCAAGGTTATCAATCCAGTAGGAGAACCACGCAGAACCTTGTTAGCAGTGCCCGCACACACAAAAGCAAATACTTGCATCCAACACAATCAAGGGGGCCGTCAATCCCTTTGGCAGTTATTTGCAAGGATCAAATCTTATAGTGGTAGATAGATTAAATAAAAACACAAAATAAAATAGCGGTAATAAAATTGTAGCTAGGTATTTCTGGATTTTATATACGATAAAAGTAGACCCGGGGGCCATAGTTTTCACTAGAGGCTTCTCTCGAACAAAAAGCATACGGTGGGTAAACAAACTATTGTTGGGCAATTGATAGAAAAGCGCATAGTTATGGTGATATTCAAGGCAATGATCATGTATATAGGCATCACGTCCGAGACAACTAGAGCATCTCCTGCCTGCATCTACTACTATTACTCCACCCATCGACCGCTATCCAGCATGCATCTAGGGTATTAAGTCACAAAAACAGAGTAACGCCTTAAGCAAGATAAATGATGTAGATAAAGTAAATCCAACCAATATGAATAAACCTCATCATTTTATCCTTAATGGCAACAAAACAATTATGTGTCCTTTCCCCTACTTTGTCACTAGGATGGAGCACCGCAAGATTGAACCCATCACAAAGCACCTCTCCCAATCAATCTAGTTGGCCAAACCAAACGGATAGATCAGAGAGAAATACAAAGCTAAAACAATCATGCATAAAATAATTAAGAAGAGACTCAAATTTTCTCATGAATAATATGATCATAAACCCACAATTCATCAGATCCCAACAAACACACCGCAGAAGATTACATCGAATAGATCTCTAAGAACATCGAGGAGAACATTGTATTGACGATCAAAGAGAGAGAGAGAAGAAGCCATCTAGCTACTAGCTATGGACCCGTAGGTCTGCGATAAACTACTCATGCATCATCGGAAGGGAAGCAAGGTTGATGTAGAAGCCCTTTGTGATCGATTCTCCCGCCAGTAGAGTAACGGAAAAGGCCTGTAGATGGGATCACGAAAGAACAGAGACTTGCAGCAGCGGGAAAAGTGTTTCGGGTGGCTCCCTAATACGTCTCCAACGTATATATAATTTTTTATTGTTCCACGTTGTGATATTATCATTCTTGGATGCTTTACAATGATTTTATAGCAACTTTATAACATTTTTTGGGACAACCTATTGACATAGTGCCCAGTGCCAGTTGTTGTTTTTTGCTTGTTTTTTACATCATAGAAAATCAATACCAAACGGAGTCCAAATATAGTGAAACTTTTTGGAGAATTTTTATGAACCAGAAGGAACAATATGGGCCAAAGAAGTACTAGAGGGGTGCCTCGAGGGGGGCACAACCCACCTGGGCGCGCCTGGGGGCCCAGGCGCACCCTGGTGGGTTGTGCCCACCTTGGTGGCCTCCCACACCACCTACTCACCCTATAAATACCCAAATATTTCAGAAACCCTAGGGAAGTCGACAAAACACAATTCCAGCTGCCGCAAGTTCCAAAACCACGAGATCCAATCTAGACACCATCATAGAGGGGTTCATCATCCTCATTGGTGCCTCTCCGATGATGCGTGAGTAGTTCATTGTAGACCTACGGGTCCGTAGTTAGTAGCTAGATGGCTTCCTCTCTCTCTCTTTTGATGCTCAATACAATGGTCTCTTGGAGATCTATTTGATGTAACTCTTTTTTGCGGTGTGTTTTTGGGATCCAATGAACTTTGAGTTTATGATCAGATCTAGTTATCCATGAAAGTTATTTGAGTTTTGATCTCGTATGCATGATTATTTATAGCCTCATATTTCTTCTTCGAATCTTTGGTTTAGTTAGGCCGACTAGATCGATTTTTCTTTCCATGGGAAGAGGTGCTTTGTGATGGGTTTGATCGTGCTGTATTCTTTCCTAGTGACAGAAGGGGCAGCAAGACACGTATTGATCGTTGCTATTAAGGATAATAAGATGGGGTATATTCCTACATGACTAGATCTCGTCTACATCATGCCACCGTTCTTATCGCGTTACTCCGTTTCTCCATGAACTTAATACACTAGATGCATGCTGGATAGCGGTTGGTGTGTGGAGTAATAGTAGTAGATGCAGGCAGGAGTCAGTCTACTAATCTTGGACGTGATGCCTATATATTGATGATTGCCTGGATATCTTCATAATTATTTGAGGTTCTATTTCTAGAGAGAAGCCACTACTGAGATCTACGTCCCCCGGGTCTATTCTTTATCATATTTTCCTTGAGATCAACTTTCATTTGCTTTTGTTTTCAGATCTATTATTTCAAAAACCCAAAAATACCTTGCTTTTTTGTTACTTGTTTTATTTTGTGTTATTGCGAGATCTATTTATCTAAAATCATACAAACCAATCTATCTTTTGCCCGAGGAGGTCTTGACAACCCCTCTCACACGTCGGGTTGCAAGTATTTGCTCTTTGTGTGCAGGTACCGTTTATATAGTGTTGCTTAGTTCTCCTACTGGATTGATACCTTGGTTTTCATAACTCAGGGAAATACCTACCGTAGATGTGCTGCATCATCCCTTCCTCTTTTGGGAAATAACGACGTAGTTCAAGCCGCATCACTCTCTGATGTATTTGGAGTATTTGAGAATATATAGAGGTGGATTAGGTTAAGATGTGTCACGAGGGGCCCGCAAGGCTGGGGAGCGCGCCTAGAAATCTTGTTGATCCCTCGTGGATCGTCTAGTCTTCTCCCGAACCTTCTAGGGTATCTCTGGATCCAGAAAGAATTGTCAAAAAGTTTTGTAGCGTTTGGACTTTGTTTTCGATTTCCTCAAAAGCCAAAGACAAGCAAAAAAACAGCAACTGGCACTGGGCACTAGGTTAATAGGGTAGTCCCAAAAATGATATATAATTGCATATAATACATCCAAGATTGATACTATAATAGCATAGAACAATCAAAAATATAGATACATTGGAGACGTATCGTCACCCGGCATCGAGCAACCTCCACCACACACACAAATCATCTCCGTCAGTCGCCAGGGGCCGTGGAGCCCGAGCGCACAAAGACTCCCCACGACTACCCTTCATCGCTCCGCTCGGCTATGTCACCACCACTAGCGAACCAATGCAGGGCGTGCCTCCTTGCTTTTCCTTATCCTTCCTCGCCTCCTCCTATCTCCTCACGACCTCAACTCCTTATACAAGCTAGCCCAAGCGGTCATCTATGGAAGCCACCTGGTCGTGCCCCGCGTCAGTCTGTCGCCTGACACCTAGTGACCTCCCGCGAGCCATACAACCCGAGCTCGGTGCCGACCACCAGGGTATAGAAGAGCATAATGAAAAGGGTGAGGAGGAGCAGGACCAGGGAGCGGAGGTCCCCGCCAACCTCCCGCATTGTCGCGTCAAAGACACCAGCGGGACACTGCTCGTCGCTGGAGCAGAGCCAGGGAATGGAGGTTCTGCTCCAGCGACGAGCAGTGTCCCTGCTGACCTCCCATGCCGCCGCGTCGAAGAGACTAGCAGGACCGTTCTCGTCACCAGGGTTGGATAGTTGGGTCCCTTATCACTATCTGCGGACCAATCCGCGGACAAATATAGTGTCTGTTTTGGGGTCAGTGTTGGAGATGTCCTTATAATGCCAAATTATCTTTGTGTGTATGCGTTTGGATGTGCAAAAATTAATTGCATGCATATCGTTTTACATTATCAAGTAATTTCTCCAACTCATTTCGTTGTTGTTTTACTATAACTAGATGACCCGTTGCGCCAATGGCGCAAAGGCCGAGTGCAAGCCAAGTATTGAAAGAGTGTGCATTGACATATTGCTGCTCCAAAAGCACAGCTCATGATATTGTATGCAACAAGCAAGCGACAGGCACACTGTATGCAGCAAGCAAGCGACAGGCATACGCACAGGATTATCATAGTTTGTTTTACCTAAGATTCAAAATGATGCACTAAGTTATGTAGCAAAGAACTCTTGTGATCTGCTTAGATTGGATAGACAATCATGCAGAGGCCTTTGGATATGCACTTGAAGGCGAAAGCATATATTTCTTTCATCATGGCTGTTTCAAAAGCATACCACACAGTAGTCTAAGCAGCAAAGAACCGACAATTAAATGCACATGATGGCCTTAGGGGATTACGTAAGATCCAAAAGGATGATAAACGCAGAAGTCTTGGTTGGCATCTATAGTAATGCTAAATTATATAACAAGGGGCTCTTGCAACTTGCTTATATTGAGTAGACGATCAGGTGCAGTCCCTTGGAAGTGCATCTGAAGGCGAAAGCATATGCTTGCCCTTTGTTCATGCTAGATGACCCGTTGCGCCCATGGCTCAAAGGGCGAGAGCAAACCAAGCTTTCAGACCATGCAAATTGGAATATTTTAGAGACCGGTCTTAAAATCCATGAAGCATAAGGAAATAGATATTTAGGTATGATGTTCATAGATAGCATTATATATTACATTGGTGGTATATCGGTTCATGGTAAGCAAAGCTACATAGACAGAGATGTGGCATATAAATAGCTTCCCAGCTTATGGTAACTGACATATGCAATCATTTAGATCAGGTGGTCGTCGCTTCTTGCGCCATTGGCATACAAAATGACCTCATCATCTAAGCAACTCTTTATGGTGGCCATGTTTGGTGGTTGTCATTGGGCAAAGCAGAAATGTCTTCCATATCATCGTCAAATCCCCAATAACACTTGTTTGTTTTCTGTAGAATGTCCTTTGATTGTAAAGTTCTATCATTAAGGCGATCCACAACATACATTATCTGTGAGAGAATATGGTTGAGATTGTTGTCTTGAAGCATTGATGATGTTATGGAGTTGGTATTTATGATGCAATAAAGTTCCTTTACTTCCGTGTGATTTCTCCTTAGACCATTGCACCTGTTATTGCTCAGATAGTCTATTATTCCTTCTTTTTCTTTTAGCTCGTGTTACAGAACTTCTTTTTTAACCAATTGTAGCTTATCATAGTTGAACTCTTGTATCACTTTGTTGTAAGAGGTTTCCGTGTATTTAAGAGGTTTGTTTATCAGGCGATCTTTACCCTCTTCCAGTTTTTTGTAAACATAAATGAATTATTGATTTCTTTGCAAGTCCATTGTATACCTAGTACCTCAGATGGATAAAACTGAACAGTTGCCTCGAGACTAATGGTCCTTGCCTTGTGTGTTGAGTAAATTGCGTTTTGGAAGGCCAAGCTATAGTATCATAGCATCCAGAAGCACTTTTGATGGAATCTAATTTTTTTCCATCACAAGTTCACAACGGACTAATGATAGAGAGGAAGATATTATGAGCAAGTGTTTGAAGCTTTACAACGCATGATTTTATATGTGCCTATATATCTATTATTTTTTTTGTGACAAGAACATTGTTGATAAACAGTTGTAATGGTAACTGAATGTGGTGTTCACACGTACAATCTCAAACTATTGTGGTTTACCGTTGAGTCCCATGTAAAAAACATGTGCGCGTTGAAAATATTTGCATTTTTCAGTAAGTTTGTGTCCGAGCGACCATCTCAAACCTGAAGCGTTATGAGAATATTTGACTTTGTTAGTAGAAAAGTAGGTTTTATCAACCACTTAAGGTACTAATTCAAACCCTTCAAGATGAAAAATGATGTATAATTCAAACTTGCTGCGCTAAATGGCACAGAGTCCCATATAAAACTATTAATGCTTTGAAATTATTTGCATTTGCTAGTAAATTTAGATTTTAGCAAACACTTAGTGTATCAATTGAAACCCTTGTACATGAAAAATTAAGAGTATTTCTCTTAATTTGGATCGATCACATTTGCAAACATGGGATTGAAACAACGGTTTACATAACTAATACCTTGCATTTAGGATAACATACAATAAGATAGAATCAAAGAAATTGTTCTTCAAAATGGATTCTATAACCTTCATTACATGGAAACATAGAGCCTGTTATTGAGCAAGTTGATGATTTAGTTAATAAATGAATGCAAATCACAAAAGTTATTAAACTTTAGCGACTGCATAACCTTATCGATGATGGGATAAGGATATGACGATAATGAAAGTACTCCTAGAGCAAGTATTGTAATAACCCATTTTATCATGTCAAACAAATGCAAATGCCTCTCATGGTATCACTTAATCACATAGTTGCCTGGTCATAATGGAATGAGCGGAGTGAATAGCAAAAAAACTACCACATTACGGGTCATCGTTCCAAAAAACTACCGCTTTTTTAATCTTTTCAAAAAGCTACCACAAAATTGTTCTGTTGTTACAAAAAACTATCATGTCGCACTGATGACTACTTTGATTAACTTCAAACATTATTATGATAGCTCGGGTCCACTCGTCAGGTTGACCGTTAGTTTGACCATCGACAGGTTATGACAGGTGGGGCCTAAGTATTTTTTAGCAAACAGGTCCCCGAAACAAAATATAAAAGCAATCGTGTCCCTGGATTTTTTTTAAAAAGCAATCTCGTCCTCCCAGGGAGCTCGCGCCGGAGCCAGCCAGCACCACGCCGGCGAGCTCGTCAAGGCCGTCCAGCTCTGGCTGTGGCCGACGGGCAGCAACAGCCGCGGCGGGCTGGAACCGCCCGAGCTCCCTGGCTGCTCCCCGCCCGTGCTTGAACTCGCGGCCAGCGGTGGGGCGGACCTAAGCAGGCGGCGGCGCGTCCATGGCGTGGTGGTGGTAGGCCCTGGCGGCAGAGGTCGTGGCTGCGCCGGCCGTGGTGGTGGCTAGCCCGGAGGTGCTCCCCATGGCATGGTGGTGGTCGGCCCTGGCGGTGGCGGCCGTGGCTGCGCCGGCCGTGGTGGTGGCCGGCCCGGAGGCGCTCCCCATGGCGTAGTGGTGGCCGGACCAGGCGGCGACGGCGGCCGTGGCGCTCGGGATTTTGAGAGATAAGGGTGAGAGAGAGGGGGAGAAGAGAGATAAGGGAGAGAGAGAGAGCACTTACATGTGGGACCCAGCTGTAAGTTAACGGTCAAACAAACAGTCAACAAATCGTCTGTTTAGTAGCGAGCCCGACCTGTCATAAACAGGATTAATTCTAAGTCAGATGGTCATTTGAGTTTTTTGAAACAGCAGAACAATTTTATGATAGCTTTTTGAAAAGATTAAAAAAGCGATAGTTTTTTGAAACGATGACCCGTAATGTGGTAGTTTTTTGCTATTCACTCTGAATGAGCGCATGCCTAGTCATCAAAATTTTGTTCTATGCTCAAATCTTATCCTAACTGAATGAGCGCATGCCTAGTCATAAAAATTCTTATCATGACTATATGATTAGCTCATGCTTTTCATACCTCCCCCACAGCTTCAATCCCAAAAATTCTGAAAATAATTTTGTTACCTTAAATCAAGTGCGTTTCTTTAAATTTGAGAGAATGACAAAACTGTGATATATGTGTTTGGTGATGATTCAACTACTGGAATTTCATGAATATTTATATATGGCAGTTACATGTTATCTACAAACTCCAGTAAAAATTTCATGCATTTCAGAATTTATCACTTACCTACAGTTCAACCCAAAATTGGGGCAGATTTTATTTCGAATTTGAACAGTAGCATCTGTGAAATTTTCCAAGATATTTTTGTAAAATTCTGAGCACGGAAACATTTAGATCATGCTAATCTTGAGAAGCTTATGAAGGAATAGAGGAGGAAGAGATGTTCCAGTCAATCTCATTTGCATTTATTTTCATTCAGCCCCTGCCCTTGACACTGGCCAGTGGGTGAGTCCAGCAGCGCCATCTAGCAGGACAACGGACACGCGGCCGCAAACCAGCTACCCCTTCCCTCCTCACTTCATATCCTCTTCTCTTGGATCCCCTCTCTCGTCTAGCTCGCCGGGGGCACCGCCGCTCGCCGTTGCAACGCCGGTCACAGGAACCAGCGGGATTCGCCAGCCCTCAGTCCGGATCGACGTCCATGCCTCCAGCTCCGACATGCACGCCAGCTCGCCGTTGCAACGCCGGTCACAGGAACCAGCGGGATTCGCCAGCCCTCAGTCCGGATCGACGTCCATGCCTCCAGCTCCGACATGCACGCCAGCTGGACGGCGCCGTGAATCGCCTCGTTTTCTGGTGCGTTCTTGCTCCTAGGTAGTTCCCCACTTCCCCTAGCTCCATTTTTGTTCCTGCTGTCCCTTTAATGGTCATTCCGTGCCCCGGCGTGCAGGAACCTCTTGGACCGAGGCCGCCTTCCTCGGTTTCGTCGGCCGTCGCGGTCGTCATCCTCACCGAACAGCTACAGGGACTGTGACGGGCTCCGCTTTGTCCACATCTTCTCTGGACCACTGATTCGAAGCCGTGGATCCCTCCTACTTCTTCCTGACGCTGACCGCCATTACCGCTGTCCAGAACTCGTTGCTCTGCTCTGTCCGACCTCGCCACTAACAGCAGGGTGAGAAATCGCCGCCGCTGTTGGTGTTGTTTGCTACTTGCCGCTGTCGCTGCATGCTGCTGGCCACTTGTTGCTTGCCGTTGATGCTCGATGATGTTAGCCGTGACTTGCCTGTAGATGAGAGAAAGAGAGATTGATTTGCTAGTGCAAGTATCTAATGAGCCAGATGCCAGCTGGTTTGATCTTTTCAGCAAACGCTATTGGGAAGGTAAAATGTTCTCTGATTATTTTTTTCTATACCCTATCAAGCCAATGACGTGGTACAAAGGAATTAGTGAGAAAAAGTTTTGTGTGTTACCTTATCATATAGATGCAAATAGTTTGGGCAAAGCAACTTCCGCCTATCATCTATGACAAAGAAAATGCATAGGAATAATAAAAAGAATTACTATGGCTTTTATGCTATCACATTTGCTTGATCGAAACTATCATCTTGGGGTTAGCCTAGAACTCCTCCTTGCAAACTGCTGCTACCAAGCCATGTTCTTTACAGTCCGCAATGCTACGACTAATAATTTACTCAGGCTACATAACTCGGGTTGCAATTTCTAAGTATTCTTTTCATACTCATTTGTGTCTATGTCATAATTGATTATTATGATGAAATTTCTTCTACATGTGTCCTGATATGTTTCTCATATACTGCAGTTGTGAGTGTGGGGAGCGACACTGTTTTTGTTTCAGTAACTTGCTGGCATAAATGCTGTCGTGTACTACTCTACGTCCATGTTCCACAGTACAGGCATTGCATCTAATGTTGCAGCGAGTGCTCTTGTTCAGTGATGCCAATGTTTTTGGTTAGTAAAGTGTTTGAAAAGCGTATTTTGGCAGTAATTTCCAATGCCTTTTCTGAGATGTATATATACTTCTCATAGGCACCATGATTGCATCTCCACTGATGGTCAAGCAAGGAAGGAAGAGCCTTCTCATAACAAGATTATCTGGAATGGTACTGCCTTTTCTACAGTAAACTGTGTGCTTGTGTTTCTTGATGTGGCATGACTTAGGAATTAATGTTCTTTTTTCTGTTTTGAAGGTGCGTCGATGTTACTCTTGTCATTGTCCTTCACCTGGAAGGCTTTAGCACCTTATTATGGCACTCTTGTTGTTGTTGGCACTGTCCTGTAAGTGGTTTAAATTCACCTAATATGGTGTTCTCCTGGTTTTTCATTATAACTAATTTTAGCTCATAAGTAACTTCAAATCTTGATAGTAATTTTATGAGTGCGGTGTGAGCACACAACACCCACAAACCAATTTCAGTAATCTCCGTAAGCCACCTAAGTGTTGTGTGAGCACCCCACTTTAATATCTGACCCGCCTAAAATATATAACCAATGTTTACTCCATCACACAATCCTTGTGCTCCAGCTTCTAATCTTCAAATCATACATCAGATGTAGCATCATCTATGACTTGGGTGTTCCTTTAGTAGTTGTAAACATCTAGATGCCAATACCTACAGGAAGTTAAGCTAGGGATTAGAAATCTAAGTTCAGTCGCAGCCCACAGGGCCTGGGGGACGGGGAAAGTTTTCGACTGTACCTGATGTGTTGGCGATATTTAAAGGCTCACACAATCATCATTCTGTTTAAATGGGTTCCCTGGTTCTTATCAAGGACAAGTCCTAGCGCAGTAATCAACTGTGGCATGGTCATTCCTCCAGAAACAATTATTTCTGTAGAGAGATAATAGTAGAAACTTAAGATTAGAAATTCAGGTGATATAGTAAGAGTGCTATTAAGAAGACCATCAAACTTAGCAACCGCAAAAAGGAGGCATTACCAAAATAAGCTTATGCTATATTCAGATGTTACAAAAAAACAGCGAACAAGAGAATAAGATGATATCTGAGTGATTTCTGGTAGAGAACCTAACAACAACAACATATAGTATTCGCAAGTGTTCATAGGATTTAGCAGTTAAAGGAACCACTCAAAAAGACATCAAATTACCAGACAAATGTGTAAAGGCCCCATAACCTTGAAGTATCTCTAGCTGGCCTTTTCAGGGCTTGCACAACAAATTTATGTACGAGAGACTGTATATAGACTATAGGTTAATCCTGATAAGCTAACTATTAAGATAAGCCCAGCCAGGCTACATTAGACTTAATTCTTTGGGCGAACCTTTACACTCTTGAGATTTAAGTGTTTAGTTGTCACAAATTACAACTAAAGGATAACACTTTCCTCAAAGTGAACTATTTCAAGAATGAGGTAACACAAAAAAAGAGCACACACAAGTATGGTATGAATCTTTGTGTAGCTAATAATGAAAATTATAAATCAAAATTCTTGAAAGCATATAAATGAGTAAACTATCCAGAATGAAGCATGCTAATGTTGTTGATGCCATGAATCCATTTGTAGAAAGTGTTGTGCATAAACAAGTACCTGAAGAATCATGCTCGATGTTATAAATCCAAATGCGTATTCACCAGCATGAGGATGGCTAATTATTGCCACTTCTTTAAATGCTGATGTATTTTGATATGTCAAATGAATAAAACACATTATAAGAATTTTTTTCTGGTTGGACAGAAGAATATTCCATCATTTTATTCTCTCTAGTTAAGCAGTCGTGCATGATACATCATGTGTCATAATGAATCGGTCCCGGCTGTAAATTATTCTCTTATGAGCAGAATATGGCTTAAAAATTAGACAAGTGCAAAAAGCTACAAACAGCAGTACATCACACATGCAACCTTTTTATGTATAAGCAACAAAAATGGTTATATCATATATCTCTAGTGGCGAAATATTACGCAACGGTTAACACAAAATTAGCATGGTAAAGTATATACATTTACGGAGAAGAGACCAATACCTGAGATGCATTAGGAATCATCAATCAAGCTGTTGGCATGGAAAATAAAACCATAGATGTATTAATCTTCTGACTGGAGGCGGAATCAGCCAAGCTTCCCACCTTGACATAAGAGGTGAGTTTCACTATCAAAATATATCAATGCACAACCATAAACCAATGCACTAAAAGCTCATAACATCATATTTTTGTTCAAGCAATCACAATTCGATCATATGAACCATGCACTTGTAATCATCATTCAGGAGGTAGAATATCAAATCGAAAGAAAAACGGAAGAAGGATTCCAGGAATCGCGATGCCTCAGAAGGAAGGCAGTAGTATGAGGAAGAGGACCTCACCTTAATGTCAAAGGCAGCAAGGCATCAAAACCAGAATGTAGAACAGAGGATTGAAGAAAACTTGGTTAGACCATTTGACTGCGTCCCTCTCAGATCTAAGTCATGTAAACCATCTCGCTATCCGCACCCACGGTGTCCCTCTTAGATCCGAGTCCTGTAAAAACACTAAACTCCAACTAAGAGGGAGAACATGAGCTAAGCGCAAACACGACAAAAAACAGAAGAAAATAATGTTTGAGAAGATTGGAAAAGATAGATAATGTTTTCTCTCGGATGCCAACCACAAGGGTAAGCATGTATTATGTAGACATATCAACATGGCATCAGTTCCGATCACCCGTCTGCTTGTATGATTTTCATGGAGAAATATTTTAAAGCAAAAATCATCAACAAAGAACAAATCAAGTCAAAAAATTATCAACTCATCGAGATGCCAAGACAGAGACCAGGTAGCAAAAACAATATAGCTGAAAAAACAAAAACGAATAACAAAATCATAAGTTGTTGCGACAGATCCCTCAGAGTGATAACATAGATCTCATCAATGTATGAATCAGGCCACTCCTTTTTAACATCACAAATATTCAGCGGGATCCGCGAACGACAATCTCCAATCCATAGGAAAGAAAAATCAAACAGAAACCATATGCAGCACCCTCAGCTCAGGTCCGCAGTTATTTGACGTTGAGAATTTCACAAAAAATGGCCGAGCTGTCAGACAATGGTTTCTAGGCAAATGCATCTCCATCAGACCACAACGATGTTTGCTGCTCATATTTTCATCCAGGACACCAGAAGAGACACACAACCAAATAATAGTAGAACAAAAGTGAAGGAAGAGGATCAAGCAACAAATAGAATACCAAATCGGTACACCAGGAACAACAAAAGATCAAATCGGTAGCCCTCGGGGATTATGAGAAAAATGGCATGGAGAACACCAAAACCTATAATCTGGAGTTCTAGACATGAGGATACAGGCAAATTCGCATTAGGTGCATGTTACATGGTCAACTCGATTACTTGTAGAGTCAAATCT
The DNA here is from genome assembly GCF_056163025.1 of Triticum urartu. NCBI lineage: Eukaryota > Viridiplantae > Streptophyta > Magnoliopsida > Poales > Poaceae > Triticum > Triticum urartu. The sequence goes on from NC_141878.1 coordinate 491,371,912, forward strand.
TAGCATTTAGCATCGTTTTGCAAATTAGCATTGTCATACTGACTTTCATAGCCCGCCTTCAAATTCTTACTAATATAGCCACTTTAAAATTCTTCAAAGCAATTATTGTCTCAGTCTGGTTATAAAGCCTGATATTGACCTTGTCTACACTGCGGCAGCCCTCGTCGCTTCCATAGCACGATCTCTTAGCCTGAAGAAAACATCAAGAATCAAAGTACAGTGAGTGAAAAAACAAAGCACAACGACAACACTAATAATTTTAGCATGAAAAGAAGCATCAACCAGATGAACTGCAGCTCCCATGCAAAGCAAGGCTTCTTTAGGATTTTCCCTGAGAGCATAAGAGGTTGACACCACCGCACAAGTTCTTAAGCTGTTGGAAATCAATCAGAAGGAAGAAGACAACACCATCATCTTCAACCTGTGAATGTAGTCATAAGTGAATTTCCTAGAACAGAATATCCCTCCATGTCTAATGACAAAAGCGCACTATGAAGTGATGTGTTTAAATCAATTCTATATTATTAGAAATCTATTGTGCAACTATATGATGCTATGATTTCATTTTTCAATTCGAACATTGCATCGTCCTTCGGGTAGCTACAGCAGCAGCATATTGGAGTATAACTGTATAACTGATCTTATGATACTAACAAAGCGGACTGCAAAATTATTAGACTTATTCACAAAACTACAAGCTCCTTTTCGTTCATTTTTCAGCTAACAAATCATCAATACAGTAGATGGCTTTAATTATTCAGGCAAAAATGCTATAGATATCTTAAGAACAAATAATAATAATTTCCAAAAATGCATATTTTGTGCATAACGATTATGTGTTGCTTATTCACCTTGGCCGCCATGGCTTCCTGCTCTAAGCCCGTGCAGACCCATATCCTCCATGGTTTGTTGTTCCAAAACTGAGCAGCCCCTTCTTCATGAGAGAAGAAAGGAGAAACGACGAACACACACACATACACAGAGACGGGAGAAGAGAAAGGACAGAGACGTGCTTACCCTAACGAAGTAGGAGGAGGCGAGGATCATACTACACACCGGCTGCCTTCCCAGTTCATGCCAATCTTGCTAAGGGGCACCGGCCTGCTGCAGGGGCCTCCGGCCGCCAGCCAACACCCATGATCGGCCACCACGGACGGCGCGCACCTGAAGACGACCAAGGGTCGTCGCTCGCGGCACCGCTCCTGTCTTGACGGCCGCTGCCACCTGTCTAGGGCACCGCACTGCACGCGCGCGCTCGCCTGCACTGGCCTTCAACCCGCGTCGCTGGAGCCGACGCCAGCACTGGGTCTCCTCTTCTTACAGATCCTGGCCGGCAACTGAGACGAGTAGAGCTCCTCCCCACGTCTTCCTCACGGGATGGGCTCTCCTCCTCCCGTAGCTTCCTCTCTCGCTGGCATAGTGGGCTGGAGTATATGAGGATGCGGTGGTGGTGCAGCTAGCCGGTGACGCGCGGTGCGGGAGGCCGTGGGAAGGAGGGAGGAGGCGCTGCATGCGGTGGTGGTGCAGCTAGCCGGTGGCACGCGGTGCGAGAGGCCATGGGAAGGAGGGAGGAGGCGCCGCCAGATGGGGAGGAAGGCGGGTGGGGAGAAAGGAGGGGGCGCCGCCGGGTGGAGAGGAGGTGGTGTCGAGGGAGTGGAAGGAATCAATGAGGGCGTGATCTGTTTTGACCGCTCGATCTAGGGCTTTTTCACCGGGAGCGTCAATGGTCACGAACCCAGTCGACGAGCCCTTCGCTGCAGTGTGGACCAATGATTATATGGGTCCACTGGCAGCCACCCAGCGAAGCAACGCGAGGTGTAACAAAATCTAGCAGTGAATAGTAAAAATCAATGGTGAAAAACGAGCCAGCGAGCTGATCGAGTGGCCAGCGATCACGCGCGCGCGAAGGCCTCCAGAACGGCGGGTACTCTAGGAGGCTTTATATGTTAGACTAGAGGCTGGGGCGCGCCATTGCGCGCCTCCTGAGGCACTCTTCTGCGCTCTAATCTGTCTATACACAAGAGGGTGGCTTGTTGGGTTCCTAATCTAAGCCTGGTTATGCATGTTGGTTTTTCTGGTTCAATATTCTATGGTCTTCTGCAATGGAATCCCTAACATGGTAAAACTGAGACAATCTTACACTGACGGAGATCATAACAAAAAAATATAAGGAGGACCAAGACACTCATATTTCAGTCCAGACAAGGACATATCATAAGTCACATACAAAAAAATATAGTTTCTAGAATCATCTGCAAAGAGAATGACATTGGTACAATGAACAATGAAATTACACTATTTAGGCTAATTACACTATTTAGTCGTAGCCGACACAAAATTCAACCTTTACAACATAAAATATATTAATTTAAGGTTTGACCAAAGTTTTATACAGAAGTAGCTAGTCCTAAAAGCTTAAGGCTATTTTCTGTAACACCATTAATTTCTGGTTGCAAATGCAAAGCTGGAGAAGAAGAAACCTGAAACTTGAGTAAACGGATCTACTGCTTCATTTCCAAAATCAGATAGCATGTATGGTATAATTTCTATTTATTTAATAGCATTTAGGCCTTGTCCAAAATTACATATTGATTATTAGTATATTTGGTACAATCTATATGACACGAAAACAACTATTTAATTTGGAAGCATGCATAGCTTCACCATTGGTCATGAACAAAACACCCACTTCCTCGCTGAAAAATACAAAAGGTAAATTGTCAAATTTCTAGGTTATTAGTTTATAGGAGTATGTATTAAGAGGTACTTGTAGACATTCTGCAAAGAAGCATCAATTTTCACTTGATTATTAGTTTATATGTATTAAGAGGTACCAAGATAAGGGCTTTCAAGTTACATCGGAATAAATCATCTACTTTGGCCCTAAATATGTTCAGTGTAACATATGTCATAAAGGAATTAAAGATAGCAGTACCATTACCTTATCATCTACTCCCTCCGTACTGCAAAAACGTCTTATATTTAGATATTGAGGAAGTAGTATTTGGAAAGAGGAAGACCAACTTTCCAAGTAATCATAGTATAAACCATATTGTCCGTATCAGGCTAATACAACAAACAAATTTGCAGCCTAAACAGTGAAACTTCAGCGTAGCTCCTTATTTAATCTCGTAATCTTGGACATGGTATGGCTGATTAGTTTCCAATAAAAAGACAAATGCAACCTCACCCTAGCTCCGTATGCAACCTCCTAGTCAGATGTACTTAATTCTGCTAACTAACCATTGTGGCAGACACAAACGACTTTATTACTAAACGAACAAGTTTATGATTAAATGTAGCCTCGATAACCAGAATTGCAATTAGTTAATACATGCGAGCACATATTCTAACCTCCCTGTACTAAGTATGGCACTGCACTTTCCAGGATCCCACCTCCAAACCATTTGATTAGTCTGAAATGTATGGCTAGTGATGTGGCATTCTATAGAGAAACGTTTGGCTTAAAACGGCTCTCTGAACCCTGATAAACTATGAAGATCATTGTTAACTTGTTAATGATATATTGTTTCTAGTACAAAGAAAACTTTCGTAATACTCAGCAAATTGCACTCATTTGAGGTACAGAGGAAGGCAAACCTGACATTGGATGTGCCCACTCAAGTAGACTGACAGTGATTTTTAAGCGAAAGGAATTCTGTAGATGCTCTTTTAAGCCTTACGCATTTCCACTTTGCACACATCAACATTCAGTTCATGACTAGCTTCAGCCAAACACTACAAGAATCCCAGAAACATGATTAAATCTCAGCTTCAGAAGTTCCAAATGAACACACTCACGAAATAAAGTAAATCCCATAACTATAGTTTCAGCAAGATTGACAGCAGGATGAACAACAGGGCACCTTCTTACCAGATATTTAGAAACAACATGAACATTTCCAAGTGAAAACAAGTGACATTCCACCAAAGGTCATCTTCGTGGAACATCAAAGATGACTTATAACACCATGATATGTCAGATTCTCGGTAACTTAAATCAGCCTACTCTTCTTGTTGTTGGTAAGTAGACAACATAGCCTAGACATTACATAGAGTAATATTTCTCTACAGCTTTGTAGAACTTTCATCAAACAATTTGTATGCGCAGAAACTAAGCTGAGTATTTTTGAGAGAGAGAGAGAGAGAGGTCTTGACTCACCGCGGTGTGAAACTCGTCCAGCCGCTGTGCGCGACGAAGATGAGCCTGTGACGGAAGGTGCAGGAGATCAGACCGCCGCCATCGTGGCCTTCGTGCCCCATGCACGACAAAAAGGGGTGGTGAAGATGGAGGCTGCAGTAGCTTGAGGACGATTCGACGGCCGACGGCGAGCTTGAGGGAGCCGTCCTCGTCCAGCATTGCTTGTAGTCAAGTGGTAGATCATGGTACTGTAACAATGTATATTGTTCAACTCGTAGCAAACAGAAGAGCCTGCATCAGGAGCACTTCCATGCACTATACATAAAAAATTAAAACTATGTCACGGTTACACAGATTAGAGCTGACCTTATTGTCCTTCGTTTCACTAAATCAGATGCACGTCTTGAACTGGTCTCCATGCCACTCCACCTTATTCCACTACTGGTTAGCACTCGTTTTGTAAACCTGTGGAAAACACATAGAGGAAAAGGTTCACAGAAATCACCCAATCCAAAGGGAACAGACAGCACATGCCTTGTTCTAGCCCCTAATAACATATCAGTAGTTTAATACTATTTCTAGCCACCGAAACAGAGCTAAAGTAATTCACCTGCATCAGATCAGCTCCTCACCACAGTACTTAATATATGGCGTGCCACAGCATCGAGTCATCCACTCGACATACAATTACAGAAAAAATAACCATGAAACGATCTAGCTGCCAAATGAAGAAAGAAACAATCATTTTGTCGATGATCTAGTAAATGCTGCAATTTCTGCGAAAAGAGTGTTCCACTGTTGACTTGATTCAAGAGGAAAGTGTCATTTCTGAGCAGAGAAGCTATGTTAAATACTTGATAGAATATCCTCTAGAGACAGTGGCTTGTGTCATTTCCATAACAGATTGACTCTGCATTGCCCTTCTGAAACAATGCTGCAGATATGCCATCCTATCTCTTTAACTATTCAATTGCTATCTAGATGTCTAGATTCAGGAGATACTATGTGGTTTGATCAGCTATAGAAAAGAGTCTACAGCGTACCAGATTGAGAGCCCTCAAAATGTGATATACTATATATATATGCAATGAAAAGGTTTCTCTTCTTTCATAGACTATACATATAACTGGATACAAGAAACGGGTGCATTTATAGCAGGAGTACTCTTATAGCAGCATTCTTAGGACTGGCAGGAGGCTTAACACACAAGTGAGCATTACTGCTGGAGCTTATGTCGCCCTCCACCCATGGCACAAAGACGACCTTGCTATCGTCAACGTCGGCGTGAACAAGGGCCAGTGACTGTTTCAGAAGAGAAATGCAGATCAGGTCAGCTTAGTTCAGTTCATTAAGCAGAAATGTATTCCTCAGAAAGGTTCAGTTGAGATAGGAGGGCATCTTTGTTTTCGTGCAGGTCCACGGACAACCTTGCCCTGGTTGTTGTACTGGGATCCATGGCAGGGGCAGAGGAACTTGTTCTCGGCTGCGTTCCACAGCACCACATAGCCAAGATGCGTGCACACGGGAGGGTCTTGTCGGACTGCACATCACCCTACAACATTCACACGATTTCAGCAAGTTGCTCTGGGCCTGGGGTGATCCATCAGCTTCATCTTTGCTTGCATAGATATAACTTTGTGAAGGCTTCAGAATGACCATGGCCGTCTGAATCTGAACATACCTTGAGTCCATGGGCGAGCATGCGGCTGTTGGGGCCATGCGTCTTGAGCCACTCCTCAATGAGGATGTCGTTGCCGAGTTGTTTGTCCTTGCGGCGACCCCTACAGCGTTGCTACCTGACCCGGCCGGGACGATGAAGGTTTCGACGCGACGCGAGTAAGCACTTGGAATCATGGCCCGTGGAGTGGACCCTGGCTGGGTTTGTGGCGGCGCCGCCGCATGGGCTAGCTGCGTCAGGGGGCAGGAAGGAGGCGGCGGTGTGGGTGCCGTGGACGCCTACGCGGAAGAGACGCGCCATGAAACCTATCTGACGAGGGGATTGCTTTTGTGAGTAAGGAAAGAGATGCGCCATGAAACCTCATCGACGTAACTTGCCAGTCCCTCCTGGCCACGTGGATGTCGCAAGCGAAGGTCCAGTGGCTCGCTGTTGGAGAGTGCGGAAACGGCTCGATATGGCGCAGCGACATTGAGGACGATGAGGAGGAACGGACGGATACGAGGGACGAACGGGGGTCCCTGGGCGGGGTCGCCTCGCCGGCTTCGGCGGCCGTGGTGACCATGGTGACGTGACGCGAGGTGGAGGCGCGTCGCCGGCGCGGGCAGGTGCGGTGGATTTGGCGGAGGAATAGGTAGCGGCGGACGAACAGGGGAGGGGACAAGGGGCGTGGGGTGGAGGAGATGAAACGAGTCAGAGAGAGGTCGCGTGTGTGGGTTCTCCACCGAGGCACGTAACGAGCAGAGGATGGACGCGTTTTCATCCTTTTTTTCCCCTTCCTATCGCCACAGTAAAAAAATCCCTTCCTATCGTCACAGTAAAAATCGAACGTGGGCACGACGAGGGAGCGCCCTTGTAGCGACTCTTATTGTGTTGTATACTATCATCACGCTTGTATGCAAACCTGTCTCCTCCTTGAGGCTACCGCATGCTAATTTCATTTTGTATAAATTGTGGTGGAGCATTATACAGCAACCATAAAGACAACCTATGCCTAGTGACATGAGGTAAGATGTAAGGAAGACAAACCAATAACCATGTCAACAAGACAGGAAAAGGTAAAACTAGCTACATAAAATTAGTTGATTCTTCCTATCATCTGTATGAAGTTTTTGGCTTTCACAAGTGTGCCATTCAAATATATTACTAATATATGAATATCCAAGCACATGTTATCTGAAATATCGACTCATTCTTTGTTGGTTCCTGCGTAATTTAAGATACTCTTTGGTTCAAATAAATCTTTCTTTACGATTGCATATGATATGAAAACATATTTGCATACGTCACTGGCAATTAATTCATGTTTTAGTCCTCTATCACGATTGTTTAGATCATGATCTAATCAGGTTGAGAAATCTAAGAATAAAGTATCCACTAAATTTTTTATAAAAGATCCATGATCTAAGAAAATATGGCAAAATTTAACTCTAGACTATTTCATATCTACAATCTAATAATTTTCATACCTACTTAAAGCAATCTCGAACGACTATATTCAAGGCCTCCATGATTCACATGATTTCAGAAAAACATGGGAGTAGAAGCAATGCGTGATTGCAATGATTGAAAACCATAAAATTGGTGATGAGATGTATTTGATTAGACTAGAGAATATAAGAATCCACGAGCTATATAACAAAAATGATTGTAGATTAAAATAGTAAATGGAAAATTCTCTGCAAATCATTGCGCAACTTATTTTTACGACTTCCATTCAAATCTTTATCTTTACCTAATAACAAAGCAAATTGGGTTTTTTTCGTCCGTCATGGCATGTTTCAGAAAAGTCCCTTTATTTCAGAGAATTCAACTCGCAATCCTATTTTAAGTTAAAACGAATCGTTATTTTCGTATTTTACATAAAAATCCCTGTCTTTTCTTGAAATTAACCCGCCGTCCGGATTTAAGTTACACCCGAACCGTTATTTTAAATTTTTCGAAACCCCCCCTGATGTTTTAGATAATTCATCCGCGGATCATATGTAAGTCAAACAAATGCTTTTTAAAATCATCCATATCTTTTAAACCGTAACTCCGATTTGAACATGTTATATATGAAATTTGATTAGAAAAATATGTAGAATATGAATATGAGATTAATTTTACCTGTTAAGTATTTTTAAATATTATTTTGGAATATATTTGAGTCAAACCAAATGATTTGCTAATGATTTTCTAAATTATCTGTATCTTTTAAACCGTAACTTCAATTTTAACATATTATATATGAAATTTTATTAGAAAAATGTGTGGAATCTAAATATGATGTTAATTTTACTTATTAAATATTTTAAAAATATTGTTATGAAAGCAAACTTATAATTTATAGCGCAAAATTCGTTTTTTTCATACTAGCGACGATTCGGATTGCAAATAAACACCCCACTATAACGATATACGGAAAAGAAAACATCGATAACTACACATGCATACCTATGAAAAATGTCGCAGGGAAAAACAACAGATTTTTCATCACGAGAGTGAAAGAAAGCGAGCGAGAGAGAAAGGGAGAGGGGGTAGAGAGGGAGAGAGATGACTTAGGATTAACCATATTCAACAAACGTTTTTTGTTGTTTTGTGTGAATACCGAGGCCATCACCAGCGTGGGTGCGAAGGAGGATAAGCGGCAACACAAATATGATGCCTCGCAAAAATAAAGAAGATGGACCTATTGTGGTCTTGAGTGATGGTTGTTGAGTTAAGAGCATGTGTTATGTTTTCTCTCCCGTTGTAACGCACGGGCTCTTTTGCTAGTAAGTATAATGAAAATTATTGTAGGTTAGAATCGTAAATAAAGATTTATTTGAAACAAAGAGTATCTTAAATTACGTAGCAACCAACAAAGGATGAGTCGATATTTCAAATAACCATGTCATATCTAAATACTTATCTAAAGAAAGTCATATCTATCCGCATATACATATAGTTTCGAGTCATACCATAGTCAGTAGCAGAGGATGATACATATATACATGTAACATAGTATAATGCACATGCATGGCACGCATGCAAGTCGAGGAAGGTGTCGACGTTCCAAGCAACAATCTAGAGGTTGGACCACATCATGCAAGAGGCGCCCTGCCGATGTACCCGCGTACCATGATCCACCGAGATGCCACGGATCTCGTGGATCAGTGTGTCAAAGATTTAATGGGGATTATCGCCATGGAGACCCACAAGGAGCGTAGGAAGGAGAACCGAACAAAGATGAGCGGCCTCCAAGTGACCAAAGCCATGGACAAGCTCAGCTTCAACAACTACACAGGCCCCTCATTGGGTACACCCCCATTATCGCGAAGCTACGTGCTACGTGAGACGCGGAAGCAAGCGAGCCATGGCACGCCAGCCGTCTTCGATGGGACATATGGCGCCACAGCCATCTGACTCCACATGGGGTCCACCGCCATACAACAACATGGTGCAACAAAAGCTACCGGTGGTTGATGTGACAATGACAACAAAGGGCAAGGTACCATAGCCACCCATTTTTGTGTTGGTTGTAAGGTCGTCGTGCGGTGTATGGTGTAAGCTCGGGCGTCGATGGCCGTTGAGAAGACAATGACGGTGAGAGGGGGAGTGGAACCAATGCCACTATGGTTGTTTGGCTTTGCGTTCGGTTAGCCACCTCTACTATCTGAGCACACGCACCGCGGACACGATTGTGTGGAGGTGGTTGAGCTAATGCAAAGCCAAACAGCTAGTGGTGCTAGTTACATCTCCCATGTCGTCGTCACAGTGGCCTACGGATCCTGACCATGCACCACGACGTGGTACGGCGGTGATACACCCAACACAAAGATGGGTGATTGTGGTGGTGGCATCTCCTCCGTTGTCGTCGTCACATCGGCCACTAGCAACTGACCTTGCACCATGATGTCGTATGATGGTGGACCCAATGCGGAGTCGGACGGCTGTGATGACGTCTGCACCGTTGCAGCTAGATGCTACGCCATGGCTCGCTTGTTTCCATGTCCCACATGTAGAGGTACTCAGTGAGGGGCCTTCCGTAGTTGTTTTTTTTTTGCAGGGATAAAGGGAGTTTATTGCATAGGAATAGAGTTACAGTCGAGAGGCCACAAATCCTCGATACATGGTGGAACCGAACCAAGCCAAACTGCCGTGGCTCGCTCGGAGCGGCTATACTTAGCCAACCGATCGGCAACTCTATTTTAAAGTCTACTAATATTTTGAGGAAAAAACTCCCTATTATCTAAAAGAGACTTGATCTCCATGATGATCTGTCCATAGGCCTTTCGAAGTAGTGCATCATTTGTCAAGCTAGACAATGCTTCAGCGGAATCCGTTTGAACCACCACCGGTAGCGCAGAGTGTTGTAATGCAAGGGCCATCCCCTGCATGATCGCATGCAATTCCGCCTCAAGAGGGTCATTGCAATGGAAGATAAACCGGTAGGCTGCCATTTGAATCTCCCCTCTGTCATTCCTGAGCACCATACCGATGCCCGCAGATCCATCCTCCTGCAGAAAGGAACCGTCGACAGATAGCGCCAGCCTACCAAGCGGCGGAGCCGGCCAGGGGTCCGCCGATGGCATGATTCTGGGGGTTGGCAGCGCCATCGCCGAGGTCGGCATCTTACCTTTAATGATCTCCTCCGTGGGATAACGCGCAGCGAGTCTGATAGACACGTAGTAACTGTCCAGAAATTTGACAGTGGCTGACACAGGGGGTGTTTCCTTCCCGTGCGCCAGATCATTCCGGAGCTGCCAAATCCGCCAGAGAAACATAATCAGCATGTCTCGAACGTCCGACGAGCATTTCGACAGCAGGGTGAGCAGCCACTCCCTTCCATCATGGATGAGAAGATCGTCGTCTGGAAGTGGCCACCGAAGGCGCAAATTTGTCCAGAGCATTCTCGCATGTGGGCAAGTTACCATAGCATGGAACGAGTCCTCCTCCTCCACACCGCAAAGCAAACAGGTTGAGCGCGTTGCCAAGTGGCGAAAGGCTTTATAACTCTGTGTTGCCAAAGTTCCTGATACACATCTCCACGCATGGATCTTCATCTTCTGCGGTACCCCGGACCGCCACACATAGTTCCACCCCGATCGGTTTCCATCTGGTACTGTGCTCGACGCGCCATTAGCAGCGGCAGAATTATGATCACATGTAGCCAACTTGTAGGCACTTCTCACCGTAAACACCCCACTCTTCTCCGGGTACCATGCCAGGAAATCATCTCTCTGACGAGGCGAAGTTCTTATTTTCAGAATGTGGTCAATATCCATCTGCCAAAAGAATTCTCTCAAACGATCCTGCTTCCACGCTCCATTATCGTCTAAGAAGTCCGAGACCCTATGGAACCGACAGTTCCCCTTCGGGGTAATCGGACGAAAGGAGAAAGGCCGAGGCACCCAAGGATCTCGCCAAGCACGGATCTTCATGCCATTACCAACTCGCCAAATGACGCCCTTCTTTATTAACTCAAGGCCATGAAGAATTCCTTTCCACACCTCAGATCCGGAGCCTGGGAACACCGTATCCAGCAGCTGACCAGAAGGATAGTATCTCGCCTTCAGCAGACACGCACAAAGACTATCCGGCCGGTCCAATAGCCTCCAGGCCTGCTTAGCTAGCAGCGCCTGGTTAAACGCCCTCATGTCCCTAAAACCCATGCCCCCCATGGACTTAGGTAGACGCAATTTATCCCAGCCCATCCAGGCCATCTTCTTCTTTCCGTTCTCCACCCCCCACCAGTACTGATGAATCATCCTTGTTAGATCATCACAGACCGATGCCGGGAGTTTGAAAACGCTCATAACGTATGCTGGAATGGCCTGAGCCACTGATTTGATTAGTATCTCCTTGTTCCCTGAAGACATGTACTGCTCACTCCAGTCCACAAGGATTTTTTGCAAACGCTCCTGGATAGACTCAAAGTGCCCTTTGTGCATCCTCCCCTCCGGAACCGGCAAGCCCAAATATTTAGGCTCAAACGCCTCCTGGGTGATGTCCAGCGTGTCTTTGACCTCCTTGACCATATCAGGATGACATTGATTTGAGAATAGAATGGAACACTTCGACGGGTTAATAAGTTGTCCTGTCGCCGTCGCAAATGTGTTCAACACCCCTTTCACTAATAATGCCTGCTGATTATTTGCTTGAAAGAATAGAAGTGAGTCATCCGCAAACAAAAGGTGGGTGATCACTGGAGCACCTCTGCATATTCTGACCCCATTGAGACCATCTTCCCTTGCAGCCTTTTCAATCAACGCAGAAAGAGCATCAGCTACAAATAAGAAAAGGAATGGAGATAGTGGATCACCTTGGCGGAGTCCCCTCGAGGGGGAGAAGGACTCCAGTAGCTTCCCATTGAAGTTTACCGAGTACTTTACCGACGAAACACAAGCCATAACATGAGCTATCCAATTGGGCGAGAAGCCCCATTTACCCAAAGCTTTCTCCAGAAAAACCCAGTCCACCCTGTCATAGGCCTTAGAGATATCTAGCTTGTAAGCACAGAGGCCGGGTGCATTGTTTCTTTCCGACTGAATATGGTGAAGACATTCAAACGCAATAATAGAGTTGTCAGAAATCAGCCTCCCCGGGATGAAGGCACTTTGATTTTCAGAGATAAGATCAGACAGGATAGGACGAAGTCTGTTTACCATACACTTAGAGATTATCTTGTATATAACATTGCACAAGCTTATCGGTCTAAAGTCCTTCAGATCGTTCGGATGAGGGATCTTAGGAATTAGCACAATAGCCGTGTTATTAACTCCATCAGGCATAACTCCAGAAGCAAAGAACTCATGAACCGCCGAGATAATCTTTGTTTTCAGCAGTGCCCAATTTCGCTGAAAGAACCTGGCAGGGAGACCATCACATCCCGGAGCTTTCAATGGCCCGATCTGAAATAACGCATTAGAGATTTCCTCGTCAGAGTAGGGCCTGCACAGGGAAGCGTTCATCTCCTCTGTTACTTTTGGAACAATACAATCCAGAACCTCGTCCGGGGAGAGGGTCGGGTCTTTGGTGAAGATCTCCTTAAAGTAAGAATGAGCCATTCTTTCCATCTCTGACGGAGCAGTAGACCATGTTCCATCTTGTTTCCGAAGACGTTGAATCAGATTCCTACGAGCACGCCATACCGCTTTTCGGTGCAGATATTTGGTATTACGTTCACCCTCTTTGAGCCAGGTGATGCGTGACCGCTGGAGCCATAGCATTTCCTCCCTGTATAAGAGCTCGTCAAGCTGGTTCATTTTGTCCCGTACCTGAGCCCGGTCCGCTCCAGCCAGTTGCAGGTCTGCTAGTTGCGATCGGAGTCTCTCAATGTCCTTTAACACATTGCCAAACTTCAAACGACTCCACTCCTTTAGTTCCTTTAAAACCTCCCGCAAGGACGTGGCTACCGAGCCAAAACAGCCAGGGGACTTGTGTTTATTCCAAGCTTCAGCTATAACATTGGTAAGGCCACTATCCCGTTCCCACATGATTTCATAGCGCAAGCAAGATGGCCGACTCTGCTGGTCCTGTATCCCCTCCAGTTGTATCAAAAGGGGGCAATGATCCGAACATGAAGTGGTCAAGTGTACCACCTTTGCTAGCGGAAAGATCTCACGCCAAGCTTCATCAGCACAAGCACGGTCCAAGCGGACCTGAACATTGCGGTCTGAAGACTGGCCATTGTTATATGTGAACGGCAAACCCGAGAAACCTAGGTCCTCAAGCTCGCACCTCTCCAAACAATCCCTGAAAGCCAACATCTGAGCCTCCGAGCGCTCGGTCCTCGACAGATGCTCATGTTGCCACAGAGCTTCATTGAAATCACCACACACCATCCACGGCTCGCGCGAGTAGGCACGGAGCCTAGAAAGATGCTCCCACATGCGATATCGATTTTCAACCCGAGGCTCCCCATAAACAAAGGTGCCTCGCCAAGAAGTGCTTGACCCACCATCGACAATCCTAACATCAATAAAACGATTACAAAAATCAATCACCGTGACGGAGAGGGACTCATCCCAGAAAAGTGCTAAGCCCCCACTTCTTCCATCACTACTCACTCCATGAAAACCCTTCAGACCGAGTCTTCATCGCAGCTTCTCTACTTTCTCAGTAGCTTGCCTTGTTTCACATAGAAAGACGAGCTTGGGTTTATTGGCTTTTGCGAGGGCCAAAACCTCACGAACTGTCCGGCGGTCCCCCCCGGTAGTTCCAAACTAAGGTATTCATTGTATCCGGCGGTCTTCCTCGAGGGAAGCCGCCGATTTCTCCATGGAAGCATGGTCCTTGGTGAGTCTAGCCCGTTTATTGCTCGAAGAGCTGCTCGTTGGTGAAGCATTCTCTCCCGGTTCATGAGCACTGCCATCCATGATGGCCAAAACTGCGTCCTTACTTTTCGGTTTGTGCACATCATCAACTCCAGCATTGTCCATGTTCAGCCTCTTCCTCACATCCTTATCAACTTCCATAAGTGCACCCGGTGTCTTCATCGGGCTTGTGGCAGTATCAAGTGTTTCAGGATCCATAGCCTTAGGGTCAGGGTCCAATGGAGCACTCGGGCTGCCATTCTTCTTCTGCTGCCGAGGTACATCTGCCTTCCTGGGGTTTTGGTCAGGCCTGGGCCGGCTAGGACCCTCGGCATATAGCCAATCACCAAACTTGAGATTCTTCTTGTCATGAACACCAGATCCGCACTCTTTATGCTCGTGTCCTATCCGGCCGCAGAAACTGCAGAAACGTGCCAACTTTTCATACCGCACCAAATAAACTTGCCTCTCCTGAGCACGAACAATACTCACAAACTTTGTGAGGGGCTGTTTGATGTCATGGTTAACCCTAACCCTAACATAGTCTCCACGGGTGTTGCCGTTTAACCGCATCTCCAAGATCTTGCCGGCCCCCTTCAGGAGCCTCTCCACAATACCCTGTCTGCAGTAGGGATCAGGTAACTTATGTATCTGTAGCCAGATGGGCATATGATCACACACCACATCGTCCGCCTTTGTAAAGCCATCATATGGGCACATCAGAACCGCCATGTTGCGGAAAAGCCAAGGGCCCTGCATCATCATCCTCTCCCAGTCGCCCAGGCAAGAGGCTTGGACAACGAATCTGTTAGGTCCGACCGGGCGAAATCTTACCCGTTGTGCCGGGTTCCAGGCTGCCCTCATATCTTTATAGAAGGCTGCCGGTGAGAAATTCTTGTCGGTGTGAACCCTAGCAAGGGCTAGCCACCGTACGCACTCTTTGATTTCAGGATCCTCTTCATCAATCTCAACATCATGGAACTCCTCGTCGTTCAGGTCTAGTTGATCGAAGAATTCTTCCAGGATGGCGTTGGCCGCCGCCGACGCACCTCCGCTCGTGGCCGAGTTAGCATCCGAGGGAGAGGACATCTTGATGTGGATGGGCGCTGCGCGATCGGCGTGAACGTCGATCTAGCCTTGCGGCGGTGGGAGGACTCAGGGGCGATCAAATCGCCCGAGAGGAGGAAAACCCTAGGCGCTGGGCGTAGGGGAAAAAACTTCATTTGGTCCACATGCCTCACGTAGTTGTTGAAGTCGAGCTTGTCCATAGCTTTCAACACTCGCATGCCGCTCATTTTCGTCTTGTTCTCCTTACGCTCCTCGTGGGCCACTATGGAGGTAATCACCATGAAATACTTGACACACTAGTCCACGAGGTCCATGGTGTCTTGGTGGATCATAGTGCGAGGGTACGCGGCAGACCACCTAGCATGATGTGGTGCATCCTCCAACTTGCTGACCGAAATGCTGACACCTTCCTCGACTTGCTTACATGTCATGCATGTGCGGTATACTATGTTACACGTATGTATGTATTGTTCTATGCTACTGTAGACTTGGTATGACCTGAAACCATATGTATATGCATATCAATACAAAATTTTCTTTAGGTAAGTACTCTGATATTTGCATATGGTGGGAAAAATATCGTTTTAATTGCCAGTGACTATGGTATGATTGGATTATGTAGATATGACATGCTCATGTATATATGGTGGGAAAAAAATATTTGCATACGTCACTGGCAATTGATTTTGCAATTAACTCATGTTTTAATTTGCTATCCTGATTGTTTAGATACACTATCTAACCAGGCTGAGAAATCTAAGAATTAAATACCCAACAACATTTTATAACAGATATGTGATCTAAGAAAATCTGGCAAAATTTAACTCTATACTATATCATACCTGCAATCTAAGAAGTCTCATACCAACTCAAAGCGGCCACGAACGACTATATTCATGGCCACCATGATTCACAAGATCTCAGAAAAAAATATGAGAGTAGAATCAAGGCATGATGGCAATGATTGAAGACCATAAAAAGTGATGAGATGTGTTTGATTACACTAGAGAATATAAGAATCCACGAGCCATATAATGAAAAATATTGTAGATTAAATCGTAAATGGGAATTTTTCTCCAGAATCGTTGTGCAACTTCTTTCTAAAACTTCTATTTGTATAAGTATAATGAATTATTGTAGATTAGAATTGTAAAAAAGAATTATTTGAAACAAAGAGGATCTTAAATTGTGGAGGAACCAACAAAGGATGAGTCGATATTTGAAATAACTTGTTCATGGATATTCATGGATTAGTAATATATTTGAACAATACAATTGCAAAAACCAAAAACTTCATATAGATGATATGAAGAATCAACTAATTTTATCTAGCTAGCTTTACCTTTTCTTGCCTTGTTGACACAGTTATTGGCTTGGATTCCTTCCACCTCGCCTCCTGTCACTAGGCCTAACTTATGGTGGTTGTACAACGCTCGATGCAACAATTTATACAAAAGAAAACTATCATGTTCGTGGTCTCAACTAGGAGACAGGTGGCATGCAAGCATGATGGTAGTATCAATATCAATATAAAAAGATCGAAAAGGGCAGATCCAACAAATCTTGGCGATCAAACCTTATCAATCCAATGACCTATATTGCTTCAGTGGCGAGCCCTCAACATGTTTAGTGTGCAATTAATGTCATACCAAATATCAATGTCCACACTATGTAAGTAACATGTAATTGGTAGCCTATCTAATATCAATGTGCAGTTAATTTTCTCCATAATTTCAATGTGTATTGCAAGTACGCATTTACTAGTTATAGTAACAAACACAATGAAATTAGATGGTGAAATTAATTGGTACTACAAAAGGATACAAATGCAATTAATGCTTACACATAGATAATTTGACATCATAACTTTGCGTGTGTGTGTGTCATAAAGGGCAATGAATAAATGGTAAGTGGAGGTGCAAGTTTTAGCCCCATACTGTTAGCGGACGTGGTGTGAGACCACTTTATGTAGTGAGTTCTCCCCACTACACTTAGTGATTGGTATGAGGAAAGAAAGTGAGCACCACGCTTGCCTCACCGTGCTCGCGCACTAGCATATGACATGTGCATGAATGGTGAGCCGAAATATGGTCTGAGGCCTTGCAGGAGAACTTTGTTTTGTCGTTATATTTTTAAAATTGCTTGGCCAGTAAGTTTTTGATGTTATCTTGAGAGTTAAGTTTTCGAAACCTAGTCGGTTTAGATATGACTTACTATCCACTGCCAAAGAAACACCGAAACGAGTTAGGGTTTGTCTCCTCTCACTACTTGCACTGCCATTGTACTCTACTTCATCCCGAATGTCGGCGTGCACAGGCGAGCAGGAGAGTATGCCTTGCCTTCTTATCCCGCACTGTGAGAGGGAGAATTAAGTTTTTGGAAAGCGATACGCGTGACGCTCAAGTTCTTCACCACATGTCATCTTCCTTCCAAGTAGGACGGCATTGCGTACCATCGTCTCCAACGTTGTATGCTTCGACCGGTCTTCACCAATGTCAATGTCAACAACTTTGCTTAGGCAGCATCCATGACTACTTCATCTACAAATGAACAGTACGTACGACGTCATCTGATCGTGTCTCTAAGTATGGTTGATGTTGCATGTGTGATGTTGTTGTTCTGATCTTCTCTTTTGCAAGATCTATACATGCTAATCAGTTTTTTAGTCATGAATTATTTACTGCAATCAATCATGAAATTTCCTAATATTCCAACAATCTAAAAACCTAATTGTAGGCAATTTCCTGATTTTACTATGGCTGGATTTGCAGATGCATTGTGGCGGGATAACTTACCTATGTGCACTTGAAGAGGTGGCTAGAGTTATCTTCTACCTTTCTCGAAGCAATGCGATATCGATAACCCCTAGCATCGAATTCCCCGCACTAACATGGAGGATGAACCCAGACCACACCCCCTCCCCCAAGCTGGTACAAGCTCTCAAGAAAACCAGACACAGGAAGAAAGCAAACCAACCAAGGCCAGCGGCGCAAGAGGCCGGGTATAAAAAACCCTCCACATCCGAATGAGACCAACCGGCGAGTGCACTCCACAACCCATCCATCTAACCCTGCTACCCAGAGAAAAAACCACACATGAACATTAGTCCTTTAAAGGATGTTGGAGTACCCACCCCTGGGGCCTCGCCGCACGCTGCTAGCTCCCTGGGCTCTCCATGTCATCCAATCTATGAGGCCTCTGCACACTAGACGGATTGCCTTGGGGGTCTAGGACGGGTGGGCCTTGTGAGCGGCTGGGGCCACCTCTTCATGGTGGTTCTTATCGTGCATGTGCGCGCCCTCTCACACAATGCCCCGAGTGCGACACGTGAGCCAGGTCATCTTGTTAGCATCCTTCGGCCCCTGCCGGGGTGCTTCGCTTGCACAAGTACGGTCCGCGTGTGCGCCTGACTCGAGTTCTGAGCATTGCATGCCCGGTCTTGCGAGCTGGGTGTGCTAATCTGTCCAGGTGTCATTATGTGCGTGCCTTGTGAGTTGGGCCAGCCAATCAATGTCGTTGGCCCACTGATGGGCTGCTTGGGTAGCATGAGTTGGTCGAGGTAGGTTGTCTCTTCGCTGCAATGCACATGTTCTTTTGTGCCTCTTCTCCTTGCTCTCTGTCCTTTCCTTTCCTTCTCTTGGTTGCAGGTCCTCTGAGTGGTTGTTTGTTCTTTGTTTGTCATGGTTTTGGTGTGCTATTGTTTCCTGGGTATTTCTTTATTTGTGTTTTGAGATCTAATTCTACCGAGCGCTTTCAATTCCTTGCGCCTTAACATTTGCTTTATACACCATTCCAAGATCGGGTGCTTCCTCGCCTTCATGGTCCTGCTGAGTATGGTTTCAGGGTCGTCGTGTTTTTGCATGTCCGCCCAAAAGATGGTGGCTGAGTGCGACCAACTCGAACAAGCGCTTGCCATGTACAAAGAGTGGTTGTTCCTATTTGTTCATAGTCGTGAAGGGAACCAGAAACTCTTTGTGGATCATTCATAAAGCATGTTTTTCATAAGTTGCTTCACATTGTCTAAAAGACAGGCCGTTCCGTGCCATTAAGAAGATGACATAGTCCAGATGTCCTGGGTTGGTAGGCACTGTTGGGTGGGTCCTCTGGGTGTAGTATGTCAGTTCATTATGGTGCGTGGGTGTTGTGATATATATTGGGGGTGGTCTTCTTCCTCTCATCTGCTCACCCCACACACCATTTTGTTTCATCGATGCTAGGAATTTTTGGAGTTTTCTCAGCAGCGGTGTTGGTACTTTGTTTGCTGTCGGCCGTGACCTACAACACAAGGTATGACCGGCGGCATACCATTCAATCACGCACCATCCAGTGATTGGTAGAAAACGACAAACACCCAAAACCCACCCAGGGCGACGGGACAAAGGAAATCGAAACTGACCAGATCCCATAGGTTGGTTTTTTGTTGGTGCGGGCAAGGAGAAACGCACGCTGCCAGGGCTGGTCGGAGCAAAGATCCATGTATCATTATCCATCATATGATTTTGCAGGTGTCACGTCCACCCATAGCGTACAGTTTTGACTGGTGGGTTGTGCTGTTCGGTTGACTCCAGCCACGGTCGTTACTAAATACATAGTCTAGGGCCAAGTAGGTGATTTTGGGCGTCCGAGTTTGGAGAAGGGAGTGCAAAAAAAGGATATAGGGCTTTGGTCGGGCACACAACGATGGGGCTAGGTAGACTGTGTGCCACGTTGAGACTTGGTCATAATCAACTCCTAAGTTCGAGTTTCTTCATGCGGTTTTTTCCAATGTGAGGCCAATTTCAACCAAGAATTGTAGCCAAATTGGGTTTCTTCAAATTATGATGCCGATGACTATGCTCATGTTGTGTCATTTCACACCAACCCTTTGCTGGGGTAGTCCGTTAAGGACCATGAAATGACCGCATGCCAAGTAAGGCAACACCAAACCGTATGAACCCAGCAACATGGCTCCGAGCCAAACAAACCAAGAACAAACCTCCGCAATGAATACCTAACTCGCCATGGAAGACACAACAAAAGTAGTCATAACCCGAAACCTAAAACCAACGACCGTCTGTTGGCCTGGCAACAGAGCAGGAGAGGCCCAGCATAACCCGACCTGGCCCATGCCAACTGCTGAATAAGTCACAAAGTTGGCCACTCGCTAGGTGAGCTATCAGAACAATGTTTTTTTTTAGAATAATCGCAAAATAATAACACCAAACAGGATGAAAGGAGCACCAGAAAGTTGATCCAAACATACTGAGGACGAGCCTCCCAATGATATCCTACCCGGCAACCAACACCACATCAAATGTGTCCGCCACTCATTTTCCAACTAGCGCTACCAAGATGGGAGGAATACACGCATGTCAGACCAGACCACCATCGCATCGGAGTATCTGGCGCACACGAACACAACAAACCAACCATTTGTACCATGTGCGCAATACACTAGCTCCGTACCACCTCCATCACCCCGGACTCTGAGCGGGGTAGTTGGGTAGGATCAATGAATTTTGTAACCCACCACTGTCGCATGGGCCTGACTGGCACACACTGACACAATAGCCGACCAGGAAACCAAACATGCGTATCCGAGACCCACGATCATACTTAACAACTCTATTCTCGACCAATTGCTCATGCATATGTTCCCTCGACAACTGCACGCCTTAGGAATGAGCAACGTGAGCATCCAGCTCAGAGCACTCATATCACCCCCACCGGCGCTTGAGTCTTGACCACCGTTTCTTGCCATGTCGGATGGATGATCCTCATTGGGCATCGAATAGAGCTGACCTTAAATGACTATATTCCTCATGACTGACTAACCAAACTGCTGTAGTTGAGGGGATCACCTTTTTCTAGGCTAGCAGACAAATACGATAAGTGCCCACCATCGCTTCGTTCGTCTGCCAAAGGCCATCTTGGCTTTCTGCACTGGTACATGCCCTATACTTGCACATCTTCCGCTAAGCGATCAACTACAAAAAGATGAGACGCCCACACGCCCACTAGGGAATGAACCTGATATGCGGGAAACACAGAAACCAGCCTCAGGTAAACAGTCGGGTACATATGAAAGGAGCAAACCCACCTTAGACGCCAGGCAACACCTAGCAATACATGCAAGCAAAAAACGATAGCAGCGGTTACGACCGCCCCCGATAATACCGAGCATCCGAGCATACCCAAACAAAACCAGTCAGACAAGCCCCAACAGATGATAGCAATTCAAATGCGGAGGGGCTTTCAGTACCTAGAGTCTTGTCGTCATGGACGGGCATGTGTGTTCCTTTTCTAGTTGGTGGGATCTGATGGGGGCATTGTGTGGCCATTTTTCCCGTTGATCTAGTTCGGATGCAGAAGCGCGTTGCATGTCAGACACTTTTTGTCGCGGCCCTGGCAGGGTGGTGCCTATGGGCGATTATCGTGTCTATTATTGTTTGTAAGCCACCCATTTATACACACAGCACAGGGCCATGAGAATCGCGTACCTAGCCATACCCGACATGTGGGAACAACTCTCCTCTTAATTAAATGATGAGGTAAATCTTTTGCCTCCGTTTCGAAAAAAGAACATGTGGGAACAACTTAAGGCATTCGCATGCCAAAGGCTATCATGATTTTTTTACATTGGGGACCCGTGCAAGGTTTAACTACATTCCCTTCTTGTCACATCTTCTGCTACACATGCATGCCAAAGTCTCACACGCAAGATTGACTATCTTGTCCGGCATCGTGCCGTCACAAAAAAACAATGGACACAATTGTCCTCCAATCACTAGCCTCAACATACATGTTTCACCATCTTGTCTGGCACCGTATCGTGACCATCCCAGCTCTACACGCATGGTCTCAGCAACTACAAAGGGTCATGTGAATCACATGCCCGACTCAATGGTCATACCTGGTACTTAGGGCGACTCGAATGGAAAAAAACGCCAAGACATATGGCCTAGCCTTCTACCCTTCATCTTGTGCACTACCATGCCATCATATCATATAAGTAACATAATAGCATGATGTCCCAGATAAGAGTAACCAAGCTAACAACATGGCATAAGACGGACTCTAACCCGATTAAAGATACTAAGCAAATGTCGAATCAAGCGGTAACATAGCCATAACAAGGTTTGCTAGGAGGTGGAAGTCATGTTTGTATGTGGGCAACATGATAGACTTAAATATCTGGAACGTGACGGGACATATGATAGCATCGAGAATCTAGAAAGAAAAGCTAGTAATAGTATCAAGGATAATGACCATCCTTGCCTGGTACTCACGGTTAGTAGAAGATCAACCCTTTGCTCGAAGATCACATCATCTTTGAGTCCTATCCATGAAGAAACGAAGAAGCAAAGAACGCTGAAAAGAACAACAGATACACACTTAATACTACGACAGAAGATCCATCATGTTCATGATATACAATGGCATGGCATGGCAAGGGAAGCAATAGTTACACATTAAGTGAAGTTCGATACGGAATTATTTCGCATCTCGATGGGACTCCACGTTTATGATATGGTTCAATCGTGTTTATGTAGACATCAATATTAAATATTGTTAACATTGCAAGGGGTGAGAAGATATAAACTACCCTATCTAGTCATTTTAAATGAGGCGGGAAGCATCTATATAGGATCTCGTGAAAGTACTCCATTGAAATTAATTAATTATTTTATATTCTACCCTAAACAATATTTCAAAAAAATTAACATGAACAACTAATAGCATAATTAGATTCATCACATTTTTCTGGTCTAAAACCGAATATAAAGTTTTGTGATCCAAGTTATGGTTATTTGTTATATCTTTGCGATGCAAATTTTGTTATTTTCCTGTAAAGAAATGAGCAATACTTTCCTATAATTATTAATAGTTCAGATTATAAACGAGCCAAAACTGCAACAAACTGGGCCTAAACGGATGGGTGTAGAACAACCAAACAACACATAGGTTGGGGCCTATCTACCGAGTGCTCCTGGGCCAAGACCATGAGGCAGGGCAAGGGGCTGAGGCTCACCTAGTGGGCTTTAGCCCAGATCTTGTCGGCGAGCTTCGAATCAAAGGCAGGAAGGGGCCGTTGGCGAGGCATCTAGGCGGCGAGCTTCGAATCAAAGGCAGGAAGCAGCCGTTGGCGAGGCATCTAGGCGGGACCGTGCGGCACTAAATCTCGCCCAGATCTGGCCGACGGCGACAAAGCCGGGTGTTGACGGCACGACGCCATGGCCTCTCCTACGGGATGGTTGCGGTTGATCTCCTGCAGAAAGGGACAGAGGAGGTCACTGTTGGGGAACGTAGTCATTTCAAAAAAATTCTTACGCACACACAGGATCAGGATGATGCATAGCAACGAGAGGGGAGAGTGTGTCCACGTACCCTCGCAGACCGAAAGCGGCAGTGTTAGCACAACGCGGTTGATGTAGTCGTACGTCTTCACGATCCGACCGATCCAAGTACCAAACGCACGGCACCTCCGAGTTCAGCACACGTTCAGCTCGATGACGTCTCATGAACTCCGATCCAGCAGAGCTTCACGGGAGAGGTTCGTCAGCACGACGGCGTGATGATGGTGATGATGATGCTACCGATGCAGGGCTTCACTTAAGCACTGCTACGATATGATCGAGGTGGATTATGGTGGAGGGGGCACCGCACACGGCTGGGAGAGATCAACAGATCAACTTGTGTGTCTAGAGGTGCCCCCTGCCCCCGTATATAAAGGGCCAAGGGGGAAGGCCGACCGGCCCCTGTAGGCGCGCCAGGAGGAGGAGTCCTCCTCCTAGTAGGAGTAGGACTCCCCTCTTTCTTACTCCTACTAGGAGGGGGAAAGGAAGGGGGGAGGGAGAAGGAAAGGGGGGCGCCACCCCCCTCTCCCAGTCCAATTCGGAACAGAGGGGGGGAGGGCGTGGCCTGCCCTAGGCCAGCCCTCTCTCTCTCTCCACTAAGGCCCATAAGGCCCACTATTTCTCTCGGGGGGTTCCGGTAACCCTCCGGCACTCTGGTTTTCTCCGAAACTATCCGGAACACTTTCTGTGTCCGAATATAGTCGTCCAATATATCGATCTTTACGTCTCGACCATTTTGAGACTCCTTGTCATGTCCGTGATCATATCCGAGACTCCGAAGTACCTTCGGTACATCAAAACACAAAAACTCATAATACCGAGCGTCGCTGAACTTTAAGCGTGCGGACCCTACAGGTTCGAGAACTATGTAGACATGACCGAGACACGTCTCCGGTCAATAACCAATAGTGGAACCTGGATGCTCATATTGGCTCCCACATACTCTATGAAGATCTTTATCGGTCAAACCGCATAACAACATACGTTGTTCCCTTTCTCATCGGTATGTTACTTGTCCGAGATTCGATCGTCGGTATCTCAATACCTAGTTCAATCTCGTTACTGACAAGTCTCTTTACTCGTTCCGTAATACATCATCCCACAGCTAACTCATTAGTTACAATGCTTGCAAGACTTATAGTGATGTGCATTACCGAGTGGGCCCAGAGATACCTCTCCGACAATCGGAGTGACAAATCCTAATCTTGATCTATGCCAACTCAACAAGTACCATCGGAGACACATGTAAAGCACCTTTATAATCACCTAGTTACATTGTGACGTTTGGTAGCACACGAAGTGTTCCTCCGGTAATCGGGAGTTGCATAACCTCGGAGTCATAGGAACATGTATAAGTCATGAAGAAAGCAATAGCAGTAAACTAAACGATCAAGTGCTAAGCTAACGGAATGGGTCAAGTCAATCACATCATTCTCCTAATGATGTGATCCCGTTAATCAAATGACAACTCATGTCTATGCTTAGGAAACGTAACCATCTTTGATTAATGAGCTAGTCAAGTAGAGGCATACTAGTGACACTCTGTTTGTCTATGTATTCACACATGTACTAAGTTTTCGGTTAATACAATTCTAGCATGAATAATAAACATTTATCATGATATGAGGAAATAAATAATAGCTTTATTATTTCCTCTAGGGCATATTTCCTTCAGTCTCCCACTTGCACTAGAGTCAATAATCTAGATTACACAGTAATGATTCTAACACCCATGGAGCCTTGGTGCTGATCATGTTTTTCTCGTGAGAGAGGCTTAGTCAACAGGTCTGCAACATTCAGATCCGTATGTATCTTGCAAATCTCTATGTCTCCCACCTGGACTTGATTACGGATGGAATTGAAGCGTCTCTTGATGTGCTTGGTTCTCTTGTGAAATCTGGATTCCTTTGCCAAGGCAATTGCACCAGTATTGTCACAAAATATTTTCATTGGACCCGATGCACTAGGTATGACACCTAGATCGGATATGAACTCCTTCATCCAGACTCCTTCATTCGCTGCTTCCTAAGCAGCAATGTACTCTGCTTCACACGTAGATCCCGCCACGACACTTTGTTTAGAACTGCTCCAACTGACAGCTCCACCATTCAATATAAACACGTATCCGGTTTGCGTTTTAGAATCGTCCGGATCAGTGTCAAAGTTTGCATCAACGTAACCATTTACGATGAGCTATTTGTCACCTCCATGAACGAGAAACATATCCTTAGTCCTTTTCAGGTATATCAGGATGTTCTTGACCGTTGTCCAGTGGTCCACTCCTGGACTACTTTGGTACCTCCCTGCTAAACTAATAGCAAGGCACACATCAGGTCTGGTACACAACATTGCATACATGATAGAACCTATGGCTGAAGCATAGGGAACATCTTTCATTTTCTCTCTATCTTCTGCAGTGGTCGGGCATTGATTCTTACTCAACTTCACATCTTGTAACACATCAAGAACCCTTTCTTTGCCTGATCCATTTTGAACTTCTTCAAAACTTTGTCAAGGTATGTGCTTTGTGAAAGTCCAATTAAGCGTCTTGATCTATCTCTATAGATCTTGATACCCAATATGTAAGCAGCTTCACCGAGGTCTTTCATTGGAAAACTCTTATTCAAATAACCTTTTATGCTATCCAGAAATTCTATATCATTTCCAATCAACAATATGTCATCCATATATAATATTAGAAATGCTACAGAGCTCCCACTCACTTTCTTGTAAATACATGCTTCTCCAAAAGTCTGTATAAAACCATATGCTTTGATCACACTATCAAAACGTTTATTCCAACTCCGAGAGGCTTGCACCAGTCCATAAAAGGATCACTAGAACTTGCACACTTTCTTAGCACCCTTTGGATCAATAAAACCTTCAGGTTGCATCATATACAACTCTTCTTCCAGAAATCCATTCAGGAATGCAGTCTTTACATCCATTTGCCAAATTTCATAATCATAAAATGCGGCAATAGCTAACATGATTCGGACGAAATTAAGCATCGCTATGGGTGAGAAGGTCTCATCGTAGTTAACTCCTTGAGCTTGTCAAAAACCTTTCATAACAAGTCGAGCTTTGTAGACAATAACATTACCATCAGCGTATGTCTTCTTCTTGAAGATCCATTTATTCTCGATGGCTTGCCGATCATCGGGCAAGTCAACCAAAGTCCTCACTTTGTTCTCATACATGGATCCCATCTCAGATTTCATGGCCTCTAGCCATTTTGCGGAATCTGGGCTCATCATCGCTTCCTCATAGTTCGTAGGTTCGTCATGGTCTAGTAACATGACCTCTAGAACAGGATTATCGTACCACTCTGGTGCGGATCTTACTTTGGTGGACCTACGAGGTTCGGTAGTAATTTGATATGAAGTTTTATGATCATCATCATTAGCTTCCTCACTAATTGGTGTAGGTGTCACAGGAACCGGTTTCTGTGATGAACTACTTTCCAATAAGGGAGCAGGTACAGTTACCTCATCAAGTTCTACTTTCCTCCCACTCACTTCTTTCGAGAGAAACTCCTTCTCTAGAAAGGATCCATTCTTAGCAACAAAAGTCTTGCCTTCGGATCTGTGATAGAAGGTGTACCCAACTGTTTCTTTCGGGTATCCTATGAAGACACATTTCTCCGATTTGGGTTCGAGCTTATCGGGTTGAAGCTTTTTCACATAAGCATCGCAGCCCCAAACTTGAAGAAACGACAACTTTGGCTTCTTGCCAAACCACAGTTCATAAGGAGTCATCTCCGGAGGCATGGCAAGCTGTGATGGCCGCTACCAATCAAACACGCAGCTGATCATGCAAATTCTGCAAGAGCGCAACCAAGGGAATCATGGCCAGGGCAACAATCAGAATCAGTTTGCTACACTCAACTAGTTCCTTGCTAACCAGCCAAAGACCTTCAGCAACTGTGTCGAGGCATCAGACGCTGATGATTGGCTCGTGGATATATGCAAGCATTTCGAGTGCAGTAACGTCAGGCCTGAGGACTTTGTCAAGTTTGCCTCCTTCCAACTCAAAGACCAAGCTGCAAAATGGTTTCAGCAATACAAAGATTCCAAAGGAGGCTGTGTGATTACCTGGGATGAATTCCGTCAAGACTTCAAAGCTCATCACATTACTCAGAGTGTTGTTGAAAGCAAGCGTGAGGAATTCCACAACCTGAAGCAAGGCAGCTTGTCTGTTTACCAGTATAACATTCTGTTCCAAAGGCTCGCTCGTTTCGCCAAGCAAGACGTCCCTGACGAGAAGAGCATGATTTATCGGTTCATGGATGGCCTCAGAGAAGATCTTCAACTTGCTCTCGTGCTTTTCGAGTCTCAGAAGTATGATGAGTTTTACAACATGGCAATGAAGCAAGAGACTGCTCAACTCAAGTGCGATGCTTCCAAGAAGCGAGTCAGAGATGCAACTCCTTCTTCCTCAACTCAAGTGGCTAAGCAGCAAAAGTATTGGCTGCCTCCTCCGTTCCGTTAGCCTTATCAGCAAAAGAGCAAAGGTGGCAATGGATCTTCCCACCCACCCAACCCAGGCTTTCAGAACAAGACTTCGTCTCAAGCTCCAAGATCAAGTGCTCCGTATCACCGTCCGCTCTCGGAGGTCACGTGCAACAAGTGTCAGCAGAAGGGTCACTATGCCAATAAATGCTTCAATCAGAGGCGTCTTCCTCCTCCTGTGAGGTCTGCTAGCACCGCAGTGGTTAAGCATAATCCCAAGCACGCCAAGGTCAACTTGTTGAACGCAGCTCATGCAGAGGACTCGTCAGATGTGATTATGGGTAACTTTTCAGTTAACTCTACTCCTGCAAAAGTCCTTTTTGATACTGGTGCATCGCATTGTTTCATGTCAAGATCATTTGTTTCAAAGCATGACTTCATTTCGGAAATGTTGGGTAAACCTATGGGAGTGGTTTCTCCGGCCAAGTCTATGAGGGCTACCTCAATAGTCCCGGATGTTTCTATCATGATGGGTGACTTCAAGTTTCTGGCTTCCCCAATGGTCCTTGGTAACTCGGATATTGACCTTAATTATTCTCAGAATGGATTGGCTTTCTAAGCACAAGGCTCAGCTTGATTGTGCTGGCAGGCAGATTCAATTGACTCATTCGTTTGAGGATGTAATTGTCTTTGCCGCTAATGATGATAACATTCGACTGTTTTCTCTCAATGAGAAAGGCGAGCTGGATGCCATCTCTCAAATTACAGTCGTTTGCGAATATCAAGACGTCTTTCCAGAAGAGCTTCCAAGAATGCCTCTGCACCGGCCAGTTGAATTCGTCATCGATCTTGAGCCTGGCACGAAACCTGTGTATCTATGGGGTGCCCCTTGGCCACGTATATAAAGGGTGGAGGGAGGAGGAGGCCGTTCCTCATAGGGCGCGCCCAAAGTGTGGAGTCCTACTAGGACTCCCTAGTCCTAGTAGGATTCCACCTCTTACATGGAATAGGAAAAAGGGAAGGGAGAAGGAGAAGGAAGGAAGGGGCGCCCCCTTTCCCTAGTCCAATTCGGACAAGTCCAAGGGGAAGGGGCGCGACCACCCTTGAGGCCTTTCTCTCCTTTCCCGTATGGCCCATTAAGGCCCAATACGAATTCCCGTAACTCTCTGGTACTCTGAAAAATACCCGAATCACTCGGAACCTTCCTGATGTCCGAATATAGCCTTCCAATATATCGATCTTTACGTCTCGACCATTTTGAGACTTCTCGTCATGTCCCCGATCTCATCCGGGACTCTGAACAAACTTCGGTCATCAAATCACCTAACTCATAATACAAATCATCACAGAACGTTAAGCGTGCGGACCCTACGGGTTCGAGAACTATGTAGACATGGCCGAGACACATCTCCGGTCAATAACCAATAGCGGAACCTGGATGCTCATATTGGCTCCTACATATTCTACAAAGATCTTTATCGCTCAAACCGCATAACAACATACGTTGTTCCCTTTGTCATCGGTATGTTACTTGCCCGAGATTCGATCGTCGGTATCTCAATACCTAGTTCAATCTCGTTACTGGCAAGTCTCTTTACTCGTTCCGTAATGCAACATCCCGTAACTAACTCATTAGTCACATTGCTTGCAAGACTTATAGTGATGTGCATTACCGAGAGGGCCCAGAGATACATCTCCGACAATCGGAGTGACAAATCCTAATCTCGATCTATGCCAACTCAACAAACACCATCGGAGACACCTGTAGAGCACCTTTATAATCACCCAGTTACGTTGTGATGTTTGGTAGCACACAAAGTGTTCCTCCGGCATTCTGGAGTTGCATGATCTCATAGTCACAGGAACATGTATAAGTTATGGAGAAAGCAATAGCAACAAACTAATCAATCATCGTGCTAGGCTAACGGTTGGGTCAAGTCAATCACATCATTCTCTAATGATGTGATCTCGTTAATCAAATGACAACTCATGTCTATGGTTAGGAAACATAACCATCATTGATTCAACGAGCTAGTCAAGTAGATGCATACTAGTGACATTTTGTTTATCTATGTATTCACACATGTACTAAGTTTCCGGTTAATACAATTCTAGCATGAATAATAAACATCTATCATGATATAAGGAAATATAAGTAACAACTTTATTATTGCCTCTAGGGCATATTTCCTTCAGTCTCCCACTTGCACTAGAGTTAATAATCTAGTTCACATCATCATGTTATTTAACACCAATAGTTCACATCTTTATGTGATTAGTTCACATCTCCATGTGACTAATACCCAAAGGGTTTACTAGAGTTAGTAATCTAGTTCACATAGCTATGTGATTAACACCCAAAGAGTGATCATGTTTTGCTTATGAGAGAAATTTAGTTAACGGGTCTGCCACATTCAGAGCCGTATGTATCTTGCAAATTTTCTATGTCTACAATGCTTTGCACGGAGCTACTCTATCTAATTGCTCCCACTTTCGATATGTATCTAGATCGAGACTTAGAGTCATCCAGATCGGTGTCAAAGCTTGCATCGACGTAACTTTTTACGATGAAATCTTTCTTACCTCCATAACCGAGAAACGTTTCCTTATTCCACTAAGGATATTTTTGACCGTTGTCCAGTGATCCTATCTTGGATCACTATTGTACCCTCTTGCCAAACTTATGGTGAGGTACACAATAGATCTGGTACACAACATAGCATACTTTATAGAACCTATGACTGAGGCATAGGGAATGACTTTTCATTCTCTTTCTATTCTCTGCCGTAGTCGAGTTTTGAGTCTTTACTCAACTTCATACCTTGCAACACAGGCAAGAACTCCTTTAACTTTTCCATTTTGAACTACTTCAAAATCTTGTCAAGGTATGTACTCATTGGAAATATATCAAGCGTCTTGATTTATCTCTATAGATCGTGATGCTCAATATGTAAGTAGCTTCATCGAGGTATTTCTTTGAAAAACTCTTTTCAAACACTCCTTTATGCTTTCCAGAAAATTCTACATTA
This sequence comes from Triticum urartu, assembly GCF_056163025.1. Lineage (NCBI taxonomy): Eukaryota > Viridiplantae > Streptophyta > Magnoliopsida > Poales > Poaceae > Triticum > Triticum urartu. The sequence goes on from NC_141878.1 coordinate 491,402,891, forward strand.
TTTCCGATCAACAATATGTCATTCACATATACTTATCAGAAATGTTGTAGTGCTCCCACTCACTTTCTTGTAAATACAGGCTTCACCACAAGTCTGTATAAAACCATATGCTTCAATCACTTTATCAAAGTATATATTCCAACTCTGAGATGCTTGCACCAGTCCATAGATGGATCGCTGGAGGTTGCACACTTTGTTAGCACCTTTAGGATTGATAAAACCTTCTTGTTGCATCATATACAACTCTTCTTTAATAAATCCATTAAATAATGCAGTTTTGACATCCATTTGCCAGATTTCATAAAATGTGGCAATTGCTAACATGATTTGGTCAGACTTAAGCATCACTGTGAGTGACAAAATCTCATCGTAGTCAACATCTTGAACTTGTCGAAAACCTTTTGCGACAATTGGAGCTTTGTAGATAGTAACACTACTATCAGTGTCCGTCTTCCTCTTGAAAATCCATTCATTCTTAATGGCTCACCGATCAACGGGCAAGTCAATCAAAGTCCATACTTTGTTCTAATACATGGATCTCATCTCAGATTTCATGGCTTCAAGTCATTTCACGTAACGGAATCTGGGCTCATCATCGCTTCCTCATAGTTCGTAGGTTCATCATGGTCAAGTAACATGACCTCCAGAATAGGATTACTGTACCACTCTGGTGCGGAACGTATTCTGGTTGACCTACGAGGTTCGGTAGTAATTTGATATGAAGTTTCATGAGCATCATCATTAACTTACTCACTAATTGGTGTAGGAATCACTAGAACTTATTTTTGTGATGAACTACTTTCCAATTCGGGAGAAGGTACAATTACCTCATCAAGTTTTACATTCCTCCCAATCACTTCTTTCGAGAGAAACTTCTTCTCTAGAAAGGATCCATTCTTAGCAATGAATATCTTGCCTTCGGATCTGTGATAGAAGGTGTACCCAACAATTTCCTTGGGTATCCTATGAAGACGCATTTCTCCGATTTGGGTTCGAGCTTATCAGGTTGAAACTTTTTCACATAAGCATCATAGCCCCAAACTTTAAGAAACGACAGCTTAGGTTTCTTGCTAAACCATATTTCATATGGTGTCGTCTCAACGAATTTAGATGGTGCCCTATTTAACGTGAATGCAGCTGTCTCTAATGCATAACCCCAAAACGATAGTGATAAATCGGTAAGAGACATCATAGATTGCACCATATCTAATAAAGTACGGTTATGATGTTCGGACACACCATTATGCTATGGTGTTCCAGGTGGCGTGAGTTGCGAAACTATTCCGCATTGTTTCAAATGAAGACCAAACTTGTAAATCAAATATTCTCCTCCATGATCAGATCGCAGAAATTTTATTTTCTTGTTATGATGATTTTCCACTTGACTCTGAAATTCTTTGAAGTTTTCAAATGTTTCAGACTTATGTTTCATCAAGTAGATATATCCATATCTGCTCAAATCATCTGTGAAGATCAGAAAATAACGATACCCGCCGCGAGCCTCAACACTCATCGGATTGCATACATCAATATGTATTATTTCCAATAAGTCAGTTGCTTGCTCCATTGTTCCGGAGAACGGAGTTTTAGTCATCTTGCCCATGAGGCATGGTTCGCAAGCATCAAATGATTCATAATCAAGTGATTCCAAAAGCCCATCAGCATGGAGTTTCTTCATGCGCTTTACACCAATATGACCTAAACGGCAGTGCCACACATGAGTTGCACTATCATTATTAACTTTGCATCGTTTGGTTTCAATATTATGAATATGTGTATTACTAAGATCGAGATTCAATAAACCATTCACCTTGGGTGTATGACCTCAGAAGGTTCTATTCATGTAAATAGAATAGCAATCATCCTTGACTTAAATGAATAACTGTATTGCAATAAACATGATCCAATCATATTATGCTTTACGCAAACATCAAATAACTTTTATTTTAGGTTCAACACTAATCCTGAAGGTAAAGGGAGTGTGCGATGGTGATCTTATCAACCTTGGAATCACTTCCAACTCACATCATCACCTCGCCCTTAACTAGTCTCTGTTTATTTTGCAACCCCCGTTTCGAGTTACTACTCTTAGTAACTGAACCAGTATCAAAAATTGAGGTGTTGTTATAAACACAAGTAAAGTACACATCAATAACATTTATATCAAATATATACTTTTGTTCACTTTGCCATCCTTCTTATCCGCCAAGTATCTAGGGCAGTTCCACTTCCAGTGACCATTTCCTTTGCAGTAGAAGCACTCAGTTCCATGCTTGGATCTAGCTTTGAGATTCTTCATGGAAGTAGCAACTTGCTTGATATTCTTCTTTGAAGTTCCTCTTTCTTTCCCTTTGCCCTTTTCTTGAAACTAGTGGTCTTGTTAACCATCAACACTTGATGTTATTTCTTGATTTCTACATTTCGCCGATTTCAGCATCGTGAAGAGCTTGGGAATTACTTTTGTTATCCCTTGCATATTATAGTTCATCACTACATTCTAGTAACTTGGTGATAATTAATAGAGAACTTTGTCAGTTACTATCTAATCTGGAAGATTAACTCCCACTTGATTCAAGCAATTGTAGTACCCAGACAATCTGAGCACATGCTCACTAGTCGAGCTATTCTCCTCCATCTTGTAGGCAAAATACTGTCGGAGGTCTTCTACCTCTCGACACGGGCATGAGTATGAAATACCATTTTCAACTCTTACAACATCTTATATGCTCTATGGCGTTCAAAACATTTTTCAAGTCCCGGTTCTAAGCCGTAAAGCATGGTGCCTAAACTATCAAGTAGTCATCATACCGAGCTTTACCAAACGTTCATAATGTCTGTATCTGCTCCTGCAATAGGTCCATCACCTAGCGGTGCATCAAGGACATAATTCTTCTGTGCAACAATGAGGATAATCCTCAGATCACAGACCTAGTCCGCATCATTGCTACTATCATCTTTCAACATAGTTTTTCTCTAGGAACATATCAAAAATAAACGGGGAGCTACGTTGCAGCTATAGATCTACAACATAGATATGCAAATACTATCAGGACTAAATTCATGATAAATTAAAGTTCAATTAATCATATTACTTAAGAACTCCCACTTAGATAGACATCCCTCTAGTCATCTAAATGATCACGTGATCCAAATCAACTAAATCATGTCTGATCGTCACGTGAGATGGAGTAGTTTCCAATGGTGAACATCACTATGTTGATCATATCTACTATATGATTCACGCTCGACCTTTTGGTCTCCAGTGTTCCGAGGCCATATTTGCATATGCTAGGCTCGTCAAGTTTAACCCGAGTATTCCACGTGTGCAAAACTGGCTTGCACCCGTTGTATGTGAACATAGAGAGTATCACACCCAATCATCACGTGGTGTCTCGGCACGACGAACTATCACAACGGTGCATACTCAGGGAGAACACTTTTACCTTGAAATTTATTGAGAGATCATCTTATAATGCTACCGCCAAACTAAGCAAAATAAGATACATGAAGGATAAACATCACATGCAATCAAAATATATGACATGATATGGCCATCATCATCTTGTGCCTTTGATCTCCATCTCCAAAACACCGTCATGATCTCTATCATCACCGGCTTGACACCTTGATCTCCATCTAAGCATCGTTGTCATCTCGCCAACTATTGCTTCTACGACTATCGCTACCGCTTAGTGATAAAGTAAAGCAATTACATGGCGATTGCATTTCATACAATAAAGCGACAACCACTACATTCTAGTTCATATTATATGGCCATGGGAATTACTTTTGTTATCCCTTGCATATTATAGTTCATCACTACATTCTAGTAACTTAGTGATAATTACTAGAGAACTTTGTCAGTTACTATCTAATCTGGAAGATTAACTCCCACTTGATTCAAGCAATTGTAGTACCCAGACAATCTGAGCACATGCTCACTAGTCGAGCTATTCTCCTCCATCTTGTAGGCAAAATACTGTCAGAGGTCTTCTACCTCTCGACACGGGCATGCGTATGAAATACCATTTTCAACTCTTAGAACATCTTATATGCTTTATTATTTCCTCTAGGGCATATTTCCTTCAGTCTCCCACTTGCACTAGAGTCAATAATCTAGATTACACAGTAATGATTCTAACACCCATGGAGCCTTGGTGCTGATCATGTTTTTCTCGTGAGAGAGGCTTAGTCAACAGGTCTGCAACATTCAGATCCGTATGTATCTTGCAAATCTCTATGTCTCCCACCTGGACTTGATCACGGATGGAATTGAAGCGTCTCTTGATGTGCTTGGTTCTCTTGTGAAATCTGGATTCCTTTGCCAAGGCAATTGCACTAGTATTGTCACAAAAGATTTTCATTGGACCCGATGCACTAGGTATGACACCTAGATCGGATATGAACTCCTTCATTCGCTGCTTCCTAAGCAGCAATGTACTCTGCTTCACACGTAGATCCCGCCACGACACTTTGTTTAGAACTGCTCCAACTGACAGCTCCACCGTTCAATATAAACACGTATCCGGTTTGCGATTTAGAATCGTCCGGATCAGTGTCAAAGTTTGCATCAACGTAACCATTTACGATGAGCTATTTGTCACCTCCATGAACGAGAAACATATCCTTAGTCCTTTTCAGGTATATCAGGATGTTCTTGACCGTTGTCCAGTGGTCCACTCCTGGATTACTTTGGTACCTCCCTGCTAAAATAATAGCAAGGCACACATCAGGTCTGGTACACAACATTGCATACATGATAGAACCTATGGCCGAAGCATAGGGAACATCTTTCATTTTCTCTCTATCTTCTGCAGTGGTCGGGCATTGATTCTTACTCAACTTCACAGCTTGTAACACATCAAGAACCCTTTCTTTGCCTGATCCATTTTGAACTTCTTCAAAACTTTGTCAAGGTATGTGCTTTGTGAAAGTCCAATTAAGCGTCTTGATCTATCTCTATAGATCTTGATACCCAATATGTAAGCAGCTTCACCGAGGTCTTTCATTGGAAAACTCTTATTCAAATAACCTTTTATGCTATCCAGAAATTCTATATCATTTCCAATCAACAATATGTCATCCATATATAATATTAGAAATGCTACAGAGCTCCCACTCACTTTCTTGTAAATACATGCTTCTCCAAAAGTCTGTATAAAACCATATGCTTTGATCACACTATCAAAACGTTTATTCCAACTCCGAGAGGCTTGCACCAGTCCATAAAAGGATCACTAGAACTTGCACACTTTCTTAGCACCCTTTGGATCAATAAAACCTTCAGGTTGCATCATATACAACTCTTCTTCCAGAAATCCATTCAGGAATGCAGTCTTTACATCCATTTGCCAAATTTCATAATCATAAAATGCGGCAATAGCTAACATGATTCGGACGAAATTAAGCATCGCTATGGGTGAGAAGGTCTCATCGTAGTTAACTCCTTGAGCTTGTCAAAAACCTTTCATAACAAGTCGAGCTTTGTAGACAATAACATTACCATCAGCGTATGTCTTCTTCTTGAAGATCCATTTATTCTCGATGGCTTGCCGATCATCGGGCAAGTCAACCAAAGTCCTCACTTTGTTCTCATACATGGATCCCATCTCAGATTTCATGGCCTCTAGCCATTTTGCGGAATCTGGGCTCATCATCGCTTCCTCATAGTTCGTAGGTTCGTCATGGTCTAGTAACATGACCTCTAGAACCGGATTATCGTACCACTCTGGTGCGGATCTTACTTTGGTGGACCTACGAGGTTCGGTAGTAATTTGATATGAAGTTTTATGATCATCATCATTAGCTTCCTCACTAATTGTTGTAGGTGTCACAGGAACCGGTTTCTGTGATGAACTACTTTCCAATAAGGGAGCAGGTACAGTTACCTCATCAAGTTCTACTTTCCTCCCACTCACTTCTTTCGAGAGAAACTCCTTCTCTAGAAAGGATCCATTCTTAGCAACAAAAGTCTTGCCTTCGGATCTGTGATAGAAGGTGTACCCAACTGTTTCTTTCGGGTATCCTATGAAGACACATTTCTCCGATTTGGGTTCGAGCTTATCGGGTTGAAGCTTTTTCACATAAGCATCGCAGCCCCAAACTTGAAGAAACGACAACTTTGGCTTCTTGCCAAACCACAGTTCATAAGGAGTCATCTCCGGAGGCATGGCAAGCTGTGATGGCCGCTACCAATCAAACACGCAGCTGATCATGCAAATTCTGCAAGAGCGCAACCAAGGGAATCATGGCCAGGGCAACAATCAGAATCAGTTTGCTACACTCAACTAGTTCCTTGCTAACCAGCCAAAGACCTTCAGCAACTGTGTCGAGGCATCAGACGCTGATGATTGGCTCGTGGATATATGCAAGCATTTCGAGTGCAGTAACGTCAGGCCTGAGGACTTTGTCAAGTTTGCCTCCTTCCAACTCAAAGACCAAGCTGCAAAATGGTTTTAGCAATACAAAGATTCCAAAGGAGGCTGTGTGATTACCTGGGATGAATTCCGTCAAGACTTCAAAGCTCATCACATTACTCAGAGTGTTGTTGAAAGCAAGCGTGAGGAATTCCACAACCTGAAGCAAGGCAGCTTGTCTGTTTACCAGTATAACATTCTGTTCCAAAGGCTCGCTCGTTTCGCCAAGCAAGACGTCCCTGACGAGAAGAGCATGATTTATCGGTTCATGGATGGCCTCAGAGAAGATCTTCAACTTGCTCTCGTGCTTTTCGAGTCTCAGAAGTATGATGAGTTTTACAACATGGCAATGAAGCAAGAGACTGCTCAACTCAAGTGCGATGCTTCCAAGAAGCGAGTCAGAGATGCAACTCCTTCTTCCTCAACTCAAGTGGCTAAGCAGCAAAAGTATTGGCTGCCTCCTCCGTTCCGTTAGCCTTATCAGCAAAAGAGCAAAGGTGGCAATGGATCTTCCCACCCACCCAACCCAGGCTTTCAGAACAAGACTTCGTCTCAAGCTCCAAGATCAAGTGCTCCGTATCACCGTCTGCTCTCGGAGGTCACGTGCAACAAGTGTCAGCAGAAGGGTCACTATGCCAATAAATGCTTCAATCAGAGGCGTCTTCCTCCTCCTGTGAGGTCTGCTAGCACCGCAGTGGTTAAGCATAATCCCAAGCACGCCAAGGTCAACTTGTTGAACGCAGCTCATGCAGAGGACTCGTCAGATGTGATTATGGGTAACTTTTCAGTTAACTCTACTCCTGCAAAAGTCCTTTTTGATACTGGTGCATCGCATTGTTTCATGTCAAGATCATTTGTTTCAAAGCATGACTTCATTTCGGAAATGTTGGGTAAACCTATGGGAGTGGTTTCTCCGGCCAAGTCTATGAGGGCTACCTCAATAGTCCCGGATGTTTCTATCATGATGGGTGACTTCAAGTTTCTGGCTTCCCCAATGGTCCTTGGTAACTCGGATATTGACCTTAATTATTCTCAGAATGGATTGGCTTTCTAAGCACAAGGCTCAGCTTGATTGTGCTGGCAGGCAGATTCAATTGACTCATTCGTTTGAGGATGTAATTGTCTTTGCCGCTAATGATGATAACATTCGACTGTTTTCTCTCAATGAGAAAGGCGAGCTGGATGCCATCTCTCAAATTACAGTCGTTTGCGAATATCAAGACGTCTTTCCAGAAGAGCTTCCAAGAATGCCTCTGCACCGGCCAGTTGAATTCGTCATCGATCTTGAGCCTGGCACGGAACCTGTTTGCAAATGTCCTTACAAGCTTGGACCTGAAGAGTTGAAGGATCTAAAGAAGCAACTCGATATTCAAGAGCGTATGGGTCTCATCCGACCAAGTTCTTCTCCATGGGGTTGTGGAGTTCTTTTTGTGAAGAAGGATGGAACGGACCGACTCTGTGTTGACTACCGTCCATTGAACAAGAAGACCATAAAGAACAAGTACCCACTTCCCAACATCAATGAGCTGTTTGAAAAACTCAAAGGTGCTCAAGTATTCTCCAAGCTTGATCTCCGTATGGGCTATCATCAGATTCGCATTCGTGAGCAAGATATCCCTAAGACAGCGTTCAGAACAAGCTATGGTTCATATGAATACACTGTCATGTCTTTCGGCCTCGTCAATGCTCCGCCAACATTCTCTCGCATGATGAATTTCATCTTCAACCCCTACACAAATGACTTCGTCTTGGTCTACCTCGATGACATTTTGGTCTTTTCCAAGAACAAGGAAGATCATGCCAAGCACTTGCGTTTGGTGCTGGATAAGCTCAGAGAACATCAGTTCTATGCCAAGTTTTCAAAGTGCGAGTTTTGGCTCGATGAGGTTCTCTACCTTGGGCATATCATCTCTGCCAAGGGCATAGAGGTGAATCCTGAGAAGGTGCCTACAATTGTGAATTGGGAGCCACCTCAGAATGTGAAGCAACTCCGCAGCTTCCTGGGTCTCGCAAGCTATTGTCGAAGGTTCGTTGAGAACTTCTCTAAGATCGCGAAGCCTCTTTCCAACATTCTCCAGAAGCACGTCAAGTACGTTTGGTCTCCTGAATGTGCATCGCTTTCAACACCTTGAAAGAGAAGTTAGTCACTGCTCCAGTTCTGACTCCTCCTGATGAATCCAAACCGTTTGAGGTCTTCTGTGATGCTTCTCTTCAAGGTATTCCTCAAGGATTTCTGGCCAACCTCCAAGTCTCTCCTACTTTGGAAGATCAGATTCGCGAGGCTCAACTTCTTGATGCTATGGTGAAGAAGGTGAAGATTGGGATTGCCAAGAGTCAACCCAAGTACAAGTGCTATCGCCTTGATGACAAGGATACTCTATTCTTCAAGAATCGCATTGTTGTGCCTAAAGGTGACCTTCGTAAAGTCATTATGAACGAGGCTCACAATTCACTCCTCTCTATCCACCCTGGAAGTACAAAGATGTACCAGGACCTCAAGCAGTCGTATTGGTGGACTCGAATAAAGCGTGAGATTGCTCAGTTCGTGAATGAATGTGATGTCTGCAGAAGAGTGAAGGCAGAACACCAACGACCAGCTGGTCTCCTCCAACCTCTTGCCATTCCAGAATGGAAGTTTGACCATATTGAGATGGACTTCGTGACTGGATTTCCGAAGTCCAAGTGTGGTAATGATGCTATCTTCGTTGTCATCGACAAACTCACTAAAGTGGCTCATTTCCTTCCTATCAAAGAATCTATCACAGCAGCTCAATTGGCAGAGCTATATACCTCCCGGATTGTCTCTCTGCATGGCATTCCGCAGTTGATATCTTCAGATCGTGGCAACATCTTCACCTCTAAGTTCTGGGATTCTTTTCAGAAGACCATGGGCACCAACATCCGTTTCAGCACAGCTTTTCATCCTCAAACTAGTGGCCAAGTCGAGCGAGTAAATCAGATTCTTGAAGATATGCTCAGGGCTTGCGTCATCTCTTTCGGTATGAAGTGGGAAGATTGTCTTTCATATGCCGAGTTCTCCTACAACAACAGCTTCCAAGCGAGTTCGGGCAAGGCCCCATTCGAAATTCTCTATGGCAGGAAGTGCCGTACTCCTCTTAACTGGTCAGAGACTGGTGAATGTCAACTTCTTGGCAATGACTTGATCACAGAGGCAGAAGAGATGTGCAAAGTCATTCGTGATAATCTCAAAGCCGCACAATCGCGCCAGAAGAGTTACTATGATAGCAAGCATCGTGACTTGGCTTTCGAGATCGGAGACCATGTCTACCTCCGCGTCTCTCCAATGAAAGGTACTCGTCGCTTCGGTATCAAAGGAAAGGTTGCCCCTAGATACGTGGGCCCTTTCAAGATCATCAACAAGAGAGGCGATCTCGCCTATCAACTTGAGCTTCCCTCCAACTTTGCAAACGTGCACGACGTGTTTCATGTCTCTCAGCTCCACAAGTGCTTCAAGACTCCTGACCACACCGTCAACTTTGAAGACATTGATCTCCAAGAAGACTTGTCTTATCATGAGCACCCCGTTGCTATTCTTGAAGAAACTGAGCGCAAGACTCGCAACAAGTCTATCAAATTCCTCAAAGTCAAGTGGTCACATCATTCAGACCGTGAAGCCACCTGGGAACGCGAGGATCACCTCCGTTTTGAGTACCCGGAGTTTTTCCAGTCCTAAATCTCGGGATGAGATCCTTTCGTAGTGGTGGATTGTTGTAACACCTCGGATGTAATTTACCTTATTTGTACTCCAACTCTTGTCGTTTTCGGCACTAAGTTATTTTATTTCCTCGTTGTTGGGTTTTTTTCTCCGTGTGTTTTGTCTTTGTCATGCATATCATATCATGTCATCATGTGCATTGCATTTGCATACATGTTTGTCTCATGCATCCGAGCATTTTGCCCGTTGTCCGTTTTGCATTCCGGCGCTCCTACGTCCTCCGGTGTCCCTTTCTACCTCTTTTCGTGTGCGGGTGTTAAACGTTTTCGGATTGGACCAAGACTTGTCATGCGGCCTTGGTTTACTACCGGTAGACCGCCTGTCAAGTTTCGTGCCATTTGGACTTCGTTTGATACTCCAACGGTTAACCGAGGGACCGAAAGGGCCTCGTGTGTGTTGCAGCCCAACACCCTTCCAAACTGGCCCAAAACCCACCTAAACCTCCTCCATCATCTAGAGCGTTCGATCATGATCGCGTGGCCGCAAACCGCACCCAGTTACGTTGTGACGTTTGGTAGCACACAAAGTGTTCCTCCGGTAATCGGGAGTTGCATAACCTCATAGTCATAGGAACATGTATAAGTCATGAAGAAAGCAATAGCAGTAAACTAAACGATCAAGTGCTAAGCTAACGGAATGGGTCAAGTCAATCACATCATTCTCCTAATGATGTGATCCCGTTAATCAAATGACAACTCATGTCTATGGTTAGGAAATTTAACCATCTTTGATTAATGAGCTAGTCAAGTAGAGGCATACTAGTGATACTCTGTTTGTCTATGTAATCACACATGTACTAAGTTCCGGTTAATGCGTTGGTATGTGGCGCCGGCGTTCTTGATCCCAAAGGGCATGGTGTTGAAGCAGAATGGCCCATACAGGGTGATAAATGTTGTTGCGGCTTGATCGGACTCCTTCATTTTGATTTAATGGTATCCAGAATATGCATCAAGGAAACACTGTGAGTCGTGTCCTGCGGTGGCGTCGATGATTTGATCAATGTGGGGGAGGGGGAAGGGATCCTTGGGGCAAGCCTTATTGAGGTCTTTGAAATCGACTCACACGCACCAGGATTTGTCCTTCTTTGGTACCATCACCAGGTTTGTCAGCCAGTCCGGATGTTTGATTTCTCTAATGAATCCGGCCTCGATGAGTTTGGCCAGCTCCTCCCCCATGGCTTGTCGCTTGGGTTCAGAAAAGCGCCGCAGTGTTTGCTTAACCGGTTTAAACCCCTTTAATATATTGAGGCTATGTTCGGCCAGCTCGCGTGGGATCCCTGGCATATCTAAAGGATGCCAGGCGAATATGTCCCAGTTTTCGCGCAGGAATTCTTGTAGTGCGGTGTCAACTGTTGGGTTTAGTTGAGCTCCGATAGATGTTGTCTTTTTGGGGCCCGTTGGGTGGACCTGGAATTTGACTATTTCTTCTACTGGTTTGAAGGAGGTGGATTTAGGGCGTTTGTCGAGGATCACGTCGTCCCTGTCCACCGTGGAGCGTAGTGCGATTAATTCTTCGGTCGCAAGGGCTTCGGATAGCGCCTCCAGGGCCAAGGATGCGGTTTTGTTTTCAGCGCAGAGTGCTATGTCCGGATCACTAACGAGAGTGATTATACCGTTTGGTCTAGACATTTTGAGCTTCATATACCTGTAATGGGGTATGGCCTGAAAGCGTCTAAAAGAATCCGGCCCCAACAGGGCGTGATATCCGCTGCTGAAAGGGGCCACTTGGAAAGTTATTTCTTCGGACCGATAGTGCTCCGGCGTGCCGAATACTACGTCAAGTGTGATCTTGCCCGCGCATCGCACCTCCCTACTGGGAATAATTCCTCGGAAGGTTGTGTTACTTTTCTTGATGCGGCTCCTGTCTATTTCCATTTTATGGAGTGTGTCCTCATAAATGAGGTTTAGTCCGCTGCTGCCGTCCATGAGGACCTTGGTAAGTTGAAACCCGTCCACGATAGGACTGAGGACTAACGCGGCTGGCGCTCGTACTGTTCTGTACTTTGGTTCGTCACCAGCGTTGAATGTTATAGCCGTGTCGTTCCAGGGGTTTACTGTAGCAATTTGGCAGACTTCGGCGAGCTTGCGAAGTGCCCTTTTGCGCTTGTTGTTTGAAGCGAATGTCTTAAAGATCGTCAATACTCTTGAGTTATCGTCTTCTGGGGGATGCCGTTCTGGGTCGTCCTTGATAAGGATGTCCTCGCCGATCTTGGCTACCTATTGTAGTATCCAACATTGTCTAAGGCTGTGGGTTGCCACGGTATCTGGTGTCGTATGTATTTTGCATGGGCCATCGAGCCACCCCTCCAGAACGGTGTCGTGCCACATAGCGGTTTTGTGTTTCTTGACTGTTGGACTGGGCGTGCCGCGAGGGTGCGCCCTTTTCGCCTATAGGGGGAATCGAGTTGGGACCGACGGTTCCCAGTGAGCTGCCTGAGTTTTCTAGGCGCTCTCCATCGCGCTGTACTTTTGTACAATGGTTGCTAAGTCAGTGAATTTCATTATGCAGCGCGATTGATGGCATTGAGGATTCCTTCGTCTGCGCAATTGTTTCAGAACGCTGATATTGCGTCCTCGTCACGACAATCTTTTACCTTGTCCTTGACAAGGAGGAATCTGGCCCAGAAGTGGTGGACCGTTTCCTGAGACTGTTGTTTTATGCTTATGAGAGTGTCTATGTCTGGGTGGGTGGGTGGAATTAAATCCGAACCCTGACCTGATCGATTATCCGGAGTCTGACGACCTTCCAGGCTTAACAGTCCGGGTTCCGGAATATCTTCTTATTGTTTAGGACCTCCGTCCGATGCTATGTTCAGACGGCTGGTCGCATCCTTTCGTGGGTGAGTATCCGGCTCTTCCTGAACGGCGATCCAAACATAGTCCGTCTTCGATATAGAAGAAGACTCGCCGTCCTGCTCCACGAACACCGCAATCTGGTGGGTGACCGGTGGGGCCTTGATTTCTCCTTGATCGGTTTTAGGCCCGATCTGATCGTAGTCTGTGGCGATTCCCAAAGCGGCGATGTGATCTAGGAGTTCGTTCAAAGAGGAAAAGTCTGTCGAATCCATCTGCTTGGAGTGCTCGGAGTTAATGCGAAGGGGGTTTCCGATGGCCCGAGAGGTCATCGTCGGCTCAACGGCCGAACGGGCGATAATAGTAAAGCCGCCCAGCCATAGGGTTTGGCCTGGGGCCAGAGCTCCCCCGGAGGTGATGTTGTCTTTAAGTACAAGGAGAGCCATCGAGCCTTTTGTCGACGGCATAGTGGAACTCTCAATGAAAGCACCAATGTCGGTGTCAAAACCGGCGGATCTCAGGTAGGGGGTCCCGAACTGTGCGTCTAGGATCGATGGTAACAGGAGACGGGGGACATGATGTTTACCCAGGTTCAGGCCCTCTCTATGGAGGTAATACCCTACGTCCTGCTTGATTGATCTTGATGAATATGAGTGTTACAAGAGTTGATCTACCACGAGATCGTAATGGCTAAACCCTAGAAGTCTAACCTGTATGACTATGGTAATGAGTATATCCTTTTCGGACTAACCCCTCCGGTTTATATAGACACCGGGAGGATCTAGGGTTTACATAGAGTCGGTTACATACGAAGGAATCTTTATAGTCGGTCGCCAAGGTTGCCTTCCATGCCAAGGAGAGTCCAATCCAAACACGGATACAGTCTTCGGCCTTCATGTATTCACAGCCCATCAGTCCGGCCCATGGATAACAGGTCGGACGCCCGATGACCCCTTAGTCCAAGACTCCCTCAACGGGCTTGCCGACGCTTTATCGACACCTCTTGGGGTTGACCTATGGTCATCGGAGACGCATGTGTGGTGGGAAGGCGTGTATTGAAGCCACCGGTAGAAACACACCAACATGACATGCAGGAACACGACGGGAAAATGCGTGCATGCTGTTGGGGAACGCAGTAATTTCAAAAAAATTCCTACGCACACGCAAGATCATGGTGATGCATAGCAACGAGAGGGGAGAGTATTCTCTACGTACCCTCGTAGATCGTCAGCGGAAGCGTTATGACAATGAGGTTGATGTAGTCGTACGTCTTCACGATCGACCGATCCTAGTACCGAAAGTAAGGCACGTCCGTGATCTGCACACGTTTGGCTCGGTGATGTCCCACGAACTCACGATCTAGCAGAGTATTGAGGGAGAGCTTCGCCAGCACAACGGCGTGATGACGGTGATGATGATGCTACCGGAACAGGGCTTCGCCTAAGCACCACTACGATATGACCGAGGTGGATTATGGTGGAGGGGGCACCGCACACGGCTAAGAGATCAATAATCAACTTGTGTATCTATGGGGTGCCCCTTGGCCACGTATATAAAGGATGGAGAGAGGAGGAGGCCGTTCCTCATAGGGCGCGCCCAAAGAGTGGAGTCCTACTAGGACTCCCTAGTCCTAGTAGGATTCCACCTCTTACATGGAATAGGAAAAAGGGAAGGGAGAAGGAGAAGGAAGGAAGGGGCGCCCCCTTTCCCTAGTCCAATTCGGACAAGTCCAAGGGGAAGGGGCGCGACCACCCTTGAGGCCTTTCTCTCCTTTCCCGTATGGCCCATTAAGGCCCAATACGAATTCCCGTAACTCTCCGGTACTCTGAAAAATACCCGAATCACTCGGAAGCTTCCCGATGTCCGAATATAGCCTTCCAATATATCGATCTTTACGTCTCGACCATTTTGAGACTTCTCGTCATGTCCCCGATCTCATCCGGGACTCTGAACAAACTTCGGTCATCAAATCACCTAACTCATAATACAAATCATCACAGAACATTAAGTGTGCGGACCCTACGGGTTCGAGAACTATGTAGACATGACCGAGACACATCTTCGGTCAATAACCAATAGCGGAACCTGGATGCTCATATTGGCTCCTACATATTCTACAAAGATCTTTATCGCTCAAACCGCATAACAACATACGTTGTTCCCTTTGTCATCGGTATGTTACTTGCCCGAGATTCGATCGTCGGTATCTCAATACCTAGTTCAATCTCGTTACTGGCAAGTCTCTTTACTCGTTCCATAATGCAACATCCCGTAACTAACTCATTAGTCACATTGCTTGCAAGACTTATAGTGATGTGTATTACCGAGAGGGCCCAGAGATACATCTCCGACAATCGGAGTGACAAATCCTAATCTCGATCTATGCCAACTCAACAAACACCATCGGAGACACCTGTAGAGCACCTTTATAATCACCCAGTTACGTTGTGATGTTTGGTAGCACACAAAGTGTTCCTCCGGCATTCTGGAGTTGCATGATCTCATAGTCACAGGAACATGTATAAGTTATGGAGAAAGCAATAGCAACAAACTAATCAATCATCGTGCTAGGCTAACGGTTGGGTCAAGTCAATCACATCATTCTCTAATGATGTGATCTCGTTAATCAAATGACAACTCATGTCTATGGTTAGGAAACATAACCATCATTGATTCAACGAGCTAGTCAAGTAGATGCATACTAGTGACATTTTGTTTATCTATGTATTCACACATGTACTAAGTTTCCGGTTAATACAATTCTAGCATGAATAATAAACATCTATCATGATATAAGGAAATATAAGTAACAACTTTATTATTGCCTCTAGGGCATATTTCCTTCAGTCTCCCACTTGCACTAGAGTTAATAATCTAGTTCACATCATCATGTTATTTAACACCAATAGTTCACATCTTTATGTGATTAGTTCACATCTCCATGTGACTAATACCCAAAGGGTTTACTAGAGTTAGTAATCTAGTTCACATAGCTATGTGATTAACACCCAAAGAGTGATCATGTTTTGCTTATGAGAGAAATTTAGTTAACGGGTCTGCCACATTCAGAGCCGTATGTATCTTGCAAATTTTCTATGTCTACAATGCTTTGCACGGAGCTACTCTATCTAATTGCTCCCACTTTCGATATGTATCTAGATCGAGACTTAGAGTCATCCAGATCGGTGTCAAAGCTTGCATCGACGTAACTTTTTATGATGAAATCTTTCTTACCTCCATAACCGAGAAACGTTTCCTTATTCCACTAAGGATATTTTTGACCGTTGTCCAGTGATCCTATCTTGGATCACTATTGTACCCTCTTGCCAAACTTATGGTGAGGTACACAATAGGTCTGGTACACAACATAGCATACTTTATAGAACCTATGACTGAGGCATAGGGAATGACTTTTCATTCTCTTTCTATTCTCTGCCGTAGTCGAGTTTTGAGTCTTTACTCAACTTCATACCTTGCAACACAGGCAAGAACTCCTTTAACTTTTCCATTTTGAACTACTTCAAAATCTTGTCAAGGTATGTACTCATTGGAAATATATCAAGCGTCTTGATTTATCTCTATAGATCGTGATGCTCAATATGTAAGTAGCTTCATCGAGGTATTTCTTTGAAAAACTCTTTTCAAACACTCCTTTATGCTTTCCAGAAAATTCTACATTATTTCCGATCAACAATATGTCATTCACATATA
This sequence comes from Triticum urartu, assembly GCF_056163025.1. Classification (NCBI taxonomy): domain Eukaryota; kingdom Viridiplantae; phylum Streptophyta; class Magnoliopsida; order Poales; family Poaceae; genus Triticum; species Triticum urartu. The sequence goes on from NC_141878.1 coordinate 491,419,546, forward strand.
CTTATCAGAAATGTTGTAGTGCTCCCACTCACTTTCTTGTAAATACAGGCTTCACCACAAGTCTGTATAAAACCATATGCTTCAATCACTTTATCAAAGTATATATTCCAACTCTGAGATGCTTGCACCAGTCCATAGATGGATCGCTGGAGGTTGCACACTTTGTTAGCACCTTTAGGATTGATAAAACCTTCTTGTTGCATCATATACAACTCTTCTTTAATAAATCCATTAAATAATGCAGTTTTGACATCCATTTGCCAGATTTCATAAAATGTGGCAATTGCTAACATGATTTGGTCAGACTTAAGCATCACTGTGAGTGACAAAATCTCATCGTAGTCAACATCTTGAACTTGTCGAAAACCTTTTGCGACAATTGGAGCTTTGTAGATAGTAACACTACTATCAGTGTCCGTCTTCCTCTTGAAAATCCATTCATTCTTAATGGCTCACCGATCAACGGGCAAGTCAATCAAAGTCCATACTTTGTTCTAATACATGGATCTCATCTCAGATTTCATGGCTTCAAGCCATTTCACGGAACGGAATCTGGGCTCATCATCGCTTCCTCATAGTTCGTAGGTTCATCATGGTCAAGTAACATGACCTCCAGAACAGGATTACTGTACCACTCTGGTGCGGAACGTATTCTGGTTGACCTACGAGGTTCGGTAGTAATTTGATATGAAGTTTCATGAGCATCATCATTAACTTACTCACTAATTGGTGTAGGAATCACTAGAACTTATTTTTGTGATGAACTACTTTCCAATTCGGGAGAAGGTACAATTACCTCATCAAGTTTTACATTCCTCCCAATCACTTCTTTCGAGAGAAACTTCTTCTCTAGAAAGGATCCATTCTTAGCAATGAATATCTTGCCTTCGGATCTGTGATAGAAGGTGTACCCAACAATTTCCTTGGGTATCCTATGAAGACGCATTTCTCCGATTTGGGTTCGAGCTTATCAGGTTGAAACTTTTTCACATAAGCATCATAGCCCCAAACTTTAAGAAACGACAGCTTAGGTTTCTTGCTAAACCATATTTCATATGGTGTCGTCTCAACGAATTTAGATGGTGCCCTATTTAACGTGAATGCAGCTGTCTCTAATGCATAACCCCAAAACGATAGTGATAAATCGGTAAGAGACATCATAGATTGCACCATATCTAATAAAGTACGGTTATGATGTTCGGACACACCATTATGCTATGGTGTTCCAGGTGGCGTGAGTTGCGAAACTATTCCGCATTGTTTCAAATGAAGACCAAACTTGTAAATCAAATATTCTCCTCCATGATCAGATCGCAGAAATTTTATTTTCTTGTTATGATGATTTTCCACTTGACTCTGAAATTCTTTGAAGTTTTCAAATGTTTCAGACTTATGTTTCATCAAGTAGATATACCCATATCTGCTCAAATCATCTGTGAAGATCAGAAAATAACGATACCCGCCGCGAGCCTCAACACTCATCGGATTGCATACATCAATATGTATTATTTCCAATAAGTCAGTTGCTTGCTCCATTGTTCCGGAGAACGGAGTTTTAGTCATCTTGCCCACGAGGCATGGTTCGCAAGCATCAAATGATTCATAATCAAGTGATTCCAAAAGCCCATCAGCATGGAGTTTCTTCATGCGCTTTACACCAATATGACCTAAACGGCAGTGCCACACATGATTTGCACTATCATTATTAACTTTGCATCGTTTGGTTTCAATATTATGAATATGTGTATTACTAAGATCGAGATTCAATAAACCATTCACCTTGGGTGTATGACCTCAGAAGGTTCTATTCATGTAAATAGAATAGCAATCATCCTTGACTTAAATGAATAACTGTATTGCAATAAACATGATCCAATCATATTATGCTTTACGCAAACATCAAATAACTTTTATTTTAGGTTCAACACTAATCCTGAAGGTAAAGGGAGTGTGCGATGGTGATCTTATCAACCTTGGAATCACTTCCAACTCACATCATCACCTCGCCCTTAACTAGTCTCTGTTTATTTTGCAACCCCCGTTTCGAGTTACTACTCTTAGTAACTGAACCAGTATCAAAAATTGAGGTGTTGTTATAAACACAAGTAAAGTACACATCAATAACATTTATATCAAATATATACTTTTGTTCACTTTGCCATCCTTCTTATCCGCCAAGTATCTAGGGCAGTTCCACTTCCAGTGACCATTTCCTTTGCAGTAGAAGCACTCAGTTCCATGCTTGGATCTAGCTTTGAGATTCTTCATGGAAGTAGCAACTTGCTTGATATTCTTCTTTGAAGTTCCTCTTTCTTTCCCTTTGCCCTTTTCTTGAAACTAGTGGTCTTGTTAACCATCAACACTTGATGTTATTTCTTGATTTCTACATTTCGCCGATTTCAGCATCGTGAAGAGCTTGGGAATTACTTTTGTTATCCCTTGTATATTATAGTTCATCACTACATTCTAGTAACTTGGTGATAATTAATAGAGAACTTTGTCAGTTACTATCTAATCTGGAAGATTAACTCCCACTTGATTCAAGCAATTGTAGTACCCAGACAATCTGAGCACATGCTCACTAGTCGAGCTATTCTCCTCCATCTTGTAGGCAAAATACTGTCGGAGGTCTTCTACCTCTCGACACGGGCATGAGTATGAAATACCATTTTCAACTCTTAGAACATCTTATATGCTCTGTGGCGTTCAAAACATTTTTCAAGTCCCGGTTCTAAGCCGTAAAGCATGGTGCCTAAACTATCAAGTAGTCATCATACCGAGCTTTACCAAATGTTCATAATGTCTGTATCTGCTCCTGCAATAGGTCCATCACCTAGCGGTGCATCAAGGACATAATTCTTCTGTGCAACAATGAGGATAATCCTCAGATCACAGACCTAGTCCGCATCATTGCTACTATCATCTTTCAACATAGTTTTTCTCTAGGAACATATCAAAAATAAACGGGGAGCTACGTTGCAGCTATAGATCTACAACATAGATATGCAAATACTATCAGGACTAAATTCATGATAAATTAAAGTTCAATTAATCATATTACTTAAGAACTCCCACTTAGATAGACATCCCTCTAGTCATCTAAATGATCACGTGATCCAAATCAACTAAATCATGTCTGATCGTCACGTGAGATGGAGTAGTTTCCAATGGTGAACATCACTATGTTGATCATATCTACTATATGATTCACGCTCGACCTTTTGGTCTCCAGTGTTCCGAGGCCATATTTGCATATGCTAGGCTCGTCAAGTTTAACCCGAGTATTCCACGTGTGCAAAACTGGCTTGCACCCGTTGTATGTGAACATAGAGAGTATCACACCCAATCATCACGTGGTGTCTCGGCACGACGAACTATCACAACGGTGCATACTCAGGGAGAACACTTTTACCTTGAAATTTATTGAGAGATCATCTTATAATGCTACCGCCAAACTAAGCAAAATAAGATACATGAAGGATAAACATCACATGCAATCAAAATATGTGACATGATATGGCCATCATCATCTTGTGCCTTTGATCTCCATCTCCAAAACACCGTCATGATCTCTATCATCACCGGCTTGACACCTTGATCTCCATCTAAGCATCGTTCTCATCTCGCCAACTATTGCTTCTACGACTATCGCTACCGCTTAGTGATAAAGTAAAGCAATTACATGGCGATTGCATTTCATACAATAAAGCGACAACCATATGGCTCCTGCCAGTTGCCGATAACTGTGTTACAACACATGATCATCTCATACAATAAAATTTAGCATCATGTCATGACCATATCACATCACAATATGCCCTGCAAAAATATGTTAGATGTCCTCTATTTTGTTGTTGCAAGTTTTACGTGGCTGCTACGGGCTGAGCAAGAACCGATCTTACCTACGCATCAAAAAACCACAACATGGTATAGTGATTGCTTTTTGATCTTCAGAAAGAACCCTGTTCATTGAATCCGATTCAACTAATGTTGGAGAAACAGACACCCACTAGCCACCTGTGTGTGAAGCACGTCGGTAGAACCAGTCTCGCGTAAGTGTACGCGTAATGTCGGTCTGGGCCGATTCATCCAACAATACCGCTGAATCAAGAAACAACTAGTGACGGCAAGCAATATGTATATACCCACGCCCACAACTCCTTTGTGTTCTACTCGTGCATATAACATCTACGCATAAACCTGGCTCAGATGTCACTGTTGGGGGACGCAGTAATTTCAAAATATTTCCTACGCACACGCAAGATCATGGTGATGCATAGCAATGAGAGGGGAGAGTATTGTCTACGTACCCTCGTAAACCGTAAGCGTAAGCGTTATGACAATGCGGTTGATGTAGTCGTACGTCTTCACGATCAACCGATCCTAGTATCGAAAGTACGGCACCTCCGCGATCTGCACACGTTTGGCTCGCTGACATCCCACGAACTCACGATCCAGCAGAGTGTCGAGGAAGAGCTTCGTCAGCACGACGGCGTGATGACGGTGATGATGATGCTACCGGAACAGGGCTTCGCCTAAGAACAACTACGATTTGACCGAGGTGGATTATGGTGGAGGGGGGCACCGCACACGGCTAAGAGATCAATGATCAACTTGTGTATCTATGGGGTGCCCCCTGGCCACGTATATAAAGGATAGAGGGAGGAGGAGGCCGGCCCTCATAGGGCGCGCCCAAAGTGTGGAGTCCTACTAGGACTCCCTAGTCCTAGTAGGATTCCACCTCCTACATGGAATAGGAAAAAGGGAAGGGAGAAGGAGAAGGAAGGAAGGGGCGCCCCCTTTCCCTAGTCCAATTCGGACCAGTCCATGGGGAAGGGGTGCGGCCACCCTTGAGGACTTTCTCTCCTTTTCCGTATGGCCTATTAAGGCCCAATACGAATTCTTGTAACTCTCCGGTACTCCGAAAAATACCCGAATCACTCGGAACCTTTCTGATGTTCGAATATAGCCTTCCGATATATCGATCTTTACGTCTCGACCATTTCGAGATTCCTAGTCATGTACCCGATCTCATCCGGGATTCCGAACAAACCTCGGTCATCAAATCACATAACTCATAATACAAATCGTCACAGAACGTTAAGCATGCAGACCCTACGGGTTCGAGAACTATGTAGACATGACCAAGACACATCTCCAGTCAATAACCAATAGCGGAACCTGGATGCTCATATTGGTTCCTACATATTCTATGAAGATCTTTATCAGTCAAACCGCATAACAACATACGTTGCTCCCTTAGTCATCGGTATGTTACTTGCCCGAGATTCAATCGTCGGTATCTCAGTACCTAGTTCAATCTCGTTACCGGCAAGTCTCTTTACTCGTTCAGTAATGCAACATCCCGTAACTAACTCATTAGTCACATTGCTTGCAAGGCTTATAGTGACGTGCATTACCGAGAGGGCTCAGAGATACCTCTCCGACAATCGGAGTGACAAATCCTAATCTCGATCTATGACAACTCAACAAACACCATCGGAGACACCTGTAGAGCACTTTTATAATCACCCAGTTACATTGTGACGTTTGGTAGCACACAAAGTGTTCCTCCGGCATTCAGGAGTTGCATGATCTCATAGTCATAGGAACATGTATACGTTATGGAGAAAGCAATAGCAACAAACTAAATGATCATCGTGCTAAGCTAACGGTTGGGTCAAGTCAATCACATTATTCTCTAATGATGTGATCTCGTTAATCAAATGACAACTCATGTCTATGGTTAGGAAACATAACCATCGTTGATTCAACGAGCTAGTCAAGTAGAGGCATACTAGTGACATTCTATTTGTCTATGTATTCACACATGTACTAAGTTTCCATTTAATACAATTCTAGCATAAATAATAAACATTTACCATGATATAAGGAAATATAAATAACAACTTTTATTGCCTATAGAGCATATTTCCTTCACATGCACAGTTTTATCAACCAGCTGTGTGAGCATTGATGATAAATTGGAGATAATTATTTCTTGAGAGAATTCCTTATTTGACACTCTCTTAAAATTGTGTTCCTTATTTGACACTGGAGAAAATTTTCTTCCCTATATGATCTCTAGTCTTAATTTTTTTCCCTATATGACACTCTAGTGCATTTTGTACACGTGAAAAGACCATTTTACCCATATGTATAATGTGACCACAAATATGTACAAGATAATAGTTGTTCCAAAAAAATCAGTCGAGTTATCCATATGTGACATCAGATATGCTGGTATTGTCATGCCAGTCGATTTGCTACTGTTCCGGTTAGATTGTATACCTGCAGTAGCATATCTGTGAAAATGATCCATGCTACATTTTGTTAAATATGGGAGCACGCCAGCATGCATCACCATGCAACTGTGCAACACGAGGAGCACCGTACGTACGTAGGTGCGTACGTGCAAGGTCACGTAAACATTTGACCTCAAGAAAGCATGTGGTTTAGTTTGACTCCCCGCACTTTCGAAGAGTCTGTTGAATTAGGCCGTTCGGTAAAAAATCAGGTCAAGTCTACTACGTTTAGGAATTTTCCCCTGGATGAGCGGCGGGGTGGGCGGACAGAGTCAGCCGGCCGGATAGCAACCGCAACACGGCCGGAGCTCGGAGTGGCCACCTCGCCCACACACACCTACTCGTGGACTTGGTCTCCGCCTTGGTTTCTTCCTCTTTTCTCCAATGCTAAGAGCGTCAATGATCAATGTCGATCGACGTCGCACTCACAAATCATACTGCATGAAACTAGACCCACAGCTGAATACGTTCTAAATACATTGGATGCATGCGCTCAGGCTCAGGAATACAGAATACACACGCATCCCAAAAAAGACCAACAGAGGAGATAACATGTTCAGTTGTGCTCACTCTCAGAAACGAATTTTCCATAATTAGGCTCAATGCTGCATATTTCTGGTCACATTATGTACAGGGGTAAAAAGGTATTTTCATGTGTACAAAATGAACTAGAGTGTCATATAGGGAAAGAAATTAAGACTATAGGTCATATAGGGAAGAAATTTTTTTCAGTGTCAAATAAGAAACATGATTTTAAGAGAGTGTCAAATAAGGAATTCTCTCTTGTTTCTTAGTTATCGTGTAAACGACATCACACAACTCATCACACACATTTCATCCTTGGCAACCATTGCGATGTTCAAACCCCACCTACTTTATTGTTTTTGGATGTGCATGACGACCATGGCCAGGACGATGGCCCGCTTGCATCCACTATCGAGTAGAGCCATTCCTAAGGTGCTTGTTCGGCTATCAAGGCACCCATTCCCGGCGAGAGGTACCATATATACCCCAGCAAATCTGCGAGGTTGGTCAACATGCGCATGTGCTACTCCCACTTGTAATGGCAATCGTCCCAGCGCCCACCTACCTTGTGTCAGAGCCTGCGTCATCCAGCACCATCGTGCTAGAGCCTGCCCCCATCACCCTACAGTCTGCGCCCGGCCCAGTCGTACCAGAGCATGTGCCTCCCACCCCCATCGCCCTAGGGACTATGCCTGAGCCATGACTCTTCGGTTTTGAGTTGGAGGTCCACGACCCTCCATCTCTGGATAATGGAGTTGAGGAACTCTGGGGCCGGTACGATGTCTTCCTGGATGAGTTGGTTGAGTTGGCTGACGCCCTCCTCGTGACATTGAATCCGTAGAGTATGAGGCCCGTGCAATTGTTGGGCCCGACCACATCCCCGCTGCACACCATTTCATTGCAGTAGTCGACATTGTCGCTGCCCCGAAGCCACCATGGCGTAGTCAATTGAAACAGTGGACGCAGTAGTTGACCGCCTGGATGTCACCCGCGCGTACTTAGCTAGCGTCGAAGTGGAGGACGTTGCCTAGCACTATGTAGTTCTATCACATTTTACCTATGTAAATAATGTTTTAATATTTTGTTAATTAAGAACCTATGAACATATGTTCCTTTATTACTTACTGTCTTTGTGTATGTTTTAAATATTTCATGCGATGGGTAGAGGTCAACGTGCAGCCTGAAAAACTTTCTACTATTAAAATCTTGCGAACATCATAACACACGACTTTTTAGATGTAACTTTTCGTGATGATACATTAAAAAGTTTTGCATGAGATGGTTCACGTCATCACATACAGTTTGGGTGTGCGATAAGAGGGCCTTAACAGAACCGCTATGCACTAGTGCAGCGCATTCCGTCATGCCACGAGAGTAGGCCTTTATGTTTTGGGTCGTAACATTTAGGGGTTGCAACACAATTACACAAACCTTAAACTTTTTTCCCATCTTATAATCCATGAATAAGGCAAATCTTTTGCCTTCTTTAGAAAAAAATAACAAAAGTAAGTATAATTTATGAACAACTCATATTTTTTTCCCGTTGTTGTCCAGGCCTTCTTTGTGTTTTGTTCGTTGATGGCTCATTACAACCCCCTCAGTATGGCGTGTGCAACGAACTTATTTGCAGCCTCCGTGTAATGGATCCCATCCCACGAAACGGACCTCGACGGGTCGGCGCACGCGGTTGCCGCCGGAGTGCCGCAGAAGAAGGTGAAGTTGAAGTTGTACGGCCCGCCGCCGCCGCCGCAGCACGCTGCCAAGGGTATGTCGCCGAAGCCTGCCACAGATATACATGCCATGCGCGCCAAGGAAAACCATACATTAGTTAGAACCGAAGCCGATGGCATGCGGATCAACTGGAGAGAGGAAAGGCTGTGACATGCAGCACCGTATTTTCTGGGCGAGGATACGACCGCGGTGATGGGGCGGTACAGGTCGGCGTAGTGGATGGCCGTGCCGGGGTGGTCTCGCCGGAGCTGACAGAGCATGCGCTTCAGCGCGCGGTTGTGCAGCTGGGCGAGCTGGTTGAACCGCGCGATGCAGCCAGACGCCCGGTCGTAGTAGTCGCCCCCGCCGCCGGGTAGCATGGCCAGCAGCTCCGGCTCGCAGCCCATCGGTATCATCCCCGCCACCACCATCGTCCGCGCTCCAACACCGATCGCGTCCTGCGTCATAGACAGGTGAGGTGCAATTGAAAATTAATTAGCTAGGGTGGGTGTGGCGAGCGGAGTTGACCGGCCGGAGTACTCTACTCACGGTCAGGACTGAACGGATGGCGCCGACGATGTGCGGCACCAGGCTCTGCGCCAGGCCCACGGTGCCGTTGCCGAAGACGGCGACGAAAGAGTAGTCGTTGAATCCGATCTCTCCCAGGTACAAGAGGGAGCTCGCCATGATCTTGCGCTGCCCTGTAGCATACAGCCCTCCCCTAATCAGAAGTTTTTGAGGACTCGTTGCGAAACGTGAACTCGTGTCATCATGGACCGTACTAGAATATGAATTGGCGGATCTCATAAATCTTTTTTTTTTTGCGAATAAGGATCTCATGAATCAAGGACCGTGATGTACAGTACATTGCATACCGTTGCCAGTGGAGTCGAGAAGCTGCAAAACACCGTTGAACCAGCTCGTCTGGTTGCTGAGAGCGACCGGCACGAAGGATGTGATCCCTCTGCTCTGCAGGAACGCCGGGTCAAGCGCCGTCGCGCCGCCCACCGCGAAGTTCGCGCCGTGCCGGAAGTCTTGCGCGGTCTTGCCGGCGAGGTACGGAGTTGGCGGCGGCAACCCCAGAGACTCCACTGCATCCCCACAAGACATAATTGTGAGCTTGTATTATCAGTATAGTAGTGCAGGTCAACGCACGATCCGATCGGTGATTAAATGATCTTTACCGATGAAGTCGATGACGAGGCGGCCGTCGGAGGCCCTGCCGTTGGGCCGGCCAAAGTGGGTCTGCCCGTACGGCGGGTTGGTGAAGGGCCCCCCGGCGGTGACCGGGAGAATGGCCGAGTTGCCGGTGTCGGTGAGCGAGTCACCGAAGCTGAAGACGCGGTCGTAGCGCGCGTGGCCATGGCCAGCGCCACCGGCGTCCGCCTCTCCGGTGAGGGCGACGAGGAGAAGGGCCACCAGAAGGAGACGAGGAGGTAGCGCCATTATTGGGAGCTACGTAGCGTGCGATCCGATGCTGCTTCCGCGCGGGTGCATGTGCCGACCGCGTCGGTGTCTTCGTGTTTTGACTCCTGTGATAGCACGATGGCGATGCCTGCTCGTTGATTAGCTCCACCGGCCTCTGTTAGTTTTTAATTGCCGAAGTCAGCTCCAGCATGGTGATGATCCGACGAGCGTAGCAAGAGGTCAGATATGGCGGATTCTCGTAGGCCAAAGCGCAAGCACAACATGCGCATATGCTCTGCCTGCAACTTCTGCGGATCTAGGAATTGCAGGAACCCACCACATCGAGGGACGGGTTTGCCGAAAAAATGATTCTATGATTTGTTTTTCTTTACAAAAAAAATGTCTATGATAAGTTTTTTTGTGTAGACCACTTATGGACGGATAAGAACGCTTTAAACATGTTTATGACGTATGGGTCTCCCTCGAGAGGAGCTGGCTTAGCTGGAAAAAAAAGGGCCACGTTGACATTTTGACTAGTCTTATCTGGCCAGCCCAGCCCACTCTACGAAGGATCCATGCTCCCATCTGTGCTCCCACTCCATCCCGTGACTGTCTTTTTTTCTTTCTTTTTTTAATCTAATCATCTCCCCCCCTCTGATTTTAAGGGTGGGAACGGGTCTTATTTTGTTTCAATCAAATCATGCCACATATGCGGGAGTACGGATGGGCGCACGGATGGGCGCACGCTGGAGTTAGCTGGAACTAGTTATCGAACCCAGAACCTCATCGCAGCTAGCGCTTCGTCCTAGCCACCTGGCCATGACCACTTCCATTAATAGATATTTCGGTCCACTTACTTATTATCTACGTCAGTTCGGTTTTTTCTTTTTCTTTTTTCCTCATCCTTTTTCAAATTCTGTGAACTTTTTTCAAAATCAATGAATTCCTTTTCAATTTTGATGAACTTTTTTTTGAAATCCGATGAACTTTTTTCAAATGTGACGAACTTTTTCTAGATTCAGAGAATTATTTTCAAAATCGATGAACTATTTTCGAAATCAATGAACCTTTTTTTCAAATTTGATGAACTTTTTTCCAAAACGATGAACTTTTCCACAAAATCTATGATTTTTTTTTAAAATGAACTTTTTTCAAAATTGACGAACTTTTTTCCAAAATCTATGATTTTTTTTCAAAACAATGAACTTTTTTCAAAATCGACAAACTTTTTTCCAAAACGATGAACATTTTTCAAATTTGATGAACTATTTTCATTTTTGTGATTTTTTTCATTTAAATTCATCAACCTTTTTTTAACCCTTGAACTTTTTGTTGTGAATGATTTTTTTAATTCCTGATTTTTCAAAGAAGCATACACATATCTTTTAAACAGTCAACGGTCAACTAGTCACACTGTTCAATTGGTGAACATTGTTTCTCAAATTAGTGAACTTGTGTCTAATAGTTTTTTAGAGATGCGCGCTGGTTTCGATAACTAGCACGTGAGTGATACAGTGGTAGCTAGTCTCTTGCAGTACTGTTGCGGCGTGAGTTCGATCCCCGGCGACGAACTATATGTTTTTGTGCTACGGTATTTCGGTGCGTGACGTGTTCATGGGCCGGCCCAGTAGATTCCCCTATGAGCGCCAGTTCGCTTCGGGGCGCGCTGACTAGGACCTTCCTTCTCCATCTCCCTCGTAGCATAACCCTTTCCTTGACACATCCCTCATATCATACCGCCTCCTAATCGCATTGATGATTGCCTCGCAGCACGCTCCTCGGATCCTCCATCCAGCCGCCACAGCATCGCCAAGGCTGTCAGAACATCGCCTCACAGCAGCAACTTCATGCCTTCCCTCGCATCATCACCAGTGGCCGTTACAACATCGCATCGACACATTGCCTCCCTGCGCCGTGGGTGGCCGTCGCAGCAGCAACTCTGGCACTCATTGAAGAAAATATGCTCTAAAGGCAATGATAAAGTTAGTATTTTTTTCCTTATATCATGATAAATGTTTATTATTCATACTAGAATTGTATTAACCGGAAACATAATACATGTGTGAATACATAGACAAACAAAGTGTCACTAGTATGCCTCTACTTGACTAGCTCGTTAATCAAAGATGTTTATGTTTCCTAACCATGGACATGAGTTGTCATTTAATAAACGGGATCACATCATTAGGAGAATGATGTGATTGACTTGACCCATTCCGTTAGCTTAGCACTTGATCGTTTTAGTTTACTGCTATTGTTTTCTTCATGACTTATACATGTTCCTATGACTATGAGATTATGCAACTCCCGATTACCGGAGAAATACTTTGTGTGCTACCAAACGTCACAACATAACTGGGTGATTATAAAGGTGTTCTACAGGTGTCTTCGATGGTACTTGTTGAGTTGGCATAGATCGAGATTAGGATTTGTCACTCCGATTGTCAGAGAGGTATCTCTGGGCCCTCTCGGTAATGCACATCACTATAAGCTTTGCAAGCAATGTGACTAATGAGTGAGTTGCGGGTGCATTACGGAACAAGTAAAGAGACTTGCCGGTAACGAGATTGAACTAGGTATTGAGATACCGACGATCGAATCTCAGGCAAGTAACATACCGATGACAAAGGGAACAACATATGTTGTTATGTGGTTTGACCGATAAAGATCTTCGTAGAATATGTAGGAGCCAATATGAGCATCCAGGTTCTGTTATTGGTTATTAACCGGAGACGTGTCTCGGTCATGTCTACATAGTTCTCAAACATGTAGGGTCCGCACGCTTAACGTTCAGTGACGATCGGTATTATGAGTTTATGTGATTTGATGTACCGAAGGTAGTTCGGAGTCCTGGATGAGATCGGGGACATGACGAGGAGTCTCGAAATGGTCGAGACGTAAAGATCGATATATTAGACGACTATATTCGGACATCGGAAAGGTTCTGAGTGATTCAGGTATTTTTCATAGTACCGGGGAGTTACGGGAATACAGGGAAGAAGTATTGGGCCTCATGGGCCAAGTGGTGGAAGAGAGAAGGCGGGGCGCGCGCCCCCCTAGCCCAAACCGAATTGGACTAGGGGGCCGCCCCCCTTTCCTCCTTTCCTCACTCTCCTTCCTTCTCCCCTTCCTCCTTCCTTTCCTCCTCCTAGTAGGAGTAGGAAAGGGGAGTCCTACTCCTACTAGGAGGAGGACTCCTCCTCCTGGCGCGCCCTAGAAGGGCCGGCTGGCCTCCCCCTTGCTCCTTTATATACGCGGGCAGGGGGCACCCTAGAACACACAAGTTGATCATTGATCTCACCCAGCCGTGTGCGGTGCCCCCCTCCACCATAATCCACCTCGGTCATACTGTAGCGGTGCTTAGGCGAAGCCCTGCGACGGTAGCTTCATCAACATCATCACCACGCTGTCGTGCTGATGAAACTCTCCCTCGAGCTCTACTGGATCGTGAGTTCGCGGGACGTCACCGAGCTGAACGTGTGCTGAACGCGGAGGTGTCGTACGTTTGGTACTGAGGATCGGTCGATCGTGAAGACGTACGACTACATCAACCACGTTGTCATAATGCTTCCGCTTAACGGTCTATGAGGGTACGTGGACGACACTCTCCCCTCCCGTTGCTATGCATCACCATGATCTTGCGTGTGCGTAGGGATTTTATTGAAATTACTACGTTCCCCAACAGTGGCATCCGAGACAGGTTTATGCGTAGATGTTAAATGCACGAGTAGAACACAAGTGGGTTGTGGGCGATACAAGTCATACTGCTTACCAGCATGTCATACTTTGGTTCGGCAGTATTATTGGATGAAGCGGCCCGGACCGACATTACGCGTACGCTTACGCGAGATTGGTTCTACTGACGTGCTTCGCACACAGGGGGGCTGGCGGGTGTTAGTTTCTCCAATTTTAGTTGAACCGAGTGTGACTATGCCCGGTCCTTATTGAAGGTTAAAACAACACTAACTTGACGAAACATCGTTGTGGTTTTGATGCGTATGTAAGAACGTTTTTTGCTCAGCCCGTAGGAGCCACGTAAAACTTGCAACAACATAGTAGAGGACGTCTAACTTGTTTTTGCAGGGCATGTTGTGCTGTGATATGGTCAAGACGTGATGAGATATAAATTGTTGTATGAGATGATCATGTTTTGTTAAAGTTATCTGCAACTGGCTGAAGCCTTAGGGTTGTCTTTTTATTGCATAAGATGCAAGCGTCATACAATTGCTTTACTTTATCGCTATGTGATAGCAATAGTTGCAAAAGCAATAGTTGGCGAGACAACCATATGATGACACGTTGATAGAGATCAAGATGATGGTGATCATGGTGTCATGCCGGTGACGATGGAGATCATGACAGTACTTTGGAGATGGAGATCAAAGGCGCAAGATGATCATAGCCATATCATGTCACATATATATTGATTGCATGTGATGTTTATCTTTTATGCATCTTATTCTGTTTTGATTGATCACTAAATTTCAAGGTAAAAGTGTTCTCCCTGAGTATCCACCGTTGCCAAAGTTCGTCGTGCCGAGACACCACGTGATGATCGGGTGTGATAAGCTCAACGTTCATCTATAACGGGTGTAAGACAGTTTTGCACACGCAGAAATACTCGGGTTAAACTTGACGAGCCTGACATATGCAGATATAGCCTCGGAACACTGGAGACTGAAAGGTCGAGCGTGAATCATATAGTAGATATGATCAACATAGTGATATTCACCATTGAAAACGACTCCATCTCACGTGATGATCGAACATGGTTTAGTTGATTTGGATCATGTGATCACTTAGATGATTAGAGGGATGCCTATCTAAGTGGGAGTTCTTAAGTAATATGATTAATTGAACTTAAATTTATCATGAACTTAGTCGTGATAGTATTTGCATATCTATGTTGTAGATCAATAGCTCGCACATAGCTTCCCCGTTTATTTTCGATATGTTCCTAGAGAAAAATAAATTGAAAGCTGTTCGTAGCAATGATGCGGATTGGATCCGTGATTTGAGGATTATCCTCATTGCTGCACAAAAGAATTATGTCCTTGATGCACCGCTAGGTGACGGACCTATTGCAGGAGCATATGCAGACATTATGAACGTTTGGCAAAGCTCAGTATGATGACTACTTGATAGTTTAATACACCATGCTTTACGGCTTAGAAACGGGTCTTCAAAAATGTTTTGAATGCCATGGAGCATATAAGATGTTCCAAGAGTTGAAATTAGTATTTCAGACTCATGCCCATGTCAAAAGGTATGAGACCTTTGACAAGTACTTTGCCTACAAAATGGAGGAGAATAGCTCAGCTAGTGAGCATGTGCTCAGAATGTCTGAGTGCTACAATAACTTTAATCAAGTGGGAGTTAATCTTCCAGATAATATAGTGATTGACAAAATTCTCTAGTCACTATCACAAAGTTACTGGAACTCCGTGATGAACTATAATATGCAAGGGATAACGGAAACGATTTCCCAAGCTTTTCGTGATGTTGAAATCGACGGAGGTAGAAATCAAGAAAAGCATCAAGTCTTGATGGTTGACAAGACCACTAGTTTCAATAAAAGGGCAAAGGGAAGAAGGGGAACTTCAAGAAGAACGACAAGCAAGTTGCTGCTCAAGTGAAGAAGCCCAAGTCTAGACCTAAGCCTGAGACTAAGTGCTTCTAATGCAAAGGGACTGGTCACTGGAAGCAGAACTGCCCCAAGTATTTGGCGGATAAGAAGGATGACAAAGTGAACAAAAGTATATTTTATATACATGTTATTGATGTGTACTTTACTAGTGTTTATAGCAACCCCTCAGTATTTGATACTAGTTCAGTTGCTGTGATTAGTAACTCAAAACGGGATTTGTAGAATGAACAGAGACTAGTTAAGGGTGAAGTGACGATGTGTGTTGGAAGTGGTTCCAAGATTGATCTGATCATCATCGCACACTCCCTATACTTTCGGGATTAGTGTTGAACCTAAATAAATGTTTTTGGTGTTTGCGTTAAGCATG